>NC_090991.1:43921482-44530279 GCF_041146395.1 Eulemur rufifrons
CACGGGAACAGCATGCATCAAAAGGCAGGAAGTCCCCAACAAGTCTGTCCCATCAAGCCACCAGACACTGGTTACCTTTATGTGGCTGCATAGGAGGTCAAGTTCTCAGGGAGGGGCAAGGGGGTCTGCGGCCTTCAAGCCAGGGCGGAAGCTGCTCCTGAGAGCAAGGCCTGCTGCCACCCACCCCACTATCGAAGGAGGGTCTCAGAGTCTGGGCCTCAGCTCCCCAAGGGATTAGTGGCGTTTGGGTTCCTGTTTCTTTCCCTCTCCAGTTTGTTTTTTTCCCCCATAGATTCTCCAAGGAAATATTAAACATACAAATCCCAGGAAGAAAGAGAAACACAGAGAAGAGTGGGTAGCCTCCCTCCAAGATCTGGTTTATCAAAGGTCTGGGGCTGGGCGCCATGCCTCACACCTGTAATCCTAGCACTCTGGGAGGCCGAGGCAGGAGGATCGCTTGAGGCCAGGAGTTTGAGACCAGCCTGAGCAAGAGCAAGACCCTGTCTCTACAAAAAAAAAAAAAAAAAATATATATATATATATATATATATATATATATAAAAATCAGCCAGGCATGGTGGCACACACCTGTAGTCCCAGCAACTCTGGAGGCTGAGGCAGGAGGATCACCTGAACCCAGGATTTTGAAGGTGCAGTGAGCTATGATGACACTCCAGCCTGGGTGACAGAGTGAGACACTATCTCAAAAAAAAAAAAAGTCTGGGATGGTCCTGACCCATTGCTCTCCCACTGCTGGCTCAGTGGCCGAGGATACCAGCCCCCTGTCCTGGGCCTCCCACGGATCGGGGAGGGAGGGCGATGGCTGCCGCCAAGCCATAGTCATGATTGCCTACAGGGATTTCCCCGCAGCCAGTGGCCCCAGGGAAGAGGAAAGGAGAGAAGATCTCTTGATGAGCTAAAGAAGCATCTTTGAAGAAGGAGGAAGAATAGACAACAGGCTGGCCAGGGAGCCCTGCTGACCTGCTGGAGGCAACTATGTGTTAAACACACCTGTGGTTAGTTATAGCGTCCAGCTCCAGACAGAGACAAACCAGAAAGTGAAGAAAGAATAGGAGATTGAGAGCGGGAGGGGGAAGAAATAAAGGCAGAGAGGGGAATAAAAGGCAACCCTCCTGGGGACAGAGGACAGTGACATGCCAGCTCCTGTTTGTTAAAACTCCGCTCTGAGCCACTAAACACTGCTAGGAGATTTCATTATGATAGTTCCTGACATCCTCACAGCCTTTTACAGATAAGGAAACTGAGACCCATGAGGTCAAATTCTTTACACTAGGACTATACCTAGGGATAAGCTTAATTAGGATTTGAACCCAGGGCTGCCTGACTCCTAGGCTTTGCAGACAACTCTACGCTTTATCAGTAAGCACCTGCCTCGGGTCTACACTCACCCATGGCTGCTATTCTTTGCTTGTAATTTTCAAAATAATCATCATGTAAAAGAAAATTTTAAATAATAAGGTTAAATATCAATATATACTCACGTGGTGTATTCAATAGGAAATAAATGTGGCTGCTTAAAAGAGAATCAAAATAAAGGTGGCGTAAATGAGCTAAGTCTCTCTCTGTTAGTCATTCTCAGTTGCTGGGGATTCAGGCTGTTTCTATCTCATTGCTCACCCATCCCAAGGTATGGATCAAGGCGCTCACTCCACCGTGGTCATGTCTAGCCTGCAAGGGGAGAAGGGGGAGGTGAAGGCACACATTTCCTTGAAGGGCACAGCCTGGTTATCGAACACATCATTCTTCCTCTTGGTTGAATTAGCCACATCTAGGGGAAAATGGATCACAGGTGAGGCCTGAGATGGTGGGTGTCTCAGACCACAAGCAGCCTGGTCCACGACCCCCACACACCACGCAAAGGAGGACTTTATGTGCATCACCACGTGCAAAAGTTGGGTTCCACTGACTTATAAGACTATAACTAGGTGGCCTAGAGGTCTGGAAAAAAAAATAAGAAAATATTTTCACAATATTGAGTGGGGAAAAAAAAATGGATACCAAGGAAGAAAGTGTTAGGACAAACTCCATCCACACTCATAAAACAAGAATCATCAACAGGAAGACATTTCCCCCAAAACTTATTCCTTTAATTGACTAGAAAATGACAGAGATTTTAACATCCTAAACTATGTGTGTGTGTGCGTGTGTGTGTGTGTGTGTGTGTGTGTAAAGTGAATCCATTGGGAAATAAAAAATAAAATGATCAAGTAAGATTTATCTCAGAAATTCAAGAATTATTAAACATCAAAAATTATAATGATAATAAGAACAGTAGCTTCACTGGATATTTTCCACTTGCCCTTCCAAATCCACTCTTCTCCATTCCCCATCCTGCCATACGTCCCTGGAAACTGACCTGTACGCACCACGTCAACACACCCCCTTGCCCCAACTTCTGGAAGGTTTGTCCAATGGAGGTCGCCAAGAAAGGTGGCAGGGAGGAGCACATGATGGGGTGCTGGCTCCTGTAGCTGCCTGCCTGAGAACTTGCCCCTGGGCTGCTGCCCCCCTTGACTAAGGTCACAGCTCCTATCAGGGGCCCTCTCCATCTCTGAATTTTATTCTTATTTTATTTATTTATAATTTTTTGAGACAGGGTTTTTCTCTGTCACCCAGGTTGGAGTGCAATGGTGTCATCATATAGCTCACTGCAACCTCACACTCCTGGGCTCAAGCCATGCTCCCGCCTCGGCCTCCCGAGTAGCTGGGACTAGAGGTACATGCCACCATGCCCAGCTAAGTTTTTTATTTTTTGTAGAGATGACGTTGCCCAAAGCTAAGTTGTCCAGGCTGGTCTCGAACTCCTGACCTCAAGCAATCTTTCAGCCTTGACCTCCCCAAGTGCTGGGATTACAGATGTGAGCCAACATGCCCGACCTGTCTCTGGACTTTAGTAACCCTTCTGCCCTTGCCCTTCCAGGACCAAGCATGGCAAAGCATTTCACTGTTACTCATGTTGGGATACTGTGCTATTCCTTGGTGTTTTCCTCATCTTCCTTTCATTAAGCTCTTCTCAAATTACCTAATATCAGTGTATCACCTGTTTCCTGATTGTATTTGGTAGCACAGATGGCCTGGTACCAAGGCCATCCCCTCACAATAGAAGTCTGGGAAGGGAGGGGTGGGCATGGAATGGGTCATGTGTAATCAATGGCATTCGGTGGCATTGTAGTCACTCAGATTATCACTGGTGGCATGGGATGAAGGGCAAGTGGAGGACAAGGTACTGGGATTTGGAATGGCTTGGGCACTTAGACACTGTGGCAATAATGGTAATTTTAAAGATTGTGGAGTCACTTTGCTTCTTCAGACTGGAGAGATTACACAGGGAAAAGAAGAATCAAAAGCTGTGAATGTCAAACTGAGAATGCAGTAGACAGTGAAAAAGGCTTGGTGGCAGCTTTTCTTTTTTTTTTTTCCTTTTTTACACTACAGGGTCTCACTCTGTTGCCCAGGCTGGAGTGCAGTGGCATGACTGTAGCTCCCTGCAACCTTGAACTCCTGGGCTCAGTTGATCCTCCCACCTCAGCCTCCCAAGTATCACCACTCAGTTGCACCACCACGCCCAGATAATCTTTTTTTTCTTTTTTATAGTGACAGGATCTTGCTATGTTGCTCAGGCTGGTCTTGAACTGCTGGCCTCAAGTGATCCTCCCACCTTGGCCTCCTAAAGCGCTGGGATTACAGATGTGAGCCACTGCACCTGGTCTTGGTGGCAGCTTTAAAGGAGCCCTCACCTCTGTACTCACAGGGTGGAAATGACTGAGGACTGAGCCCAGGGCCTCACTGTATAAGCAGGAGCTCCGATTAAACGCTTAGGAAGGGGACAGTGGTGACAATTCCGTCCATGGGAAACCTTCAGTGATGTACAGACTTTTCACAAGTCTGGGACAGATTTATCAGTCCTGGCTAGACAAGTCTACACCCTACACAGCCGTGCGATGGGTCGTGACGCTTTGCCTACATGATTAGAGTTTACCTGTTGCAGAGGATGGTCCGTCATTACCAACCAAACAGAATGAGGAATTTCGTCCCTTCATCTGAGGGCTTCCAGAGTTTAAATTTTGCCCGTGGTTAAATCCCGGTACACACCATTCACACGTGGGAAGAGGAAGTACAAAGGGAAGGAGGACGTGGGCAAGGCCTCGCTAGTTAGAGCTGGACTGAATCTGTCACACACGTTGGAAGAACGGTTTGAGCCATTGTTAACAAGACCTTTCTTCTTCACATAAAGTAGTTGATTATGACGGGACGGAGTTGAATTTTCTGTTTTAAAACAAGCTTCAATTATTCGTCACTGGAATATCAGGTTCCTGAAGGAACTGGCATTTAAACCAAAAGATTAAAAAAAAAAAAAAAACCTCTTGGGAAGGGCATGGTGGGGGTGAAGTGGGACCCCAAGACTTAGAATGGGAGCACCTGAGTGGTCACACGCAAGGCTGAGAATTGTGGACCTCTGAACCCTCAAATCCTTCCAAACTCCCTTGCCAGCTCGGGCAGTCCCTCCCCTGCACAGGGAGCCGACTTACCCCTGCCTGAGGGGCCTTCTGTGACTGCACCTGGGACAGTCGCTTCACAAAAGTGATGCCGGATCTGCTCCTCATTCCTCCAGGACCCAAAGGAGAGTTAAACCCGACACAGCCCACATGGGGAGTCCAGGCCTGCACCAGAGCGGGTGGCCTGTGTCCTGGAAGAATGGCAGGACCTTGCCAATTCAAATCCGCAGGACTCCTAGGCGCACGTGTGGGAATAGATTCTAAGCATGTCAGCCCAGGCACAGTAAATACAAGGCTCCACTGGGCTGAATTCACTGATATGCTCACCCCGGTTTGGGCACTGGAGTTGGCATGAATAGTCTCCTACAATGGCTAATTCAGACTAGATTTAATAGTAATAGTGAGTTAATGAAGTTGAGATGCCAAAAATTCCCTGGCACACTGAGTGTAGGGAAGGAGTCTGAAAGCTCAAAGGAAAAGGAGTGTTTAAATGAATCAATTATATGTGACCTCTCAGCCACCCCTAACCCCATCTCCCTTCCTCTACCCGAAAGCCTAGAGATAGTCCCTTTGCCAAGACTCTAAGAAGTGCATTGTGATGAGGGCACCAGCATCCGGCAGGAGCTCTGTGGGGACTGTCACTGTGGCCTGAAGATGACATCAGGGATGCTGCAAAGAAATTGGGGTCTTTGATCTCAATGAGAATATTCAAACTCCAAAAGAGTAGAGGTCAGGCATGTGCTTGTCAGACACCACGTGGCACAATTAATAAACAACAGGAGCCAGTGCAGTGGCTCACGCCTGTAATCCTAGCACTCTGGGAG
Organism: Eulemur rufifrons; assembly: GCF_041146395.1. Classification (NCBI taxonomy): domain Eukaryota; kingdom Metazoa; phylum Chordata; class Mammalia; order Primates; family Lemuridae; genus Eulemur; species Eulemur rufifrons. Next base: position 43,926,824 of record NC_090991.1, read on the forward strand.
GTCGAGGCGGGAGGTTCGCTTGGGCTCAGGAGTTCAAGACCAGCCTGAGCAAGAGCAAGATCCTGTCTCTACTAAAAATAGACAAAAATTAGCTAGATGTGGTGGTGTGCACCTGCTGTAGTCCCAGCTACTCGGGAGGCTGAGGCAGGAGGATTCCTTGAGCCCAGGAGTTTGAGGTTGTGTGAGCTAGGCTGATGCCACGGCACTCTAGCCTGGGCAACAGAGTGAGACTCTGTCTCAAAAAAAAAAAAAAAAAAAAATTGGCTACTTATCAGAAGAATGATTTTTGCCCCATGCCCATCGGTAAAGAAAATAAGAAGTAGGGGCCAGTACAGATGGTCTCTGCTGTTTTGCCTTGGGGATCAAGGAGTGAATGCCCCCTCCTCCCATCGTAATCTGTAACCTACAGATTTTCATCATCTCAGTAACCTACAGAACACCGCTGGTCCGTGACATTGATGAGACATGAGTAGTAATCACCTTAGGTATCTCAGTAAGCCACATGTGTTCTAGAAGGTGGGACAGACTTTCAAAGCCTGCTATATTGTGAAGTGTTTAGGGTCCAGCGGTCTGGGACACATCAGAACATCCTTTCTAAAGTGAGAAACAAATTCTTACACCTCTCACCACCCATCCTGAAGGAAAGGTGCAAGTCAAGGCCCACCACCCAGAAGCAGCCACCTTGGAGGCGGGTGGAATGCCGTGCTGCAGGCTCAATTACAGGGTTAGCTAGGAGGCGACACCCTGTGAGCTGTGTTGGCCCACAGGATGCAACTAATGTCTTTAAAAAGCTGCTGATATGTGGAGTTGTCTCCTTCAAAACTAGAAAGCGCATATCTAGGAAACAGAGGGTGGAGGGGTGTCCACTCTCACTCTTCCACCTAATAACACACTTGGATAATTCTTGCTCTCTATCCCCGTGACCGTGAGTTTGGGGGTCTGGATGTTCTAGTCACTAGTGCCTAGGGTGGGGATTGTTTCCACCGGGGGATTGTTCTGCCATGGTCATGGTTCTGATGAACTGGAAGCTTAGGCTTCCCCTCAGCCATCTGGAGAGCCTCACGCCATCAATGCACCAGAGAGAGAAGGGATCCCTCTGCTGGGGTGATCGATACTGATGCCAGGGAAAATTGGGTTTCTGCTACATAACAGAGGAAAAGACGGACTGTGTCTGAAACCCAGGAGGTTCACTGAGGTGGTCTTACTTCTTCCGTTCTCAGGAGCACTGGTCATTGAAAACCTGTGGTACCCAATAAAGACTGACAAGGACATACAGCAGAGAAGACCTTACAAATCAGTGAAAAGAAGATGGTTGGACTATTCAAAAGGTGGTGCTGGCCCAATTAGTTACCCAGATGGGAGAAAATAGTTAAATCCTTACTTCATAGCACACACAAAAAGAAATTCTAGGTGAATTGAAGACCTAACTGCGGAAGCAAAACGTTCAAATATTGAGAAAAAAATATAGGGGGTTTTCCTTATAGCCTTCAGTAGAAAAGTATGTCTCAAATGAGACACAAAACGGATATATTATAAAAATCTTTTTTAAAACTTCTGCACTGAAAGAAAGAAAGAAGAAAGGAAGGAAGGAAAGAAGGAAAATAAAAGACCATGACCACAGTGAAAATAAAGCCATAGACTTTAAGATTAGTTTTCAGAAAATATAAAGAACTCCTATAAAATCAAGAAGAAAATAACAAACAACCCAAGTGGAAAATGGGCAAAGGATATTAAAAGGAAACTCGCAGAATGGTCAAGGGCATGTGAAAAGAGGCTCCAACCTCATTAACAGGGAAACGAAATTAAAACAGCCCTGAAAGACCACTCTACATCCTTCAAGTTGGCAAGAATTGAAAGAACTGACAGTGTCAAGTGTTGGCAAGGATGTGCAGAAATGGGAACTCACACATACCACTGGCGAGAGTGTAAATTAGTACAATCACTTTGAAGAACAATTTGGCCATAGCTAGTAAATCAGTGGTGAACAAACCTTTCAATCTACCAATTCCGCTTCTGGGTATACACCATACGCAAGCTCTTGCACACTTGCCTGAAATGGAATAAACAACAATGCCCTTTGCAGTTCTGTCTGTAATAGTGAAAAACTGTAAACAACTCAAGTATCCATCAACAAAAGACTAAATAAATCAATTGCATAAAGTTGCACAATGGAAAACCATACCATGCAGGAGTTAAAAAAAAAACAAAAAACTATAGCTACATATATTACCATGGATAAGTTTCAAAAACTTAAATTTGAAAGCATGTTGAAATATAATATACACATGATGTAATAAAAATAGTTAATGAGTAGCCCAAACAACAATTCTATGTACTATTTGTGGCTACTGTATATGTTGTAAAATTACAAAGACATGCATAGAAATTCAGGAGAGTAGTTACCTCCAGAGAAGAGAGAGGACAGAACAAGATTGATGAGGGTTACACAGGCAAGGGTGATGGTAGTAAACTCTGTCTCTAATGCTTAGTTTCCTTAAAAACAAAGAAAAAATCTGGCCAAATATTTAAAGTTTCTTAAATAGGTGGTAGGTGCAGATGATATTATATTAAACTCTGAACTTTTGTTTGAGATATTTTACAATCTTTAAAAATGGAACCCTTTTTTGCAGATATTGACAAGATGATCCTAAGATTCAAACACAAATGCAAGGGACACAGAGTAGCCAAAATAATCTTTTAAAAAGAGAAGAAAGTTGGAGAACTCACATTTCCTGATTTTAAAACTTATTATAAAACTATAGTAATCAAGACAGTATACTACTGGCATAAAGACAGACAAATAGATCAACGGAATACAATCGATGATAGAATTACATTCATGTTCAATTGATTTTTGACAGGGGCAACAAGGCAATTTAATGATTAAATGAAAGGGTTAAAGATTAATCTTTTCAAGAAATGCTGTTGAGACAACTAAGTATCCACATGCAAAAGATGAAGTGGAACCCCTATCTCACACCATATACAGAAATTAACTAAAAAATGCATCGAAAACCTAAATGTAAGAGATAAAACTATAGGAGATAAAACTTTTAGGAGAAAAGACAAAAATCTTTGTGAATTTAGATTAGACAAGGATTTCTTAGGTGCAACACCAAAAGCACAAGTGACAAAAGAAAAAATAGATAAATTGGACTTCATCACAATTTAAAACTTTTGTGTTTCAAAGGATGCTATCAAGAAAGTGAAAAGACAACCCACAGAATGGGAGAGAATATTTGCAAATCCTATGTCTGATAAGGGCCCAGTGGCCAGAATATGTAAAGAACTCTTATAATCCAATAGTAAACTGACAAATAATCCAATTAAAAATGGTCAAAGGATCTGAATAGACATTTTTCAAAAAAAGTTATACGAATGGCCAATAAGCACATGAAAAGAAGAAGCTCAACATCAATAGTCTTCAATCTAAGGAGCAGGATTTAAAAAAAAAAAATCAATAGTCATTAGGAAAATGCAAATCAAAATCACAATGAGATACTACTTTGCACCCACAAGGATGGCCATAATCAAAAAAATGGATAGTAAGGAGTGTTGGTAAAGATGTGGGAAAATTGGAATCCTCATAGATGGCTGGTGAGAATATAAAATATTGTAGCCACTTTGGAAAATAATTTACACTTCCTCACAATCTTTAACATCGAGTTGCCCTATATTGCCCTATGACCCAGCAATTTTACTTCTAGCTATACATCCAAGAGAATTGGAAACATATGTTTACATTTGAACAAAAATCTGTACTAAAATGTTCATAGCAGCATTATTCATAATAGGTAAGAAGTGGCTATAAACCAATGACCATCAATTGACAAATGGATAAAAAAAAGTGATATCTTTATACAGTGGAATATTACTTGGCAATAAAAAGAATCAAGTACTGATATGTGCTACCACGTGGATAAACCTTGAAAACATGCTAAGTGAAATAACCCAGACACAAAGGACCCCAGACTGTATGATTCCATTTATACAAAATGTGCAGAACCAGCAGATCCATAGACACAGAAAGTAGATGACTGGCTGCCTAGGGCCGGGGAGTGGAGGCCGAGGGGGAGTGACTGCTAATGGATGCAGACTTTCTTTTTGGGGTGATGAAATGTTCTGAAATTAGATAGCGGTGATGGTTGCATAACTCTGTGAATATACTAAAAGTACTGAATTACACACTTTTCAAGAGTAAGTTTTAGAGTGCATCAATTATAACTCATTAAAAACACACACACACATTGAAGGTCTTCTGTTGAAGTTGGTGGCCTGGTCTGCCCACCCCCACACCACCTCCCACCATTTGCCCCAGGAGGAGGTTCGAGACAGCATAACCAGAGTGTGCCTTGGAAGTTGCGCCCTCCTGTGAAAGTCCTAAGGAAATGAAGCTGGAGCCCAGTGTCGGAAATACAGCTGTATAGACTGCAATGTGGTCGAGAGTGTTTGCCGCTTTCTCCTACAACCAACAATCTGTTTAACTGTAAAAAACAAATAAGTCCCAGAGTGGAAGGTGACGGTTTAAATGTTACTCCATATTTTAGATCTGCATAATTACTTTGAATTTACTTATAAAGCTGCTTTAGTCATGTCACAAAATTGTGGTGGTCTCTTGATGAGCAGTCATTTTCATTCATTTTGCAAGCAGATCTCAAGACAATCGTATTTCAAATGTCTAAAATATTTATAAATAAAAACGCATGCATTTGATGTATGTGTATTCATTCATTTCTCCATCCATCTAACCAATAGATGCACCTAACACATGCATGAGTGCTTACTGCATGCCAGGCACTGTGTTAGGCACTGGGGAGACAAGATGAAAAAAAATAGAAAAAAATCCTTACTCTGATGGAGAGTCAGGGAGATCAAAATTGAACATATATCAGATGAAAACAGGTGATGATAAATATTATATTGACAAAGAAAGCAGGGTAGCTGGGGGCAAGGTGCCAACCATGCCTACTGTTTGGACTTGGCGCTTATACAAGGTGAGATGGGAGGTCCACAGAAGGTTCCGGGCAGAAGAACGATATGTTATACTTTGTATTAAGAGGCCCACCATGACTCTGTGCAGAGGATGGAATATAACAGGGCAGGAATGGAGGCAGGCAGACACAGCTGTCTACACATATGCACAGAAAAAGTGCAGATGGATATGTAGCCACCTCTCGGTGGAGTTACCTCAAAGTAACTTTCAACCTTATGTTCTTCTGCACAGTTTGCATTTGTTACACTGGGTATGCATTAATTGGGAACTTGGAATAGAGATGTTTTAAAAGATAACCACTCATTTGTAACCCTTGTGCATTGCTGATGGGAATGTAAAATGGTGTGGCCACCATAGAAAATGGTATGGCAGTTCCTCAAAAAGTCAAGCCTAGAATTACTGTATGATCCAGCAGTTCCACTGCTAAGTATATGCTCAAAAGGATTGAAAGCATAGATTCTCGAACAGATATTTGTACACCAATGTTTATAGCATCATTATTCACAATAGTCATAAGGTAGAAACAACCTAAATATCCATCAATAGGTGAATGGATAAAGGAAAGTGGTGTATGTATGTGTGTGGGTATAGATATAGATATAAAATGGAATATTATTCAGCCTTAAAAAGGAATGAAATTCTGACACAAGCTACAACATGGATGAACTTAGAATTATGCAAAGTGAAAAAAGCCAGACACAAAAGGGCAAATGTTGTGTGATTTCACTTATACAAAGTACCTAGAATAAGCTAATTCATAGAGGCAGAACGTAGAATAGAGGTTAGCAGGGGTTGGGAGCAGGGGAATGGAAGTTACTATTTTAATGAGTACAGAGTTCCTGTTTGGAATGATGAGAAAGTTCTAGAAATGGGTAGTGGTGATGGTTGTACAACGTTGTGAATGCACTTAATGCCACTGAATTAGACACTTAAAAATGGTTAAAATACTGAATGTTATGTATATTTTACTACAATTTAAAAAATTTAAAAAGAAAGAAGTAACCACCTAGGAATAGGCAGAAGACAAACCCTCTTTTCCAAAATTTATCAGAGAAAGGCAACCTCCAAAGGTGGTGGGTGAAATGTGGGCGGACACTGTCCATCAAGCCGACCTTTGGGATGATCACGCTTTTCCAAGGTCCATACTATTGTATGTCCGATTGAATCTATTTATCAATACGGTACTGGAACGTAATATGTCAAAAAACTGGCTGGGCGCGGTGGCTCACGCCTATAATCCTAGCACTTTGGGAGGTCAAGGCAGGAGGATCGCTTGAAGCCAGGACTTTGAGACCAGCCTGAGCAAGAGCGAGACCCCATCTGTACAAAAAATATAAAAATTATCCCAGCACAGTGGCACACACCTGTAGTCCCAGATACTCGGGGGGCTGAGGCAGCAGGATCGCTTGAGCCCAGGAGTTTGAGGCTGCAGTGAGCTATGATGATGTCACTGCTCTCTAGTCCAGGCGACAGAGTGAGACCCTGTCTCAAAAAGAACAGAAAAGAAAAATTGTGCCAGGCAACAATAACATAGGCAAGATTTTTTAAAAATCTGTACATGTTAACTTGGGGGGAGGGGTGCAGGGAAGGTGGAAAGGAGACGGTCATGGTATTAAGCACCAGTAAACAACTCCATAGTTGTCTTCTCTGGGAAAAGAAGTCCCAAAGCCACTTGTCACTGACACATGAATGAGTGAAGCCCGAGGCACACACGATCATAACAGCTCTGTAAGTCAATTTCATTCCAGACTATAAGATGCTATTTCTCAAAGAAAGGAGCTTGGAGCTTCCTTGTTTATGAATTCATTTTTCAGGGGTGGGGTGATGTAGAGAGCCCGGCCGTTTCCTGACGGTGCACACTGAGCCGGCCCTGGAAGCCTCAGGCCCCAGCCGGGCTGACCACGAGCCAGAGCCGAGTAAGCTTCATCCCACGCTTCCTGTCGGGTCCAGGCAGCCCGAGTTTCCTGGTGACCCTTCCCTGCACCCAGCTGATTCAAAGGTCTGGCAAGGCCAGGTGCCAGCCAAGAAAATCTGAGGCAGCCAGGTTTGTTATTTCAAATCTCTAAACCTGCAGACCTCTGTGCTTGGCTTATATATGTGAAAATTAAAACAAGGATGTGTGTCACAGCTGTGATTATAACACAAGCGGGCAAAGATCCCTGCACGACCAGCCTTCAAAACTGTCAGCCCATTCTGAAGTCCACTAATTTAACTCATATAATAAAATGATTAAAGTGACGACTGGTAGGAATGTAAAATGGTACTGCCATTCTAGAAAACAGTTTGGCAGTTTCTCGTAAAGTTAAACATATACTTACCATTAACACCTGGCAATCGCCCTCCTGGGCATGTATCGCAGAGAAATGAAAACTTACATTCATACGAAATCTTGTACACGAATGATTCTAACAGCCTTCTGTGTTGATAATCATGTATTAATCAGGGTTCTCAAGAAATGGAACCAATAGGAGCTAGGTAGATACATATATACAGGATTTATTGTAAAGAATTGGCTCACACGCTTGTGCAGGCTGACAGATCCTAAGATCTGCAGTTGGCGAGTTGGAGACCCAAGAGGATCAACAGTGCAAGTTCCAGTCCGAAGGCCAGCAGGCTGGATACCCAGGAAGAGCAGATGTTCCGATTCAAGTCCAAAGGCAGGAAAAAACTGATGTCTCAGCTCAAAGGCAGTCAGGCAGGAGAAATTCTCTCTTAGTCAGGGGAGGGAGAATTTTTGGTCTATTCAAGCCTTCAGCTGATTGGAGGGTGCCTACCCACGTTGGGGAGGGCAGTCTGCTTCCCTCAGTCTGTTGACTTAAATTTTACTTTATTTTTTATTTTCTTGTAAGTCTAACAGAGGAAAGATATTGACTTAAATTTTAAACTTATCCAAAACGTCCTCATGGATACACCCAGAATAATGTTTGACCAATGATCAGAGAACCCCATTACCCAGTCAAATTGACACATAAAATTAACCATCGCACACTGAAAATTGGAATCAAGCCAAATGTCCTTCACCAGGTGAACAGATAAACAGATGGTGGTGTATCCATTCGACGGAATACCACTCAGCAGTAAAGGGAACAAGCTCTTGATACATGCAACAATTTGGATGCGTCTCAGGGCTTTGTCCTGTGGGCACGGTTACTTGCATCTATGCATGTGATAAAATTTCATGAAACACACACACACACAAAAAACTGATGAGTGCCTATTTGATGAGTATATATTATGTTCCCAACATTGCTCTTGGAACTTTACACATATTACATACAATATTGACAATAACCTTGGGAATAAACACTATTATCCCCATTTTATAATCAAGGAAACACTCTCAGAGAGTATAATAACCACACACAATCACACAACTGGTAATTGGCAAAACAGGGACTTCAACCAACTCTGTCCAACTCTAAGACTTTTTACCCTTTCTCACGTTGCCTCCTAATATAGACACAGACTCCAAAGAATGGCGCCTCCATTTTCCCCATGATAGATCATTCTAGCCCTGATGTCACCACAGCTGAGCATCCTACACTTGTGCTCCTCACACTCCCTGGACCCCCTCACAGTGAGGTGTTGTGTTTTTTTTTTTTTTTTTTTTTTTGAGACAGAGTCTCACTCTCTTGCCTGGGCTAGAGTGCCGTGGCGTCAGCCTAGCTCACAGCAACCTCAAACTCCTGGGCTCAAGCGATCCTCCTACCTCAGCCTCCTGGGTAGCTGGGACTACAGGCATGTACCATCAAGCCTGGCTAATTTTTTCTATTTTTAGTTGTTTGGCTAATTTCTTTCTAGTTTTAGTAGAGACAGGGATCTTGCACTTGCTCAGGCTGGTCTCGAACTCCTGAGCTCCAGCAATCCTCCCGCCTCGGCCTCCCAGAGTGCTAGGATTATAGGTGTGAGTCATCGCGCCCGGCCTAGAAGTGAGGTGTTGATGAGCAAACTACAGGGCAAGCCCAGACAGGCAGATGGCCAAGCCCAAGGTCAGGGTCCCCTTTGTAACTCTCTTGAATTTAGGCGGCCACCACCTTTTCAAGGGTGTGTGTCTCTGGGGTACCTCCCCTGACCCCCTCCAGGCTGAGCTCGGGACCTGTCTTCCATGCTCCCACCATCAGCCAGCAGGGTTTACCTTTATCGGGGATTTAACATACAGTTCTGGAATCACCGATATATGAGTTTTTTATCTGGGAGCCCAGCACAGGAGCTCAGTAAGCGTTTGTTGAGTGAATGAATGAACTGCATGAATCAAACTCAAGGGCTATGGACCCAAACGCCTTCAGAGGCCAGACAGACACTACCGTGAGTGAGGCTGGGCGTGGTGATTAGAGGGAGTGGTGAGGACAGGGGTGGAGTGAGGACGTGTGCCACAGCCACAGGGGCAGCCGCCACTTGGCTCAGCCACAGGCTGCCAGGTGGGAATGTGGGCCGTCTATTGCCACATCTGATTTTTCAAGAGAAGCCAAAATCCAGACTTTTCTGATGAGCTCCTGATTTTTCCATGTTGTAGACTAATTTTAAACGTTTTTAATTAAGTGAGGGCCAAACAAAACACATATGCTGGTCAAATACTGCCCAGAGGACATGGTTTGGAACTTCTAATTTAAAACTTCAGGATACTCTGGAGTTTCTGGTGCAGTGACAGTGATTTTGCTGATAACTGCTAGGCAACGAAGCCCATAGCAGGCAAAGGAAACAGTGTCACCAACATCCACAAGCCAATCCCATTTGGAGGGCCACCTCCATAGGCATCCCACTGGGAGAGGCCAAAGAGTGGGCAGGAGCTCCGAAGGTGGCGGGGGGGGGGGGGGGGGGGTAGGGGGCGGGAGGGACGATGGCCTGCGATGGCTGCCTGGTTTGGTTACAGGATTCTTGTACAATTCAAACCCTCATGGAAAATGCATCTTTTTTGAATTATCAGATTATTTTCATCCCAGTGCTAGAGGCACAAAAACCCAACAATCTCCCTGAATGCACAAAAGATGGTCTTCCCAGACCTATTTACATAGAAGGCTGCATTGCCACTGGCACCAGACAGAAGGAAGTTACGACAAGGCTGGACAGGGCCTCGGGGAAGAGGCCAAAGGTGACCAAGCAGCCCTGGCTGAAAGACCTCACCTGGCTGCAAGGTCTCCCCACCTCCCACGGTTTCAACATCAGGGGCCTTTTGTCATCTCCCTTACCAGGCGGTTCTTCTTCTCAAACTAAGGAAATGGGCACAAAGCTCACAATGGCTCAGGTTCAAATCCTCCCTCTACCATTTGCTGACTGCGTGACTTTAGGCAGATGACAGCTTTGGAAACCCCGTTTCTCCATCGTTAAAATGCAACTAACGGATGTTGATATCACACACCTCTTGACATGATATGATGAGAAGGGCACTTCACCGCTTTGGTATTCTTCCTAGAAACTACCTCCCCAGTTTCATCATGAGAAGACGTCAGGAAGGACTGAGGAACTGTCTCAAAGGAGGAGACAAAGGAGACATGACAACTCAGTGCAATATCATGTCCTAGATTAGATCCTGGAATGGAAAAAGGAGGGATCAGCTTCTGAGATGGGAATAAAGTCTGGAGTTTAAAATCGTGGTACCAGTAGCTCCTCTTCTTCACAGCCCCTTCCCTTCCCTCTTCCTTTCCTAACTTCAGGGGGAACAGGCCAGGGTAGGTGTCCACAGCGGAAGGAGGTGGGGGGCCATGAGACCCAGACTGGGAGCCCACGCGGGGTGGGGGAATCTGCCCCAAGGAGCCAGAGCCCTGGAAGGTGTGGACGGCATCGCTGTCAGAGAAGAGAATTACAACAATGGAAAGGGAGAGGGCCAGATTGAACCCTGTGGTGCTGGACAGGAATTGGATATATCAGTGTGAACTCACGTTTTTCTATATAGATAGATACAGAAATAAATAGAGATTATTACTTACTAGGTACAGAGTTTCAGTTTTGCAAAATGGAAAGAGCTCTGTGGATGGAGGGTGGTGATGGTTGCACAATGTGAACCTACCTAGTACCACTGAACTGATGTTTAAGGTGGTAAATTTTATGTTTGTATATTTTACCACAATTACTAACTGCTAAAAATACCAAATAAACAATGCAGATGTGACCGGTTGTGTGTACATGGGTGTGCACACCTGCATTCCCTAGCTCTGTCCACTGACAGGGGACAGCCTCGTCCTAGTGGCAGTGAGCACGCTGAGCATCCAGATCTTGACTTCTAAATACCATTTTCTAAAAGAGGAACCAGTGTTCTTGGAGAACTGGCTGATTCCAGGACCGGGACAAGAGAAGTACAGATGACCCTGGAACAGCCTGTACCAGGAGAATGATGGGTCATGGCCAAACGGCACAGCAACTACCTCGAATGGCCTTCCACTGGCCAAATTGGGAATAAATAATTATTAAAATTAATATGAAGAGTAATGGATTATAAGCCATTGAATCCACAAGTCCATGCAGGCATGAATAAATTACTTGCCCAAGATCACAAGAACTGAGAACAAAGGAGGCTCCTTCTCATTTTCCTTGTGCACTTTTCCTCTTTCTTTTTTTCCCCCCCCAAATGCTGTGAGTGGGAAGGACATGACACAGAGAGCAAGCTGGAGGCCCAGAAAATTCCTAGAGAGACTGTCCAGGACATATGGACTTTTGAGATCTGTCCAGTGTCATTTCCTGCTTCGGATGGTGCTGGGGGGAAGGGAAGATGCAGGGGGTGCCAATGAGGGATGGGATGTGGGGTTGAGGGAGGTGGGCGAGGGGAGGAGGCTGGTCCACCAGCTGTTGTTTCCGAGGAACCCCCTTCGCCGGGCGCTGGAGGGGCAGAGGGGCCTCCCGGAGAGCGAAGTGCCCACATCTGGTTCACATCGAAGGGCAGAAACAAACGGGTTTCTGAGCGGGAAGCAGCCCAGCAGAGCTGGCCAAGCTGCGCTGCTCGGACACCAGGGCACAGCGTCACCTCGTCCACAGTCACTGGGCCTGGCCAGCTCCCAAGGGTCTGCAGAGGGTACACCCCACGCGTTTGGAATGAGTCCATCTTTCCTGCTTAGAGCCACATTATCTGGGCCCAGCTCTACCTAATGTCCAAACCAGCCTCGTCATGTGTCCGGAGAGGCTGGTTCTTTGACTTGCAGATGACTCATTTCAGGCCCCGAAGGAGGCTGGGGCTGCGCACACGCCACACAGAACCACGTTCGCCCAGAGGGCTTGTGTGTGCTTCCTGCGGCGCCTCCCTTGGCAGGGAAGCGACAGGGACTGGGTGGAATCTTGAGCAACTTTCTTCTCTGAGCCACAGTTTCCCCAGTTGTAACATGGAAACAACAGTTCCTTCTTCAGGGGGCCATGGCTGGCCTATTAGAGTGACCGGGCAGAAGTCACAGCCACAGTGCCAAAAAACTCCAGATCCATATCCACCATTCCTATCGGTCATTTGGATGTCAGTCTTATCTCTTCTATTAAATATTAAACGTTTTAGGGAAAAAAGACTTTTTCTTCCGGGCTTTGTATTCCAGCAATTAGTATGGTTGTATCCACTGCAGTATGAAGCAGGGGCAGAGAGACTATGCTCACTTTCCACTTTTGCTATCTGGTCGCTGTGTAACTACAGGAAGCTTCCTTAACCTCTCTGAGCCTCAGCTGCTTCTTCCATAAAGGTGGACTCCTTGCCCCTGCCTCTCAAGTGTTTGTGAGCATTAGGAGGAATAACACATGTCAGAGGATGGCATGGTTTGTGATAAATACAGTTTTCGATCCCAGACTCTTATTAAAGGCTCCAAGAATAGTTGTTGGGTTGAAGGGAAATACAGCAAGGAAGTATCTCTTAAAACCATCCAGCTTTAGCCCTTTCTCTGCTGAGCATTAGTTCTTTCATCTTCAATAAATCAGCAGCCAGAAGAGCTGATTCATTCTGGGTAGGGCCCAGGGACCCAGGGTCCCAGCCAGGGCCCCGTAGAAGCCTCAGCTTCCTGTCCTGATCTCACCCCTTGTTGTCCCCAAACTTACAAAAAGGACATTGCCCCTTTGTCAGGTACAGCCAGCTTGCCCTCCTCCGGTGCCCTCCAGGGTGTTCTGGGGGACCCCACTTCCGTGGGTGCACTTGTCCACTGCCAAAGGCCCTTGGCCAGGAGCCCCTGCAAGCGAGAGTCCTGGACGCTGCCTCCCTTGGTTCTTTGAAGAAGGTGAAATCAGAGAAGCTGCTTACACCTTTGCAAATCACTTGACCTCATTGTAGTTCAGTTTTCTCATCTGTGAAAGGAGCTTATCGATACTACTCACTTTATAGAGTTGTGATGAGGATTTTCTGAGAGGTGTGAGCAGGTAAGGGGCATACTTAGTACAGTGACCGGCATATATAATAAGTGCTCAGTAAATGCTCACTGTTATGATTATTAGGTGTCATTTGGACTCTCTCAGCCCTAAATCCCTGCCGAGCAGTTCAGAAGTTGCCAGGGTTCAAGCTCAGCTCTGATTTCCTAGGGCGACAGGGGCATAGAGACAATCTCCCACTTGGCTTCTCTCGCCTCCCTTCATAAACGGCAAGTCTGATGTTCCATCAGCGTCTAATCCCCTTCTCTAAACCAGGCAGATAGTCCCAAGTGTAGAACCGTAATCCAATCAGGCGGTTAAATCTAAATTCCTCCCATCTGATCACTCACAATTCACCCTCTCCTCCTCCAGAAATTTTATCAGTGCCCGGAACACCTGCATGCACCCATTCAGCCTCCAGCCAGTGTGACCAACACACAAAATTGAAAGCTTCATATGTAAGCTCTTTCTCTGAAAGCTTAAACAAGAAAAAGCTGAAAAAAGCAGATCTCTCAAACTCTGTGAAATTTTACGTGAAAGCCAAAATAAATCGTATACATAATCATAATATATAATGATATATTATATTGCATAATATAATGATTACATATTATATTGGTAATATGTATTATATATCTAGGTATATATAGATATTAGGTAGTACAAATTTCCATATATATAATATATATATTTCCATCTACCTATCTATAGTCACCCAAAGGCTAAGAGAAAGCTTGTTACACTCAAAAGTGAAATGGAACAAATTGTACATCCTTTGCATGACCGGAAAGAGCTAGAAGAATAGCATTGTGGAGGGTCGTGTTTTCTCTGAAGCAGCTGTTGAGATCTGCGTCATGATCACAATGAGATGTGATTTTAGGTGGAGGTTGGGGAAAGGTTTCTTGAGCAACTGTTTAGAGATTTGGGGGTTAAACTATTTTTCACAACCTCAAAAATATTGTGCTCTCAAGAAAATCTATCATATGTCAGTCTATCTATCTGAAATAAAATCTGTTGCCCCCTTAAACGCCTACTTTGTAAACTAACACTAATTAAGAGCTTACCTGTTGAGCTGGGTATCTCACTCACCTTTAAAGCATGCCTAGGAGTCAGGCACTAGTTTTAGCCTCAATTTGCTGAGTTGGAAAGTGAAGCACAGAGCAGTTGAGCAACTTGCTGGAGGTCACACAGCTCTTAGGTGTCAAGAGTCTGGACTGAAACTCAAATCTGGCCGATTGCAGAGCCTGCGCTTGTTAACCACTGAGCTCTACTGCCTCCCTGTGGCGGTTTTTCCCGTGGAGAGGGAGCCTTCACCAGCTTTCACAAACCAGGGCCCTCCCTGCCCAGGAACACGCAGAACTCAGTATCCTCCATGTTGCTTTTCATAGAAAACCCAGTGCCCTGTGTTCCTGTTTTCAACATGCAAAAACTATTGACCCAGCATGAAAAAAACTGCTATGCTGGGTTTGTGTGTGTCACCAATAACTTCCACTTTCTCTCTTTCTAGACCATTACGAGGAAAACATTTGTCACCTTCTTATGTAAAACCCAAAGAACTCACTGCGCACCCACAGCACAGGTTGGGAGCCATTGAGGAGCCCTGGGTTGAGTCCAGTGAGGGGACTCCGATGATGCTTGTCGGCCCTGTTTGGGGGGATTTAGCTGGAGTAGGTTATATCTGTGACGTTTTAGAAACATCGTTCTTCATGCTGGTGTTTTAGATAGAGGAGGCATGTTAATTTTTTTCCTAATAAAGTTTCCAAAGTTTAAAGCAAAAGTTTTTGGCCTTTCGTTGGTTCGTGGCTTATTGGGTGAGGCATTTGGTGGTGGCCAGTGTCACCACAGGCAGCTGAGTGGACAGGGGAGGAGGGCTCCGGGGGACGGGGTAGGTTTGATCTGCCTGACGGGATTAGGAGTGAGTGGGGGCCCGTTAATTAGATGACAGCCAAGCTGACTGAATCTAGGTGGGATGATTGAATTAAACCTTGATTTGGCACCTGGCTTCTTACTATTTACCAGGTCACGTAAAGGGTGACAAAAACAGCCCCAAAAAGGCAAAAGAGAGAGCAGGAGTGACGACCAACTGATAGGATCCTGAGGCCCAGAACACGTGTCAGGATAAGGGGACATGAACTTGCAAATAAATGAAATAAAAACATTAGAAGGACAGAAGTACTGTATTTCCTTTAGCTTTTCCAGAGGTCTCTGCCTCTGAAACAAGGCTTTTGGTGTCAAGTTGGCTGAGAACTTGTGGAAGTCCTGGAAGGCAAAGCCACTGCCAACAGTGCGACAGCTGATTGTCCCTGAGTGCTTCCCGTGTGCCGGGCGCAGTTTGAATCCTCTTACCTGCCGTCAGCCACGGACCCCTCACGGCAACTGCCTGAGGTCGGGAATATTTCCCACATGCACAGATGAGGAAACTGAGGTACAAAGAGCTTAAGTAACTTACCCAAGATCCCAGCAAGTGAGTGGCCAAGCTGGGGCCCCAAGCTGACACTCCCAGCCACTACACCAGACCCCCCTGATGTCAATGTTGGGAATTTCTCCTTCGTGGACCAAGACGGTAGACTGCAAACCAAGGTCAGTCCAGTGTGTCTCCAGTTAGCTGTGGAACACTGGACACACCCTTTCCCTTCTTTGTGCCTCAGTTTACCCATTTTAGAAGGAAGGTGTGAAATTAGATGATCTGCGATGTTCCTTCCAGCTCTGACCCCATGATTAATGTGTGCCTTGGGTGGACAAAATCGACAGTCCCGCGGTTTCTGAGTTTTCACTGGTACCACTATGGAGGCAATGGGTGCCCATCTGCTGGAACTGTAAGTGCGCATGTCTGTGGAGGGCGGTTGCTGTTCGGCATGCGAATGGTGGTTTGTGCACATCGTGTGCCTGGCAGTGTTCTAGGTACTGCGGTGAATACAGACAGTGAAGGCAAAGCCCTGTGTATGCAGACAGCCTCTCCTTCCTGGACACACCACCAAACTAGATTTCTCAGCCTCCTGGGAAGGTGGATGGTGCCTTGCATCTGAGGTCTAGCCAGTAAAATGTGGACAGAAGTGATACCTGTGACTTCCAGGCCTGGCCCATAGGAGCCTACATGTGATCGTCCATGTTCTCTCTCTCTCTCTTCCCTGTTTGCCTGGTCAGATGCAGAGACCCCTGGAGAATGATGGGGCCGCTCAGTGGATTCAGAAGCCTGAGTCCCAGGACGAGCATGTGGAGCAAACCCCTTCTGTCCCCCAACCCAGCCTGCATTGGAATGTGACATGAACAAGAATGAATCATTTTTGTGCAGAGCCACTCGCTCCTAATCCCGTTAGACAGATCAAACCTACCCAGTCCCTGGGAGCCCTCCTCCCCTGTCCACTCAGCTGCCTGTGGTGACACTGGCCGCCACCATCCACCTCCTCCAATAAGCCACAACCAACGAAAGGCCAAAAACCTTTGCTTTAAACTTTGGAAACTTTAATAGGAAAAAAATTTCAGGGCTGTTGGGCCTGTAAACAAGGCTTTTTCCAATAAGAGAAGGAGTAAATGAGCTGCAAAAGTAAGCGAAGCAAAGGGACAGAGAGTGGCCAGGAAAAGGGATGAAGTCCCGCAAGCCCTCTGGAAGAGGTGACATTTGAGGTGAGACCTAAATGATGAGAAGGAATGAGTCACGGGAAGATCCATGGGGAGACTCCTACAAGAAGGAAGAGCACAAGCAAAGGCCCTGTGGCAGCAACAAGGTGGGGAGAGCTTGCGGAAGAGTGGGAAGGCCAGTATGGGTGGAGCACATGAGCTTGGGGAGGCCCGAGAGACAAGAGACAGGAGCCAGTTCACGAGAGGCCTAGCGGGCTACAGTGAGGAGTGTTATTGCAAGTGCCATGGGAAGCCACTGGAGAGGATTAACTGGAGGGGTGGAATGAGTGATTTGTGCTATAAAGAGGTCCCTCTGTGATGGCAGCCAGACTAGTGGTCATCTGTGGCAATGGGATTGGGATGTGGGGGGGGGGGGTAATTAACTGGAGAGGGACTGGAAAGAAGGAACCTTCTGGGGTGCTGGAAATGTTCCAGATCTTGATCTGGATGGTGGGTACCCGGGTGTGCACATGGGCAAAGGGCATCGAGCCGCACGCTGAAGCTCAGAGCGCTTCACGCTCATTGCCGTGTGTACGTCACATCTCGGTGAAATCGAGACCACTGAAAGGGAGGCCTCCAGGAGAGCTGCCGTAGGATGAGCAGGGGTCACTGAAGAACAAGCCCCCAGGGTTGCTGTGGGGACGAGAGGGGAAAAGAGAGGAAGGGCAGGCAGGAAGGCCAGCATCCAAGGCTGAGAGTGCTGTCCAAGATTTTCACCTATGAGGTGGAAAGGGAGAAGCAAAGGCGACATGCCCTTTTCTTTGTCACCAGCTTCACTTTGGCCTTTTAAAACTAAATTGGTTTCACCTTCCTCTTTCTCCCAAACCAGCTCAGAGTCACTGCCCCAGCTTTTGGCGTCCCGGTCCATCTCAGGCTGGCAGCCTCCAGAACCGAGACATTTCTATGGTCGAATCCACCCACTTTGCGGTACTTTGTTACAGCAGCCCTGGGACACGAATACACTTGTCATGTCACTGTCTTCCACCCAGCCCTTCTGATGTGATTAACAAGTAGCTGATGACTCACCACCGGCCCTGGTGCTACAGGACAGACACCCAGGGAAAGAGCTCCTTCTCCCAGGGACCACAGGCCACCTGAAATTGAGAGCAAGGTCTCAGGCATCCACAGCACCGATCAGGTGAGATCTGGGTGGACTTTCCCCTTCACGCCCACAGGGGTGTGGGGTGGGTCCGTGCCCATCGCTGGGCCCTGGATGAACCAGAGGGCAGGCAGCAAGACGGGGCCGCTGCCCTCAGGCTGCCCAAGCCAGCTGAGTTGGGGTGGGCGGACACACTCCCCCCAGGAGTCAGGTGGACACAGCATGGTGAGGGCTGAAGGAGGAGGAAGCTGAGGTGGACAGCAGAAAGGACAGGAGGGGCTACCTGGGGGTGTCTAGGAGGTGTCCTGGGTGAGGTGAAGGTTTGCTAAGTTTTTCTCAAGAAAGGACAGTTTTTTGTTTTGTTTTGTTGAGGCAGGGTCTTCCTCTGTTGCCTAGGCTAGAGTACAGCAGTGTCATCATAGCTCACTGCAGCCTCCAAATCCTGGGCTTAAGCAATCCTCCTGCCTCAGCCTCCCAAGTAGCTGGAACAACAGGCATGCGCCACCAAAAATTTTTTCTATTTTTTGTAGAGACAGGATCTCGCTCTTGCCCAGGCTGGTCTCGAACTCCTGGCCTCAAGCAATCCTCCTGCCTTCGCCTCAAAAAGTGCTAGGATTACAGGCATGAGCCACAGCGCCCAGCCTAGAGGATGGTCCTTAAGTTCGCAAAAGGAAAAGTGGAAATTAAATTCCCTGATATCTTTCAATTGGCTGATTTCCCTGCGTCTTGCTGAAGCCTGAGGTCTCCCTGACAGTTGGGCCTTAAGGAGGGAGGAAGTAGCTAGCTGTTCTCTGAATAGCTCCGTCAGAAAAACGTGAATGCCACACTCTATTCACCGCAGGAAAAACAGGACCTCCAAGCTCTGGGGCCCAACTGGCAACTATGCAAGTAGCTCCTTTTCCACAAAGGCCGCTCACGAGATGCACAAGGCATCCCAGGAACACATGGTGCAGTGAGAGGCTTGTGGACATTACCCCGGGGCTTAGCAAAATATCATCACCCACGGAGGCATCTGTGGTGGGGCTCAGCCCGGGAACCCATGAGAGTCTCAGGGTGCTACCATGAGCTTAGAATCTAAGCTCACCTCACTTGCACAAAGGCCCAAATGACCCAGTTAAAATCCCAGTATCTGAGCCCCACTGTTGGACCGAAGCAAACCCAGGAGGCAATTAATTACATGTTGCCTAACTTGCTTCTTCCTCGCAGTTTCAATTGCATTAGGCCGTCGGCTTCCCTTCCTCTGCACTGTTTGAATTGTCTCTGTGCAGGGCAGAAACAGCGGCTGGTCCACCTCGGAGCTGGCTGCATTTCAACAACGGCCGGGAGGACTTTCATGGGGCTTTCCAAGCTTAATTAGCTCATATTTGCAAAGTTCCTCGGGAAGCTTGGGCCAGGCTGCTATGGGAAGTCCAAGTTACTAGGATTCTCGCCACACTCTTGAAAAGAACATTCCCGCATAAAAAGGCTGGTAGAGCCAGAAAAAAAAAAAAATCTCCTAGGAGCGTGTGTGTGAATAGCGAAGGGTCCTTGTGAACCGCATTTGGAACCGTAAAGAGGGAGAATAATACTTTCCAACTTTCTGGCCCTCCTCCTATTCTCTGGAGCAGGAAATTATTTAAAGTATTTCCTGAACAGCTGAAGTATGTTAGCAACCTGCTAGCATTCTCTACATTATCTCCAGGAAATGGACGCCAAGGAATTTCTCTGCAACAAGAAACTATTTGAGGTCTACTGCTCATTTCTACCTGAACGGGATGAATCCGTGCAGTCTGGAAACTGGAAATACGATCTTCTGAGATCATCTTTGTGGCAAACTCAGCGTCCTAAAGCAAGAACACACCCTGGAAGGGAATTCTTCTTGCATATGTACATGTATATGACGAACTCGCTTCTAATATAGATGTTATATACCCACACACATATATACTAGTATGGACAGAGACAGACAGACAGAGAGACAGAGAAAGCATGAAGAACTTTCTCTGCCAGGTAATGTAGCAATGTCAGTAATCGCCTGCCAGTTAGTTATTCTCACTCAGCCTTTGGGTGGGGTAAGAATGAGGTCAACCTCTTGTGTTTTAGGCAGAATTCTAGAACATGCAACAAAAGGAAACCGCTTGGCTTCGTCCTACCTTAAGAGGTTTGTTCTCTCCGGGGTCTGCCTATAAATCTCCCAGGGCGGGGGTCCGGAAGCTTCGTGCCCCAGCAAGCCAAGTTTGAACCTCCCAAGCAAATCAGCGTTGGGATGTTTGTGGGGTCACAGGACTGAGAGCCATCTGGGAGCCAGCTGTGACTCTGGCTGGCAAACTCCCCTGGTCTGCTATGATTACCACAGCAGAAATGCCATTGAAAAACGGCAAATGTTACCTCCACAGCAAAGAACAAGGCCTAGAAACAAGCCAATTCCTGAGAACGACGGGTCTGATTGTGCTGGTAAACGCCAGGCCAGTTCTAGGCTTCTCAACCGCAGTTACGAACCAACCACTCTTCCCGGGGCGGCAGAGCTCAGACCCAGCACGAGGAGTGTGGGATGGCCTGAGACCTGGCTGCCTGCAGGAGGACGAACAGGCGAACACGTACCCTTGTGACGGCCCACCCTCCGGGCTCTCGGGGAAACAGAGCTCCAGGCCAGAGGGGAAGGGCAAACCCCTGCCGTCTTCTCTTTCCAGACACAAAGGCACCACAGAGTTTTAGCATGTTTCATCGTGCTTTAGGAAAGAACATCAACCAAATGCCATCTTTTAGGACAGTGGCTAAAACTCCTGTTCAACTAGAGTTCTTCAGTCAAATTCCAGCTGAATTCAGTCTGAATTAGTAGCTCTTAAACTACTGCATGAAGCAAGCTCATTGACATTTTAAAAAACACTTTACAAATGTGTAGAAAATACAGTGAAAGGAACTACACCCAAGCTTGTAATGTTTTGAAGGTAGCTCTACCTTGGGAACCTAATTTTCATTCAGGCCATGAGCCCCTGTTTTTACGAGCCCACGTGTTCAACAGTAAACCTGGCGCACAGTTTCAGAGGTTCAGGGGCCCCATAGCCTACTCAGGACCTCAGGTGACTCAGGTTAAGAATTCCTATCTATGCCAAGATGTAAAATCCAATGGTGAGATTTTAGGTTATTATTTTAATCTTTGTGGTATTCTGTGTTCTTCAAATTTTCTAAAATTAGTATTACTTCTATAACTAAGAAAATTATATCAAGGAGTTACTAGGCAAAAAGGAAGAAAGAAGGAAGGAAGGAGAAAAAGAGAAGGAATAAGCTTTGTGTTCATAAAGTTAATATTTGCTCAGAGTGACTGAGACACTGGTTGAGAAGATGGACAAGAGTAGAGTGGGACGATAGTCAATGGTTATCTAAAACTCTGGTCTAAGCCAAAAGGTTGACAAAGGTCTTCTTGGCTGGGCTGGGTGCGGTGGCTCGTCTGTAATCCTAGCACTTTGGGAGGCCAAGGTGGGAGAATAGCTTGAGCCCAGGAGTTAGAGACCAGCCCGAGCGAGACCTCATCTCTACAAAAAATAGAAAAAAATAAGCTGGGTGCAGTGGCACGTGCCTGTAGTCCCAGCTACTCAAGAGGCTGAGGCAGGAGGATTGCTTGAGCCCAGGAGTTTGAGGCTGCTGTGAGCTATGATAATGCCACTGCACTCCAGCCAGGGAGACAGAGCAAAACATTGTCTGTAAAAACAAAAACAACACTTTTTTTTTTTAGCAAAACTGTTGAAATACAGGAGAAATGAAGAAAAGCATGTAGAAATGAGAAGACCTTTTTTTTACAGGCACATGCCACCAAGCCTGGCTAAGTTTTTATTTTTTTATTTTTTTACTTGAAGGAACTGCTTCTTTCTGTCTGACATATATCAATATTCAAATTATGGATGTTTTCTTCATTAAAATAGAACATTCAGAGTATAAGCCAGTGAACTTGGAATTTTTTTTAGGCTGCTGAGAAACTAGGTGAAACTGAGAAACTTAGTATAATGATTGAAGAATGTGGAGGCTTGGACAAAATTGAAGCTCTGCAAAACCATGAAAATGAGTCTGTGGACAAGGCTTCATTAAGCTTGACTGAGAAGTATTTCTCTGCAGAGGTCAGTAATGGATGGTAATATTAATTTGGAAAATACACACGTAAGATGAAGCCCATAAGATTTTTTTCCTCCTCATACTTTTTCTCCTTTTTTTTTTTTTTCTTTTTCAAGACAGGGTCTCACTCTGTTGCCCATGCTAGAATGCAGTGGCATCATCATAGCTCACTGCAACCTCAAATTCCTGGGCTCAAGCAATCCACCTGCTTCAACCTCCCAAATACCTGGGACTACCGTTGCACACCACCACATCCGACTATTTTTTTTATTTTTTGTAGAGATAGGATCTTGTTATACCAGGCTGACCCCAAGTGATCCTCCCACCTCAGCCTCCCAGAGTGCTGGGATTACAGGCATGAGCCATCATGCCCAGCCAAGAAGACCTTTTTTTAACCCTTTGGCTTAGACCGGAGTTTTAGATGACCATGACTACTAAGGAGCCACCATACCCAGCCAAAAAATATGTATTTTCTTGCAGACACAATCGTGAGATGGTGTCTGTATATCATACTTTGACTTTTCATTAATTTTGAATTAATTCAAAGTTTTCTTATTCATTCAGTCTTTCCTCATATTCTCTTGTTTTTATAGAGAAGCTTCCAATATTTCCAAACCTGCTCAAGTTGCAAACATGAAAGCTTCTTCACGGTAGAAAATATGGCTTTGTTGTTGCTGTCTCAACAGTCAATCATGCTCCCTGGGATACTGCAAAGGCTAAACGCGGTCTAGGAATGTAGTCATGATGGGCCCTCCTTGAGCCAGTTCCAATATTCAGAAAGTTCTATCAAGCCTCTAGAAGGCCTAAAGGCTGACAAAACACCTGACTTTCGGGTAGAATCCTATCATTGACCATAGAAACAAACCAGTATGATGATCTCGTGTTGATTTTTATCCATGATTGATCCAGGGGAAAAAAAGGAAGACTAATACTAAGCAACATAGAAGGTAAAATATGTCAAAACAGGGATCTGTGTAAGAACTAAAAGAAATCTTTCCTGTTAAAAGGTTGGGCATAGCTGTAAAACTTATATGGGCTATTTATATTATGCAGTAATTAGTATCTGTATGTTTTTTTTTTAATGCCAGGGATTGCACTGTTTTTAATCGCCCCAAATAATGAAGAGGCAGAGTTTGAACTCAGGCAGATCTGCCTCCTAAGTGCTAGTCCATTCCATTGCAGCACACCACCTCCCACAACTAGGATGGAGAAAGGCTTTTATGATTGTGAAAAGCCCGGGAAGAATGCATGAACTGATCAATTTAAGAGGGTTTTGTGCATACAACTCCTACACAGTGTTGTGAAACTGTCCCAAATATTTAGGAGGAACTGGGCGTTTAGAGACACCAGAATTATGCTTTCAAACTATGCCAACAACATGTCATTTTACAAACAAATGCTCAAAACTAAATTGTACTTTTGCCCTCCAAAAACCCTACTTGATAGCTTGGGTGTTTTTTATCATCTTTATTAGCTGAGGTTATGAAACTTAAATGGGTGATGTTGCTAAAAACACTTTTCACTAACACTTTCCCTTGGGAGGGTTGGGGGTGGGGGGTTGCTGCATGATTTGGCCAGGTTTTGTTCCTCACAAATTAGGTCAACAGCCCAATCCCAAAAGAAAGCACCATTAATGACATGTTTCGAGGGCTTTCCAAAATCAGTCAGCCGGGCTTTGGCAAGCTTCAGCAGGGGCGGACAGAGGTAAGGAGTAGCCAGCTACACATCCCTTAATGGCCTTCTGAACTTGGGTTTGTATCTCACAAGGTTTCCAACTGCCCGTACAAACAAAACTGATTTTGCCCTTACTGCCGTCGGTGGGAAGGAAAGGAACACAACACTTTGGCGGGAAGCTCAGGAAAAAAAAAAAAAAAAAAGAGGCCAAATTTTGAAACAAATTTTGAAACTCTTATAAGGAGTTACAATAACAAGAAATCATCTTGTTTTTTATCTTCTCAGTGATGATGCAGCCACAGGAAGGTTGAGGATGAGGAGAAAAAATATCAAACCACCATAGAAAATAGGATGTTAATTCAATTTTTAAATCTTTTTTTATTTTTATAGATTTCAGGGATACAGTTGCAGTTTTGTTACATGGATATATTGTGTAGCGGTGCAGTCTGGCTTTTAGTGTAGCCATCACCCAAGTAGTATTCACCATACGCACTAAGTAATTTTTCATCCCACACCCCCCTTCCACCCTCCCACCCTTCCGAGTCTCCAATGTCTGTTTTTCCACTCTCTATGGACACATTTAGCTCCCACTTGTGAGAACATGTGGTATTTAACTTTCTGTTCCTGTGTTACTTAATGGCCTCCGGTTCCATCCATGTTGCTGCAAAAGGCATGATTTCACTCTTTCTTATAGCTGAGTAGTATTCCATAGTGTATATATGAGACACTTTCTTTTTTTCTTTTTAGAGACAGGGTCTCGCTCTGTCACCCAGGCCAGAGTGCAGCGGCACAATCATAGCTCACTGCAACCTTGAACTCCTGGGCTCAAGTGATCCTCCCGCCTCAGCCTCCCTAATAGCTGAGACTATAGGTTTGTGCACAGCAACTGGCTAATTTTTAAAAAATTATTCTTTGTAGGCCGGGAGCGGTGGCTCACGCCTGTAATCCTAGCACTCTGGGAGGCCGAGGCGGGTGGATCGCTCGAGGTCAGGAGTTTGAGACCAGCCTGAGCAAGAGCGAGACCCCGCCTCTACTAAAAATAGAAAGAAATTATCTGGCCAACTAAAAAATATATATATATAGAAAAAATTAGCTGGGCATGGTGGCGCATGCCTGTAGTCCCAGCTACTCGGGAGGCTGAGGCAGTAGGATCGCTTGAGCCCAGAAGTTTGAGGTTACTGTGAGCTAGGCTGACGCCACGGCACTCACTCTAGCCCGGCAACAGAGTGAGACTCTGTCTCAAAAAAAAAAAAAAAAAAAAATTATTCTTTGTAGAAACAGGGTCTCTCCATGTTGCCCAGGTTAGATCCGAACTCCTGTGGCCCCCAAGAGATCCTCCCAAAGTGCTGGGATTATTGGCATGACCCACTGCACCAGGTAGTATTGTCATTTTAATTTGCATTTCTGTGATTAGTGACATTCAGCATTTTTTTCATAGATTTGTTAGCAATTTGTATGCCTTCTTTTGAAAAATGCCTATTTATGTCCTTTGCCCACTTTTTAATGGGTTTCTTTCGGGGTTTTGTCGTCATTGAGTTGTTTGAGCTCCTTGTATATTGTGGATATTAGTCCTTTGTTGGATGCAAGGTTTGCAAATATTTTTTCCCATTCTGTATGTTGTTTGTTCATTCTATTGATTATTTCTTTTGCTATGCAGCAGCTTTTTAGTTTATTAAGTCCCATTTGTCTATTTTTGGTTTTGCTGCATTTGTTTTTGAGGTCTTAATCATGAATTCTTTGTTTAGGCCAATGTCCAAAAGAGTTTTTCCTAGGTTTTCCTCTAGAATTTTTATAGTCTCGGGTTTTACATTTAAGTCTTCGACCGATCTTAATTTTTGCATATGGTAAAGTCCAGTTTCATTCTTCTGCATATGGCTATCCAATTTTCCCAGCACCATTTATTGAATAGGGTGTCCTTTCCCCAGTGTCTGTTTTGTCAACTTTGTCAAAGATCAGTTGGCTGTAAGTATGCAGCTTTATTGCCGGGTTCTCTATTTTGTCACATTCATATGTCTATTTTTATACCAGTACCATGCTGTGTCTGTTATTGTAGCTCTGTAGTATGATTTGAAGTCAGGTAACGTAATGCCTCCAGCTTTGTTCCTTTTGATTAGGGTTGCTTTGGCTATTTGGGCTCTTTTTTGGCTTCATATGAATTTCAGTATTGTTTTTTCTAATTCTGTGAAAAATAACATTGGTATTTTGATAGGAATTGCATTTAATATTTCCTATTTTGTTCAAAAAAATAGTCCAGTAGCTTGATACTAAAAGCCAAGATACAATGTAGCAATTAAAGAATCAATACTTTATAAAATGTTTCAACACTGATGTTCAGTCTTTTAATAATGTCGCCCTTTAAAGATTACTGCAACAAGCAAAATAAGTGTTAGTGATTTTTACTTTGATAATTGCCTCGTGAAATTAGAAGTGTTACCTTCCCACCCTTACTAATACACAAAAATAAAATGATAGTTATAGGCAAAGATATGTAATTTATTGAAGTCTTAAATGAGATTTAAAAGTGCTTGGAAGCTAAAAATTTTGGTGCATTAATAAATCACTAGCAATTCAGACATCAACATTTGTGCAAGAGGGAGAAGTTGGTGGCTATATAGTATTTTTATCATGACTTTTAAAAGTCCAGCTGGTTATGAAAAATTATTTTCAGAGATAAAAAAAATTTTACCCACAGATAAGTTAAATAAAAACATCCAAATGTCTCTATTGATTCTAACATCTCCAAGGAAACCGATCATGTTAAGAATTTTATCTAAAATATGAAAATTTTTGGAAATCAGCTATCTTCTGTCCATTACCTCACTATTGAGTCATGCCTTTAACAAATCCAGACTTTACACTTTTTATCAATGTACCTTTTAGTAGTCCCTCTGAAGCCATTAAGCTCCCCCTAGCTTAAAGCAAAAACCTAGGGTGTTGAGGTTTGCTTCTAAACATTATCTTTACTCTAGCTGCAGACTTTTGGATTCAGTACCCAAGAAGGGACTCAAGTTGGGGGGAGGAAGAGAGGAACAAGTAGGCAGGAGAGGGAAGGTAATCTGTTGAGCCAGTTTTTTGTTATTTCTCTTCCCCTTCTCCTTTATAGGAGCCTTTGTACATGAAAAGCTGAGAAACTGATCCAGAATTCCATACAAAATGTTCTATGCTTCCGAGGACATGTAACATGGAGGTTTCATGTTCCATTTTAGGAACTTAGCTGTAGAAAGGCTTCAAATAAGAATTTGCCAGTGTTCTCGGTTTTGGACCCAAACAAGAAAAGCATTAAACAATGTTTCATGGTTTTGTAGAGAACTTTAAAACCCAACTGTTAGCTGCAAAAGGGAATTTATGTGCATGTTGATGAACTGGGGAAAGAAAATCCTTGTAGCCAGGAAGGTAAATGGAATTTTCTTGCATTATATTACTATTGACTTGAAAAAATGTTTTACTTTACTGAATACAGTAGCCCTTTATAAGGTCATAAATCACTTTACACCCACACCCCCACTTCTACCACCAATAGCTTTTTATCTTCTATGGGGAAAAAGGCAGATAAACCCGTCAGATTTCAGCAGTGGAGGCTTGGCTCATTACTTTTCCACTAACCAAATGAGCAGAAACTGTAGCACTGTACTTTAAAGATACATTTCATTTTTCCTAAGACTTAGGGAGTGCTGTAGTTAACACTTTGCAGTTTCTACTGAGAATCCATTCCCTGTTCTGGTGACAGCATAGATATTCCTTAGAGTAGTGGCTATCAACCTGCACTGCACAGGAGCACTTAGGAGTTACGTTAAAAAAAAAAAAAAAAAAAGGCCGGGCGCGGTGGCTCACGCCTGTAATCCTAGCACTCTGGGAGGCCGAGGTGGGCGGATCGTTTGAGCTCAGGAGTTCGGGACCAGCCTGAGCAAGAGCGAGACACCATCTCTACTGAAAATAGAAAGAAACTATATGGACAGCTAAAAATATATATAGAAAAAATTAGCCGGGCATGGTGGCGCATGCGTGTAGTCCCAGCTACTCGGGAGGCTGAGACAGGAGGATCGCTTAAGCTCAGGAGTTTGAGGTTGCTGTGAGCTAGGCTAACGCCACGGCACTCACTCTAGCCTGGGCAACAGAGTGAGACTCTGTCTCAAAAAAAAAAAAAAAAAAAAAAAAAGACGACACAGTACTTGGACCCTCACCCCTCATAAACTAAACAGAACTTCTGGGTAAAATTTCCCAGGCGATGCCAGCGTGCAGCCAGGACTTACTTGGAACCTCTTCAGTCCTGAGGTCTGGGAGGAACGAATTCCACTTGCAGCCCTAGGACCCATGACTAAATTTAAGATTTTTAGCCCATCTTCTTGGCCAGTGAGACTTAAGGGGACATTGGCTGGGGGCTTCTGGGAAATTTTTTTCATTCTTCTGTGAAAACTTCTGAAACTTTTTCTGGCTGGAGTGAAGAGAATGTCAAGTGTAGATGTGCCAACAGCCATTATTACCAAGAATGAAGACAACATACACCAAAGCCAGGACTCAGAATCAAGCAGGAAAAGTCATTACCTTTGCATCCTCGATGACACCACAAACTTTACATCAAAAGAATGAAACCAGGACTACCTCCGGCCACATCAGTGAGGTTTGGTTACCCTTCACTTGCAGCATCAAGAGCCCCAAATTAGAAAGCAACATGTAGGGATGATGAAGTAAAGGGTGGACTTTAATCTTTATTTACAGGACACTGCAAGATATGAAATTTCACATAGAAATAAGAAACCCTTTTAGAGGACAGGCTTCATACAGTATGTACAGTTTGGAACTGTTCAAGTATAGTTTCATCATAAAAAGTGCTACAATAACAAACCACATTTAAAAAGAGTTCTTAGTAGAGAAATAGTAAGACAAACTTATACCAAACAGTACACGACAACTTAATGCCTCAACTGTACAATCTAAAAGTTAAAGGTCCCAGGATTCCCATCCTGAACTTGGAAGATATAGCCTTCAGAGGTAGTTTCTGGCAGTACATTTTGATCTTCCTCTTCCTGGAAATAAAACAAACAAAAAACAATAATATAATCCCACAAATGTGGCACATTTCTAAGCAGTAGGCTGCCTGGAAGTCTGTATTTACGCTTAAGGTCTTCATCTGCATATTTTACCTGTAACCCTGTACCACATTCTAACATTTGACAAAGGGGAAGGAGGGCTGCTGAAACTTTGCCAAATAATGAGTGCCTGCCTGGGAGAGGGAGGGTCTGAATAGCTGAAAGCATACTACAGTAACACAAAACTAAGTTGAGGCTGGGATAGGTAGCTCACACCTATAATCCTAGCACTTTGGGAGGCCAAGGCAGGAGGATCACTTGAGGCCAGGAGTTTGAAACCAGCCTGAGCAATACAGGGAAACCTCGACTCTACAAAAAACAGAAAAACTAGCCAGATGTGGTGGCACGTCCCCACAGTCCCAGCTACTCGGGAGGCTGAACTGGGAACATCGCTTGAGCCCAGGAGTTTGTGGCTGCAGTGAGCTATGATGATGCCACTGCACTCTAGCATGGGCAACAGAGTGAGACCCTATCTCAGGGGAAAAAAAAAAAGAAAAAGAAAAAGAAAAGTATAATGGGGAAAAAATCTTATGGGCTTGTCCTTACGTGTATATTTTCCAAGTTAATATTACCATCCATTACTCACCTCTACAGAGAAATACTTCTCAATCAAGTTCAATGAAGCCTTGTACACAGACTCATTTTCATGGTTTTGTAAAGCTTCAATTTTGTCCAAGCCTCCACATTCTTCAATCATTATACTAAGTTTCTCAGTTTCACCTAGTTTCTCAGCAGCCTAAAAAAAATTCCAAGTTTACTGGCCTATACTCTGAATGTTCTAATGAAGAAAACATCCATAATTTGAATATTGATATGTCAGACAAAAAGCAGTTCCTTCAACAATCCTATGATAGTTTTATGTCCACTTACGTAATCTCAAAGTGTAGTCAATGTGTCTAAGAGCAGAGATGGTCTATGGTGTGCTGAAAACAAATTCCTTAGACTAGAATATTTGTTGATATTATTAAAAATTTATTGGGTATAAGGAATGGTATGGAGGTCAGATTTCTTTTAATGTCCTCAACTTTTAAGAGATACATAAATATCTGCAGATGAAATAATGGATTTGTTTCTAAATAATTTAGGAGGCTTAGATATAGGGAAGTAGAAAAATTGGCCACATATTGGCAAATTATTTACATGCAGTGATGGAAAAGCCAGCATTCATTTCTAGACTCAACTTCTACATGTAAAAATTTCCAGAATCTGAAGTTGATGAGTAGGGCTTTCTATCGCTACGACAAAGTGCCATATGCTTGCATGCTTGGATCCATTAGGGATGGAACCAGAAGAAAAATATAATTAGATAACTGAGTCATTCAAATTTAATTTCACCAAGATTCAGTATGAAATTCAGAAATAAAGAGAATTAACAAAATTGGTATGAATAATCTCCACATAAGAACTTGACTTCAATTCAGGTTACATCACCCAGTTGTCATCTCCTTTATATCTTTTATAATCCCTGTCACATTTTATATTAAGAGTGTGGCCCACATACACAGGCTTTCTGATTCTGTGGCCTACTAATGAGTAAACTTAGCTGCACTCCTCCTAATCTAAATAGTAAACCAATTACTGTATTATTAAGCCCAAATTCAAACAAAGCCACCTTGTTAGGACTTACCTGAAAGATATTTGAAATGGCATCCAGAATAACCAGAATAACTTTGGTATCTTTCGCAGTTAAGAGGTTCATCAATGGTTCTATTATGCCACAATGAACAAGGTATACAATCTGTTCAACTGTTCCACCACTTGTATAGTTGGTCACAGCCCATACAGCTTCCTTTTGTGTCTTAAAGTCTGCCTAAAAAACATAAAGAAATAATCTTATTCCAGAACAATCATACAAATAAGATTCTGAAGTACTGTTTCACAAAACGCACAATGACTAAAACTACCAACTGGTTTTACCCAATTTTAAGTGTAAGGGGTTACTGAATATTTAGCAAAGGACTCCAAGTAGAACCCAACCTTATACATTAAGAACCTTACCTATGTTCTGGTTACTGTGAACAAATAAAAATAAAAATAAAAATAAAATAAAAGAAACTTACCAAGCACAGCTTGTCTCTAAATACTAAAAATCATTTGATTAAATCCTAAGACTTCATTACCTTAGAGAGAACACCAACGAGGAATGGGACTAATCCATGATTCACAACTTGCTGTATCTGATCCTGCCGGCCAGCTGTGATATTTGACATCGTCCATGTAGCTTCCTTCTGAATATTAGTTTTGGGGTTGGTCAGCAGGCTGGGAAAGACAGCAAGTGCTCCTGCATCAATCACAACCTGCGTCTGTTCATCTGTCCCAGTGACAATATTCCCTATGGCTCTTAGTGCAGGAGTCTGAGGAAAAAAAAAAAAAAAAAGTCGATGCTGGTGGTTACCTTTTACTTTTTCCAGTACTGCTCAAAAATTCTGTATCCTAAAAGTTTTGACAAGAAACCCACCATGGCCTGAAATAGGCAACAGTTCAATATTAGTATCAATTGAATATGCTTCTTGTACTTTATATTCTAATCTATAAATTAACAACTTACCACAATTGGCAATTCGGTAGCTCCTAGAAGCTTCACAAGTTGGGGCACAACTCCTGTTTTCACAACCATTTCAATCCTTTCATTTGGACCATCAGTAAGGTAGGAGAAAGCCCAGCAGGTATCTGCTAATACCTCTGGGTCATCGTGATGCAGGAGACGCACTAATGTAGGAAGAATCTGTTCAACAGCATCTAATGGTGGTGCAGGATTCTTGTTGCGACAAAGGTTTGAAAGTGTCCAGGTAAGATTACGTAAGTAACCACACTGAGGGAAAAGAAATAAGCAATGAGAGGTTCTGTCTTTTGAGGAGATGCGGTACATTAGAATCAGTGAGTAACCATACTGATGGTAGTAACTTACTGCTAAAGATGACATATCAGGAACAGCCAGAAGAGCCAACAGTGGGTCAACTGCACCATACTTGATAACCAAGTCTCGGAAAACTGAACCATCACCTGAAAAACAGGCAAGATTAATCATATCTTCTCATCTAGCACCATCTATGTTCAGTGACTAATGCATCAGCAAATGTTCTCAAACTTACTCAGATGCCGCTCTGATGTCTTTTTTAAGATGCTACTTTCATTCCTAGTAAGGGCCTGAAGCAGGCTCAAAACTTGTCACAAAGGTCACTATTACTTACAACAAGGCCCTTCTCCCAACTTCATTACAATTAGATACATTCAGTCAAAAGAATTTTAATTCCAAGTACCTGCAATGTTTCCTAGAGCCCATACGGCTTGTTCACTGATGTGAGCATAGGGAGATGCCAACAGAGAAATGAAGGCTGGGATAGCACCTCCATCTACCACAGCCTTGGTCTGTTCTGATGTCCCAGAGGCAATGTTAGTGAGCGCCCACGCAGATTCAAACTGAATGGGACTACAGTCAGTTCTGCCCAAGAAGGACACAAATTTTGGAATCAAACCAGCCCGGATTATGTTGTCTATGGGGGGCTGTTTTTCTCTAGAAAGTAGTTTCCTAAGGGGAAACAAAAAAAGAAACATAAGTTGAAAATGATTTAAAAAGGTGGTGTGAAAACCAATTTAAAATGTAATTCAAGAGATTAGAACTTTAGACAACCTTTTTAAGTGAGGCACTAAATGCTGAGACATCCTGGAACTTAAGAGAAGCCAAACAGATTACTCTAATGGTGCTACGTATATGGTATAGGTAACTACCATTTTCCAAAAATCAAAGTATTACCAGTAATGTAGATTACCCTTCTCTCTGCATCCCTGAAGAAATTGACTATAGATCTTATCATTTTTTTTTTTTTTTAACTTTGACAACCCAACAGGATTATGCTCATTGTTAACTTGTGTTTCCCTGACTGCTAGTGGGGTTAAATGTCTTTTCCATGATCATTTGTCATTTGGATTTGTTCTTCTGCATACTGTCAAGCTACAGAAATTATTAATCCTTTCTATTATGAATGTCACAAATATCTGTATGGTCAGAAGTAACGGTGCAAATGTACTTATTTTCTAAATGATCTATTGCCAGGTGCAGTGGCTCACACCTATAATCCCAACTTGGGAGGTTGAGGTGGAAGGATCACCTGAGGCCAGGAGTTCAAGACAAGCCTGAGCAAGAGTAAGACCCTATCCATCCATCTATCTATCTGTCAACCAATAAATACATCAATGAAACTATCATTCTAAATGGACGTTATCAATCCCACTATTTCCTCCTTTCCTTGCCTGTGGCTTGAAATGTCATTTTGATAAAATCTTTATCAAAATGGCTTAACTTTTTTTACTCACACTGTCTTCTTCCTGCGGAAAAGTCTATAAAACCTAATTTCTTAGGTTACCCACGCTATAACAGACAAGACTTACCTGGCAGCTTGAGTAGCTTGGAGCTGGCTTTCGACATTGGTGCTATTTATGCCTTTGACAATGTCATCAACAGACCAATTTACAGTGCCCTAAAAGTGAAATATTGCAAATTATCATTAAAATTAAAGCTTGTAATCTATACATTTCCATGGTAGAGTGTTGCAAATATAAAAGTATGTGCAGTCTCAGGGGGACCAAGCTAAAAAATAAAAAAGTATGTTGTGAATCACAGTAGAAAGGTTTGAGAATCAATGCAGCCGTTAATGTAAAAAGAGCGTCCCTTTCTCTCTAGGGCTTATAACCTAACAGGAAAAATGTGACAAGCAGACAAATACCACAAAACAAGTGGTAAATATACGTTGTGTTATACAGCACTTTCCATTTTGGTGTAGAACCAGGGAACTACAGAATCCTGAGAAAGGAGTGTCTTTCCTGCTAGACTGACCAAGGAGTACTAAAGATGGGATTTGAGTATTAGTATCCTAGAAATAGAACATAGGTGCAAAAGTAATCGCGGATTTGGACCGTGAATTTTAAATCATCATAACTAGGCTCAAACACATCTTTATTAATCAAAATAGCAACCATTACAATCAACACACTTTTTGTCAACAAGAAACAAGTTTGTTTATTCCTGTAGTGTAAAAATCTGTTCTTTGGGATTCAATGAACTTTTGGAAAGTATTTTCTGCATGCTGCTGGTTGTGGAAGCATTTTCCCTGCAAAAAGTTGTCGAGATGCTTGAAGAAGTGGTAGTCAACTGGCAAGAGGTCAGGTGAATATGGTGGATGAGGCAAAACCTCGTAGCCCAGTATGTTCAACTTTTTAAGTGTTGATTTTGTGACATGCGGTCAGGCATTGTCGTGAAGAATTGGGCCCTTTCTTTTGACTAATGCCAGCTGCAGGTGTTGCAGTTTTCAGTGCACCACATTGATTTACCGAGCATACTTCTCAAATGTAATGGTTTTGCCAGGATTCAGAAAGCTGTAGTGGATCAGACCAGCAGGAGACCAGCAAACAGTGACAAGAACGTTTTTTTGGTGCAAGCTTGGCTTTGGGAAGTGCTTTGGAGCTTCTTCTCGGTCCAACCACTGAGCTGGTCGGCACTGGTTGTTGTATAAAATCCACTTTTCATCACATATCACAATCCGATAGAGAAATGGTTCATCGTCGTTGCATACAAGTGAAGATGACGTGATTTTTTTTTTATTTTCAGTCAGCTCATGAGGCACCCACTTACCGAGCTTTTTCACCTTTTCAATTTGCTTCAAATGCTGAACCATTGTAGAATGGTCGACGTTGAGGTCTTCAGCAACTTCTCGTGTAGTTTTAAGAGGATCAGCTTGATGACTGCTCTCAACTGGTTGTTGTTAACTTCTGATGGCCAGCCACTGTGCTCCTCCCTCATCTTCAAGGCTCTTGTCTCCTTTGGAAAACTTCTTGAACCACCACTGCACTATACAGTAGCAGTTCCTGGGTTAAATGTGTTGTTGATGTTTCAAGTTGTCTCCGCTGCTTTATGACCCCATTGGAACTCAAATAAGAAAATCGCTTGAATTTGCTTTTTGTCTAACATCATTTCCACAGTCTAAAATAAATATAAACAGCAAGTAATAAGTCATTAACAAAAAAACATAAAGCAGGAAACGCACATTAAAATGATGTATAACATAACCACATTTACTTAATGTATTCCAATATCAAATGGCAAATTTCAACAATGCTAAAACCGCGATTACTTTTGCACCAATCTAATAGTATTCAAAGAAAATGATAAATGTGGAGTGCTGAAGAAAAGCATAGTGTGAAGAAAAGATGTAGCAAAGTGCCCAGTGTCTTTGGGAAATGAAAGATAAATTTGAAAACCTAAGATGGCTCTACTAATTTATGGAATGCCTATGGAATGTGAATTTTGAGCAGAGAAAGAACAAGTCTAAAGCAGTACTTTTTAAAAAATTTTAGGGCTGGGAGCAGTGGCTCAAGCCTGTAATCCTAGCACTCTGGGAGGCCAATGCAGAAGGATGGCTTGAGGTCAGGAGTTCGAGACCAGCCTGAGGAAGAGTAGAAATGCTGTCTCTACTAAAAATAGAAAATATTAGCTGCACATGGTGGCATGAGCCTGTAATCCCAGCTATTCAGGAGACTGAGACAGGAGGATCGCTTGAACTCAGGAGTTTGAGGTTGCAGTGAGCTACGATGATGCCACTGTACTCTAGCCTGAGTGATGGAGCAAGACTGTCTCAAAGAAAAAAAAAAAAAATTGGGGAATAGTATATGGTACAGAATGAAAGAAAAGATAAATCAGGAGGCTGCTATAAATATTTCAGGAGGAAAAAGACCAGAACAAAACTGATGACAAATACAAAAAATAGAGAATACCAAAACAGGCAGAAATAAGCCAGTAAGTGATTGTTCTAGACACATTAACTTTCAGTCAACATTGGAATGATCAGGTCAAGGCTGCCAGCTAGTAAGCAGAAACGCAAGGAAACCTGAAGGAAAGGTCAGAGCAAAAGAAAGGCCTTAGCATCAGCTTCCATGGATTATGGAGAGAAGGCAGGAAAGCAGACAGACTTACTGATTGGAAGCAGAGAAAAAGATGTTTACAGATATTTAAAACCATAAGACTAGGAATGTTATTTAAATTTATTTAAATTTCTAAGAAAAGCCCCTGTTGAGTTTCTGGGCTTACCATAATTCATAAACTAAAATATATTCACCTGGTTGTTGCGGTTTTCCTGCAGTGGAGAAGTAGCATCATCAGGAAACGAGCTTACATTTCTCCTTTTCAGCATCTGGTCATCCTTCTTAGCTTTTCTCAACTCCACATTGACTTCTATTCGGCGCCGCCTCATTTCCTTGAGAAAAGATAACATTTCCATTTCACCTATCACTTAAGTTGTTGCCAAGTAAGAACATTTTTAAAAAATACCTCTAAGTTTTCATCTCTTACCCAAATACCTTCCCATTTTAAAAACATCACAGGGAAGCAACACAAGGAACTCACTGTACTGTCTTTTCCCTTGTTCTTGAATCTGTTAAGTCGGGCAGCTGGTGAATTAGCATTCTCGTTGGTGGACATGGTTATGAGACAAAAGGAGAAAGCTAGAAAATGAGAGAAGAGAAAAAATTTCTTCTGTATAATTTTGCTTTGTCAATAAAGAGCAACAAATAAGAATAGAATTATCAAGCATATATTGAATCCACACCTATATACTAGAGGAGGACTGTCATGTTTTCAGCACTATGAAATAGTTTTAATCAAAAGATAATTGTCCCCTCCCCTCAGAAGGGTTGAGACTTCCTGGAGCAGCACTGTCCATCAGAAATATAATACAAGCCATACAAATTTAAATTTCCTAGTAGCCACATATTTCAAAAAAAGCAAAAAGTGAAATTAGTTCTAATAATTTACTTTTTAAAATTAAAACACATCCAAATATTATCATTTCACCACGTAATCAATATAAAAAATATCAAGATATTTTACACTCTTTTTTTCATGTTATGTCTTTGAAATGTTACAGCGTATTTTTAATTCGTACTAACCACTTTTTAAATGCTCAGTAGCCACATGCATCAACCGTTTTGGACAGTGCGTCTGTAAACTCTTACAGTCCGTAATAGTCGACTGAAGACAAGGTAGGGGAACCGAGTTAAAGTTAAAATCTACGCCCTAGAGCAATAAATGAAAATCCTCTGGATGCTCTCCCTACTTTCCTGTCTTTAAATGGCCAAAATGAGTCCATTCGCCATACTTGAAAGTTAAATACGAATTTGGCTCATCATTACATTACGCATCCTTCCGTAACATTTTTTTGGCAACACTGAACACGTAGTGGTGCATCTTAAGCATCTCACATTTTCATTTCCAGGGACTTCGAGTGCATGCACTTAGGATGACATCAGCTGTGCGTCATTCATACTCAGATACTTAAGAGCGGTTTCCAAAAGGTGACAAAGTCAAAGCCCTTCTTATGACTTGCTGTTTTTAATTCCATTATGCTCGTCTACGGCTTTGTGACACAGCTAACCAGGGCCTACGTGTTAGAGATACTTAATTCTCCCAACTGCCACCTCCATGTCCAGCGCCCTCCCCTCGGCCCCCCGCCCCGGGGAAGATGCAGCAACGAACGGTGGAGGGAGCCAGAGCCACGAGGGCCTGCCCGGGACATTCGCCTTCGGGCCTGTCTCTGATCCTCCAGGCCGCGACGCGCTAAGGCTTTCGCTGCCGTTCACAGACAGCCCTATTAGAGCCCTAAAGCCCCAGCCCGCGCATCGCTCAACTAAGCCGCCTACTCAAACGAACGACGCCCCCGAGGCCTAGTCAATGAGGGAGGCCAAGGCCAGGCCCGGGGGGTACCCGGGGCCTTTCTCCCGCCAACAAGAAGCCGGGCCAGCCGTTACCGCTAGGGCCTGGCTGGCCACTGAGTTTGTACCTGCACAGCGAGCTCAAGCTTCCACAGGAGGCGGTGTAGGAACTCAAGAGGCTGTGAGTCGGCGGCCCTAGAAACGTCCACAGGAACTGAGCCTGAAGACCGTTTGGCTCGTGCAGCCGGCCGGCGCGATTTAAATTTCCCGGTGATTCCGCATTCTGATTGGCTGGTTCGAGCCTAAGCTGTGTGTCCATTGGTGGATTTGAAAAACACGTTGGGAGGGGTCGTAGGGACCAGACAGGGGAGAGGGATAGCATCGCGAGATGAGGGAGTGGCCGGGAAATCCCGTAGCGCCTCGCGGGCCGGAGTGGGAGGACTCCAGATCCCTGCATGCAGCGCGATTGGGTGGCTGCCAGGCTTAGGCGGCTCCGCGTTTGCTCAGTGTTTAAGTGTGTAAGGTCCTGGTGTCGTTTTTCTGGGTGGCTACCTTAAGCAAATAACACAAAATGATTCTCAAAGTCATTATCTTTATAAAAATTTTTATATAAAAATATTGATTTGTGTGCTCGCTTCGGCAGCACATATACTAAAATTGGAACGATACAGAGAAGAGTAGCATGGCCCCTGCGGGGGGGAAAAAATATATATTGATTTGTATTTTTTTTCTGATAGGGACACATCAGGAAATTGGCAGGGGTTTCTAGCCACTGCGGGAGGGAAGGGTAAAGCAGATTTATGTCACATTTTTTAGTTTCGCTTTTCTTTCTTTTTTTTTTTAATTGTGTCATAAAAGACTATAGAAGCCACAAATATAGTAACAAAAGATTTATTATGCCTGTTTCTCCAGACACTCTTCTAAGCTTTTTATTTTCAAATAATTTCAAATACAGAAAAATTGCAAATCTTTACTCAGATTTGCCAAATGTTAACATTTGCCACATGTGCTATTTCTCTTTGTATATACATATGTGTATAAATATATATGTATACATATATGTGATTTTTATGTTACTTTTTGAACCATTTGCGAGTAAGTTTCAGAATCATGTCCCTTCTAAATATTTCAGGGTGTATCTCCTAAGAAAAAAGACATTCTCTTACATAACCACACTGCAATCATCAAATTCAGAAAAATTGAACTTTCATGCTATTATTTAATACATAGTCTATGTTCAAGTTTTGTCAATTGTTCCAGTAACGTTCTATGCTTTATTTCATAGCTTTCTGATTTAAAATTTGCATTTTTTGCCATATGCTTAAAAAAAAATAAAGATGGTTATCAGAGCATCAGGATTATGGGTCATTTTGTTTCTTTCTGCAATTTTTCTGTGTTTCAAAAAGGGTATATTTTAGAAAAATTGTATTGGTTTATTTTTTTACTGTAGATAAATTCAAACACTGAACTTTGTCTATTCCTGCAGGATTAATGTGAGCCTGACTCATTATGTAGCCATCAAGGACTTCAGCGGGGGCGGGGGTTGCACTTACTCTTAATCAGCATAATCCCAACCTCCTAAATGTAAGAATGTGGAAAGAATTCACCTCTAAACCAATCACTGTGGGGCATTCTCTTAGCTACTATGAATGGCTCAGAGGCAGACACATGACCTAAATTCATCCAGTGGGAAAGCCACTGTAGAACTTTTGTTTAATGGTTAGAGGTAAGAAAGCAGACTCTGTTCTTCTGAAATGGATGTGAATCCTAGAAATTTGAATAAGAAAATTTTAAAGAAACCTTGAGAGCTCTGATCAACAGCCTGTTCTACCTCTGAAGGTTTGCTTATGTCATCCGATGCGTTTTCTTTGTATTGTCAAATTGGGTTTTCTTTTGCTTGAAAATCTTATTGTGTGCCCAGAAGTGTCCTAAGTGTTTAACATATATTGTACATTTAATCTTCACAACTCTGTGAGGTAGTACGTAACATTCCCAGCTGATTTCTTACCCTCAATCTATATCTGAGGCTTCATGGGGCATCCGATGACCAGTTCATCCGTAAGACAAAGGCCAGGCCAGGAGCTCTGCGTAATACGTTGACATGAGCTGAAGCAGATTGCTCCTAATTGGTGGGCTCATGTGGAAATGGCCCTGAAGGAGAGTAGATAGAGTAGTAAAACTCCCTAATGGGTACAACCTTGAACAGTACCTCTGGTACACATTGTTCTGAAAGGACAGATATCCTGAGGTGAGGATCTACACTGGTAACTAGTGAAAACTCATTTGTCTGGCTAGTTGTTATAATGTATGTTAATTGTTTATGTTGCCCAGCAGGTGTTCACTGTTAAAAGAGTAATTCCTGACTTTCCTGTAGGAGCCAGTGCTCACTCAAACCAGTCCATGAGGTTGTGTGAGGTTGACTCCACCCCTCGGGATAGACTCTAACTGTGATAAGCCGGGGAGAATAATCCTTCCCCTAGGTTACCGGGATTGGTTCATGCAGAGCATGTGACTCAATATGGACTAATAAAACTCTGGGTCTGGGACTTATTAGACTAACAGGGGAGAGAGACACCCCTCCCTCTACAGTTGGGATTATGATAATGGACATAAAGTCTGAAGTTATTGTGAATATTTTGCCACTATGAGGAAAGAGCCTGAGAATGGACTAACAATAGGACAGAGTAGAACATAACAGAACAGAATCAAGAAAATGAAACCAGATCCTGGTGACACTTTTAAATCCCTAATCAAGACACACCTGGGCCGGGCGCGGTGGCTCACGCCTGTAATCCTAGCACTCTGGGAGGCCGAGGTGGGCGGATCGTTTGAGCTCAGGAGTTCGAACCAGCCTGAGCAAGAGCGAGACCCCATCTCTACTAAAAATAGAAAGAAATTATATGGACAGCTAAAAATATATATAGAAAAAATTAGCCGGACATGGTGGTGCATGCCTGTAGTCCCAGCTACTCGGGAGGCTGAGACAGGAGGATCGCTTGAGCTCAGGAGTTTGAGGTTGCTGTGAGCTAGGCTGACGCCATGGCACTCATTCTAGCCTGGGCAACAGAGTGAGACTCTGTCTCAAAAAAAAAAAAAAAAAAAAAAAAAAAAAAAGACACACCTGAAGGCACGCCTATCTCTGGACTTCTTAGTTATTTAAACTGGTAAATTCCCTTTTTGCTTAAGCCAATTTTGGATTGGGTTTTCTGCCTCTTGCAACTGAAAAGAGTCATAATCAATAGTTGGAGATTTGGAAGAGTAAACTAGGAGGATTGATGACAAAGGTGGTTTGGGGACAGGGTACATGTATGGATTTCTTGGAATGAAGTTAGAGGGTGTGGATATTTGAGTCATATGAATGTTCACCCAAAGTCCTCCACTATGGAATAGGTTATTAATATTCAGGTGGCTATGATGACCTGTTCTGGATATGATCATCCTCCTCCTCCCCCAGCCAGGCCAGTGTTTGCTTAATGGGATCATGAACTACATGGCTGAGGTGGCAGAGACAGGAGCCACACACAGGCTCAGCAACTTGCAGTTCCTACTGTTGAGGCCGGTCTGGCTACCACTCCTGCTGGGTGCTCAACCAGCCCTGATATTGACTTCACACTGTGCAGGGACCATTCAATTACCTGGGGTCAGGGCACTAACACTGAACCCTTTCCATGAAGGATGAGGCAGAAGAGACATTTTATCTGAATTAGACCGTGTTTATCTTCCAATGAGTCAGTCTGCTGCCACCACCACCATCCACTCACTTTCTACAAGTCTTTTATACTGCCATGGTGCTATAGTTTGGATATTTGACCCTCCAAACCTCATGTTGAAATCTGATTCCCAACGTTGGAGACAGGACCACTGGGAAGTGTTTGGGTCACGGTGGTGGAGCCCTCATGAATGGCTTGGTGCTATCCTCCAGGTAATGAGTGAGTTTTCACTCTGTTTCACTCTATTAGTTCCCACAAGAGCTCCCCTGACAGCTGGTTGTTTAAAAAAACCAGCACCTTCTCCCTCTCTCTTGGTTCTTCTCTCGCCACATGATCTGCACACACTGGCTCCTGTTCCCCTTCCACCAGGAGTGGAAGCAGCCTGAAGCCCTCACCAGAAGCAGATGCTGCTGCCATGCTTTTTATACAGCCTTCAGAACAATGAGCCAAATAAACCTCTTTTCTTTACAAATTACCCAGCTTCAGGTATTCCTTTATAGCAACACAAGTGGGCTAAGACACATGAATTCCTACCCAACATTGCTCCGACCAAGAAACTCACTTCACAGCAAAATTACTGAATTGATCATCAAAACAATGAGATACACACTACACACCTATTAGAAATAGCTAAAATCCAAAATTGGTGTTCGTGCTGGTGAGGATGTGGAGCAAGAGGAACTCTCCTTCATTGGTTGTGGGAATGCAAAATGGTACAACCACTAAGACAGTTTAGCAGTTTCTTATGGAGGTAAACATAGTCTTACCATACGATTCAGCTTGGTGATGCTTACTATTTACCCAATGTTTTATCTTATGTCCAAACAAAAACCCAGCAAATAAATGTATATAACATCTTTAATTGCCAAAATTTTGAAGCAACCAAGATGTCTCTCAATAGGTAAATGGATGAACAAACTGTGGTACATGAGTACAAGGGAATATTATTCAATGATAAAAAGATACGAGCTATCAAGCCACGAAAAAACATGGAGAAACCTTAAATGCATATTGCCAAGTAAAGAAGCCAGTCTGAAA
Organism: Eulemur rufifrons; assembly: GCF_041146395.1. NCBI lineage: Eukaryota > Metazoa > Chordata > Mammalia > Primates > Lemuridae > Eulemur > Eulemur rufifrons. The sequence goes on from NC_090991.1 coordinate 43,969,130, forward strand.
AGGCTACATACTGTACGATTTCAACTACTGTACATATTTTAGAAAAGACAAAACTATAGAGACAGTAAAAAGATTAGTGGTTGCAAGCAGTTTCAGGGGAGAGAGGGAGGCATAAACAGGTGGAACACAGTGCATTTTTTTTTTTTTTTTTTTTTGAGACAGAATCTCACTCTGTTGCCCGGGCTAGAGTGAGTGCCGTGGCATCAGCCTAGCTCACAGCAACCTCAAACTCCTGGGCTTAAGTGATCCTACTGCCTCAGCCTCCCGAGTAGCTGTGACTACAGGCATGCGCCACCATGCCCGGCTAATTTTTTGTATACATACATTTTAGTTGTCCATATAATTTCTTTCTATTTTTAGTAGAGACGGGGTCTCGCTCTTGCTCAGGCTGGTCTCGAACTCCTGACCTCCAGCAATCCACCCGCCTCGGCCTCCCAGAGTGCTAGGATTACAGGCGTGAGCCACCGGGCCCGGCCCACAGTGCATTTTTAAGGCAGCGAAACTATTCTGTGTGATACTGTAATGGTGGATAAGTGACACTATACATTTGTCAAAACTCTTAGAATGTACAACACAAAGAATGAACTGTAAACTAAGGACTTCAGTTAAGAATAATGGTATCAATATTAGTTTCTAAATTATAGCAAATGTACCACACTAATGCAAGCTGTTTATAATACAGAAAGGCCCAGCACAATGGCACACACCTGTGATCCTAACACTTTGGGATGCCAAGGTGGGAGAATCCCTTGAGGGCAGGAGTTCCAGAAGCAAGAGTGAGATTCCCCATCTCTACAAAAAAAGAAAAAAGGTAACAGGAAAAATTGGGGCGGGAAGGTGAAGGGGTGTAGGGGAACCCTCTGTACTTTCCACTCACTTTTTCTGTAAACCTGAAACTGCTTTTAAAAAGTCTGTTAAGAAAATATGTTGCGATGTGAAAACTGAAACCATGTCAGTAAACTGTTTATATTCTTCTACATTAAAATCCACTAGTCTGAATTCCACTAGGATGGACCTTTTACCCCTGCATGATTTTCCAACATTATGCATTGGTCATTCAGAACACATTGGACTACGAGTTATGCAAATCTTCCAAGTGCTGACACCTTGCCTTGTGCAACATCAGAACATCACATTCATTATAGCAGAAGAGTCTTTAAGTACCTGAAAGCTATCACTCTCACCCCAGTGGTGGATACAAGATTTCAGGCTTTTTAATTTTCTCTTAAAAGTTTAAGTTGTTTCATTAACCACAAAGTGTAAATTATTTTCCTTGAAATGACATGTTCACTTTGTTTTGTTTTTTGGGGGGGTGTGTGTGTGTGTTTTAGAAACAGGGTCTTACTCTGTTGCCCAGCTTGGAGTATAGTGGAGCTATCATAGCTCACTGCAGCCTGGAACTTCTGGGCTGAAGCTATCCTCCTGCCTCAGCCTCCCAGAGCGCTGGGATTATAGGCGTGAGCCACCACGCCCCCCTGTTTATTTTCTAAAAAACATCTGTAAAATGCCCAACTTTGAATAATCTAGTTTGTCTGTCAGTTGGTCTTTCAAGTAAAAACAACTTGAAACAAGTTATTCCATTGAAAAAGCAGCTACTTCAGCCTGCAACTCAAAACATTCCACAACCGTTTCCCTCAACCGGCCACCACTGTATTTTGCTCGGTAGGTGGTAGACGTGATTTATGTACCCTTCCCATTTTTGTCAAACAAATTATCAAAAAGATGTGTATTCAAACATTAAGACTTAATACACTTAATTATTCTTATAGCATCACTAAGAACATTCTTAAGTCAAGCCGGCTTTTCCCCCATATCAGTGCGTGGAGGTGAAGAATATGACTATTACTAGTTTGGTGCCACTGCCTTAAATTCACTGTGTCAGTTTCACCCGCTATTGCTTCTGCGCCATCGAGGCAAATGTCAACGCAATGAATAATGTCTCAGTTTTCATTAAAAGCGTCTTCTTGGAGGCCTCAGAGTTAACAGGCCGGCCTCAGATAATATTAATAAATGTAAGTGGCATATCACACACAGACGAGATTTGAAAGATACCCGATCTCTTAAAAAAAAAAAAAAAAAAGCCTGAAAGATATACACCAAAAAGTTAATACATTTTGTAATAGTTAACTCCGAATGATAACATTTTGGTCAATTTCAATTTTTTTTTTGTTTGGCTTGTTACTTGTCTAACAAGACGAAATCGTACATATTTAAAAACCACAAATCTAGCATCTTTACAAACAACAAGCAAAGAGATATTGTGCATAGAACCAGAAAGTCTCTAAATCTTTACCTAACACCTAACTTTAGGATGAAAAAAAAACTTGTATTATTTTGTATTTAGGGACATTGTTTTGTCCATTTTCCCTTTAATCTGAAGGGGAAGAGGAGTCGGGGGGGAAGAGGAGTCGGGGAGGAAAACGGATGTAGGTGAGTGGCCAGGAGAGAGGGCTGGCTTTCAGGTTTTCTTGGGGTGGAAAACTGTGTTCACCCAGGGATCCGCCAACAGTCCCCGGCACATAATAGGTTAACAAACTAATGTGTGTTGAATACAAGCGGGAAACAAAGGAAAGAAGAGGGCTGTAAAGGAAGAAATGAAAGGAGGGTCGGGGGTGGATGCGTGAGGATCTCGCCGTATGCGAGCGGTTTCTACCGCGGGCTGCGCTGAGGAAGTTCCCTCAGTGGAAGACCCCGGGGAAATTCGTAAAATGCAGGCGCCCGGGTCCGCCCAGGTCGACTGAATTACAACATGCTGGGGCAGGCCTTGGAGTTTAGTTTAAAGTTCCGTTCTCCCCAGGTGAGCCTAACGTGCAGGCAGGGCTGAGAACTTCCAAGATGAACCCATAGGGAAGCACACCGCAGACACACGACCAAGCAAACAGCCACGCTGACCACAGGCCGTAGAGTACAGAGAGTCTCGCGCAGGCGCGCAGGGGAAGGCGCGGCCGGTCCCCGTCGACGGCGCAGGCGCACTGGGCGCTCAGGCCGCAAGCCGGAAAGACCGCGCAGGAGGGCGCAGGCGCGCGCTGCCGCCGCTGGGGGCGTCTCCCAAATCACACACCGCCCAGCGAGAGACCGGAGTGCGCGGGGGCGGGGACGCGATGATGGCATCCCGTAAGGAGACGGCGTGAGAACCCGGATTCTGTGGTGACCCAGTGGCCTAATGGATAAGGCATCAGCCTCCGGAGCTGGGGATTGTGGGTTCGAGTCCCATCTGGGTCGCACGGAGATTAATTTTGGCGGAGACAAAGGCGATGATGGACAGTGCAGATTGTGAGATGGTTATTTCGCCTCTCTGCAGAGGTCGAGGGCAACTGTATTACACATTAAGAGGTGTATCTGCGCGATTTGAAAACGCTGTATGTAAATGAATGGATACAAAAATACAGTTAGAAGGAGTACGTTCTAGTGTTCGGTAGCACAGCGGGGTTACTATAGTTAACAGTAATTTATTGTATATCTCAAAATAGAAGAGAAGATTTGGAATGTTCCCAACAAAAAGAAATGGTAAATGAGGTGATAGATACCCCAATTACCATGATTTTATCATTACACATTGTAAGTATGTATCAAAATATCACATATATCCCCATAAATATGTACAATTATGTATCAATTAAAAATTTCAACAACAAAACACTGTAACTGAGAGCTTGCAAGTGAATGCTAAATCTGCCCCCAAAGAACATTTACTTTAAAAAAATTTTTTTTTAATTTTTAAAAAGTTTATTTTCCTATCTTTATTGAGGTGTAATTGAAAAATAAAAATTGTATGTATTTAGGAAGGATCATTTACTCTTGCTTAACTTATATTGATTTTTTAAAAGAAAAAAGCCTTAGGAAGCAAAACTGGAGACTAGACAGATGGGATCGCCTCTTTTTCTGTCTACCTTTTCAAGCCAGCTTCCCAATTGGGCAGCCACACTTGCAAAAGTTTCTCCCTATCCTTATCCCAAGGGACGTGTGAGCAGATCCAACTATGCTGGCTCCTACACATAATTTATAGTTTCTGTCTTCAAAGTATTATGAATAAGAAATTCTAGCTAGAACATATCATTGGGTGTAAATGTGTGTCTGTGTGGGGTGGGTGTGTTTGATCTGCAGAAATACAATCACAGTTTAAATTTTTCAGATCGGTTCACTTGACTAGCCTGAAAAGTTTTGGGGTTTTTTTGTTGTTTCTTTCTGAGACAGAGTCTTGCTCTGTCGCCCTGGCTAGAGTGCAGTGGTGTCCTCACAGCTCAGTGCAACCTCAAACTCCTGGGGTCAAGTGATCCTCCTGTCTTAGGGTCTCAGCCTCCCAAATAGCTGGGAATACAGGCATGCACCACCACGCCAGGATAAGTTTTCTATTCTGTGTGTGCGTGGGGGGGTGCGGGGCAGGTCTCGCTCTTGCTCTTGAACTACTGGCCTCCAGCTATCCTCCCGTCTTGGCCTTCCACAGTGCTAGGGTTACAGGTGTGAGTCACTGTGCCCAGCCAGAAAAGTTTCAACTCTTCATGTTAACTTGTATAAAAGGAACATCACTGAGTTAATTCCTATTGTTTAAAAACAACTAAACACTAAAGGCACTAAATGTGAGTCTGAAACAGAAGAAGGACGGCAGTAGAAAAACTAGTGGAATCAAAATACAGTGTGAAGTTTAGTTACTTGTACTGTACCAACGTTGACTTCTTAGTTTTGACAAATGTGTGCGGTAACATAAGATGTTACCATTAGGGGAAACTGGGTGAAGGGTATACCAGAACTCTGCACTATCTGCATCTTTTCTGTAAATCTGAAATTATTCCAAAATAAAAAGTTTATTTAAGACAATCTCAACTACTAAACAACCAGTGGAGAATTTTAACTGACATCCTTATCCCTTTTTTTAAGATTAGGAATTAGTGCTGACTTTTTAAACCAGAAAGCATTCACAAAGAAGACCAGGGGATAATTTCCTGCTCTATTCCTAGTATCTCAGAGTTGGGAGGTGGTATCCACATTAGGTCCTTGCATAGAGTAGGCACTCAAAACATCTGCGTTGTCTCCTTTCTCTCACCTGTAGGCAGTGTCTGGGGAAAACAGACAGTGACAATGTATCCCTGGTCCCCCAAATGCAAGATTGCTCTCAGATATTGGAATACACAGCCCCAAGGACTGGGTATAACAAATTCATCCTCTGGGCTTCTGACGGGGCTGCTTAGTCCTCCACGTGCTACCTGACTCTCCCACCTCATTCCTTCTCTTCAGCTTCTTTTTTAGAAAAGTTTCTTCTTCCTGGCAGATGCTTCTTGGCTCGCACACCATAGTTCATTCAGCTGAAGTCAGCACACACTGATTAAATGCCTACTGAATAAGGTAGATTCCAATCACTCAATGCAAATTTCACATTTTCCTCTTCCTTCCACCTCTTGCATCTACTACATTCCCCATTGCTTCCCTCTCCTGTCCCAAAGGAAGAGGTGTCCCTTCCCCAGTCCCAGGCCAGCCCCTCTGTCTGCCTTTGTGCTGAGCCCATCCCCTCTCTCCTCAGGAAAACTGCCTGGCACTTAGTAAACACTCAAAGTCGTGAGCTCATTAGTTTCCCTTCTTGCCTGTGTCTTTAGCTTGCCTCTCTGCTAGTTCTTTCCTGAGTCCAAAAACATCCTACAGGTTCTCCATCCCTTCCAAGTTCAGCCCTGCTCCTATGGCCCCTCTCATGAGTCCTGGCTGCCCTCTCTCCAAGCAGCCAGGCTGCTGCAGAGGCAGTGTCCCTGTGTCCAGTGTCTGTTCTCCACCTGCCCCGCCCACTCCCCTGCCACCTGGCACATTCCTCCCCAACAGTGGCCTCTTAATTGGCAAATTTAAGACACACCTTTCAGTTCTTGTCTTGCTTGACTTGTCCCTAAAGTCTGAAATTCTTGACTAGTCCTTCCTTCTTGAAACACTCTTTGCCCAGGCTTCCAGGAAATCTTTTTCTTGGTTCTCCAGACAACTCCTCAGACTCCTTGCCTGGTTCCTTCTTGTTGCCAACAATGGAAACAAACCAGCCCAACCTAAGCAAAGCAAATCATAATTCACTGGAAAGATATGTGGGAGGAGGAGCTGGAGGACGAGGTTGGGGAACCCGCAAAAATCAAAGACCTATCGGAGGCCCTGGAAAAGCAAGAGGGTGGAAGCACTGCAACTCAGAGCCAGATGGCACCACCGTAAGTAAGCACCTCTGACGGTTTTCTTCTTCCTAGGGCCACTTACTCCAGAATCAAGGTTCCAGGGAAAAGCTACAGTTGGTCCAGTTTGGGCTATGGACTTTTCTTTTTTCAAAAAAATTTTTTCCCAGAGGATCTCGATATATTGCTCAGGTGGAAAAACTCCAATAGAGCAGCCAGCAGGGCAGCCACGATGATGATTCAAATAGGCTCCTGAGTCCTCAAGCGCTGAAAGAAAGCCCCCAGGATTAGGAGCAGAGCGTGAAGGAGCAGGACACTGGCAGAGATCAACCCCTGAGAGGCTTGGAGGCCAGTGAGAAGGGTAAGTGGAGCAGCTGGTTTCTCCTTCCCCCGATCTGTGGCAGTCAGTGGGCTCCGAGCTGCTGGAGAGCTCTTCCACCCTCACAAGCCCCCAAGCTGCTGCCGCCAGTGAACTGGCAGCTTTGTGAGGACAAAGCACCAGACGGCCCGCTCCCATGGGGTCACTTCCCATCACCAAGACCCGAGCCGAGACGGCAGGCGCCGTATTGCTTCTCCACCCACCGTGCACCTTTGTCCTCCCCAGGGGGCCTCAGCCCCTCAGTTTTCATCTTGCTCATTCCCACACAAATATTTCCCAACTCTGGCCCAGACTGCAGGAGCCACAGGGGGCCGGTGGGTTGCAGGGAATCTGCGTGGCCCCGGAGTCTGGACATTCTGGGTGAGCTGCCTTCTGGAGAAGGGCAGGATGACCAGAGAGCTCTAATAGCTTTCTTCCACTCAGACTCTTTTCCTCCCCTTCCCCTGCCCCACCCATGGCTGCTGAGAGATAAGATTGAGCAGGGCTCTCAGGAACTGCTTCTCCTCTCTGTTGGCGCATCCACCACGCTGGGGCCTTCCACAAAGAATGGTGCTCAAACCTTTCTAGACATTTTTTCTCCCCTTCCCCTACTCCACTTGAAGCTGCGGAGAGAGATAATAGAGCCACCACGCTGAGGCTTCCACAGAGAATGGGGCTGAGACCATTCCTCTAGGGGTCCTGCAGTGGATTGAGAGGTGCTGGGTCTGTGAGCTCCCTGCCTGCTGGCCCTCCCTGGTGCCACTTGCCTGGTGACTCCATCAGTGTGGGGCACGCCCTGAGATGGAGCGATATTGAACCTGCTTGGGCACCCTGTGGACAACTCGGGACCAGCGTGCTTCTCCCTGGCATGATCAGGCATTGATCTTTGGAGACCCAGCGACAGGCCCACAGGCCAGATCCCGTTCCCCAAGGTCTCAATTGCATTGCTCAGGGGCAAGGAGGGGAGATTTGTGATTGGGCGAGTCCACTACAGCCCCTCCTTGGTGGCTCTGCCTAGAAGCTAGGAGCAGACCTTGAACCCCTGCTGAAACATATACCTTGCCAGCTTTTATGGAGCCTGAGAGCAAGCTCACCCAACCCAGCCGGCCCAGCCGCACTCCCTCACCTGCCTCTGCCCTGGTAGGGAATAAGGACTCACCCGAAGTTCCAGGGCCCCACCCACCACCTGGGGCAATCAAGTGCTCCTCCAGAGGTACTAAACTGGTCACAGGACCCCAAAACAACATTGCAGCTTGTTTCTTCCGGTGCCACCTACTGACAGGGAGGTAAATTTGCAGGCCCCTTACAGCATTTACTGAGTCTCTGACTCAGTCGTACAGGGTGTGTTGAGTCTCACCCACAAGCACCACGCACTGTCTCAGAGATTAAACTAGATGTGCCATTATCTAATCAAAAGAAACTCCAAAAATAAGAACCAAAAGCTGTTCCAGATGAGAAGGAATCAGCGAAAGATCTCCGGACACATGAAAAATCAGAGTGAAAGGACACCCCCCAAAAAATGGTAACTCTGTACTAATGGAAACCAACCAAAATGAGAATATTGAAATGACTGATAAAGAAATTTTGAATATGGGTTGTAAGAAAGCTCAATGAAATACAAGAGAAAATAGAAACCCAACACAAAGAAACCACAAAAACAACACAGTAAATGAATGAAAACATCACTAAAGACAGCCAACACCATACTGAATGGGGAAAAATTGAGAGCATTCCCACTTAGAACTGGAACCAGACAAGGGTGTCCACTGTCACCACTTCTATTCAACATAGGGCTGGTGGAAGTCAGAGCAATCAGGCACAAGAAAGAAATCAAGGGTATCTAATTGGGAAAGGAAGAGGTTAAACTATCACTCTTTGCTGATGATATGATCTTTTTTTTTTTTTAATTTTTTACTTTTTTAGTAGAGACGGGGTCTCGGTCTTGCTCAGGCTGGTCTCAAACTCTTGAGCTCAAACAATCCACCTGCCTTGGCCTCCCAGGGTGCTAGGATTACAGGCGTGAGCCACCGCACCCGGCCTGATACGATCTCATATCTAGGAAACCCCAAAGATCCTGACAAGGAGACTCCTGGAATTGATAAATAAATTCAGCAAAGTTTTAGGTAACAAAATCAATATACACAAATCAGTAGCATTCTTATACGCCAACAACAGTCAAGTTGAGAATCAAATTAAAGGCTAAATATCTTTCACAATAGCAGCAAAGAAAATAAAATACCTAGGAATATATTTAACCAAGGAAGTGAAAGAATACAGGGAGAACTTTGAAACACTGAGGAAGAAAATTGCAGAGGATGTAAACAAGTGGAAAACTAGATAATGCTCATGGATCGGCAGAATCAACATTGTTAAAATGTCTATACTACCCAAAGTGATTTACAGATTCAATGCAATCTCCATTAAAATACCAACGTCATTTTTTGCAGATCTAGAAAAAATAACTCTATGATTCATATGGAACCAGCGCAATTCCTAATTGCAAAGATGTGGAAACAACCAAAGTGTCTATCAATACGTGAGTGGATTAATAAAACATGGTATATGTATACCATGGAATACTTACTCAGACATAAAAAAATGGTGAATACCTCTTGTATTAACCTAGATGTAACCAGAGACCATTCTTCTAAGTGAAGTATCACAGGGATGGAAAAACATACACCACATATACTCACCATTAAATTGTAACTAATCGAACACCACTTATGTGCACATATGGAAATAAAACTCATTGGAAATCAAGCAGGTGCTGGGGGGAGGAGGGGATGAGTAAATTTACACCTAACAGCTACAGTGCACACTATCTGGGTGATGGGCACACTTATGACTTTGACTCAAACTGTACAAAAGCAATTTATGTAACCAAAACGTTTGTACCCCTGTATACTCTGAAATAAAATTTGGTGAACATTTTAGTCTATTTGCTTTTATTCATAGAGATGGAGTCTCACTATGTTGCCCAGGCTGGTCTTGAACTCCTGGGCTCAAGAAATCCTCCTCCCTCGGCCTCCCGAGTAGCTGGGACTGTAGGAGCATACGGTGCGTACTACCATGACAGGCTGGACCTTTCTTCTGTTGAGTCATAGGATCACAGAGGAATCACCCTCCTACCAATTCTCCCCACAAACGGGAAGAGCTAGTTCCTTAAAAGGAAATGTGAGTCCTTTCAAGAAGGGGCATGAATGCTTGCCATGCTAAACACCAGCACCTTTCCCCTCACAATGTTTGTACGTTTTATTTTTAGTATTCCATGTAACTGCTCTGTCACCACTGTTGATTTTAGGTGATGCAGACTGTGAATCTTTAAAGATTACAAGACTTCCCATTATATTTTGAAATATAAAGTGTGTCCTTCCACATTATTAATAGGTAAGGGCATCAGATTTTGGAATAAAATTAACAGCTTTTAATTTATGGTAGCTGTATCAGATTTATTATATCAAAGCTGAGAAGAAAGATAAAATTACTAATATATATTACATAACATTTTTGAAATTTGTTTTACAATCAACTGAAAAATTTTAAAACGTTCTGCTATGATAGAAGTGACTTGTTGCTTTTATCCTGATAGCTTTGCTTACTTTAGACCAGTGATTCTCAACCAGGCTGATTTTGCTCCCCAGGGAACATTTGGCAATGTCTGGAGACATGTTTAATTGTCTCCAATTGAATTGGGCATCCAGGGGGTAGAGGTCAGGAATGCTACTCAACATCTTACAACACACAGGACAGTCCCCCCCAACAAAAAATCATCCAGCCCAAAATGTCAGCATTGCCAATGTGAAGAAACAGCCTTAGAGGCTTGGCAAACAGGGCCGGTATGACTATGTTATTGATGGACTGCATTATTTTAGGGCCACATCAATTATTCCTATTTTTGTGATTTCTTTGTCCCCATGCAGTCTCAGGGCAAAAAGAGGGAGTAAGTCAAAGGTGCTTCCAAATAGATGTCTGGGGACACTTGGGTGAGTTGGTATGTTACTGCCCTCATTCAGGTCCTTGCTGTGTCTGGGGCCTCTTTCTGGAACCCTAGCATCACTAAGGGACGCAGACTGGCATGTGAGGAGACAAATAATGGCAGAGCCCAAAGATGTTGGAAGATGTTATATTAATAGTACCCAAGCTGGGGTGAGTGTCCCCACCAGCATTGTATGACTATGGATCTGGTTATTTAGAGAAATCCATTTCCCCCACAGGGAAGATATATTATACCTAGAATAAAAGCTAGAATCCTTAGTAAATGGAATAATATGGCAAAATTCAGTTATTTGAAGTTTTTGCATAAAATTCTCCTTTTCACCTTAATTGAGCCAAATAAATTCAGTACCCAGTGTAGGGTCATGATCTATTTTTTTTTTATTTTTAACTTATTTTTTAGAGACAGGGTCTTGCTCTGTCACCCAGGCTGGAGTGCAGTGGCACATTCATAACTCACTGTAACCTTGAATTCCTGGGCTTAAGGGATCCTCCTGCCTCAGCCTCCCAAGTACCTGGGACTACAGGCACACAGCACAACACTGGCTAATTTTTAAATTTTTTGTAGAGTCGGAGTCTCACTATATTGGCTAGGCTGGTCCAGAACTCCTGGCCTCAAGCGATCCTCCTGCCTCAGCCTCCCAAAATACTGGGATTACAGGCAAGAGCCACTGAGCTTGGCTATTTTTAATTAGCCTTGGCTCTTCTACTTTTGAGTTTAAAAAATAATTGTTAGCAATGTGTAGCACACATACAGAAAGTGACCAGTGGCCTGACTTCCAACTGCATAGATGAGTTTCAACTGTTTTTGTACTTGATCACTTTGGAATTTTAATTTTTAAAGGTGTGCATAAATACAAATATTTGTTAGTATTGTATTAGTCCAGATATTCAAAGTTCATTTCAGAATGTCAGAAAATAGATGAGACTTCATAGTCAAATACAATAATATTAATACAATATTTAGAACTGTCATATTTTAAAATTTACCAGGTTCCAGCATTAAAATGTCAGGGAAGATGCCATTTTTTCCCACTCTTCTTGAAAATCCCCCCAAACCAACAAGGGGTATGAGAATGAGAACCACAAACATCACCTTCAGTGAAACTGAGGGATATCAGAAACTCTTCAAATAAAAGGGGAATAGGGGCCACCAAAGCAGTGAACAACCAACAGAGGTAGGGGAGGACTAGGACTCTTGTGGCCGCAGGTCTGAGGAAAAGCCAGCAGAGGGCGCGTCTACCAGGTGAAGGTCGCACCCTGCGAGGCCACCAGTAATCCCTTTTTTGGAGTGACAAGACTGGGGTGTGTGTGCAGAGTCCCATCCTCACAGGGACAGAACCGTGTTCTGGGTCTGGATTTGCCTCCCTTGCCTGCAGGGCTTCTGTTAGCACTGCCATTCCCGGGCTCAGGCAATGCCAGAATGCACGGGTCCGGGAAGCGAGAGGAAAATGCCTCTGCTACATCTGGAAGCCAGGGATTCACTGGGGGCACATCTCAGTACACCCTTGCCCCAAAGACCCGGTTAATGGCAAAGTATAGCAACCCAATAACACCGGGACCACCAAGAACTCAGGTCCCATGGGAATAACGTTTTGGGTGACTCTACCAGGCACAGAACCCTGCTCAGGTGAGGGAAAGGGGAACATGAAGAAGGGGTAGAAGACGGCAAGTATGATTACAGACTTTAGACTTCATCACCTTTAACAGCTATGTTTTATGTTACTTGCCTCTTTTCCTCTTTTTATTCTTTCTACCTTATATAAAGAGCACTGGCAGAAGCTAATGATTTTAGTATTAATTACTAGCGATATAACCTTGGGCAAATTACTCAACCTTTCTGTGCCTCAGTTACTCATCTGTAAAACAGGAATAATAAAAGTACCAAGCTCATATGTTGTAATAAAGATTTAACACTTGGAACAGTACCTGATAAACGTCATCTATTATTATTATTTTTTATTTTATTTTTTTTTTTTTTGAGACAGAGTCTCACTCTGTGGCCCAGGCTAGAGTGCCTTGGTGTCAGCCTAGCTCACAGCAACCTCAAACTCCTGGGTTGAAGCAATCCTTCTGCCTCAGCCTCCCGAGTAGCTGGGACTACAGGCATGTGCCACCATGCCCGGCTAATTTTTTCTATATATATTTTTAGCTGTCCAGATCATTTCTTTCTATTTTTAGTAGAGACGAGTCTCACTCTTGCTCAGGCTGGTCTCGAACTCCTGAGCTCAAACAATCCGCCCACCTCGGCCTCCCAGAGTGCTAGGATTACAGGCGTGAGCCACCGCGCCCGACCTTAAACATTTTTATGTAGAGATGGGATCTTTCTATGTTGCCCAGGCTCCTGGAAATAAATTTACCAAGAAATCTTTATAGCTTAGACAAAGAAAATGATAATACTCTGAAAGAAGGAAAAGAAGACTCAAAGAAATATAGAGATATCCCATTTTCATAGATAAAACAAAAATAGAGGGAAACTGTCAATTCCTTTACAAATTAATGTATACATTTAATGAAGATTCAAAGAATTCCAACAGGATTTTTGAAAATTTAGCAGAATGTTTCTGAAGTTCACTTGGTAAAATAAACATTATAATAGCCAAAGCAATTTTTGGAAAGAAAGCTTTAATACCACAATAATAATTATTGTGTAATTATTTAATACACAATAATATGTGTGGTATTAATAATTTAATACCACAATAATAATAGTGCCCTGATGTGGACACATAGGCATGGAAATAAACAGAGTATCAGAGCAGAGTAGAAAGTCTAGAAATAGACTTAAACTTATTAGAAGTTTAACTGGCTATGTTAAAGGTGTCATCTCCAATTTGGGAAACAATGGATTTATTTACCAATTGGATTAGACAACTTTGTAGTTATTTCAGAAAAAAAATAAGATTTTTACCTCATACTACATACCAAAATAATAAATTCCAGATGGAATCAAGATTTAACCACAAGTGTTATAAAAACATTAGGGAGAGTATATATAAGTTTGGATTGAAGAAAGTCTTTCTCAGGATGACACAAAAGACACAAGGGACATTGTTAAACAAAAGATTGATGCATTTTGCTATCCAAAACTTAAAAGTTCTATGGCCAGAAAATTGCTAAAAGTTTAAAAATTAAACAAAATTCTGAGGAAATATTTGCAACATGGTTTATATAGACAAACCATATAAACAATTAACAAAAGAAGAAATACAAATGGCCAATGAATCTATGAAAAAATGTCATATTTCACCAGCAATTAAAGAAATATGAATTAACACAAAGAGAAACCTATTTTTTTTTTTTTTTAAATAAACCCTTCAGTAGCACTCTGGGAGGCTGGGACCCTGTCTCCACTATAATAAAAATATAAAAAATTAGCTGGATGTGGTGGCACACGCCTGTAGTCCCAGTTACTCAGGAGGCTGAGGCAGGAGGATCCCTTGAGCCTAGGAGTTCAAGCCCAGCCTGGGCAACATAGTGATACTTTATCTCTACAAAAAAAAAAAAAAAAAGAAAAGAAAATAGATTAAAATGTTCACCAAATTATAGTTTATCTAAATGAGAACCTATTATGCAGTGATAAGATTTCATATTTACAAAGAGTGAAGAGTTTGTAATCATATTTTAATAATTATAATGGAAAAAAAGCTGGGTACAACATTGTATACACAAAACACAGGGTAGGGAAATGTTTATGTCATATTGTTCTGGGAAGAACACAGGATCCAAAATAGTGTAGACATCTGATCACATCTGTGTAAAAATGATATCTAAGAAAGAGCCTGGGCCGGGCGCGGTGGCTCACGCCTGTAATCCTAGCACTCTGGGAGGCCAAGGCGGGTGGATCGCTCGAGGTCAGGAGTTCGAGACCAGCCTGAGCAAGAGTGAGACCCCCGTCTCTACTAAAAATAGAAAGAAATTATATGGACAACTAAAATATATATATACAAAAAAAAAATTAGCCGGGCATGGTGGCGCATGTCTGTAGTCCCAGCTACTCGGGAGGCTGAGGCAGTAGGATCGCTTAAGCCCAGGAGTTTGAGGTTGCTGTGAGCTAGACTGACGCCACGGCACTCACTCTAGCCCGGGCAACAAAGTGAGACTCGGTCTCAAAAAAAAAAAAAAAAAAGAAAGAGCCTGCAGGAGATACACTGGAATGTGATTGCTGGGGGCTGGGGGTGGGGTGTTTAGACTAACCATGTCTGTGGGAGAGTCCAGGTCTACAGTGCATTGAGACTCTCCGGTGCCTTCCCTCACTGGGGTGCTTCCCTAGTGTGCCGTGTGCTTCCTTGGCTTGGACAGACACACGCACTCTCATGCCTCCTCTCAGACCTCCACACCTTTGTCGTCTCAGCCTGCTGTGTTCTGACCCTTGGTCTACCTGGTCAACCCCAGTCATTCCTCAAACTGGAGTACAGACAACACTAGAGTACAGTCCCAGCAACTAGTACTTGGCCTCCACCTCCTGTTACCCACTCCTTTCCCTGCAGCAGGTACAACTTACCAATGTTGCACTTAACACAATGTATTGAGTATTAATTCCCATAATAACCTGTGAGCCTCTTGAGGGGAAGATTTATGTCCCAATATCACGGGACCTAGCCCAGTGCTTATGTGAATAAACTTAGGGTATGTTAAAGTCTGACAAATTTGGGGACACTCTGGCCCCCATCAAGATTGTCCTGAAATGAAAGAACCAGAATGGGATCGTAGCTCACCCAATGGAAACCAAAGCAGTTGTACTGTTTTTTTTCCTTCTTTCCTTTTTTGTGTACTTTCTATGTTGTACTCTTTTTGAAGAATAATTATGACTGGTATTTCTAGCTTCTAAAACAGTGCCTGGCACACACTATGTCATTACCGACTGGTATATTGCAGTTCGATTATGGCACCAACCACCCAGAGTTACTGAAGACCCCACCAGTTAAGGGGCACATTCCACAACAAGACTGCCCTCATTTCGGACCAATGGGCTATATATTTGGGGGGTTCTTATAATCCCTCTCAGGTTTGATAATTCTCTAGAATGACTCACAGAACTCAAGATGGCCCTATACTTACAATTACAGTTTTATTATAAAGGTAATAAAATCGACCAGCTGAATGAAGAGACACAAAGGGGGAGGTCTGGTAGGGTTCCTAACGCAGAGCTTCTGTGTCCTCTATCCATGGGTTGGGCCACATCACCCTCCTAGAACATCAACTGTTCACCAACCAGGAAGCTCCACTGAGCTTCAGTGTCCAGAGTTTTTACTGGGGTGATTAATTAAATCACTGCCTATGTGATTGAACTCAGGCTCTGGCTTCCCTCTATTCCCTGGAGGTTGCTGGCTGGCTCAAAGTCCCAACCCTCTGCTCATATGGTTGGTCTTTCTGATGACCAGTCCTCATCCTGAAGCTGTCAAAGTGTCCTCCAAGATTCACTTCATTAGCATAAACTCAAATGTGATCCATGAAGCTCATGAATAATAAAGAGAATTATATCACTTGGGGAATTCCAAGGGTTTTAGAAGCTCTATGCCAGGAACCCAGCACAAATTCTTAATTATACAACACATTGCCGATGCTCAATAAATATTTGCTAAGCAGAAAGATACACTCAAAATACCAGAAATTGTCAGGGGAGAGAATGCCAGTTGGATTTTTCCACCTGACAGGTATGCACACCTATTGTGGACACAGACACATTAGGCTATAAGAAACCAATACTGTTAAACATTCCAATCATATGACAAACTCTCCATGCTCTGGTTTGTATTACCAAGCACCCTGCTGATAATTTGGCTTCTCATATGGCTTGTTTATAGAAAAAGAATGCTAGCCAGGCTGACATGAGCATGCACGTCTGCCTGAGTCAATTTCTCATTGTAAATTAACAAACTGGCATTCTGGCTACAGAGATCCGTCTTCTTGAACTCTTTGTACCTTCCACCATCAGTGTGGTTTCTAAGCCTACAAGCCAGAGACTCAGCCCAGTACTCTGGCAAGTTCTTCCAAATGGTGCCACCCTGGGCACCTCTAAGAGCCCCTGGGAGCCATCCAGCCTGCTCTTGCCTCTACATTTCAGGGTGTGGGTTTCAGGGCATTCACAACATTCCTGCAACAGAAGAGTTTCGGGAACACCCCAAATTGGATCTGGGTGACCTGAATGTAATCTTAAGAAGGTATGTCTGAGATGTGGTTGTAACTGAGAAAGCTTAAGTCTAATTACTTTTATTCCACTTGACTTAAAGAAAGCACGTGAAAGAAGGGGATCTGAGGACATCTGTCATATAAACAAGGACATGAATTTAACAGTGTCTATCTGGTCCTGTCCAGAGTCTGGAGTCTGGTGCACAAAAGCCCTGCAGTGACTGGAGAGGTTTACTCTTTTGGAGGAAATAGAGAATTTGCTCCTCTAATACCCGAATGAGAGATTAGCCCACTCTTTCAGCTGCAATTTGATGTACAGACAACCTCCTAATTCATAATTAGTCCTCTGAATCACCTTTACTGTATCTTTCTCCTTGCAGATTCAGAAATGATATTCTGGGTCAGGCTCAGTGGCTCATTCCTGTAATCCTAGCACCTTGGGAGGCCAAGGAGGGAGGACTGCCTGAGCTTAGGAGTTCGAGATCAGCCTGAGCAAGAGCGAGACTCCATCGCTACAAAAAATAGAAAAATTAGCTGGGGTTGGTGGCACGTGCCTGTAGTCCCAGCTACTTGGGAGGCTGAGGCAGGAAGATGGCTTAAGTTCAGGAGTTTGAGGTTGCAGTGAGCTACGATCTATGAATACGCCACTACACTCTACCCAGGGCAACAGAGTGAGACTCTGTTTCAAAAAAAAAAAAAAAAGATATTCTGGTTTCTGCAGCTGTTTGTTTGTTTGTTTGTTTGTTTTTCCCCAAATGAGTTTGGTCCCATGAGTCTGATTCATCGACAAAATTGAGTTTTGGGCTACGGAAAGTTGAGGACCAGACTACAGAACAAGGTGTCACCCTCCAACATATTGCCAGAGTCAGCAGCCTCTGTATAGGTGAACATATTTACCTCACTGTATCCCTCAATCCACAACACACTCAATGTAGGAACCTGCTCTACAGTGTCACTAATGTTCTCCTCTTTGGATGTCCCCAGTGGGCGTCATTGCCACAATCCCTCAAAGTCATCTGCTTTCTTGGAGATCTTGTTCATAAGAATATTCTTTCTTAAGTTCAAATTAAACTGCTCACTTCACAGCTCCTACCTACAGGTACTTTCACAATATATAAGAAATGTTTTTGTGTGCTTAGGCTACCCATCCTCATTTCCCCCAGAAGAACGTGACCATGGTGGAGTCCAGCCTTCCTCCCACCCTACTGTTCTCCTCCTAGCTGTCCAGTGCCTTCTGTGAGAACACGAGCACCCCGCCCCCCAACCTGGTCATTCCACTAACACTATTATTTTTGAGACGTAAGTTATTAGTGCAGCAAAAGTTTCTTTCTTTTAGCAGCTGCATCAGTCTGTTGGCTGGTATGCTGCAGATAAAACTCCTTCATTGCAATCCATTTCCCCTTCCTCTTGGGTTTGAGGCTGTTGAAACGAGATATACCTCATTAAGGCTGTGGGTTTATTCTGGTAAACTTATTTCCCCCTTTGGTGAATGCTGTTTCTGTTCAATCCTAGGGAGAAGGATCCTCAGCTCAGGACTGATATACGGTGCTGTCCCAAGGACTCAGACCTAAGCAGTGAATGAGTTTTTTTTTTTTTTTTCTTAGAAAGATCTACCTTTCTCGAAGAGATGAGCCATCACTAGAGAGGTGGGACGGTGTTTTACTCAGCTCTGTCCCCTGGCACCTAGCAGGTAAAAGGTACTCAGTAAGGACTTGATGAATCTGGTCAACTGAATGCCAGTTCCAATTAAGAGACAGACAAAAAAGAGTGGGGGAGGGAGAGAGAGAATGAGAGAGAAAGGAAGGAGAAGAAAAACTATTTTGTGGAAGACTTTTTCCCCTTCCGGTTCTGGAATACAAATGTGGTATATATAGCGAAACACATTTACCAAACCTAGGAGGTAGTGACTCGGTTTCTCTAGGAATTGCCTGACACATTCTGGGACGCATTTTCTGTCATCTGGAATCTCCTCCCTTCCACAAGCTCAAGCTGTCTTGAGCACTAATTTTCCTATTTGCTGTTGACTTGATCTCGAAAAAAGTTCCCATTCCTCGTTCACCCCACCCTGTCCCTCAGCCCCTCAACACCCTTATTCCCTCCACTTGTCACCCCGCCCTCTGCTCCCCCCGCCCCAGCCTGCCAAGGCACACAGGTTTAAAGTTTAGGTTGTGATGTTATCCTTGCCCGCAGCTCACAGGACAGGCATTCCCGGGGACAACTTGGAGAGGCCATGTGCTCGTGCCTCTTAGGAAGAGGGAGAAATCCCTGCAGCTCGGTTTTGTCCCAATGGTCTGTTCAGTGAGTGATTCCCGTTTCCCCAAAGGCTGCCCCTCATTAGCATGAACGGGGGTGGGGGTGTGGAGAAGGGGTGGGGGGAGAGAAAGCGAGCAAAAGCCCAGGCTCAGTTTTAGAGCCTGGGAACCCTGTCTACAAAAATGACAGCTAGAGCTTTCTGGCTTCTCTGTTTGATCGTGGGCTCGTCCCCCGAAGCCCCAGTGGCGGAGAGAAAAGGTAAGATCGATGAAATGCAGAGCCCTGGAAGAGGAGCTGGGATCTGGGAGGGGGGGTGGGGGGGGACCTGGGGAGAGGGCGCGATGAAGGGCGGGACGAGGAAGGGGTCAGAGCTTGCACGAGAGGACACTCCGGGTCTGTGTTCGTGTTAGAAAGGAGCAAACCGTGTCCCCAAGATTTTGCGTCTCTTGGCAGCTTTTTCGGGAAGACGCCAGTTCAGCTACTGAAATGATCCCGAGCGAGCCGGGCAGGCTGGAGAAAACTTTGCATGTTAAGTAGTTGCTCCATCACAGAGGAGGGAAAGTGTCAAAAGGGGTCGTGGCGCGCCTTTCGGGAGCCATGCCCGGGGCCGGGTTCGCGGGACGCGGCGAGGTCCGCCCCGCTCGGGGGCTGCGCGGGGGCGCCTGGCAGGGCTGGGGGCGGACAGCCCAGGTCGGCAGCTCTAGCGACCGGCCTGGGGACACCTGAGCCGGGGTCTGTCTTTAACACACACGCGTGCGCGCACACACACACACACACACACACACTCCTCATGCATGGAATGAAATGAGGTTATGGAGGCAATGGAGAAATAAGGGGTCCTCTGGGGGATGGTGTTTTTGTTTTGCTTTTATGCGGCTGTTCTGTTCGCTTCACTATCTCTGGGAAAAATAGCTTCCGCACCTCACAGGGCAATTTACTTTGGGTTATTTTTCCACATGGAAATTGAATGACTTCAGTGGCATTTAACCCAAATATCAGACAATCTTTCCCATGACAACAGATGGTGATATCAATGGGGAAGCAGTTGTGAGGTCAACAGTTGACAGCCAGGAATTGGATGTCCACCAGAACTTTATTCAGCTGTGTATAGCACAACCGCTTAGCATAATGAGTCAGAATCAACCTCTTTGCAAAAACATGAACTCTAACCAGCTATTATTGCTGGGGGAAAGCTGATTTTAAAGGAGATTATCGATTTGGCAAGATAAGTCACTTTAAATGAAGTGTTGCCAGAGCTGCAAATGGGCAGACCGAGTTCCTCAATGCAAAAGGAGAGAGGGAAAAATAAAGACAAGTTTTTGAGCTCTTGCGCCTGTTTGGAGGGCACTGGGACCCAGGCAGGCCGGGAGGTGATATTGTGTAACTGGGCATGGAAAGTTGCCCAGCTTCCAAGCTGGCTGAAGTTAGCTCACCAACCTGTCTGCAGAGCTGGGGAAAAATCATTAATAATTTCAAAATTTGTTTTCATGCCATGCCACTTCGGAGTTTTTTTTTCCTCTCCACCATCTAGTGGGGGAAAAAAATGTAAGCGATGTGTGCTTTTATAGTTAACCAGAGGCCTGTGCCTCCCAGCCAAGCTTTAAAAACCTTTCTGTGATTTACCAGTAAGTGGTGTCCAAGAAGCCAGATAAAAAATCCACTCACAAATACTAGGTTCTGCAGAGATCACGATGACAGTGTAAACACGGATGGGAAAACCAAATAGTTCTGTTGTCAGGGGCGCTTAAACAATTAGGAGAACCTGTAATATGAGACCTTTCCCCCTGGGGTTTGCTCTTGGTACTATCTCAACAAACTGTAACTAGCAAAAAGGCGGATGTTTATACATACATATATATATATGTGTGTGTTAAAGGAAGGACAAAAAGTTTGTTATTTAACCAATGTCAGAAATGTTTAGTCTTAGAATAAACTGGGGGTTGTCATTTTAAAAGCTATAGATTTGAAAAGATTCCTGAACAAAATAAAATGTTGTCATCAGGCCTCTGATTCCACATGAGGGGTGCAAAATATTCTCGGTTGGCCCCATTCTTCCTTTGGGGCCTCGGGCGCGAGGCTGAGGGAGGCTGCCCCCTCTTTCCCTCCCGTCCAGGTCTCCTGGCCGTCCCATCGCGCCCCTTGCAGGTGCTTGCCAAGTCTCCCTTGTCCCCTCTCTCCTCCCAGGCCCTTTCTTCTTCCTCGCCTCCCCCTCCACGACCTCCCCAGCCTCCTCCCCTCCTGGCCTCCCTTCCGTCCCTGCCTCGCCAGCCTCCCGTCACGGCTTCTCCTCCCCTGAGGGCCTCCCCGCTCTCCCCTTCTCTCCCGCAGCCTCGCCGCCGCACAACAGAAAGCCCGACCCCGGCAGCGGCCCGGGCGCGGAGGAGACACCGGGCCCCCGGGCGCAGACGGTCCCCGAAGCCGCCCCCGCCACCCGCGCCTGGCCAGACCCGCGCCGCCGGAAGCCCGCGCCGCCCGCCGAGAACCGCGCCGGCTTCCGGGAGGCCGCGCGCGCGCCCGCCGGGCCGCCAGGCCCGCGTCTCGCGCAGGCCGAGAACCGCGCGTCGCCGCGCCGCGTGCCCGCACCAGAGGACGCCCCGCGGCGCGCGCGCTCCCGGGCCCTGCGCTTCCCCGCCGCCCGGCCGCCCGCGCGCGCCGCCGAGGCCCCCGCCGGCCCCGCCCACCCCAACCGGCCGCGCGCCGCCGCACCGCCCCCGGGCCCCGCGCCCGCGCCCGCGCCGCCGCCGCGCCTCAGCTCGCCGCAGAGGGACGCGGAGGCCGACGCCGAGTCCTGCGCGCGCGCCTGCAGGGCCGACCTGGACGAGCGCGAGTCGTACTGCGCCAGCGAGTTCGGTGAGCCCGCCCGCCGCTCCGCCCCGCGCGCTCCGAGCCGCCCAGCCCTTTCGCGGTTCGCCAAAAACAAACGCACCGGGGAGTGACGGAGGAAGGCCGTGTAATGCTTGTCTCCAAATTCTGTTTTTTGAAAGCAGCAGTGAACGGAATCGTGCACGACGTGGATGTGCTCGGCGCGGGGATCCGGCTGGTGACGCTGCTGGTGGACCGCGACGGGCTGTACAAGATGAGCCGTCTATACATCACTCCGGACGGGTTTTTCTTCCGAGTCCACTTACTAGCCCTGGACTCCTCCAGTTGCCACAAGCCATGCCCAGAATTTAAACCTGGTATTGAAACCGACCTAAACGACCGCCTCCTGTGTGCTTCATACCACCATTTTGTAACGCGGCTGCCACAGCCCGCTCTCGTTGGTCACCCCAGCCTCCCTTTTTTTTGGCGAGGTGGGGGGAGAGGTGGTATTAAAACATGAATAAAATTTAGACGACAGGTAATATTTCGGTCACCCTGGATTTAAGCCCCATTAGTCCTTCTCCCCCCAAAGGTGGGAACAACACTGATCGGCGCAAAGCAGACCCTCAATAAATGTATGTTGACACACGGAGTGAAAGACGGAACAACGTTGCCAGAGGGAAGAATAAGGGACTCCGCACAGAACCGAGTTTAGAAAGGCTTCTTTGGGGAGGGAGGGGGCAGGGAGTGGGGAGGGAGTAACATCTTTCTAGACTGCTCTGGAAAATCCTGCTGATACCTTGTGATTAGGACATTTGTTCCGTAATGTTGGCCGTCTGCAGGTTGATTATGTATGTGATTACCTTCTAAAGGGCACTACACTGTTTCCACCTGTTGCCTGTAGTTTCAATGTCTGAGTTTCAACACGTGCAGCAAGATAATAGATTTGAGCTTGGGCACTTCTTAAAGGCCTTACCTGTCTTCTTGTTTCATGGCATATAAAAGGCACTATTAATACTATGTTTTCGTTATTTTGTTCAGGCAGCAGGTATATTGTGATGGGCCACATCTACCATAAGAGACGGCAGCTCCCTGCAGCTCTGCTCCAGGTCCTGAGAGGGCGCCTCCGTCCAGGGGATGGACTGCTCAGGAGCAGCAGCAGCTACGTGAAAAGGTTTAACCGAAAAAGGGAAGGGCAAGTTCAAGCTGTGATTCACACTCAGTGCACTTGAAGCATACCACCTGGCATTTCTGGATCGCAGGAGACTTGGAATTCAGCAACGGGACCTGAAAGGCCTATCTTCACGTATCAGGGTCTTCCTTTAGAAGACGGCCCATAGCTACTTTATGAATGACTTGCATAGTTCCAACTCTAATCTTGGAGGTGTCACTTTCTTATTACAAAATGCTTCTTAACGGTATGCTGAGCTCAGTGGCAAAGTTATGCAACTGCAGTGCGGGACAGTGGTTGACACAACTCAGACAATGGACCTGTCCAGTTAACAGATTGTTGCTCCATGTTGTTTTTAAATTATTTTAATTTAATACATTCTGTAGTAGAAATAGTTCACAAAAAAACATTTTCTTGAATTTAAATATACAACTTTGGATAGCTTATATCATGTTATCAAAGCAAATTTTATACTCAAACCGTCACATTTTCTGTGCAGAACAGTAAGTGTGCTAGTCAAAAGACATTTACATATGAAATGTCATTTAGATCAAACACTAGGGTCAGAGCCCAGGACAAGTATTAAAATTTTACATTTAAAGAGTACTAAAGGGCTTAATTCAAGCAAAAGTGTTCCTGATGTACCAGAATGTATGATATAGTTTATTTTCATGCTTTCCTGCTCCTAATAACTTATGTTTTGTGCCGACTGGCACCAATCCCAGTGCTAAACGTATTCTGGGTGTATCTGATGTCATTTTTCTATTAAGACCAAGTATCATGTTTGTGTTTGTAAAGCAGTAAATCTTGCCTTGAAATCAGATCTTGGATGCACCTGTTTTGTTTTTGTTTTTATAGGTTCACCAAGCCCCAAAAGTTTGAGAAAAAGCCTTTCTCAAACTTACTCCAAAGACCCTGGAACCAATATTCGTCAATGACAGCTCACAAGCAAGTGATTTTTAAACATTTTCCAGTTTGTTAGCAAAAGGTTTAATCACTAGCTAAATTTAATATTGATTTTATACTTGAGTCCACAAAGATATTGCAGTGTTTTTTCCCCCCAGAAGATCAGGCTGTACCTCAGTTAATTTGAGGCATGGTGAATAGAGACCAATACTGCATGGTTGAAGATGACTGCCTCAAGGAAGACAGAAAGGAACTGCACTCAGCAGAGTAGAACAGCCTATTTGGTCTCCAGGTGATGCATCCAGGTAGCGCACAATGTGTCTTTACTCTGTAAGGACACACGGTAGCACCAAACACCTAAGGACGTCAGGATGGGACACTAGGGAATTCATGGAAAACAAGTAGCAATAGCATAAGACATTATAATGTCTGATACTGTTATATTATTTGTTCCAAACATGGGAAACAGAAGTAAAATAAAGTTGAGAGGTTCTGACTATTCTGTGGTAAAGTATTACTAAGGAATTGTTAGGGAACTTTCCAAAAATGAGTCTTGTCCAAACTTATTAAAAACTTTACTAGAATTGCTTTTTGGGAGTCAACTGCATTACTACATGAATTATTGGCAATAGAGTATGCAGCTAATGAAGAGCTTTTGAGTTAGTTTTGAGATAATTATCTCTGGCAAAAAAAAAAAATTAGGCAAAAAATAGTGCCAGTCACAAAAACCAAAGTCAAATTTTTAAATGTCAAAAAGCTAAGTGTCGATCTTGAGTAGCATGATGGGGAAAATTACAAAATGGCCAAATAGATAAACTATTGTTTGGATGGTCAGATATGCAAGCATAAGGAGAGGAGACATAAATAGCTATGGTTTAAGAGAAAAGGAAATGACGTTTACGTAAACCCAAGTGTTAGGGTTTGACTTTGATTGATTGATAATACTGAGTTTCTGGGATGTTCTGGAAACACACAAAGTGCCAGAACCCTGTGATGTGTGTGATACTTCGGAGGTCACATGGTTAGTATGTCCACCCTGGCAAACACATGCAAGCCAGTTTCTTAGAAAATTCCTGGATAAAAATTAAAGCTTTCAAGTCCATTTCTGTAAGGAAAGCCTAGTGAGGCTCAAAGGAGCTCGAACAGCTGTGGGTGTGGGGATGTGCGCAGGAAGCAGGCAGAAAGGAAGACAGGTAATGCCGGGTTAGGCGAACAAGGTCAAGGACAATCACCTTTTCAATATCCAGTCAGTACCTTGGCTACAGTCTTTAATTTTTACAGAAAATTTTAACCAGCAAATTCACTGAGGTTTCTAATACCTTTGTCCTATTGATACATTTTTCTTAGCAAATGGGTTTGTGCTCCAAAGCCTAAAGGGAGCACAAGTGTGTATGTGTGCACATAATAGTCCCTCATCAATAAAATACTCAGTTGCCTTCAAGAGTAATTCAACAGCATCCCTCCTTCAAATCAAGAATAAGAATTTTAAATTAAGCTGTTACTTTAGAATTCAAGGGGGAAAAAGTATTTATTTTTCTTTTGCTAGTGAAAGGTCTATAAAACTTACTTTTTTTTTTTGGTACTAGCTTTTTACAACTGCCTTTTAAAGATATCATTTGGCAGTCTTTATGTTTCTCTTGAAATCATTTTTAAGGTTGACCAAATACATGTATATGCAAACATTTACAAACTGACCTGCTGCCTACAATGCATAACCTGAGTATCAGGACATATGAGCAAGCAACAAATAAAGCAAGACTTTATCATTTTTAAAATATAGCTTATTTCTTTAGTTGACTTTGGTCCAAATTGAATCAAGTGGTGTGATCCTCCAAAAAAAGTCTTTTTCAGTATCTATCTTCTTCTAAGTATCTAGATGTAGCTCAGACTGTTTCAGAATTATTAAAACTAGTTTTCAGCTGCCCCCCACCCCCAGCCCCAGTACTTACAAGCCATTGCTCTGTCCATGAGTTAACACTATTTAAGGACAAGAAATCTGAGACTTATGGTAATAGCCTCAATCATGAAAAGAGTGAATGCTGTAATAACCATGTAGCTCTGTAACTGTGCAAGGATGTGAAAGGCCACCAAAAACAAAGAAACAGGGAGTTTGCCTAATAGAAATGAACAGAAATTGGAAAAGAACTTTTATTTGCAGATTCTAAGAAGGTAGATTACAAACAACAGCAAATCTCAGTGTCTCTAAATAACACTCCAGGCCACTTGAAATATAAAAAGGTAATTAAGTGTTTTACTTTAGAAAATATCTCTGAAAGTTCACAATTTTTAAAAACCTACTGCAGGATATGAACTACAGTACAAATCCTGCAGAATTTGGATAGGAGAAAAAAACCTTAATGATATTATGAAAATACTTTTTCTGAAATGGTCTAAAGGATTGTAAACTTGGCAGATGAAGCATAACAAGCATTGAAAATACTTTTAGCCAAGGAAATCTGATGCAAGTTAAATATATTTACAGGTCCAAAGACTGGGGTAGAAACATCCTAACAGAATCACAAATGTGCATTATACTCCTTGGATTACTGAAAGCAAAACAGCTGTAATATGTATATCTCACTGAATAGCAGAAGCTTGTCAAAGCATACTCATAGAAAAGCAGCTTTTGGAATTCATTATGTTTTATAAGAATGTATGTTTTTCAAAAATTACTTTTGAAAGACTAAAGCTCTATAGTTGATAAAACTATAAATGTCTTTATGTATTTATATGGTGATAGAAATTGTAAAATACTTTATACCATTAAATACACGTATGAAATTAACATCTTTCTGGTCTCAGGATATCCATAAAATTTACCTTTTTTGTACAATTTGGCAATGCCAACAGCTACAGAAAATATATCAACCAACAAACCATTGTTTCATTAGAAACTGCACCAAATCCAATGTCAAAAACATTACTTTATTTTTCTAGGATGAAATGTCCTATTACGTACAAAAGAATTGCTGTTTAGAATTTGCCACAATTTGTTAAAAACATAGCAATCTATTGCCTACAGGTAGGAAAGTTCTTGCCGCAACAAGTTTTAAATGATTAAGCCCATATATATTTATATATATATGAATAAATAGTACAGAAATACTGTGACATGATGAGATGCAGAATAACTTTATAATTCATTAAAATGTAGAATTCTTGCATCAGCACAGTGCATACAATATGTAACATTTTTTAAAAAGGACAAAATAACCTATATTTAACTACTTCCATCTTAATATTTTAAGCAAAAACTTTGTTTCCATGTTTTCATATTGAGCAATTAGTCTCTTTAGTTTGTAAGCGTAGGTTTAAGTGACATCTTTATGTACAAAATGGAATGGGCTTCATTAGATAAAATTAACCCAGAATAATCTGTACACCTGAGCCGGTAATAAGAAAGAATCAGGAACTGTATAGCAACGTCTTTGTTTTAAGAAACTACGGTCTGGGAAAGGTTTTGCATAGCAGGGCGACATTAAACAGAAGAAAACTTTAAAAAACAATAATTAAATTCCAGAACTTGGTAGGACAAGGCTAATATGAATTAGTGCAAAATCTAGTAAAATTTTTGCAAAGCTGCGTAATCCACTATGGCAGATTTTATAGAAGCTATTATTACAATGCAATAATACAACGTTTAAGAACATTGAAAGGAAAAACATGCAAAATACACTTTCCTCAGTTGTTTCCATTTTCTTCCTACTGCTTAAACTACTTTTCCTTATGTGGACGAAACAAACAAACAAACAAACCCAACCAACAAACAAAAAATACAAAGAGGATGAGGTCATCTGAAAAATGCCCTTCATAAAATATTAGTTGCTATCTGTAACTGGTGATTTGCCTGGTATCACAGAATGTACAGATGAAGGCAATGTGTTCTGTCGCATTACCTTTTTCATTAGTACGATCAATTGATGCCACAGGATTAGCACCCCTGAAGATTTTTCTCTGATGTGATGACAATGGACTGGGAATTATAAAATGAAGGGACACTGGCGTCCTGGAAAAACCCAGGTACGATTAGATTCCTCTGCCTTTCATCACCTCGCAGCCCTGCAGCCCTCCCCCCCACAAAGGTTTATAGATAATCATTAGCGCACATTCAAAGACACCTCCATCTGTGGGAGAAAAATTATCTCCATTTATTTTGTTTCATATACATCCATAGTTGAATTTTAATACAAAAAGGAAAAATTAGAATCTGACAAATGTTTACAAACAAGATACCTTCAAATAGATTTTACTCATTTTAGCCTGGTGCAGAGTAATTGACAAATTGTACTTGTTATATTCAAGGCAACAGAGTCTGTAGTCCAGGACCACTTAGCCCAACCTTTATGCAAGCTTAATTTTTACCTACCATGAACAATAAACTCATTTTGATTCCCAGTTGTGTGTGTGTGCACATGTGTACATAGCAGCTCCTTTCATAGAAAGAAAAGACATCTAGAGGTCGTCTTGTACTTTTACCTACAGGAATCATGATAAGATACAGGATGGATTACGTGTAACCGGGGCTGGATTTTATAAGAAAAAATAATTAGCTGACAAATGAGGGCAGCGATAAAAAAGCGTCTTTTTTGCAACAATAAATAAATACAGTCAAAAGTTTTCTGTGAGACTCTAAACCAGCTTCTTCACTGAAGAGCAGACGTGGCATTTCCATGGAGTTACACTTGACCCCATAGTATCTTTTTTTCTTGCTTTCTTTTTCTTTTTTTTTTTTCAATAAACAAAGTTTTCCCGCTTCTGCCACAATAGTAAAACCATTTGATCTTGACAAGATAATGGTGTCGTTGACTTTGCTTTTCTCTTGTCCGTTGGACAAAATTGGCCAAGAATATAATTGGACTGTTATGACCAATAAAAACGAAGTTTAGGTCTTGTCAGGATAGCCTGACTAAAAACATCTGGCTCCTTAATTTAAAATAGTTCAGACAACCAGATTCTTGCTGTGTTTTATGTTAGGGTAACACGCTGAACTTTAAGAAGCTGTAGACTGCAGTTTGTTGTTATGAGACCTACAGAATATAGAAAAAAGGGAACAATTAAGCACCCTTCATTTTTGAAAACAATGATGCTTTATGTGGATGCCAAGGCCAGTCAGTCTGGGAGAAGCAGCCATGTTCTTTCACTCACTCTTGGCAAGCAAATATAATAAAACAATTAAGAAATTTTTAACCTATAATATTAAAACGTTTCACTGTACACTAAACATGATAGCTCACTGGAAAAAGCTGATATTTAAAAAAATAGATATATTTGTCTAATAAAGATTACAACATTTTCAGCCAACAGGACAAATAGAGACATTTACAGAAGCATTACCGTTGTGGTAAAAGGTGTGTGTGTGTGTGTTTATTTACATTGATTTGGGGAATATGAAGGGAAAAAATTATGTTAAAAGAAGAAAAGTAGCAATATTAAAATCACATTTTTCTACTAAAGTCCAGAAAGTCTCCCTTCTAGTTTCACAGTTTTATTCACAACTTTTCGTTAGTAAACCAAATTACTTTACAGTTACCAGGACTAAATCAAAATACTTTATGTTGCAATAGCAGATAAATACAGTATTCCAAGAGTTTACAATTTTTAAATACATTGTTCAACATGGCTGCTAGAATAAATTGTTTACCACTATACATCTTTTTTTAACATTAAAAAATTATATTAACTAATCTGAACTTTCTGGGGGCAATTTTGAATTAGGTAATCACGTGGTACAATAAAACAAAGAGTGACCCCAACATCCAGTTCTGATTCCAGTTAAAAATTCAGACTAAAGATATCACAATCTGTAAGAAAAGAAAGAACATGGATGGTATAAATGATGAATTATAACAAAGTGCAGTAATGAAAATAATGAGCAGATAATGCTGGAGATCATAAATTAAAAATGGGGAAACACAGCAAAGGAAATACTGGAAATCCATAAATAAATCAAGTTTCAAAGACTGGTGACTTATATGTTTCACTCTGCCTTAGATCTGGAAATCAACAGAAATTGCCTATAAAGGCAACAATGAGTTGCCTTTACTCAGCTTTTCACAGTGCAATTTATTTATTTAAGCAGAATTGAGCAAAGTTCTCAATTCAGCTCCCATGTTCTTTAATGAAAATTATGTAAACTTGAGTATATAAAAAGCTAAATAAATAACCAGGCAGCAAGACAGCCTGAGTGCGCAGGCCCAGCCTATGCCTCCTCCTCTCCTTCCCCAAGCCCCTTTGTTTTGCCACAGGCTCCGCCAGGCCAGGCGTTTTCCTCTCCTCCATCAGCAGCTGCTACCATTCATCCTCCAGGGCTGCCTGCAAGCCTGGCAGCGGGTGGGATTGAAACCCCCCAGCTTCCACCTCACAGTTACTGCCAAAGGCCTTTCCAATTTAAAACAGCAATTTTAGAAACTGAATGGGAGGAATAACCATGATGCACGAATCAAAGGGCACAGAGGGGCAGTAATGAGAAGTCGAGCTCCATCCTACTTTACTCAACCTGAAGTCCAGGATCCTTGGGATCAATCACTTTTTTAAAAATTTATTTTATTTTTTAAAAATTTTAAAAAATCTTTTTCTTTTTTTAAATTTAATATTTAATTATAAGTTTCTTAAATGAAGCTTTGTCTAAAGGGATCACTTTGACTTTTCAGTTCTTGGGTCGCTAAGATTTCAAATACTACCATTTCTTGTTTTATCAACTGTATTTTGTTTAAACCCTGCTATGACAAATGAGAACCAAGCTCACTTAACCACCTTCCCACATCCCTTTTTTGAGTATACATTTTATTTCCCTATAATTAAAAATTATAATGTTCTATGTTTTTTCCATAGGTTGATTCTAAAATCAATGTAGTATTTACATTATTATGACCACATAAATATTTTCCTCTGCAGCACCTAGTCTTTTGCTAAAGAGGGTATCTTACACAGCTTTTTGTTTTTTGCGGAGATTCTCACTGCCTTTCAATTTTTATCCCTTACATTCTTTGGCTTAATTATAGCCTTATGTTTTTCTGTCTTAAACAAATTGTCTGATGTATGAATTGTTTTCTTTCTCCGGACATCTCCCTCCTGGGAGTGGTCCACTCCTACCATTTGGATTGCCCGCCATGAAGGCCTGCTATACAATTGTCACCCTGGGTCAGAGTAATTCTCATTACTTTCTTGAATTTCTTGTTTCCTGAACCCAAGCTCTTGTTTTCTTGATTTGTTTCCTTGTTTTTGCCAGCACACATCTTGCCAAGAAAGGACATGCTTTCTGAGTCCTTACATGACTGACTGAAAACGCATTTATCCTGCCCCTACACTTGATTGTTGGGCTGGACAGAGACTTCTAGGCTGCAAATCATTTTTCCTTAAACTTTTGGATTTATTCCTCCATAATCTAGCATTAAATGTTGTGGTAGAAAAGCCTGATAACCAGTCTAATTCTTGTTATTTTATATGTAATCTGTTTTCTCTTCTGTAGGAGCTCTTTAGAAGAGCTGCTTTTTATCCTTGGCATTTGGAAATTTTACAGTGATGCATACGGAGTGGAGCTTTTCCCATTTGTCCACCTGGTTTGTTATGTTTGTCAACTGTTCCTTCCACCTGCCATAGACAGCAGGGGTTTTACTGTATTCACTGCTAAATTCCCAATGTCTGGTACACATCAGGTTCTCAATAGCCATCGGCTGAATGAATGAATTCGTTTTGCTGGAATTTAAAGTCTTGTGCCTCTCAGGAAATTTTCCTTATATTAATCTTTTGATAATTTCCTCTCCTCTGTCTACTCTGTTCTTTCCTTCTGGAATTTCTATTAAGTGAATATTGGATACTGTATATTTCTTCTTTCATATTCTTCATCTCCTTGTCTGTTTGTTCTTTACATTGGAGAAGTTCCTTGATTTTAACTTTCACAGCTTGCAGGAAGTTTGTGTTTTTTCCAATCACTCTTTCTTGTTCTCAGATTGCTTTTTAATCCTAATACCCTGCTCACCATTTTATAGATGCAATGTCACCTGAAATTTCTCTCAGGATATGATGTAGAGGTTTGTTTTCCTTTTTAAAAGGTCTCTTTTGCTTTTTCTGGAAATCTATTTTTCTGCACACCTCGACCTTTCTCTTCATACAGTAGGCTTTCCTTACACGCCTGGCTGTCCCTGGGTGTGTTACACTTCAGGATAAGTAACTGACTAGATGTGTGCCTGGACGGCCCTGTGCATGTGCATGGGCTTACGGAAACGAGGGTTTCTCAGCGTCCACACTACTGACATTTCAGGCTGGATCTTTGTTGTGCGTGTGGCCGTCCTGTGCAGTACAGGATGTTCAGCAGCATCTCTGGCCTCTGTTAGGTGCCAGCACCACCTCCGACCCATGTACACAGATCTTCAGTTAATCCCCCTTTTCCTTTTCTTGTGCCTTCTATTGTATTCCAAAATCTCCATATGTGGGAGCTCTCTGGGGTTCCACTGATCAGGCAGCTGTCAGCTCTGCTGAAACCCCCCCTAGGAGGATTCTGGCTGCGGCCTGCCTGCCTTCATGAGCCCATCTCTTCCACTTGCTGTCTATATTCCACAATTTCTATCTGGGAGACTGTTGAACGCTCATCAGCAGACTGCTTCCTACTACATTCTCTTTACTACTGTGAGTTTATGCCTTCTCATTCCTTTGTTATTTTGTTATTTTCCAGAGGACTCTGTCATATTAAGTTTTCTTCCATTTTAGTTTTATAGCTAATGGGTTAAAAAATAGAGAATGATAAAAATAGCAACATTTTAGAGGTTCTGTAAAGTTTCTTGGTTCAAGCCTGCCTGCCTACCTGCTTTTCTTCCTTCCTTGCCTATAGTTTTTGATTCCTTTGCTGAGAAGGTAATTGGATACTTTAGCTGGGTTTGTGCTTCACTTTTGTTTTATGTAAACTGACTCTAAAATACGGTTGTCGGTAACCCTCTACCTTGCTACAGAAGAAGAAAAGAGACAAAACACCCTATAGATTTTCCTCAGAGCAAAATTACTAGGTAGAGCGTTGATTCTTACGCTTTGGTGTGCAGGTCTTTTAGGAGTCGGTCAGGTAACATACAGATGCCCAGGCCCCCGCCCAGCCAAGGGCCACCCACTCTGAGTATCTAGGGATATCAAGCGTGTGGGCCAGCGGATGGGGATGGTGAGTAAGGAATCTCAACGGCTTTGGAGTGGTGGCAGCCACCATGGGAAAGGAAAAAAAGAAAAACAGGCCTCTGTTGGAAGGAAGAGAACCGTGGGCCTGAGAAGGGAGTTAAGGTTCAGAAACAGAAGGGCATTAAGGTCACAGTAACTGAATTTCCTGCAAAACTGCTCAATGCTTTTGTGTTACCAGAGGTTCAAAGAAAAGCCCTATGAACTTAAAGTCTAGCTTTGCCCAGAGAAAAAGTATCCAGAATAAAATGTAACATTTTATGATTTCAAATATATAGCAAATGTAAATTAAAGAGAAAGTATTTAAAAGCCCCCTTTGCTCTACAGAACAGTCATTTCCACACTTCTCTAGTCCCCTAAAACTCAGTGACAGCAGGAGCTCTTACCACCTTTGTACATGCCCTGTGGCATTTAAGACAAGCATCTTGTATTCTGTAAGCATTTGATAAATGTTTTAATTTAAAAAAAATGACTAATTTTAAGTAGATCAAAAACCCAGCAATTTCCTATTATTTTTTCTGTCCACTTGTCCTTGGCAGTATAGCATAATGCTAGAATCTTCACTTTTTTTAAGATTTTTGATTTTAAGTTTCAAATTTACCATAAACTGCACTGGCTAATTCCTTAGACAGTATAAAGAGTCTGGAGAGCTGAATTAATTCAGGACACTGAATCCACGTGCTCACCTGCTAGCTTTGAATCCTTTCAACTTCTGTACAAAGAATGATTCAAGAACTTCTGCACACTGGTAGAAAGGGGAGTCACTTGGATTGTAGTAACGACAGTTATCAAATATTTTGGTCATATCTGCCACAAATTCCGTCAGCTTTTCATAGTATCGTCTTTGTACTCTTTCTTCCATGGTGGCCAGGTCTTAAAAACACAAAATGTAAAACATTTTCAAAACTTTAAGGTTTTTCCAATGTGAATATTTCCCAAAGTTGTGACTAACAAGAATGTACGTGTACTGTCCAAACAGTCCTGGAACCAGGCCAGCTTACCACTGGAGACTATTTTGTAATTCATAGAGAACACCGGAGTGCTTTTCCAATTTTGTTTTTGATTGAGGTTCTAAATATAAATCCTGGTTGCTGTTAAGGTTCCTTTGTTTGGTTAACTGCAGAGAACAGCTCTTCATTCAACTGGTTTGAGATCAAGGAAGCCACACTAACATGATCTATGCATATCTAACTACAATAAATTTTCACATGCAAACAATTAAGTATAGTATATGTACGTGGCATCTGAGGGAAGCGGTAGTCTTGGGGACTGATTCCCTCAATTTGTATCATCTGATGCCATCTCCAGGTAGACAGTTCAGAATTGAACTGAATTAGAGGACACTCAGCTGGTGTCCCCTGCAGATTGCTGGATTGGTTGTTGGTGGGAAGAAATCCCCACACACTTCTTGGTGACCAGAGGTCATAGAAGTCTGTGTTGATTGTTGTGGTGTGAGAGCAGAGGAAAAACAGTTTGTTTTTTCCTCTCAGAGCAGGTAAATGCTTTGGAATATAATGACTGAGCTAAATGTACCAGAAACACTGGGTGCTAGGAGAATGTTGTGTTTGAAGAAAATTTAGCACACAATTTTATATAAAAATCTGGCAGAGTGAAAGGCTAGTGATATCAAATCAATCTAAGATTGATAGACAAATAACACAAATTCAACTCAAGTTAATTTTTTTTTTGATGTAAGAAAGTGGTTTTAAAGTTCACCCCAAAAACAAAAGTACAAGAATACCTAAGAAACATTTGAAAAATAAAAGTAGGGCCAGGTGCAGTGGCTCAACCCTGTAATTCTAGCACTCTGGGAAGCCGAGGTGGGAGGATTGCTTGAGCTCAGGAGTTCGAGGATAGCCTGAGAAACAGCGAGACCTCATCTCTACAAAAAATAGAAAAAATTAGCTGGGCATGGTGGCATGCGGCTGTAGTCCCAGCTACTTGGGAGGCTGAGGCAGGAGGATTGCTTGAGCCTGGGAGTTTGAGGTTGCTGTGAGCTAGGCTGACGTCATGGCATTCTAGCTTGGGCAACAGAGCAAAACCCTATCTCAAAGACAAAACAAAAAACCCCAAATTGTATACAACCAAAAAAAAAATCCATGAATGGCAGTGATTAAATCATTTTTATTTCGTACAATTAAGAACAATCTAGGTCAATAATATAGCTGATGTGAACAAGGTACCTGTTAAGTTATAAAAAAGGTACTGCTAAGTTTATACTACAAAATATTAATTCACATAAACCTATTTCTGTTTAAGAAAACGAAAGCTGCTGATCGTGTTGGTTCCCTCAAACCCCCAAAGGAAACTACTATTTTCATACTATTTTCAATTTAGTCTATATCATTCCAGATATTTTCTATGCATTTCTAAACATAATTATGTACTCTTAGAAAATAAATATTTACTGCTTAAAATCTAAGCATTGTTCTGTAACTTTCATTTTTTTTTCCAGCAACGCATCTTAAAGATCTATATTATATTTACATACCTACCTAAGAGATATGTAAGACGATGTTTATCTTGGTGTTAACAAAAGGAAAACCAAAAAAAAAAAAAAAAACAAAAACAAAAACAAAAAAACAATCTAGCTCTTCTAAGAATTTTGGTTAAATAAGTTATAGTATTTTCAATTAATAGACCATAAAAAGCCATTAACATCAAGTTGTTGAAGATAACACCCAGGAAAATGTTTGCATTTACTATATGATCTCAATGTTAACACACATGCGTACAAGAACACACCAGAAGTAATGGCTATCCCTATAAGGATGGCCTGCTGGTTCAGTGAGAAAGAGATGAAAGTTACCCTTTATCTTTTCTTTTTTTCATTTCCTAAACTTTCTACAATTAACTTGTATTATTTTCATCAGCAGAATTTATTAATTTAATAAACACCCCCAGCTACTTTCTCAAAGGACATTACATAAATTTGAAAGATGTACTACTTCCATCTTCAACATCATGACAGAGGAAACAACTACTTATTTGTTTCTTTTTCAGAGATGGTTTTAACTAATTCCTCATTTATTTCTTCTTCATGTTTCCCCCTCTGCCATGAAACAAACTCTTCCCATTTAAAAACTGCTTAGCTGGCTTTAAGAACACAATTCTTTCATCAGTTGGAACTAATCCTTTGGTAGCTTTTATTATCTATGTTTTAATTTTTATAATTTATTTTGCAGATAAGTTATTTTTTAATACAACCATTTATAGCTATTCATCTTAATACAATTACTTGTGGCTATTACCATTTTTTCTGGGAAATGAGGCTATATTCTCTTGGATCTCTACTGTGAGTCCATCAAATTTGCTCTCCTTCAAGAAAAGATGAGGAGGCCGGACGCGGTGGCTCACGCCTGTAATCCTAGCACTCTGGGAGGCCGAGGCGGGTGGATCGCTCGAGGTCAGGAGTTCAAGACCAGCCTGAGCAAGAGTGAGACCCCGTCTCTACTAAAAATAGAAAGAAATTATATGGACAACTAAAATATATATATACAAAAAATTAGCCGGGCATGGTGGCGCATGCCTGTAGTCCCAGCTACTCGGGAGGCTGAGGCAGTAGGATCGCTTAAGCCCAGGAGTTTGAGGTTGCTGTGAGCTAGGCTGACGCCACGGCACTCACTCTAGCCCGGGCAACAGAGTGAGACTCTGTCTCAAAAAAAAAAAAAAAAAAGAAAAGATGAGGAAGAAGTGACAGGGGAGGATGGGGTCGCATAGACTCCAACCCATTCACTCTTTTATAAAACTGCACAACACTCCACTCATATATCATTTGATATAGCTATTCCTCTATTGGTGGCTATTTATTTCATTTCCAATGTTTTTGCAATTATAAACAATGCTGCAATGAATAACATACTTGTGCACATGGAAATCCTAAGAAATGAAGTTGCTGGATTCAGGGTATGCACATTTAAACTTTAATAGATACTCCCAATTTACCCTCCGAAGGGACCATATCAATTTATACTCCCACCAGCCTTGCTCAAGATGTTCTCATGATACAGCAATTTTATGGATGACAAATAAAATAGCTGCTGAGACTCTGAAACAGCTTACTATCCAACTCAAGTACTTACCCATGGGTTCCTTAATAACACCATAATAATCTGGTGCATCATTAGGGTCTACTGGTTCAAGGAAAGGCCAGGCCATCTTATGTGCCTATGATGAAAAAACAGGCATCATTATTACTGTCAGGTGGAAATACTGATTCCATTTAAGTTGAGTCACTACATCAATCAACCCTTAAACTCCAAGTCAGTTTTAAATTTGATAGATAAATTATTTATACTAGATGATTTCTGCTCTAGTCACAAATTACCTAAGATGAACACACTCTATAGTAATAGTCCTCAAAGGCTGTCTGAGGACCTTGGTGTCTGGCGTGGAGCACTACCTTAGGAGTCATGAACTCTGCACTCTGATCCCTATATGATGACCTGCCAACCGAGTAATGCTGGCACTGCAATCACATCTATAAAACCGGGGTGGGATGTGTTCGAAGTGTTGAATGGTTACCAGTGCTGGTTAAAAAAGTGGCAGAGGTGTGATGTTAAATAACACTCAACCATGTACTGAGACTATGATTTTCTTTCCAGTTCTTTCCGTCCTTGTGACTATAATTACAACAGGAGAAAGTTTCAATCTAGTCCTCTATATTTTGAATATATCTCTATCACTTGCAAATCCTGCAAACCAACCCTGTCTCCTCTCCTTTTTGAGACATGGTCTCACTCTGTTGCCCAGGCTGGAGTGCAGTGGGGTGATCATAGCTCACTGCAACCTTGAGTGCCAGGGCTCAGGTGATCCTCCTGCCTCAACCTGCCAAGTAGCTGGGACTACGGCAAGTGCCACAACACCTGGCTTATTTTAAAATATTCTGTAGAGACAGTGTCTTGCTATGTTGCCCACGCTGGTCTCAAACTACTGGTGTCAAGCAATCCTCCCGCCTCTGCCTACCAAAGTGCTGGGATTACAGGTGTGAGCCACCACGCCTGGCTCCTACCACTTTTTAATTTTCATAAAGAAGGGAATAACTATAATATAATTAAATTGTTTCAATCTATGGGGGTGAGATAAAGTTTTCTTTAAAAATAAAAATTAAGTTAAAAAAGCAAGTTATTTTAAATAAGAGTGTTAGAGAAACAACAACTGAGGTGGTGTAGGGATATGGCAAACCTCATGATGTTGGCATGTGAAGGACCGAAGTTTGCCAAGCACTTCACTGGACAAGCTGGGAGTCAGTAAACAATCACATACTCTAAGATTGGAAACTTCAAACCCTAGAAATGCTTCCAAAGTCATACTGGCTGACTTCATTTTCAAACACTCTGCACAATGGTCTCTCACCTGCAAGGAACGCAGCACCCTCTTCAACCCCTCATAATCCTTCTCTGTTAGTGGTGTGAGCACTGTCATGGCATCCTCTGTCGACTGGCACTGTGGACAGACATACTCATCAATGAGCTCTGCCTCACTTTGCAAGATGCCAACACAGCGCCCATGGTACCAATTCTGACACCGATCACAGCCAATATAAAATCTGCAAGATCCGAAACGGAAATGTGAGTTCAAAACAGATAGTATAACATTACTTATAATTTACTTTTAAAAATAATAAAGCATGCACCTGAAAATTTGCTAAACTCTGGGATATAAGATAGTTTTAGTATTACGGTTGTTTTAATACTCATAAGATTGACATTCCAATGTGTTAATTTAGTATTTTTGATGTTAACAAGCAGTAAAAGTTTATTAAGAATATTGTGTAATACTGGAGAACCAATTTGAAGATAAATGTAAAACATTTAATTGATTTTTAAAGCTGTAAACAAAAATAAAGCCAAAAATCTTTCAACTAGTACCATATCAAGTGGGAGTTCAAAATCCTATAAGCTAATAACAGAGTCTCAGAGCTTGTACCCAAATTAGTGTTTTTCTAACCTACAATAAAGCACCATTTCGAACACTGATAAAGTCCAAACAAGTCAGGCTATTTTAATCTCATTAATTTCTATGTTACATATTGAAGGATCAAATCTACCATTAAACCATATTTTTCCCAATGTGTCTCAAACATTCACTACGAAGCAACATAAATTTTGAAGGGGAGGTAAAAAGAGGGAAAAAGAGAAAAAAATTGAAAAGGAATTTGTAATGTAAGTGTATAATAAATGTAGAAAAAATCTTGCTTTTTATTTTAAAATAAATAAGTAACCAGTCAGAGCAATTTGGCTTCCTAAATTATTAAATATGATGCTCTTATCAGAACTCACTGTGACTCATCATAAGGTGTTCTGCAGATACAGTACAATTCCTCACTGCTGCCCTCTTGTGCCCGTTTACAATCATTACAGATGTACACATCCATTTTCTTAGCCTCCTTTTCTGTGATGCCAACACATTCTCCATGATACCAGTTAGTACAAAGATCACAGCCAATATAGAACCTAAAAGTATTCACAATGAAAATGACAATGTAATTGTCATTTTGAGCCGCATGGTACTTAAATCTGTCTTCTCTGCCCTGATTCACTTTCTTACAGGATAACTTTCTGCAATGAGTCAGCTAAACATCCTGAATCCAACCATTCTACCCCTGGCAAACTAAGTATCTGACACTGTATCAAATGTGGAAACATAAAGTCACTCACATCAATTTCAACAAATACACTGTTTAGTGAAATATGGGTCTTTAAAAACATACTGGAATTTGAAAAAATAAACAACATACTGATGGTAATGTCTTCCTCTTAATGAATGTGTGTAAAACTGTAACAGGCACAAAAACCAAAGCCAAAGAATCAAAGACTTACATCTGTCAAACCTATTCCACAGAAGCCATTTCAATATCAAGGCTATTTCTTAGATAGGTTTGAAAATGTATCTCACAATTTAAATTTGAAAACAAAGCAAAGCGCAAACACCAAGTAGAAGTTACACTACGAGGAACATGCAAGTCAGCCAGGTGTTAAAGATAAATGGTCAAAATATGATATGAAGAAGAAAACTAAGAAAGGTACATGTAGTAATTCAAGTTCTACCAAGTTTCCCAAATAAACATTGGAATTTAATCTAATTAGAATCACCCCTCATAGTGGATTATGACATAGGCCAGTTTTTAAGTTAATATAGTGTTTGTGACAATGTGGAGAGTGGCTTGATTAACTAACTGGTAAAGAACTTGTAAGGAGCTGCTTCAGTTCAAAACCAGGGACACAGGGCACAGAGAACAATATAAGGATAGTTATCCAAAACTGTGTGAGGGGTCACAGTATTTGGCAAGGTGTGGCTGGATAAGTGTGTAATTCTGGGTAACTACATACAGTAAATCCTCAAGGCCTTTGTATTAGTAATATAAGACCCCTGACAACAAAATAAAAGGTAACTCTGTAACACACACTTGTATGTGCTGACAGGTGCTGTGTAGGGACACCACGTCAAAGTCATAGTGAGACTGGCAGGAATCCAGGGAAGCAGACTTGGCCCTGCTGACAACATTGGCATTCTTAGGTCTCTCAAAGCATTTCTTGGTAGATTCACCTGAAGCTTCAAACTGACCTACTTCATGAATGTGCAGGAATAATACATGGCATATGGTTTATCCTATTACCACTAACTGTTTTCTTTTTAACTATGATTTTCACTGCCACGGGTGGAGGTCTTCCAAGGGATTTTTGTATGTTGCCCCCACAGGGTGGTAGGCTTTGTGTTCTGGAAGTAAGTTCAGGACTTGAATTTCAATTTTTAGTCACTCTCACTAGATTCCCAAACAAGCCTAGTTTGGGATGAGAGACTATGAAATACTGATAAAAAACACTAACTCATCCCACCTAAAACAAGGAATGAATGAACCTGGTATGCTGAAATGTTAATAATGACAAACTGAAATAAATGAAATATCCACAAAATAATGAAGCAATCTCAATAGAATGAGCACATGTACGTGTGCACCTCATTTTATGCAACTTAGATATCCCAAAAAAGTTGTGTGAAATGAAATTTCTGTGATCTGAATACCCTATAGAGGCCAAGAATCCTTGTTATTTGGAGAAATCCTATAAACAGATTTTTTCAAATAAGAAAAAGCAAACTCATGTTGCTTTGTTTCAGAAATCATTTAGTGTATTTTGCTTAAAGTGAGGCACACTTGTATTAAAATAAGGGAAAAATCAGTTAATAGGGTTCCACTTTTTACATTATGTCTAATTTTCAATGAGATAAGACAATGAAAAGTGAAGATGCCTAAAATGATCAGTATTTAACATATAACTAAATCTACCAAAAAATTTTTTCATCTGGCACTTGCAAACAGACTGTGTGATTGCCAGCAGAGCAGCTTCAATGTTGCAACCTGAACATCATCAAAGAGACTACGATTTTATTTCATGAATTCATTAGGCATCCACTTAAGGTTAAGCATTCCCAATTCTAAATGATCATATTTTTTTAAGCACAATCAAATAAACTTTTTGGTACAGTAAAAAATATTATGGTTAATTGTGGCTTTAAAAAGCTGGCCTACATTTTAATGTTCAAAATAGAAGCTAAATACTTAATTAAATTATAGTAATGACCAACAAAAATGAAACTACATTTATGGTTTAATGTCTCTAAAATCTCGTTTATATCACCAAATACAAGTCACAACTGTCAAAAACAGCTTCCATGTGCCAAATTTTTTCAGTGTCATACTTGAAGAACAGGTGAAAAGAATATTTTTTGTATTTTTTTGCATTTTGTCCCTGATGAGAAAGTAGGGACTTTGACAAAAATAGTAAGTTGAAATATTTCAACACAAAAAACAGAACTGCTTAAAATAAAACAATTAAAAAAACCCAAACTGCTCAAATCTGAAACCTCCACCATTCATATTCATTCAGATGGTTTCTAGGATTTTTTTTTTTTTTTTTTTTTTGAAACAGAGTCTCGCTCTGTTGCCCTGGCTAGAGTGAGTGCCGTGGCGTCAGTCTAGCTCACAGCAACCTCAAACTCCTGGGCTTAAGTGATCCTACTGCCTCAGCCTCCCGAGTAGCTGGGACTACAGGCACGCACCACCATGGCCGGCTAATTTCTTTCTATTTTTAGTAGAGATGGGGGTCTCGCTCTTGCTCAGGCTGGTCTTGAACTCCTGACCTTGCGCGATCCACCCGCCTCGGCCTCCCAGAGTGCTAGGATTACAGGCGTGAGCCACCATGCCCGGCCTTCTAGGATTTAATATAATCACAGGGCTTTGAACAGATCCCAGAAAGGACGGTCTCAATTTTGGGCGACAATAATACACCTCCTTCTCCAGACAGCATTACTGATTGATTTGGAGTTAATCCAGAGGGAAGAGAAAGCAAAGGAGCAACAGAAAGCTTGTTTTTGACAGAAAAGAATATAACAAAAGACAAACAAGAATCACAAACACGTGAAATAGCAAATTTTACTTTACTAGTGTCAAGGTTAAGGATATCAGATGCAAGACCACAGATCAATCATCACCCTTACATTTAACTATTTTTATTTATATCACTACCAATATACTCATTTTCTTCAAAACTATCAATTTAACAGCTAAACTTTTAAGAAAATAAACTAGAGCTCAAAGAGATCTACTCACTTAGATTCATCATAAGGCGTTTTACAGATACAGTAAAGCTTTGTGTCCTTCTTAGTTTCCTTTGAGGTAGTAGTGATCATTTTCTTCTTCTTGGACTTTGAGCTTGAGTCTTTTTCCTCTTCCCGCTTCCTCTTCTGGGAAGCCACGGGTAAGGTGGGCGTGGACAGGAGGCCTGTGTGCTGCACAGCAGGTGGAGGGGGAGGTGAGGGTGGAGGGGCTGGAGGAGCTGCCGTCACTGGGGGGGAGGGTGCAGCTGCTGCCGTGGCCTGCGCCACCTGCGCCAGGTCTTTTTCTTTCTTAATTTTCAGGTCTCTCTTCAGCTCTTCCTGTTGTCAAAGACAATACAAGACCATCACTGATCTGGCCAGAGCACATCACATTACCCTCCCTTGTCGAAGTAGCTCCATAGTTCAGCCTGAGGTGAGAAAGTTTTAGTAATTCTGAACATGAGTTTTCTTACTATATCTTAAACCCAATTAAAACCATTAGAAACAGGAAATGAAGATTACACAACAACAAAAAAACTGCTAATTATAGTAACTTCGAAGGAGACCTGGAAGGAAGATAAACAAGTGTCCAGAAAGAATGTCCCTCCTGGCTTGCCCTTGACCTATCTCGGTTCTTTCAGTGGTTACTCAGGAGGTGATTTCAAGTGTCACTGGCTGCTCTCTTCTTGCTGCTCTTGTTCTGAGTCCTCACAGGGAGACTGAACATGAGATTCAAAACGTGGGCTCCCCAGCACAAAGCAGCATGAGAGGCAGGTTTGCCTTGTGCTCCTATGTCTAGAGTTTAAGATGCCGGGAAGAGTTAGGGAACATAACATACTATTTTCTGAGTATGGATTTAGCCATAAATTAAAATTCTTACTTATTTTCATGGGAAATACTTTTTAGCCACATTTCTGCTATTCAGTATTACAACTTACTCTTGGAAATGATGATCAAAGCAAATTGTATCACCCCAGGGAAAAACCACTGTAATTGGCATCCATGAACAAACTTTATGTAAATAAATCATAGCTATGACCTGGACTATTTCTTAAAATTTGAGACATTTATAAATTTCTACAATAATTTAAAATTCCAGGCCAGATGTGGTGGCTCATGCCTATAACCCTAGCACTTTGGGAGGCTGAGGTGGTAGGACTGTTCCAGGCCAGGAATTCCAGACCAGCCTGAGCATCATAGTAAGACCCTGTCTCTACAAAAATATATAAAAATTAGCTGGGTGTGGCGGCATGAGCCTGTAGTCCCAGCTCCTTGAGAGGCTGAGGCAGGGGGCTGCTTGAGCCCAGG
This sequence comes from Eulemur rufifrons, assembly GCF_041146395.1. Taxonomy (NCBI): domain Eukaryota; kingdom Metazoa; phylum Chordata; class Mammalia; order Primates; family Lemuridae; genus Eulemur; species Eulemur rufifrons. Next base: position 44,012,940 of record NC_090991.1, read on the forward strand.
AGTCTGAGGTTGCTGTGAGCTAAACTGATGCCACGGCACTCTAGCCTGGGCAACAGAGTGAGACTCTGCCTCAAAATAAAACAAAACAGACAAACAAACAAAATAAATAAAAAGAAAACCAGAAAAAACAAAAACAAACAAACAAAAAAACTCCCAAACAATGTCAAGGATTTGCCTAAAGATAAGGTTCATCTGTATCTGACAAACAGTTTGCCCTGAAGCCTCTGTGTAGTGCCCCCTGCCCCCATGCACCAGGGGTACATTAGTAACAATCATTACATTAGTACCTGAGGAAGCCTTTAAACACGACATCACAAAAATTTTGCCAAATAAACTTGAATGGCCCTGACTTAACAAGTCTTATTTTCTCTGTTTAGAGTCTAGATAGTCTTCTAAGAAGATAAGCAGTGTGAATAATTATTCAACAGCTCTTCTCTATTTAAAAAAAAGAGACTCAACTTTCTAGGGAAAAAAAGAACAATGAAATCTTGAGTTTCATTTTTCTAATTTACATGATGTGATTATAATAAACATCATGAGATGGATTTTAGGAAAACCCAGATGGCTACGAGGGTACAGTGGATACACACTTTGATCCTCCCTCTCCTTTCAAGAACATACCAATGATAATAAGATATAAAAAAGACAAAACTGAAAACACATAGTCATGCTTGAATAAGATATAAGTATCTTAATGGGAAGGAGACACAAAACTGCAAACCTGCTGGGCTCCAGATTCAGAACTAAGAAGTGGTAGCCAAGCAACAGTAATAGCTTCTGCAGGGTACAGGGGACTAAAAATGCTTCGTGTGAGGTGGGCGATAAGAGCAGGCTCCCTGCTTGAAGTTAAGGTTTAATTAAGCTACATGGGGCTTCAAGAGAGGAAACAAAAACAAACTCCTCTCACTAAAAATAAGCTTGCAAAACTCAAATGCCAAAAAATGAAAACATGTAACATGAAGAAAGACAACTAACACAATGACAACCTGAATTCACTCAAAATGAAATTAATCATGCCTGTGTAATAAAGCTTCCATAACAACCCAAAAGGACAGGGTTCGGAGAGCTTCCAGACATAGCTAAACACTTGGAGGTTACTGGAGGGTGGGGTGCCCAGAGAGGGCACGGATGCTCTGCGCCCCTTCCTACATACCTTGCCCTATGCATCTCTTCCATCTGGTGTTGGTAACCTTTGTGATAAGCAGATAAATGTTGAGTGTTTCCCTGAGTTCTGTGAGTTGCTCTAGCAAATTAGTCAAACCCCGAGGAGGGGGTTATAGGAACCTTGACTTGTGGCCAGTTGGGCAGAAGCACAGGTAAAACCACCTGGGGCTTACCAGTGGTATCTGAAGTGGGGGGAGGCAGTCCTGTGCAACTGAGCCCTCCACCTGTGGGATCTGACACTATCTCCAGGTAAATAGTAAAAAAAAAATCCCACACATCTGGTATCAGAAGTGACCTGTGTTGTGAGAGTACATATAGGAGAAACAGTTTGGTTTTTCCTACATCACAGGACTTGAGGCTGATTCCAAATTTCTGTTATTATTAACACTTTAATAAGTGTCCTTGTTCATATATCTTGCCTATTGTTTTAGATGAATTTCTACAAATGAAATTAATGAATCAAACGGTATCCACTGTTCAGTCTTTTTATACATATTGATGAAATGTTCTATAGAAAAAATGGCAGTTTCTGGAGAAAAGGTATTGTCTCTAAAAAATGGTATTAAGTATCTTTTTACAGGTTTATTGGGAACTGGCATTTTTAAATGTGAAAACTGCTTGTTTTTGTGTCTTATACATTTTTATACTAGAGTGTTCATCTTTTTCTTATTGATTTAAGAACTCTTTGAATTTCAGGATTACTAATTCTGCCACAAATGTCACAAAAATCTTTTTCCTGTTTGTTATCTGTTTTTGAATATTGTTTATGGTTTTTTTCTTCCTATACAGATTTTCTTCTTCCTATGCCATCAAATCTATTCTTTTGTGTGGCACTTGAATTTTGTAATGCTTAAGAATCGCAGGCCGGGCGCGGTGGCTCACGCCTGTAATCCTAGCACTCTGGGAGGCCGAGGTGGGCGGATCGTTTGAGCTCAGCAGTTCGAGACCAGCCTGAGCAAGAGCAAGACCCCATCTCTACTAAAAATAGAAAGAAATTAGATAGACAGCTAAAAATATATATAGAAAAAATTAGCCGGGCATGGTGGCACATGCCTGTAGTCCCAGCTACTGGGGAGGCTGAGACAGGAGGATTCCTTGAGCTCAGGAGTCTGAGGTTGCTGTGAGCTAGGCTGACGCCACGGCACTCACTCTAGCCTGGGCAACAGAGTCAGACTCTGTCTCAAAAAAAAAAAAAAAAAAAAAAAAAAAAGGAATCGCACCACTCCGAGATTACAAAAATGACAATCCAGGTTTATTTTAGTGTTTTTGTGGTTGTGTTTTTATTGTTATTTTTTTGAGACAGAGTCTCAGTCTGTCACCCCGGCTATAGTACAGTGGCATCATCATAGCTCAATGCAACCTAAAACTCATGGGCTCAAGGGATCCTCCTATCTCAGCCTCCTAAACAGCTGGGACTAAGCATATGCCACCACGACTGGCTAACTTTTTCTATTTTTAGTAGAGATGGGGTCTCACTCTTGCTCAGGCTGGTCTAGAACTCCCGAACTCCAGTGATCCTTCCACCTCGGCTTTCCAGAGTGCTAGGATTACAGGCGTGAGTCACTGCGCCTGGCCGGTTTCTTTTTCTATATTTAAATTTTTGATCTATCTGAAATGTATCTTAATTTAAGGGAGAAGGTAATATTTTATATATTTTCTATTGCTCTGTGAATTGGCTCTTTAGTTCATTACACTTTGATGATGGTTGTAGTCTTAATGTTTATCTTATAACAGACTACCTTACTGAATTCTCTCATAAATTGTAATAATATTTCTCTTGGGGCTCTGATGTAATAATCATATCATATATGACAACAATGTTGTCTTCTTTCCTACAATTTTTATCTCTTGTTTCTTTTTCTTGGCATAATGGTAGCTAGAACTTCAAGAGATGCTAAATAACAAAGGTGATTGTTAGCACTGTTGTCTGATTTCTGACTTCAGTAGGAAGAGTTTTGATGTTTCAGAGTTATATAATGTTGATTATTTGTCTAGTATTTTCGTGATATTTCTCACCTTCTTAAACTGTTTAAGACACTTTATGGGATGTTTCAGGTAGCCTACTTCTCTTAAAAAGCTGTGTAAATATGTATGATAGATGTCTTTTCATTTTTCAATAAAATCCCCAAGAAAGCAGATTAATAATGCCTACAGAAATCAGTTACAAGGAAGAAATCTGTCTTATTTAATGGGCACATTTTTTCATTCTTTCAACATTATTTTGAAGTCTGTCTACCTTTCTCATGAAACTTGGCTCCTAAATGACTTTTGGCAAGACTATGTCATAGACAATAAAAGCCATTTCCAACAGAGTTCTACAACAATTAAATCAATACCTCCCAGAGTGGCTCGTTGAGGGAATACATTATAACTATACATTTAGATATAAAAGCTCTGTCTTGTTTTAAGACGTATGTCTCACTGCTTTTTATTCTATGTACTCTATATACACAAATGGAAATTCTAGAAAACAAGCTAAAATTTTAAGTTTAACCAACAAGTCAAGGGAAAAAAGAAGAACCTTGGATGCTGCAAACTGGACACAGAAGGAGAGGAAGTGCCCTCTTACCTGCACCTCAATCTGCAGATCCTTGTCCAGCAGCGCCCGCTTCTTCAGGATCTCGGCTCTGAGCTGCTCTTTGTGCTTGAAGAGCAGAGCGGAGAGCTTGGTGGCGTTCTGCTTGCTACGCTTCTGCTCCACGCTCTCCTCGCGCTTCCGTTTTTTTGCAGCCTGTTTTTCTTCTTTATCTATCTTATCCAAAATATACTTCATCACCTGGTTACAGACAATCATTCTAGAGAAAAACACACACCTATGTAACACTGGGTGTTTATGAAAGGCTTAAAACATGATTCTTCTACACCTCTACAGATGAGACACAGACTTTCTGTGACTGGAAACCTTCCAAAAGTGATTCAAACCAGTTATGAGTAACTATTAGTGCCAAGTGTTCTCATTTAATGAACTTCAGTAAAGGTAAAAAAAAGTATAAATTCAGAACTCTGCACGTGGACACTATAGAGAAGAATAGATGAGACCCTGTGTCTCCCCGTCTCCCCTACCTTTGATTTTCTTCTCTTTCAGCTGGAGTCATGCTCTTTTTCTGTTTTAAATGTTCTATTACAGCATTATGCTTCATCACCACCTTCAGGACAGAACAAATCCAAAAGCACATATTTTATAATGATCACAAGTTAGCAGATAGATAACAACAGTAGAAATCTGAGCACATATATGTGTTTTTCAAAGAACCTTTAAGAATTTTATATCCTAGTACAAATAAAATTAGCAGCTACAAGATGGCCTGGGTGCTTACCACGTGTTGGGCACCATGCTGAGCTAATCACTTGACATTACCTCATTTATTCCGCAAAAAGATATTGAACCATAAGGATGATTTTATAAATGAGATACTGAAGCATAAAAAAATTAATCAACTTGTTTGAGATTAAATAGTAAATAATATTCTGGAGTTTTAACCTGGCTGTTGTTCGCCAAAGGCCATGTTTTTAAACGTTATGTTCTCCTCCTAGGCGCTAATTTTAAAGAGCTGCTCCTCATTCCCCCTTACACAAAGATCAGGGGTAGACAGATACTATAATAATTCTCAATTGATAGATTACAATACTGAAAGCTGAGTAACAATGCATTTAAACATATTACATGAGACACCAATTTACAGGAATATTACGTGTTTAAAATCATTTTGCTGTTTAAAAAGTGCTTCTATATATATGAGCTCATTTAATCATTACAATAATCTTGTGTGGCTGGAAAGAGAGGGGTTTTAATGAGGATATAGCTCAGGAGAGATAAGTGAGTTTCATGGACTGTGAATGGAAGAGGAAGGAACTAAATGAAGGTCTCATGACTTGGAAATCCACACCCAAACTCCGGCGTAGTGCTGAGTGGAGCACACCATAAACGAAGAGAAAGTTTTCTCCAGTAATGCTACGGGGAATTATACATGTGACTTGATTTTAGTAGAACAATTCTAACTCATCTAAATTACCTTACTTCACTAAAATGCCAATGCAAGATGTCACTGCATGATGCCACGTTTTATTTAGGCTATGGAATATGTATTGAAAACTTTTTTACAAAGGTATGACTAGAAATGCAAATGAATCTAATCTGTCTATAATTTGCATAAGTCTACATGCAAACTAAGGAATGACAACTTCAAACAAATTGCTATGATGCCTGAAGTGGCTTTAAAACTTAGTTAAACCTTCAAGTTCTACATTAATGATACTTAAAACTCGTAACTCCATGCTTCCCATCTTAGTCCTCCCAAAATATAGGTAGTTTCTAATAAGCACTGACTATATATGTATGTCCAATGAAGTTCCAAACCATAGTAGTCATTCAATATTTTTTGGTCAATCCAGAGCTTCTTCTAAATTTAAACATTAAATGACTTTGTCTCAGGAAACCTAACACAACGAAACACTAAGTCTAATGCACAGCACAATAATTCAAGCTACTGAACATGCTGCTTTTACTTAATAACTTTACCTGTTTCTGAATGATTTCACTTTGATTAGAAGCTTGGAGGGTGTGTTCACGCTTAATTTCTATCTGTTGCTGTTTCTTCTTTTGCTGCTGATCCCTGAGTTGCTGAACCCTTTGCAACTGCTCTTGCACACTGGCTGCCTGCACTGTAACCACATTCTGAATCTGGTGAGTCTGCACAGCACTGCTTTGCTGAATTTGAATAGGTAACTGGAGTTTGATTTGCTGGGGCACACCACCTTGCTGAGCCTGTATCTGAGCCACAACCTGTGACTGGATCTGAGAGAGAACCTGGACTTGTTGTTGCAGCTGAGGCACAGCAATGACTTGGGGCTGTGGCTGCTGTATTTGTAGCTGAGGACAGGATGGGGATGAAACAGTAACTTGATTTAACGTTTGTCCTGATGAAAGAGTTTGAGTTGAAGACTGTACCTGGGGTTGTGATTGTGGCTGGCCTTGGGAAGGTATCTGAAGAGATGTATGTGGCTGAATTGGAATCGGTTGTGAGGTTGTAGTCTGAACCTGGGATTGCTGTCCAGGAGACACTTGGGATGGAGTTGATGGACGTATTCGAGTCTGTGGTGGACTTTGGACACGAACAGGAGACTGGCCCTGGACATTACTTTGAGGCTGGCACTGTGCTGCAACTTGGGGTTTGGATGACTGTGCTTGGGTGGGTTGTGCTTCAGAAGGGACGTGGGATGAAACAGTTGTTTGGGTCTGAACTTCAGGCTGAGTCTGAACTTCAGGCTGAGCTGGGGACTGGGGCTGGGTTTGGGGCTGGGGCTGAGCTGGAGGCTGACTGGTCTGTGGCTGGGCTTCTGGAGGACTCGCACTTGATGACTGAGCTGCTGGCAGCGCTTTGGCTTGTTGCACCTGTGTCACGGGTGATAATTTACTCTGTTTTTGTTCACCCGTACCTATGAAAGGGAAAGACAAACCATTTCTATTACTCCAGAACATAAGACTGTGGTTAAAGAAGAATGTGAAGGGGTTTTCTACAGTTCAGAATTCTTTATTTCAGTATAGAAGATTTATGCCTTAAAAATGCTCCATTTAGACATGCTTGGGGTAGGACTCTCCTAAATTGGGGAGCCTGGGCCCTCCTTCTTGGCTGTCCTCCGTACAGTCTGCTATCTCTCCAGAGGGCCATCTTCCAAAACAAACAAGGTGCAGCCTCTGGAAACCAGGCAGGTCTTTTGGTCCAGACTAATTAGCAAGCCTCACTTTTCTCCTAGGGCGTGGTGGCAGTTAGTGACTCCTTATAGTAGGAGGCTAACAAAGGGGTTCTCGACCCACAGCTCTCAATCGTAGGTCATGAGCTGGATATATCTGCCCTCCCTGAGATCACCTCCATGACTCAATTAGCACCTACAAAGCTTGGCAAGGAGTAAGCGTGAGCATTATTACCATGATATCCATTGTTTTTGCCCCCTTTCTATATCTTTTTTTAATGAGGGTGGGTAGCGAGGTGGTGATAACAGAGAGTCTGTACAAATAAGGCATGAAAGCATCAAGACGTTGTGATACTATGTCAACTGTTAAGTTCACTGTCACTGGCTTGAGGTATATCTTCCCAATGATAGTATTTGTTCTTTTTCTTTTCTTTTCTTTTGAGATAGGGTCTTGCTCTGTCACCCAGGCTAGAGTGCAGTGGCATTGCCATAGCTCACTGCAACCTCAAACTCCTGGACTCAAGTGATCCTCCTGCCTCCATCTCCCAAGTAGCTGGGACTATAGGTGTCAGCCAACATGCCTGGCTAATTTTTCTATTTTTTTGTAGAGATGGGGTCTCGCAGTGGCTCAGGCTGGAAGTATCGATTCTTTTAACCCTTCTGTTAGCCCAACAGTGTATGGTAATAACACCGAGCATTTCTGATAAACCCAAAGCTCTACCTGCTGCTGTAGTGGAAACAGTGGTGGTGGTGGTGCTGGCTGTTGCGGCTGTTGTTGCCAATGGAGTAAAGAGGAATCGCTGAACAGTACCATTTGGCATTGCAGCTTGCATCAGCTGCTGTCCTGGGCCTGGGAGTATAGTCACCCCTTGAGGTATCAACTGCAACTGTCCAGTAGTTTGACCTTGTCCTTGAATTACTACTGTCAAACCTTGATTGCCACCCTGTGGAAAAAACACACAACATGTAAACAGTCACATGATGTAAAACATCAATCTGTATGTATAGCATTTTCATTTTTTATAGAGACAGGGTTTTGCTATGTTGCTCAAGGTGGGGTGCAGGGGCTATTCACAGGCGTGATCATAGTGCCCAGCAGCTTCAAACGCTGGCTTCAAGCAATCCTCTTGCTTCAGCCTGCAAAGTAACTGGGACCATAGGTGTGTGCTACCACACCCAGTTTGTATAGTGTTTTTATTAAATCATTTTTATGCTATAAAGATCCTTTAATATAATGAAAATGTATATTTGAATATCTATGAAATGGCACCTACGGGAATATAGATAAGGTAAAATAAGAATATTTATGTTGCTTAGTGGAAAAAACACAAACAATCCAGAGTTCTAGTTCAAGCTCTCCCAATGGACAGCCAGGTATCTATCTACAAGCAACATCATTCCTCCAGTTTCTTAATCTATAAAACAAGGGCACTGAAGTGAATGACCAAGGTCTCCAAAAAATTGATTTTAAACCATCTTATAATCATATTTTATAAACTTTGAAGCACCTTTATTTATACTGCTTCATTTGATTCTCACAATGGACTTGTGCCTTCATGGAATAGGCAGAGAAAATATTATTATAATCTTATTCCCAATTAAGAAACTCAGGTTAGAGAGTCAAGTCTCTTGCCCAAGTTAAAGATGAGATACAAGGAGGAACTCAGGTATCCTGAATTTTGTTTCTTTTCAGTATGTACTAAATTACCTATGGTGTTTGTGTGTGCTAAAGTTGAATTTATATACAAAGTGAGGCAGTGGTCCAATTTCAGTTTCCCCACATATATTCAGTTGTCCCAGCACCATTTACGAAAAATAAAAAGTCTGTCTTTTCCTCAGTCATCTGGAGTGCCACCTTTGTCTTATAACAAGTGTCCACACATGTGGGGGTCATGTTCTACACTCTCTTCTGTTGGTCTATCTGCCTATTTTTGTATCTGTACTTCACTGTATTAATTACTGAAGTATTATAATAAGTTTTGCTACTAGTTTTCATACAGGGAAAATCCGCCTGTTCTTTAAAAATATCATAGATATTCTTGATCCTTGCTCTTCCACATAAATTGTAAAAATCAGGTTGTGAAGTTCCACCAAAAAAAAAATCTCTTGGAATTTTGAAGGGAACCGCATTCAATGTATTGCTCAATACTGGAAGACTTGATAACAGTATTTATTCTTGCAAGCAATAGCTTAATGTACTTAAATTTTATTTTTCCATGGAAATTGGCCAATTTATAAAATTTTGGTGGTTAAAAGGGTTATCCTTCTCATTGGTATAACTAAGAACTCTAGATAGTTGGGGCTTATTATATCCTGCCTATAAGAAGTATCTTTGTTTGAGTCTAGGAAGCAGTCATTTCTTAAAATCAGTACATTTTTAAACTTATCAAAATAATTATGTTTTTAGACCGGGCATAGTGGCTCAACGCCTATAATCCTAGCACTCTAGGAGGCAGAGGTGGGAGGATCGCTTGAAGTCAGGAGTTCAAGACCAGCCTCAGCAAGAGTGAAAGCCCATCGCTATTTAATTAAAACAAAAAGTATGTTTTTAAACTTATAGCAAGAATAAGATAAGTAAGACTGCCTCTAAAGTTACATTAAAGTACATTAAATAAATACATTAAAATAAAGTAACATTACTTACGTGGCCTTGTGTTAACTGAGTGAGCTGAGCCATGGTAAGCTTCACCTGTCCTTGCTGGGGGCGAGGTGACTGTGAGGTTGACGACTGTAGATTTGCAGTAGATGTTGCTGAAGTTATGCTTTTCTGCCCGGGTGTTGAGGAAACTGTGTTAGGGGCAGAGATTGCAGTGGAAACAGGCTGCCCTCTGATGATCTGAGTCACCACTTGCTGCGGAGTACCTACACAAGAACCAAAACATCATGAAATCCCACACGCCCTTAGCATTATTTTGAACTGAAATAATTCAACACTTCAGATGAATGTATTCTTTTCAATTTTTAAAAAGACACTGGGATGCCAACAGCTCAAGGATACATCCAGACAGACATATGCTCACACCCAAAAGACCCGCCTGGTTGGTAGTGAGACTGTTTTCATCCAGCTCACTGAAAACCATTATTCAGCCCCTGCTTTCTGTAGTCAAATGAAAAAACAATTAATATTCTTCCTATAAATGTAAAGCCAAAATGACAATCAGAAAGACAAAAGAGAGTATGCAAAATATGCCATTTATAATGCTGCCTTTTGTTAGAAATATTAAAAATAAGATAATTTAATATTTAATTCATATGAATTTTAAACAAAATAAAGAATCTGGAGTATCTGGGCCAAGTGCATTTATAAATAAGCTTCTGTTACAGTTATTTTGACAGTTTGGGAGAACTATGAGAGCAAAGACCACTATATCCTCAAATTGTAGGGCAAAGTGCTCAAAGAATGCTTTCATAGTTATTGTTCAATAAATGTTTACTGAATAAATGAAGTTTAACCAGAATGGCTTTATAGTCTTCCAGAAACTTCTGTTCCTAGTTTAACTTCCTAAAACTAGAAAAAAAGGCAAGTAGAATTTTCCTCCCTATGGAATAGTTGCTAAGAGTAATTATTTGGTAGCTATTTTGACATTTACAGATTCATTACTAATTAGTCAATAACCCCTGGGTGCTCATGCCTGTAATCTTGGCACTCTGGGAGGCTGAGGCAGAAGGATCACTTGAGACCAGGAGTGAGACCAGCCTAAGCAACAAAGTGAGACCCCTTTTCTCCACAAAAAATTTAAACATTAGCTGGGTGTGGTGATGCGCGCCTGTAGTCCCAGTTACTTAGAAGGCTGAGGCAGGAGGATCACCTGAGCCCAGGAGTTTTGAGGTAGCAGTGAGCTATGAAGATGCCACCTCACTCCAGCCTGGGTAACACAGTGAGACAATATCTCAAAAAAAAAAAAAAAGAGTAACATCAAATTCCTCAAGTTTTTATATTTACTTCCTGCCTCTTTTCCTTCTGTGCATACATATACATTACATATACATTTCTCTGTTTCTCTTAATGGCTGGATGATGTTTCCTATACATTGCACATGTATAAATTGAACCTATTTTGATGTTCAGAAATGTGTTAAAATAATGTCATGGTGAAATCCTTGCTTATACATCTTTGTGTGCTTCTGATGATTTTTTGAAAATAAACTCCCCAAAATATTAATGGGTTCATAGCAGGCCCATAGTATCTAACTAGGAAGGTCTTACCAAGGCACACTCCCACCACCTCTGCATGCCCATCTCATTGAACCCTGCCAACCTAGGTATCACCACTAAAATAAAATATTCCAGCAATTGGAATAACATCGTGGTATCACAGTGCCTGAATTTCTTTAATTAGTACAGAAGTTGGCATTTAAAACCGTTTCAAGTTATTGTGCTTCATTTGTGAACACTCTCTCCCCACACTGCCCATTTCTCTACTTTTTCTCCTTATTTAATATGTATTTTTAACACACTGACTGCCATACTAGAAAAAAAAACTTTTTTCCTTTGGGCCACAGTGTTTTATTGTGAAAACAGAATTAAAACTTCAAACATAAAATGATCCTTTCTAATTTAATGAAAAGTTTGTTTTTTTATTATTTTCTCTGTGTGAGTTACATGCAACTTCAAAAATAGTTCTCGTGGCTCCCAAGGTAAAGAGACACGTGAGTTACATATGCTTCACGAGGCCTCTAGCTCAAAACTAGCGTGAGTTAAATACAACTCACATGGCAGTTAATGTGTTAAATAATGTATTTTTCCCGTCAGCTTTTTAGTTTTATTTATTTCTAAACCTATAAATATTTTTTAATGTGGTCAAATAGACCAGTCTTTTTTTTTTTGGCTTTAATTATTGCTTATAAAGTTCTCTTGTATTCTCTCATTAGATATATCCCCCTAAGTATGTTCTTAGTCATGGTATATGTCGTAAGTCAGAAGTCTCGGCAGGGCATGGTGGCTCACACCTGTAATCCTAGCACTCTGGGAGGCCGAGGCGGGTAGATAGCTCAAGGTCAGGAGTTCGAGACCAGCCCGAGCAAGAGCGAGACCCCTGTCTCTACTAAAAATAGAAAGAAATTATCTGGCCAACTAAAAATATATACAGAAAAAATTAGCTGGGCATGGTGGCACATGCCTGTAGTCCCAGCTACTTGGGAGGCTGAGGCAGGAGGAGCGCTTCAGCCCAGGAGTTTGACGTTGCTGTGAGCTAGACTGACGCCACGGCACTCACTCTAGCCCGGGCAATAGAGTGAGACTCTGTCTCAAAAAAAAAAAAAAAAAAATGTTTATTTGGTACCCCCTAGCTGCCCGCAAACTATAAACCAATTATTCTAGTATCATTGACTGATTCAAAATGACACCTTGTCATATAGCTAGTTCTCATATATGCCTCTTTAACTGCATCTGTGTTTCTTCCTTTGGTAACATGCTCTTAATTTGGGTGGCTTTATAATATGCTTTAACATATTATAACTGGAAGTGCCAGTTTTCCATTATTACTCCTCCTTCGAAACTTTTCTTGGTTACTCTCATCCATTTATTCAAGATTAACTGATAGACAATACAGTATAGTGTGGTCAAGTGCTGTAATTTGAGAATTCCCATACGCAACACTATATCCTTGTACTGCAGTTTGAGAAATACATAAAAGTTATCACTTAAAGGTGATCACTTGGTACTGATATACGGCCATAATAAACACAGATAAAAGGACTGGTACTGACAGATTTTATGATGGTCATCAGATGAGACCCAATATGTACATGCTAATTTTTTAGATCAAAATGCAAATTAAAAAATTTAATAATTTCCAACTATATCCCAGGGGTCTGTGGCTTCCATCTTAAGAAAGGCTAGTGTGGTGGTAGGAAGAAGGTTTAGTTCCAGTCTGATGGGTGCACACATGGAAACACACCCCCACCCGCACCCACCCAGCCTTTGCCTCTCTGATCATAACTCCTCTGACTCTCACCTTCCTCTTCTTCCCTGGGTCACCCTTGACCCACTGGCTACCTCGCTTTTCCTTTAACGTACCAGGCCCACTCCCACCTCAGGGCCTTTGTATTTGCTGCTCCTTCTGCATGAAAACCCTTTCCCCAGGTATCTGCACAGCTCTCTTATTTCCTTCAGGTCTTCTAAGGGAGTCCTGTGACCATCCTTTCTAAAATTTCAACCCTCCCTGCAAATCATTCTCAAACTCCAATTCTTCAACATTTTTATCCCCACCTCTGTTTTTCTAAGTAGTTATCACTATTTAACATGATACATATGTAAAATTCATATACTATTATATGTAATAATAAATTTAAAAATATATATAATTAACTCATCTGGTTATTGTCTACCTTTCCCACTAGACTATAAGACTCATGAAGGTAGTTATTTTGTCTGATTAGTTCACAACTATAGTCATCTCAGCCTGGAACAGTGTCTGGTACGTATAACTAGTACTGAGTACTTGGGAATCAGACAAATCTTATTTAAGTCCCAGAATAACAGCTTGAGAAATTCCTCAACATTCTGAGTTTCAATTAGCAAAAAAACAAAAACAAAAAAATCTTCATCTGTAAAATAAGGATAATGTAAGTATCTACTTTATATGAAGATTATGTGAAAGCAACCTACAAAGTGCATATACCCTGGCACAAATGATCAATACATTACAGCTGTTATTTTATCATTGTTACTAAGAATCAATTATTTGAAGGCAGACTTTGGCTAAATTACATTAAATAAGCACTGCATAGCCAGGTGGCAGGGTTGGGCAGTTCATTTCACAAACCCCATTCTCAATGGGTATTTAAGACTTCAGGGGAGGCCGGGCGCGGTGGCTCACGCCTGTAATCCTAGCACTCTGGGAGGCCGAGGCGGGTGGATCGCTCAAGGTCAGGAGTTCGAGACCAGCCTGAGCAAGAGCGAGACCCCGTCTCTACTAAAAATAGAAAGAAATTATATGGACAACTAAATATATATATATATAGAAAAAAATTAGCCGGGCATAGTGGCGCATGCCTGTAGTCCCAGCTACTTGGGAGGCTGAGGCAGGAGGATCGCTTGAGCCCAGGAGTTTGAGGTTGCTGTGAGCTAGGCTGACGCCACGGCACTCACTCTAGCCCGGGCAACAGAGTGAGACTCTGTCTCAAAAAAAAAAAAAAAAAAGACTTCAGGGGAAAAAAAGTGGCAAAACCCTACTGGTGGGAGAGGTTTGGAAGCTGTAGATTCACGTGTGGATATCAGACAAACATAAAATTATAGCTACGTAAGGCACTACTCAACAAGGTCTCCATATAACTATAGTACTACCAATATTTATAGTTTATCTGGCAATTTATCAAATTTTTCAGTTTTCTAGGTATACTACCTTTTATCACCTATAAATTTTCTCCTTTACATTTATCTTTCCTTTCATTAAGCTGCCTGACAGCTAAGTTTTAAACAGGAATAGACATTGAATTTTATCAACTATCTCTGCAGCATTAACTGAAATAATCTTCCTTTCTTTTCTGGGTTAAATGCTGCTTAGGCACAGAAGATTGCCTTTTAAAAAAAAAAAAAAGCTTTGTTATGTTTCGTATTAGAATTGTGCTAAATTTATAAAATGAATGGTTAAGGTTTTATCTATCCTTCCCCCATGCCCTAGAACTAGGTTTTACAATAAGGAAATTATTTGTTTCCTATTTCAAAGAAATTTTTACCCATGAATTCATGAAGTCTGGAATTCCTTTTTTAGGTAACATTATGACAACTTTCCAAATTTCTTCCTTTGATATGAGTCATTCAGACTTTCAGTTTATAAACATGGTATTTAATTATGCCTCGCTAGCCCTAAGTATGGATAGTGAGAATTCTGAAAGTCTCACTACAAGGACACCTACACAAAATTATCTTTTGATTTTAAAAAGCTCATTCTATTTTTATTGCACTTTCTTGTTGCCTAATTCTATGAACTGGTATTTTCCACCCTTTTCTCCAGATTAGACTTGCAAAAGAATAGTTTGTTTTAACATTTTTTGCCTTTTCTGTTTTCTAATAATTATTACTTGTGCTTTTATTTCCTCCTCCTTAAGACTTGTTTTTTATATATTTTTCTAATTTGTGATTAAGATTTAATACTATGGATTTTTTAGTCTGTTTTATTCACTAATGCATTTCAATTGTCGGAGTAGGTGCTCAAATATCTATTGAATGAATTTAATCTGCCTCTGAGTTCAGCTTTGCTATCGTGGCTTAATATTGCTATTTGATAATTTGTGATTACATATTTGATGTTTCTTCAACCTAAAAGTTATCCCCCAAAAAGTTACTTAGAACATATATTTTTAAAAACTCCCAAGCAAGTAAACGTTATCAGTGTAATATCTTAATATAAATTCCTAGCTTTATTTTAAAGAATGTGGCCTATATACATTCTACTTCTTGGAATTTACCAAGGGTTTATCTATGTCTCAAGGATCATTTTTCCACCAAATAGTCCATAACTATTTAAAATGAATGTGTATTTCTGAAAGTACAAAAGTTGATACACAGTTTAATTATAGTCTACTATGCTGTTAATTCCTCCTTGATTTCAAATAGTTTTGCTTCAGATACTTTAATGACATGTTATTTAATTTATAAAGATCCAAGATTACATTTTCATTCAATCTTTAGCTTTAAACCAATATAAAATGAAACTCTTCGTTATAATTATTTTCTGCTTTTTAAAAATATCAAATTCGTTCTCAACACAGTATTCCTGGCAAAAAATATTAACAAATAAATAAAATATTGAATTGTACTCTGTTCAATATTAGCAGGGCTATCCTTGTTCTTTCTTCTTTTGCCTTTATTTCATGTGTCTTTGCTCATCTTTTAATTTTTTTACCTTTTGTAGCTTTTGTGGTAATTGGATTTTAGGTATGTTTCTCATACATGTATAGGGTTTTTTTTTTTCCCCTCAATCTTCACAGTCTTCAACTTTAAACATAGTAATTTTAACCTATTCATATTAATTATGACATGAGATCTGGCCTTACCTTTGTAAAAATTATGTTTCTTTGCTGTTTCCTTGACTTTCTCTATGACTTTGCCATATAGACTGTTTTCTTTGCTCACTTTCTTTACTTTAATTATTTGAATCTATATATTCCGTTTATTTGCTGCTGCTTTTATAGTTTTAGTAAGCATGCTTGAACCTATTTTTCTATTATTGGCAATGCCAAAAATGAAGTAATATGTTTGGATGCATCTCACAATGGATTAGAAGTTTAGTATAGTTTCAAGTATTAATTCAAATTGGTATTTTATAGTATGTAGAGTGCCAAATACAGAGTATTATGGATGTCCTAGACTGGTTGTTTAGATGTAAAATGATAATGCTGGATGGATGAATACCTGGCTGTACCATCACAGGTGTTCGAATAATTGCTTTTCCTAGCGTTGACTGTTGGAGTGGTGTTCTAATCACTGTCATACCAGGGCGGATCGGAGACCCTGTGATTACCTATAAATGACATAAAGGACAATGAATTAAAATGTTTTTAAAAGATTAAAGCATGATGGACTTAAAACACAAGATCTTTAAACATTCTATATTGACAGAAATGCCTACAGAAATGACAGAGGCTCTTGGATATTACATTTTAAATCATATTAAGCATCAGAATAAAGATGGAATTTTAAGAAGAGAAAATTTAAGTCAAATGCTATCATATAAAATTCCTTGCCATCGATACCAAGAACAGCCTACAGACTAAAAGGAACGAACAAGATCCAGCAAGGCTCTGCTCTTTAACTAGTTGTCACAGAAAAGTGTTCAGTCCTACCTTCCCTAAGCTCCAATTTATTCCTATAACCCAGAGTAAATGAGAAACCAAATGTTCTGTCATAGTTTTAAGAGGGAGACTAGAGAGCATGTTATTTTCAGTTTTACAGTTAGGTTCAGAACATTTTCACGTTTGCAAACTTTAAACCTTTTTTCCATAATATAAGTACCAAAGAAATGATGTATTTAATATGGGCACATATCAGCTAATAATAAACCATTAAATAGTTATAGTGCCATAGATTATATTTTTCATTCTATTTCTTAACTAGGCTGCACAGCAAGCTTGAGTGGTCCAGTGCTGCCCATTCTTTCCTGTAAAGGAATTTTCTTCATAAAAATCCTAGAAGCCATTATTACTTATAAACTTACAAATGTGCTATTAACTAAATGTTAAAAATTAATATTTCATGTATCATTTTTACTTAGATAAGAAATAGATTTATAGAACCAATAGATTTATTCCAAATTAGTACTTTGTCACAGATTAAGCAAAAGGCAAGCAAAATTAGCTGGATTAATCTTGGAAGCGGCCATTCTAAAAACTTCAACCTGATGTGCTCAACACTTCAAAACAAATAAGTCTGTAAGAAATCTTACTTGTGAAGTGCTTGTGGTTCCTCCAGAGCCTGAGGTATTGGGCCTAATTGTGACTGTTGCCGTCCTGGGCTGGAATGAAGTAAAAGTTTGCTGACTTGTACCTGTACTTGATGGAATGATACCCAGGACTTTCTGCTGTACTTGAACAACACCTTAAAAAAAGATGAAGAAATGATTAACAACTGTCCCTTTAATGAAAAGCATTAACTGTTGCTTGGTTTCTGAGGAGAAACTACGTGTGGCAGGGTTTTATAGTGGGCTACATAGAATGTGAGATCCGAGGACTGAAACCAGTGAAAAGGAAATGAAAAATAATGGCAACGGCATGATCTGGCAAATGTGAATTAAAACTCTTCACATTTCCCTTACCTCCTTGTGTTGCTGGCACATTTACAGCGACAATCTTGCTGTTTGCAGGAAGTGGCAGTTTGGTAATTACTTTTCCTGCCATAGTGACTGGATTGCCTGTAATTTGGAACGTCTGACCTGTGCTGGCAATGGTTGTAGCAGATGTGGCAGCTGTGCTGGTGGCTAATAGGGTATAAGACATTTAATAAGCTTTACATTTAAAATAACCAGCAACGTAGTGACTTCTAGGAAGGGCACCAATGCATGAAATGTGGCTCATTTTGTATTTTTAATAAAAAACATTCCTCTCCACTCAAAGTGAACTATGTAAATGTTGAAAGTGAAATAATGTAAGAGAGGAATTTGCTAATGTAATATTATGAACATTATCTGTAACAAACCAATTGTTACAGCTTGTTTGCTCAATCAGCTGTAAAGAAAAACAATTTTCTAAAGAGATGTTTCATTTCAGTAGGTAAAGGACTGAAAATTCTTTTTCCTGAAGGAAAATGATCTTCTATTTAATCACAGTTGTATACCTGAATTTGACTGGCCTTGCTTAACCCATGTAGCAAAGGTTTGATGGAAGTTCTTGTTTTGCTGGAATGTTACTGTAGCTGGAGATCCAACTTTAGTAGTTAGTACCATTTTGGTTCCAGTTGTAACTGAGCCACTTATGGGGGCCACCATAACTTTCTGTGCTGGAGAAATGGTACTGGTTGTACTATTTGTTGGGGAAGTAGTGGAAGTTGCAATCACTGTAGGCTTCTGCTGCTCCAATCGTTTCTAAAAAAGTCACCGAGACAAAACATGAGCCAAAATAGTTCCAGATAATAACGATACCATTCTGTAAGAAGTCCAGACACAATTTCTCTCACCCTAAGAAACCACACTAAGATATTTACTTCTGAAAAGAAAATATGCCCATATAAATTTACCCCTGAATTTAATTTCTTGATGAAGGCAATGTTTTCAAGTGTCCATTAAAATACTAAGTTGTTCATAACAGAAAAATAAAAGTAATCAAGTTTTTCTGGCCTGTGCAAATATCCAAGCTTTCAGACTGAAAATAAATAGATGTACGTAATCTTACTGGAGACAGGAATACCATGCTGCTCAGTGGTGAGATTCAAGGCAGAGACCAAATGAAGGGAGCTGTAAAAGGTTTCTATTTACTGTAATGTTAACTTATCCAATCAAAAAGAGCATGTCAATGGTAAATATCACTATTCAAGTTGGCAAACCGATAATCAAGCAAGCTGAAAATTATAAAACAATTTTCTAGACTACTTATGTTATTCAAACATTTTTACAGAAAAACACTTTAGATTATTTTATACAGAGAGGTATAATATTGATCTTTAAACTATAGGGTTATTAAAGATAATCTGTATATCTTTTATTACAGATTGCTAAAATTTTCTAACAGCTTATCAACAGTGGCCTGATGAATAACAGTATAAGCTTACACATGTAAAAACAACAGGTGAGATTTACTGCAAACATGGTGGCAGATGCTATAAGGTGAGGAAACTGAGGCTCAGAGAGCTTGTGTAATTGGCCCAAGGCCACAGACCTAGTTAATGGTGGAGCTGGGATGTTTACTAAGACCAAATTCCAATGTTGCACTGTCTCCTGTCATTGCAAACTGCTTACCTATGACATCACACCCATCATTTTTTTTAGGACTACTTTTGTATATACTTTATATACCTGAATATGATATGAAGTACTTTACACAATTTCTTATTCCCCAGAAGAAAAGAAATTTAGTTGTGAATACTTAGAGACATCATTGATTAAATCAGCTAAAAAGGAGGCAAAGAAACCCAACACATATTTAGCAGTTATTTACTGGGGGATAAGCCTTCAAAATTGAAGTGCTGGCTATCTTTGCAAATAAGCATTTTAAAGAACTTTTAAGAAGTAATACATTAGGTTACATTGTGGAGATGACAAAACACACTCATAAGTCACAAATATTAATAAAACAACTAGCCAATTGTTACATGAATAGGTATGTGTGCTTGGGGATAAATTTCCTGTGACAGCATCATACATAGAATCCAAAAGTGCTATTATGTCCAATTTTGACGTAAGTGAAGATAAGGACCTACAGTAAGCCAAAAGATACTTAAGAATTTGGGAAAATGTTTTATAAAATGTTAGAGAAAAAAGTAGTTTGAGACGAATAATTTGGTTTACATGTGATTTTTAAATAGTCTGTTTCACCTATGTACTCAATGTTTATATATTCAAGTTGGCTGAAAACTTTTATATGTTTTCAATAGAAATAAGGGGTAATCATCTCAAATTCCCAGGCACAAATGGTACATTATTTGCAGTATGAACATGCTAAGAAATCAGCAGTAGTTTTATGATCATCAATGACAACAAACTCCTACAGAGCTGTAGCACAATCTGCTTTTTCACAGACTACAGAGATTTTCCAGGAAAAAATTATTTCCAGAAATTACCTATGAAATTATAAAGATAATAAATAATAGAAATCTTATTTCAAATGTCCTCCAACTACATACACTGTTTACAAAACCATAGCTTGGTGTATCCACAGAACTATATTCAATTAATAAAAACCAGGTATATGTGAGACACATTTTAAAAAACCCACATGAATATATAATTGCTGTGCTCCTGGTGTGCAGGAATTGGGCTAACGATGTAAATTTGTTGTCAGGTAGGACCAGTACCAACTCCCCACCTGCTGGACAGCCAATTGCTACTGTTTTAGGGGACTCCTCATTTGGGCCTTGAAGTCCTCCCCCTTCTTCTGTTCACTAACCTTAGCCTGTTGCTCAACTGCTTGTGCCTTTTCTTTCTCCACTCTGCAGGAAAAAAAGGAGGAACTCATCAGAAACTACCCTGTTAAGCATCCGGCATCTAATATAAGTGAAATTTGGCTGACTTTTACATCATACAAAGGTATGAAATTATTTCAATTTAAAAATATTTAAGATAATTAGAAATTGACAAATGGATAGTAACACATTAAAAATCAGAAACAGGACCTTAATAAACTATATAAAACGAGCAGTCAAAATCAAAAGGTGGAGTAAAATGAAGTAGGATGCACTGAATAAACCATTAAAGTGATAACTCTTTAGTTCTAAAGTGATAAAATCTTCAAGTATCTGACCAGGTGTTAACCATTTCCTTACCTCTCAGCAAACGCCCTGATCTCCCATAATTCCAACTCTTCTTCTGCTACCCAGGTTTCGATAATAACAGGGCCAGTTTGCTTGGGCGTTTCTGGTCTCTTTGGCCGCAATGCACTTGATCGAAGGCCTTTCCTCTGAGGTGTAGGTGTTTCTTTGGAAAAGAAATCAGAGTATTTTAAAAGCAATATTGCTTAAAAAAATTAGAGTATTTCTGGCATCTTCAATCATAAAAAACAGTGGTTGGCAAACTTTTTCTTCTTTTAAAGGGCCAGACAGTATAAAGACTGGGCAGGCCAGATGGTCTCTGTTACAACTACTCAACTCTGCCTTTGTATCATGAAAAGGAGCCAAAGATAATACTTACATGAGTAAATGTGGTTCTGTTCCCATAAAATTTTACTTATAATAAAAAAGCAGGCAGTGGGCCAAGGCTCATGGGCCATGGTTTGCTGACCTCTGATATAAGAGGCATATGAGTCTTTATACAACCTGTTCCCTCTGCCTGGAACACTATTTCTAGCCCCACAGCCCCTCATTTGACTCTTCAGACCCCAACTCAGATACAACATCCTTCAAAGGCCTAGAATGCTCCTCTCACAGTTGGGTTGGGTGTCCTTGCCACATACAATTATGGCAATATGTACTTCCCCATCACAGTTGGACAAGGGGGATTTGAGAGTTGCTAATATAAAGGGAGATCTGAAACTAACAGAATAGATAAAACCTCCTAATGATAAGATTAAAAAAAAAAATCAGGGAGGGATAAGCATTGAACTTCAGGGTACAGAGAAGCAGTACAATCTTAGGGAAGCAGCAGAAGGAAACTGAAATAGCAGGACCTAGATGGTACAAAGTGATACAAGCCAAAGAAAAGCGATTCAAGGAGACTGCACTGATTTGCATCGAAGGCTGTGTGGTCAAGGAGATTGAAGACCTGTCAGGATCGTCTTCTCCCATCTATACCTCTGCCTATCAACAGAGATGACTGTTTCTATTCCAGGACAACACTACTTTAATTAAGCTAAAATTTGACATCTACTAGGGCAGGTGTTGCCTTATTGGGTTCTTTTCAAAAAGGCCATTCTCAGCCATTTATTTTCTAATAAGAATGTCCAAGATAATTTAATCAAGTTTCAAACAATTAAATGCGTGTATTTGGGAGAACTAGCTTTTATAAAACAGTATGTTTCTATCTATTCTAGCTAAGGACATAATTTTGTTTTTACACATTTCTTTTTTTTTTCTTTCTTTTTTTATTAAGAGATGGGGTCTCGCTCTGTCACCTAGGCTGGAGTACAAAGGCATGATCACAGCTCGCTGCTCCTAGACTCAAGTGATCCTCCTGCCTCAGCCTCCCAAGTAGCTATACATTTCTTAGATTTTTTTCTAAGTATTTTTATTGTTTATACAAAATTACTAACTTTTATTTATATATTTTCAATTTGGACACCACAATGTACTCCTTTTAGCATTAATACTTTGGGTTCTCACAAATTTTCTAGGCAGACATCATAATTACCTGCAAAATAGTGTTAATCTTGCTTCTTTTCTGATATTTACCATTTATTACTCTTTCTTATCTTACTGGAACACATGAACACTTGATATTATAATACTATAAACTATTCTTTGCTTTCTTGAGAACATGGGCCAAATCTCATTCTTCCATATACTTGCTACTCAATACCTATTCTATATGTGGTCTATAAATGTTTCCTGAGTAACTCTTGATTATTATTATTTCTAACTGAGCACTGAAGTATTTCACAATAGCTTTAACTCTTGAGTCAACAAACTTTTATTGACCACTTACATGTCAGACTCTGCACTAGGTGCCAGGGCTACAACAAACCAGACAGACTAGGTGGCTGCCCTCTTGGAGCTGATGGTGTGGGTGCCAGTCAATGCCTCACATTTTAATTACAAGAGGTATTATCATGGTCCATGCTTGGCATAATACCTGGAGGCATCAACATGTGCCTAATAGAATCTTGTTATGTTTATCACTTAAATATCATTTTAAAAATACACCAGTTATAAATAAATAAATAAATAAAAAATAAATATAGCAGTTACGAAAAATGTTTTTCTTAAGTTGAACACAGTTATAGGAAACAATTACAATCAAATTTCAATTCATAAAAGATATGGCTGACAGGTCAACAATGGGAGAACAGAATTCTTTCCATTCCTTACCTTTTGGTGCTTCTGGAACTCCAATGGGGCAAATGATTTTCCTGATACAATACTCAGATCGAATGCCATAAGGACCAACATCTCGCCTCTTAATTATTTCAGTTGTTGTGATTTCAGTTTCAGATGTTTCTATGGTGATTTAATTCACAAAGTATTAATAACCACCTAAAATACTCAGAGACTAAAAAGGTACATCATCTGGTGTTTTAAAAAAGAGACACACGTGGAAAATACTTTTGGAAGCATTTGATTAATTAGTGACTACAGGATCACTGCTAGACTGCAACAATACTTCTTTCTCCCTGAAAATTTTTAAACGGAACAAAATGCTGCTGGGCATAGCTTAGCTCCTGGTACCAAAACTCAGTCAAAATAACAAAAAGCCTAAGACAGAAGCAACACACATAGGGTTCTAGAAGTCTTAGTTTATGACTTATACTCTACAATAAAAAACTATCTTTAAAAAAAAATGTAGACGGTTCATGAATAAGTGACTCACCTTATAATGTGAGCCCCCCCATGCCTCTCGGGTTTTATAGCATGTGTCGTACTTTAGCAAAGCTGTATTTTTAAAATACAAGCGTTTTATTTTAATAAATAACAAAGATGCTTAAAATTAAGTGAATGGTCAAGTGATTTTATCATTTAAACTTAAATTAGAAAGTAACCCCCATTACCTGTCCGTGTAGTCCCTGCTCCTGGAGGAGCCTTGGCTGCCATGTCATCCCATCTCAGACTTGCCCACAGTAACCGTAACATCAGGCTCACTCCAGCTAAGGACTTCACGGTCTGAAGTCTGTATCTGAAAGAAAAACCCAAGAAATCCATATATATATACTTATACATACACGCACACACACACTTTCTCTCTCTCTCTCTTTCTACGAAACTGAAGCATTGTGTTCCTTGTCCTCATTATGACTTCAGTATTTATAACATGGTTTTGTTCAGACTTTGGTATTATCTGTTTCTTTAAAAAAGAACTTTTTTGCTCATAGGCATAACATGCATCTAACACTTAAAAAGGGTCTATATTCACTTTAAATGCCATATAAATTCATAAAGTGAGTGTGTTCCACAGTAAGGTTGATAAGGCAATAATTTGTGAAAATTTTATAAATTTAGTCCAATTCTAAAATGTTATGAAAATTATGAAGAGCAAACACAGAGAAATAAATAATTGTTACTAAATGTGACAGAGGAGTTTTCAAAAAGGAAAAATCAGAACTGATTAATTTTTGCTAAAATGAAAAACCTGGACATGTTTAAATTTTCTCAAAAGGCAAAACAAAACCACCTTAAAAATCTGATACGATTTTTCCAAATGGACACAAAATTTTGTATCCAAATGGTGGCTCTTCAAACCATGAACTACTGGATGATGAATACTGCTAATATTAATAGAACTTTGACATTAGTATTGTTTTGGAATCCTACAACAAATAATAAAATATTAGAAAAAGGTAGTACTATATTTGTTACTAATCAGGAGACAAAAAAAAAATCTGTGTTTGTGGGTTTTTTTGTTTTGTTTTTCTAATGCCCATCCATGTTTGTGTTTTTTCTAAGCATCGTGTATAAAGTTATTGAACATTTTAGACATTCTTTTAAAAAATAATACTAAACAGACATTTCAAAATGAATTTATTTAACCACATGAACATCATGTCCTAAAATGGAATTCACTATAAAACATTTTAAAGCAGCCTTAGGCTGTCAACTCTCCATTAGGGTCTTTGTGTAATTAAAATACTTTGTTGACATTTTTATACTACTTAAATGAATACATTGTTGATTGCAGTGTAGATAAAGCCTATAAAATGAAAATAATTTCCTCCTCTAACAGATGTGGAAGGTAAATCTTAGACAAGTTTGTATTTGAAAGGTAATGCTTTCTATTATTAGTATTCCTTTGGAAAAATGGACAATGTGAGAAAGAGAAAGCTCTAGCCAAAAAGCTTTTTAACTTCCTATCTCCCCTTGTGACACCATGATTTTCCTCATTGTGTTATTACATTATAAATCACCTACCGGGAAAGAACTCCTAAATTAGAGGAGAAATGTTAACTAATGCAGGGATGCTCCAAGTGAGGAAAGCGTCTGCCGCTTTCAAACCACCCATAGAAATTCCTAGGGAACTTTAGTCTCATGAGAGAAGGCAAATGAACATTTATTTGGAAAGAAAAGTTCATCCTCATTCTCTCTCTTCTGCCCCCAATCACGCTCTATGGTCAAATAATAACTTTAAATCATCCCTATTTTAAAATTGAAATAACACCAGGGAAGGAACACACCTCATGCATTATATTGGCCTGCTCATTCAATCACTCATGCAAAAATGTTTGAGTGTTAGACTATGTTAAAAGAGCTGGGGACACAGAAGTGAACTAGATCTGTCTCTCTGTTCTCAAGGAGCTGTAAGAGAGAAAAGTGTAAGGGAGGGACATCAGATTAGGCTCAGGGACGGGGATCAGAGCTTTGCTGGAGTCTCAAAGGACAAATTGAGGGTGTGAGGAGGGCTGACTGAAGGTGAGGGGCACACATATGCTAAGGAGGGAAGTGTGCAAGAGCACACACTTGTTCCCAGAAACCATATCCAGTGTGTTATGGCCGGAGGGAAGGGGTGTGGCAGTACAGAAAGAGATGAAGCTGGCACGAGAGAGGAAGGCGTAAGCCAGAATGTGCTGCACTAAATTGAAGGATTAAAGAAGAGCATTAAAACCTATGTATATTAAGTCCTCTGAGATTTATTCAGTATTGGACGGGTTGTAAAGGCAAGTACTTCCCCTGGACGTGATCTACAGTGATAAATGCTTTCCCGTCCTTTCCCTCCCCCTCCCTGCAGTAGCTAGCAAGTCCCTTAGCTCAGTCAGAATGTCCGTCCCCCTATGGCAGCACTGCGGAGGACAACTGCTAGTCCATAAGTGATAATGAAGCACAGAATCACGGCCTGGGGAAAATGGGTACAAGGGAACAGACAGCGTGGAGGGACGAAGGTCCTAACGAGCCTATGAGACAAGTTTTCAATATTCTTCAGCCTTATCATTAGATTAATAAAGATCATACATGTGTCTTTGGCATTCTTAGCCCCTATTCTTATCACCAGACATTTTATTCAAGTGTTAGTATAAAAATATATTTCACATGCATGGTTTTTTAACAGCGATATGTTTTTAAAAAGGCATTCTAAAGTCAAGAACAATTTATGTATTAACCCATGCCTCCATCAGATAGAAGAGGTTATGCTTCTCTAAAATTTGTTTCAGCAAATTAAGATGTTAGCATATATTTGAGGGCAGTATCTGTTTAAAATGTACAGGAAGGTATTTCCTTCCATTAAAAAAATGAGAAAACAGGTAATACAAATTGTGCCACAGTGCATATTAAAACACGGTAATTGAGGGCTCCTGAAACTCAGCCATGCAGAACAAGGCCCTGAGCAACACTGGATCAGGACTGGGGCCTAGTTCTCCCGGAGAGTGCTTCCCAGTTGAGCCTACCCTCCATTTAAGAATACAAACGAGCAGAAAGGTTGGCCTCCACAACTGCCAGGTCATTTTAATTAAAGTATTTGTACATAGTAACTTTTCCAGTGGGAAAGAAGTTACCTGCAGGACAGTCAAGGATACATTTTGGGACCGCTCTCAATGAAGAAAGCAGAAAAGTGCAGAGTAATCCTATAAATCCATGAACTGTAATGAAGAGTTCCTTGATTCCCTGCAGGATTCTGCAAATCCTTCATTGCAGGCCCTGCAGAGAAATTGTACTTTTCAGCTGTCTCTATTGAATGTGTAATGGAGTGATGATACTTTATTTCAAATCAAAAGATGAGTTATAAAAAACTTGGTCAAACAAGCTATGGTCGTATTAATAAATGAATTCCTTTATAGAGAGCACTTATTTACATTCTTTTTTGGTCTACTACTAGCTGATTGTCATATAAAGGAAACAAAGTGTTATTTTTTAACTTAAAGTAATTGGAAACATATTAAAAGACACACAGAAATGAAGCCTAAAAAGAAATGAAGTTTGCTCAGTAACTTGCTGAAATAATTTCAGAATCCTAGCAAAATCTAACTGCAACTAAGATCAATACTGATTTCTAAGGATGTTCCCAGAACTCTTATCTTTTCAATATTTATGTTCCATCCTTCTCAATTATAAGGGTGAAAAGATAAAGACAGGGACATAAAAAAGGTAAAAGCAAGGACATATGTGACATGTGATATAACAGATAAAGTACCAGACTGGGATTTACAAAAACTGGGCACTATTCCTTCCCAACTGTCTCTCTGTAGCCGGACGCAAATTATTGCACATCTACAAAACGTAAGAATTTCTAAGATTCCTTCCCAATATAAAACTATATGATTTCACAACTGCCAAGGCTACATACTTATGACTCACCCCCCCCAAACCTAAAGTGCCCAGAAAATTTTACATTAGGACTATTTCTGGGTTTTAAAAAATTCCTAAGTAATCTAGATACTACCTGTTCATACATAAAGTAACAGAGAACTCCAAAACAAATGCTTATCCTGCAAATAAATCACATCAGGAAGATTTCCATATTATAATGAGCCTCATGAAATTTACAGGCATTTTTCCTTATGTCTTATGGTTTTATGAATTATCTAACAGAAATAAAATACAAACATTCCAACAAGTTGGTGAATATCCAATTCTGTGATTATCTTCTTCCCGGGGCAAATATATGGCAATAACTTGGAAAGTTAAACCACAAAAACAATCACATTTGATATGTTCCTTTTTTTTCTTTGGAGACAGAGTGAGACTCTGTTGCCCTGGCTAGAGGGCAATGGTGTCATCATAGCTCGCTGCAACCTGAAATTCCTGGGCTCCAGTGATCCTCCTGCCTCAGCCTCCCAGGTAGCTGGAACTACAGGCATGAGCCACCGTGCCCGGCCAACATGTTTCTTTTGTCTTGTGAAAGTTAAAACTGAATTTCATTTTAAAGGATTCCCTTAAATTTTAAGTTTTTAAACATTTTTCCCTAAGTAAACTTTAGTACCTACCAGGTGGCTGAGCTGGAAGCTTCCTGTATCTTAATTCCATTACTAACTCTGGCCATTAAATATATGCTTCCCTGTCTTATCTCTATTATAATCTCATTTTTTTCAAAAATGAGATACTCTTATGAGATAATTATTTTAAAATTTTCTCCCTCCCTCAGATACATTTTAAAGTACATACCTCCAAGTGATACCAAAGGTTGGTCTAGGAGAAGGATATGGCCATATATCCAAAGCAGGTTTTGCGTTGTAATTAAAATATGGGACTTCTCGGATTCCTCCTTTTCTGGCCAACTTTTTTAAGTCATCGTTAGGCAAAACAAATATGCTCTTCTTGCTGCTCTTGGTAATAAACTTTCTATAGGATGGCAGAGCTGTACCTGAACGAGTCTTCTTTGGTCTTGAAAATTTCATCAGTTTCACTTTGTCTCTTGTGGAATACTCTTTGCTCACAGTCATAGATGTTACCAGTGTGCCTCCTGTGGTGGTCAGGGAGTCTGTCACTGTCGTGGTGACCACAGTTTTGCTCTGTTCCTTAACAGAGATGATGTCCACACTGCTGCCTGTGGAGGGCGTGGAAAGCTTTGTTACTGTTGTGGTAGTGGTTGTGACAGTGGATTTGGCACAATTTTCTGTGGAAGAGACCAGAGTTTGCTTATCACCTTTTTCTACCTTGATCACAGTTTTTGATTCTGTGGCCACCATGGATGTCATTGTGGTGACTTCTGTGATGACTGTTTTTCTTTTAGATTCTCCGTTGACATTTTCATCTTTGTTGGTAGGCAGACTGTTTTCATCAATAAAATCATTACTGAGATTGGATTCCTCTCCGGAAGTAATAGGTGATGGAGTAATTTTCTTAACTTCTAAGGTTTCAATTTCCATATCTTCTACCTGGTTGACTGAATTGCTTTTTGGGCAAGATGGTGGAGGCGTGGTAGAATGTGTTCTGTCAGACTCTTTGGTTGATGGCAGGGTCTCAAGGCTATCTTGGTAGTCACCTTCAGCAACTGAAGAACTCAGAAAACATGATTTTGTCTCTGAGTTGTTTTTTTCATTAAAATCTTCCATGATGACATCACCATTAATGAATGGTTTTACAGCAGATTCTTTAACAGTCAATGACTTAACATCATTTTCAGGGATTATTTTGTTTATGTTATTAACCTTTGGTTCAACATGACCACTTACTATTTTACTCTCAGAAATTTCCTTCAAGCAGTCACCTTTCAAATATACTTTAGGTTTATTGTCTTTTCCATTTATTTGAAATGTACTTGTTTTCTGTCCTTTCTTTTCAGACTCTCGATTTTCATTATTCTTTTTGTCAGTGATATTTTTTAGGTTTATTTGATCAATACATTTATTAATTGATTTCTCTTCTAATTTCTGCTGCTGACTTGGTTTTTTACCATTTGCTTCAGTTACCTTACCCTGCAGCGTGTCATCACAGCTTCCAGTGGATTTAGCAGAAACAAACTCATATTTCAATGGCTCCAAGCCTTCAATACCTTGTTCTTGAGTTATGAACTTCTCAGAAATACTTTCATTGCTATTCTGAACAATCATATCTTCTTCACTGCTATCTTGAATAGACATAGTATCAGAACTATTTTCCAAAGTGCTATTATATTCAGAGTCACATCCCAGTTTTCCTTCAAAGTCCATTGCTTTCGACAGAGATGGGGCATCTCTATCACTGGCACTTTTAGGTACTGATGAAAGTAAAGTACTCTTAGAAGAAGAAAGAATGGTGTCATTATCCTCCTGTATGAGTGGTTTTTTGTTCTTATAGATCAAAGTACCAATATCATCTGCATTGGCTAGTTTAGAGTCATCAATAAAAAAATCATTTCCTTTTGTTTTAATCTTATTGGGTTCCTGGCCTTTACTGGCAGGTTCAGAGAGATTCTCTTCTATGTCATTTTCAACAGAATTTTGTTTCTGACAGTTTGTCTCTGGGTTTTGAATGGTTACATCATCTAACACTTCATCCTTTGGATAAAGTTTGTTTGTGGTATGACTAGGACCACTGAGTCCAAGAACTGAGGAATCACTTTGTGAACATCCCTGAATAGAGTCCTCAGATTTATCATTACTTGCATTAGGGCTTTGTTCTTGTCTAAGTAAGTCACTTTGACATCCTTCTTTTGCTTTTGTTGTTACTGGTGACTCAGAGAGACTTTTCAGAGAACCTGCAGAAGTCTTTCCCATGCCCTTCATTCCACTATCCAATTTCATTTTTTCAAGGCGCTGTTTTTCTTCCAGTGTAAACTGTTTAATTCTCCTTTCAAGAAGTCCATCTAGTTTAGATGATTTTGTTTTCTTTTTATAACTAGTCCTTAGGTGAAAACCCTCACTGACATTGACTACATCTACTTGAGAACTTTCCTGACAATTTATATGTGACTCTGTTTTCACATCATCATCTATTTCCATTGGTTCTTCCTTGAAAAATTTATCATTGTCGGAATCTAGAAGTTCTTTTACATCTGTGGGAAAAAAAAAAAAAGACATTTACATAAATGTAATTTTTACTCTGAAATGAGGAATTCATGAGACTATTTTTATTTCAAAAAGTACCTATATTTCTCATTTTCACTCTAGAGCTCAAATATAAATATCTATATATATCAAAGTTCCTGATATATGATTAAATTGGTCAGTGGACAGGGCTAAACTTTATAAAAGGTTAAAAAACACACATATTCCAAATATTTAAATATTCTGATTCTTATTATCTAAAAATGATAGAATACCATAATGAAAAATTACTCAGTATGTGAGAGGCTATTGTATACCCCAATACCTTCATATATGATTATATATAGTCTTTTATGGTTATAAAATATCTTTTGGCACATACATCATCTAGCTCATCTACTTTTTAAAAAACTACTTGTTACAAAAGACAATGCAAGTTCCTGAAAAGATAAACATAGAGTTACCATATGATCCAGTAATTCCACTCCTAGGTACATCTCCAAGAGAAGTGAAAACGTATGTCCACAAAAAAACATGTACACGAAAGTTCATAGCAGCATTATTCATAATAACCAAAAAGTGAAAACAGCCCAAATGTCCATCAACTGATGACTAAATAAAATATGCATAACCACACAATGGATTATTATCCAGAAATAAAAAGGAATAAAGTACTGATACATGCTACCACATGGATGAACCTTGAAAACATGCTAAATGAAAGAAGCCAGCCATAAAGGACCACATATTATCTGATTCCACTTATATGGATTGTCCAAAATAGGTACATCCATAGAGACAGGAGGAGATTGGTGGGCTGGGGGCATTTGGGAAGCAACTGCTACTGGGTATGAGGCTTCCTTTTGAGATTATGAAAATGTTCTAAAATTGACTGTGGTAATGGTAGAAACCACTGAATTTACACTTTGATTGGGTGAATTATATGGTACATGAACTATATTTGAATAAAGCTGTTATCAAGAAAATGCAGTACCTTTCCTACTGTGGGAACCTGATCCATGCATTATCACCCCCAGGCCGCCTTCCACACTCAACTCTCCTTACCTGGGTCCTTCTTCTCAGTAATCTTTGAGATATCCATTTCACTTTGGTCTGCCCCTTTTGTAGCATCTGAATCTTTTACCTCGTCTTTCTCAGAATCAGGTTCTGTTTTTATTTTGGGGGGGCTTTGTGGACTTTTTCTTTTATCTGATTCATCCATATTTTCATCCATATTATTTTTGGCTAAAAATAACCATGTATATGGTAATTAAAGATATTTCCAACGTTAACAATTTACTTTAATATATCTAGTTTAGTGGAAATAAGTATTTTCCTGCAAGTTATATTTCATATTTTCTAAAACAAAGTAAGACAAAAGTCGAAGGTACCATATACTTTCCTGTAAGTCTGGCTGACCTAAAGTACAAAAGTTACCACTGAATTCTGGACGTGTTTCAGAAATCTTTGTGTATGAAAAATTATCTCAATCTGTTCAGTGATTCCAGAAAGTGTGCACCATTGGTTCCCAATTTACTGCACATCACAGAGCCCTATTAGACAAATGCTGTGACCCACTATTCAGAAAAAAACTATGTATACAAACTTTTGTAATCTACTTCAATGGATTCCTGGACTACTTGAGGGCCTCATGAACCCCAGATTAAGAACACTTAAGTTTATAGCACAGAATAAAAGACTTAAGAGAAATAATCAAATGCGGTATGTGGCCTTCTTTGGACCTGATTTACTCCCAACAGTAAAAAGATGTCTCTAAGACAACAAGGGCGATTGGAATATGGACTGAGAATCAGATGATTCATTTGTTAATTACAGTTAATTTACTGAATGTGATAATGGCATGACAGTCATGAGGAAAATGTGCATTTCACTTAGAGATAGATACTGAACTTCTTTTGGTGAGACGGTATGATTTTGGGGATGTTTTAAAATGTTGCAGGATTAAAAATGTGGGCAGCAACAATTGAAACAAGAATGACAGAATCTGATTACTGTTAAAGCTGAATGATGGTTACATGGGAGTTCATTATTCTATTTTCTCTACATTTATGCAGTTTCAGATTTTTGATAATGAAGAAAAAAAAAAAATCAAACCCCCAAACCCAGAATTACTGGCTAGATGAATCTTATCTTGGGCCTTCATAGGCATTTTTCTACCTTTTACTTTCTTTTTCACTTGAACCTAAACATCCCAAGGATTTAGCAAAGTGTATCTTTTTTTTTTTTTTTTTTTTTTTAATGTAAATGATTTCTTCCAGAAAGGTTTGGCTGAGGGAAAAAAAGAGTACAAAAAAATAGTACCAGCAAGATACTGGTAAAAGAAGAAAAGAATCACAGAAAAGGGTAACAGGCTGTATCTGGACCTCATTGGTAACAAAAGGATAAAAAACTAAACTGACATTTCCTCATTTAATCCTTCTTTGTTTATTTAAAAACAATTGGGTGATATTTTTTCAGTTTTCAAGCTGCTCTAAATGAGCTTTATATGCCAATGGTAGCGCCTCAACAGCTGTGAGAATCCTGATAATTAAAATAGGCAACTATAAAATGTTTGAGTTTTTCCCCCTTAAAGGTCTTCTTAACATAAAGAATATCCCATATATATTCTTTATTAAAGCCTAAAAATTAATGTGCAACACAAATGCATAGCCTTAGAGCTTCACTAG
The DNA here is from genome assembly GCF_041146395.1 of Eulemur rufifrons. Lineage (NCBI taxonomy): Eukaryota > Metazoa > Chordata > Mammalia > Primates > Lemuridae > Eulemur > Eulemur rufifrons. Next base: position 44,046,109 of record NC_090991.1, read on the forward strand.
AGGTTAGAGATAAGGGACACACAGTCAGCAGCCACACAAGTCTAATGCTATGGTCTTCTGACACTGGGTCAAGTGTTCCCTAAACTGCATTTCTCTGTTTTTCAACACATCTGTCCTCTACCACATGATCATACTAGATCAGTCATTATTACAAGTACCAATAGTTCTGACATCATTAATTGGTGGTTACTGTTGCCATCACTGTAATTCCTTTTCTGTAGTTAAGCTAAGCCCAGAGCCCTGCACAATGTGCATTGCTGCTTTCTTGCCTGTTCCTACCTGGAAGGAAAGGCTCAAGAAAGACCAACCTGGTTCCCGACTAGATAAAGTCCAGAATTTGAACAATGGAAAATCTTATGCTAAGTAAAGTGGATCTACAATAAGTCTGCAAAAGCCTAAATATTCTGTATGTTGATCATCTGGATTTTATTACACAGGACAAATCAAGCCAAATACAATTAAACAAAAAGTTCTCTATAATTCTAGGTGTCACATGGATAACTGGAGCAATAAAATGGTAATAAAAGGAAAACTATAATGATCTTTTGGAAATTATTATAATGGATACTTAATCTAAATATAATTAGAAAAGAGAATCAAGTATTAAATATTTCTATTTAGTAAACAGAAATATTTTTCAGCATCTACTATGTCCATCATGCTCCTAGATCCTATAAAATAATTTCCAGTGAGCCTTATAAAATACTTATTTTTCTTGTTAAAAGATAAACCAATGATAACTTTCCTATGTTAACGGTTTCACAAATCTACCAGTTCAGGTTGCACAAGAACCATTTACAAAGAAACCAAATAAGTTTTAGCTAGTTAAGTACAACACTACTTATTGCATACTACATAATCTCCTTACGTAGGTTTCATAGGAGGAAACAGACCACAGTATCAACTGGCAAAGTATATTGCATAGCTAACAGAATTGCTTTTGAGAATTGTTTGGATAACAAAGGAGAGACTGCATGGTAGAGAGCAAAAATGGCAAGAAAGCCAGGGGACATGGGTTCTGCCAGGGTTTTATTACTCCCTATCTGTGTTAACTTGACTATGTCACTTAGCATTGCCATGAACTAATTTGCTTATTTAACACAAGTTAAAAAGTCTGTGGTTTCTTATTAGAGCAGTTCACTTCCAGAGTTCTGACTCTACTGAAGTTTGTTAGCCAGTAGTAAAAACTGAATTAATAGCTCATTTATGTGACAGTGTTACAGATGCCTCTGTCATTTCCTGCCTGGTTTTGTTAGGTGCAATAATGCTGAGGTTACCAGATACAGGACTCCTCAAGAAGTCAACTAGTACTGAATTTAAGATTTTGAAAAGCCATAATTAGGTGGCTGAGACCTATTTTTTAAAAACAAGCTCTACTCTATTACCTTTCTTTAGCAGAAACTCAAGATAACAAAATCCTGCGGATAAAGTAATTTTTAAAACTTCAGAGTTTGTAATTACTAAACTACATTGATAATTTCATATATACTACCAAAAATGCCAGAAAAATGCTTTTATCTAAAATATGTTCAATATAAACAAATTTATAGGAAATTAAATCAGAAACAATTATGTAGGAAAATAAACTTTAATTACTTACTTCCTTCTAATGACCTTCTGTAATTCACATTAGTATTGCCTGGCAATTTAGGAACAAACCTATAAACGTGAGTTTTACTAATCCAGCTCCAACCACCATATCCTGTCACTCTGTACTCCTCTCCTTTTTGTTTCCAAACCTGGTATGAGTGAAAACATTTTGATTAAATAAGAATGACAATACTTATAAAGCACATATATATGGCTTTATACATTTTTATCAAATAAGATCAAAAGTCAGCCAAATTAATTAAATGTATCAGTCAATTTAATTTTTACCGGGAATCAAAGATTGATGAAAGAACTTAAAGGTCTTTTTTAATACGCAAAATTTAACATAATTTTACAGTTTTATACCAATTTCAAATTGGTCTCATAACCCTCCCACATTCTATTAAGATAAACCTATGTAAATTGCCAGAAAGATGTACTCTGTCCCAACAATATTAATTAAAAGACTGTGTCAAAAGTAAAACAAAATTAAGTATTCAAAGTTGCAAAATAAAAGGCTCAGAAATGGCAACACTATTCTACTTTATTTTTTATTTATTTTATGAGACAGAGTCTCACTATTGCCCAGGTTAGGGTGCCATGGCGTCAGCCTAGCTCACAGCAACCTCAAACTCCCGGGCTCAAGCAATCCTTCTGCCTCAGCCTCCCAAGTAGCTGGGACTACAGGCATGTGCCACCATGTCCAGCTAATTTTTTCTACATATATTTCCAGCTAATTTCTTCCTATTTTTTCTTTTAGTAGAGATGGGGGTCTCACTCTTGTTCAGGCTGGTCTCGAACTCCTGAGCTCAAATGATCTACTCGCCTCGGCCTCCCAGAGTGCTAGGATTACAGGCGTGAGCCACCACGCCCGGCCTTATTTTATTTTTAAAATAAAAATTACCTGATGTTTAACTGGAAATGTATATTTTACCCACGTAGCTTGCTGCATTGTTTCTTCTTCTTCCTGTTTTTTCTCTTTTTTTTTTACTTTCTCCTTTTCTTCTCGTTCAATTGATGTCATCCTGTGTAACCTAAGAATACATGGATAAGGAGACAGTTACATTAAACTTTGAAAAAAGATATAAATGCAATACTGAAAATTATGAAGACAAAATCAAACACCATTAGAATCCTACTAGAAACCCAGACACCCCAACTGACAAAAATTAGATACAAAATTCCATAATAGGAAAAATCAGAAGAGTACAAAAAAGCAAAACCAAAAAGTGCTACCCTTTCCATATCCCTCTCCATAAGAAATACTTACAAGTTACTCCTTAAAACTTTCACAGATCTACCAACATTTATGTATATCTTTATATAGTCAATTATGTGTTTACACAAAGGGTACTGACAGCACACACACACACGCACACACACACGCACAGACACACAATTACAGTTTTTAATCAATGGATAATTATACTAGAAGATCTTTCCATATCAAATATACAGATCTTTTTAAAAAATTAAAAAAATATACCACTGCATGGAAGTACTGTAATTTATTAAACCACTTCCTTCCTAAAGAATATTTTATTTCCAGAGTTTTGTCGTTCCCAAAAAACCCACCAACAAATCCCAAAACTTTTATTTTATCAACCAATATTTCTGATTCTCTCTAGCATTGGGGATTTTAAAGGCTTCACAGGGTCCACTAACATAGTATTCAGGCTTCCTGCATCCACAGAGAAAGTGGCCTGAGGGGCTCCCACTTTTGCACAAGAAGGATTTCAATCATTAGACATAATGCACAGGCCACACTCATTCTCAGGCAGGAAAGGAGTTATTACTGCACCTACCGGTAAGGGGCAGGCCTGTGGTGAGGCTCTATATTTAGATGATTAGATTTTCATGAATGGGAATATTTCTCATAAACAGAGACATGAACCAAAACCTATAAAGAGAGAAGCTCCTCTCATCAAGAGCTCTAGTGGCAGAACTGCTTTATCACATCCTAAGCAGATGCAGCCAATTTCTTATGCACAGCTATGTGGAAAGATGAGAGAACTTTTGTCAACTTGGGGTAGTGGTGTTGGAAAGAAGTGGGAAGGGATTTAATTCTTTTTATCTCCATTTCCCCACAAAAAATATCTCTCTCTCTCTCTCCCCCCCCCACCCCCACCTTCTTTGCTCCCTCCCCACTTTCAGAAGGCTTTGTGTCCCTGTGATTGTAGGACCCCAGAGTACAGCCTCCCTGGGCTGAAAGCTCATGCCTATTAATTGCACACAACTAGTATGGCAAACATTCTTCATAAGGCTCTTACAGTTTCTCATAAATTGATGGGAGGAGGGGAAAGGGAGTGGATTTTCACTGGGAACTAACTTGCTGACTCAAATACTATACATCGGCCAACACTCTGGGAACTCAGGAGCAGGGCAAGCTCTACAGGCATAGCATGGTAGATGACCTCACAGACTCAGCCCACGGGCATAAGGAGGGACTGACTGTGCCAAGACCAAGTAGTATTTCTCAGAGTTTTTGTGGGCTTGGCTTTTATCCACCTGTGAAAGGCCAGGTACAGCACAGCAACTGAGCCATCTACACCGACAATGGCCAGGAACGGAGCACTGTGTGGAGAATGCTAGCACAGTGACAGCCTGGGAGCTCACAGCTAGTCAGGGTCCTCAGTTTGTGTTCTTGGTGTGCTCAAGGCAAACAGGTTATTTTCTCACTGCCAAATACAAAGGCTTCACTTTGTGGAGGACGCCAGACCAGGTAGGTAGTGTTATAGCTAACCTGTAATGCTAGCTCTCCTGGGGTAAATTTCTGTTGTTCTCATGGCCACCAAGACAATTCCTTAAGGAGAGAAACAGTGGCACAGGTAAGCTCGGTAGGAGTTCAGTCCTGTTTGCTGGGCAGAAACCTTTACTATTGCTGATAGCCTGGAGGCCCCAGGAAAGAAGCCCCACCAAGTTGGTACTTTGCAGCCTCTGACAGTCACTTCATACATACTTGGTGGGCACACGGGTGGCAGGCTTTCCTTTCATATCTCTACTGTCAACTAAGAGCTCCACCAGGAGAAGGGGCAGAGCTTCAACCCTACTCCTGACCTCCAGGTAGTGCTCAGGGGTTTTTGTTATTGTTGTTTGTTTGTTTTTTAAGTGACAGTGTCTCTTTCTGTTGCCCAGGCTGAAGTGCAGTGGCACCATCCATAGCTCACTGCAACCTGGAACTCCCCAGCTCAAGAGATCCCCTCACCCTCAGCTTCAAAAGTAGCTAGGATTACAGGTGTGCACCACCATGCCTGGCATCAGAGTTTTGTTGTGTTTGTTTTGCTATTCCACTCAAAGCTACAATAAACGATGTCTTATGTCTTTCTTGGTAAACCTAGGGAGCATCTCTCTGTATCCCCAGAGGTGGGATGGCTGAGTCCAAAAGTCCTTGTATTTAAAATGCTGACAGAAATTGTGCAAATCACACTATCATCAATTATAAAGCTACCTGGCTTTCCCACACCTTCACTCATGCTGAGTTAGTATCAAACTTCTAAGTTGTTAGTCCAACTGAGAGGTTAAAAATACTATCCCAAACTTCTTTAATTATTAGAGAAGTAATCATTTTTTATGGCTACTGGCCTTTCATATTTATTTTTCTGCAAAATGCCTGTTTAAATCCTTTGTCTTGTCTGTACTGAAGTCCTTTTCATCTATAAAAGGTCTTGGTCAATTAAGGAAATTTTCCATTTGTGTTATAAATATTTTTTCTCAGTTTATCTGTCTTTTGAGTTTGATTATAGTATTTTTCCACTAAATTCTAAATACATGTATCCACTTTTTTCCTCTATGGCATCTGGATTTTTTATCTGTTTAAAACGAAAAGTATCACAACAAAAACATAAATTAATTCATGCTTTCATATTGAAGTTTTCTTTCTTTTAAGGGTTTTATTCTTTTTAAATCTTTATCAACCTGAGTGTTTTTATTAAGGCCTGGACCTACGTGATATTGTCCCCAAATATGCCCTCTTTTCCTTTCTGATGTGAAATGCTACCATAGCTAAATTTCCACGTGTTTAGGTCTACTTCTGGATTCTCTATTTTATCCCACTGCTTTGCTTCTTCTGTAGGACAAATTGTTTTTATTACTGTAGCTTCAAAATATGCTCTAATATCTATTCCCTTTTTTTCCTAATACCTATTTCCCTTTTTGGTTATTCTTGCACATTAATTTTTCTAGTTGAAGTATTAGTATTTTAATCAAGCCTCCCCTGCCTTCAGGATGAAAAATCCGATTTACAAAGTATTCTTTTAAAGACTGCTTTAAACAGGCCTGGAATATTTCTTGTTAAATTTATTCCTAGGTGTTTGAGGCTTTTTTGTTGTTGTTATTGCTGTTGCTAAAATCTTTTCTTTCATTATAATTTTTAAAAATACATAAAATGCAACCAGGTTAAGAAATAAAACTTTGTCAATAACCAATACATCAGAAGCTTGTGTGTCCCACACATAGTAATCATTCTTCTAACTTTTGTGTTAAACATTCTCTTGCTTTTCCTTATAGTTTTATCATCTATGCATGTATCCCAAATAATACAGTTTGGCTTTTGAAAACTCAGCAGCAAGTATAAAACAAGCTGCATGAGCAAAAGAGCAATACTGTCACTTATTAAAGAAGGTTCCCAAGAAAACCAACTTTTCTCTGGGTCACAGTCTGGCTGTAGCTTTCAGGAAAGTTTACTAGAACTCTTTTGGTGAAATCAGTGAGTGAGGTCATGAGCAAGGCCTGGAAGATAAAGGGCTCACCACAATCAGGGTGTCTGGTAGGACTGCAGTATACAGTGGGCATGGTATAGCAAGATGATCCAAAATGGACTGCTCTGTACTTCTTGTTTTTCTTCTTTCTAAAGGCCATGTGGTATAACCTACAAAAATTCTGTTTTCCCCACTGACTTGGGATACGGCCTTCTTCGGTAGATTACCATTTGTCCATCTGCATTACTGCTTCCAAAATTTTACTGGTGCTGTATTCTCTGCTGTTCTTCCTGTCCCTGTGGGTCTATAACTAAAAAAAAAAAAAAAAAAAAAAAAAAAAAAAATCCCTTTGCCATAGTTTTAGTGGGGAACAGCAAACAAAATTAAATGTGTTTACTTAATTTGTTATTTTAACTCAGACTGTTTGTATACATGAAAGTGATTGTTCAGTATGCTTCCCACCTTATTTTTCATTTTGTTTCTGGTAGTCTTCCAGTTAATTTTCTTGGGTTTCCTAAGTACATGATTAGAGCAACTGCATATGATACAATAATTGTGCATATATCTTTCCAATATTAATATGTTTTATTTCTCTTGGCAAACTGCACTGGCCAGTACTTTCAGGAAAAGTTAAAATACAGTGTGTTAGTGGGCATCTTTGTTTTGTTTCACCTGAATGTTGAGTTTCACCAAAAAGCATGATAATCTGGTTTGAAATACATATTTACCAAAAAAAGACTTAATATATTCCTATTTAACTAAGAATTTGTGAAAACCAAGAATTAATAATGAACTTAAGACAAATACCTTCTTGGCATCTAATGAGATGATCAAAGTTTCCTTTCTTTGACTTCTTAAAATAGCATGGTATTAATAATCTCCTAATATTGGACAAGTCTTCCATGCCTAGAGTGAAGCCAATTGAGCCATGGTTTATTATTCTTTTAATTTACTCCTGAATATACCTGTTGATATTTTAATTTCTTGTATATGCATCTAGTTGCTATTAATTATTAATCAATGATAAATATTAATAAGGGAGATACCACCATAATTTTCTATTTGTCTATTTCTACTTATCAAGTTTTATTAACAGTTTTACACTCAAATAATAATCTGCAAGATTTCTTTCTTTTTCTATTCTGGTGGAAGAGTTTAAATAGAATTATCTGGTTCTTGAAATTAGAGGAAGAACTTAAGAAATCATGTGGTTCTACCCATCACCTTACCGACAGGTGCAGTGATAAATAGAACCAGAAATCCTTTTTCCTAAGAGTGTAGCCTTTGCCCTAATGGCTGAGGTCAGTGTGGTCTCTCCTTCCCAACCTTTCCCCACTACCCAAAAGGAGCTCGGTGGGCCCCTTTCTCAGTGGGTGTAAGAAGCCTGAATACTATGTTAGTGGACCCTGTGAATGCTTTAAAATCCCCAGTGCTAATAAGAGAGAATCAGAAATATTGGTTAGTATGCCCCTTTTTTTATTCTTGATATTGGTTATTTGTGCTTTCTTCCCTTTTTCCCCCTTGATAATCTTATCAGAAGTTTGTGAATTATAATGGTATCTAAGGTATGTTTGTTTTCTATTTCATCAAATCTGCTCCTAGCTTTAATATTTCCCTTCTTCGGGTTGACTCCTTAAGATGTACCCTGCTAACTAATTTGCAGTTAGTTTTTCCTTCTCTAACATAAGTATCAAAGGCTACCAATTTCCCCTAGGATCTCTTTAATTGCATCCCACAAATCTGAATGTATGTAGCACTTTCATGAACATCCAGATCAAAATGTTTTCCCATTTCCATTAAAATTTTTCTTTGACCTTTGTTATTTATTTCTTTTTTTTTGAGACAGAGTCTCACTCTGTTGCCCGGGCTAGAGTGCCATGGCGCCAGCCTAGCTCACAGCAACCTCAAACTTCTGGGCTCAAGCAATCCTACTGCCTCAGCCTCCCGAGTAGCTGGGACTATAAGCATGCACCACCATGCCCAGCTAATTTTTTTTATGTATATATTTTTAGTTGTCCAGCTAATTTCTTTCTTTTTTTTTTTTTTTTAGTAGAGACGGGGATCTCGCTCTTGCTCAGGCTGGTCTGGAACTCCTGAGCTCAAATGATTTGCCCGCCTCGGCCTCCCAGAGTGCTAGGATTACAGGCGTGAGCCACCATGCCTGGCCTGTTATTTATTTCTTAAGTTTCAAGCATATAGCCCTTGAATTTCTTTAAACTTCTACCACAAATGTCATATTCCTAAACAATACTGTAATATTATATTAGCATACATGTTTTTATGGCATATTATAAGGAACATTCTTCTACATGTCTTCTCATGCACATATGGTAAAATGTTGCCCTATGGTACTAGGTAGGAATCGAACCTTTCTTTCTTTCTTTCTTTTTTTTTTTTTTTTTTGAGACAGAGTCTCACTCTTGTCGCCTGATTAGAGTACTGTAGCATCATCATAGCTCACTGTAACCTCAAACTCCTGGGCTCAAGTAATCCTCCTGCCTCAGCCTCCCGAATAGCTGGGACTACAGGCACAGGCCACCATGCCTGGCTAATTTTTTCTATTTTTAGTAGAGACCAGGTCTCGATCTTGCTCAGGCTGGTCTCAAACTCCTGAGATCAAGCGATCCTCCCACCTCGGCCTCCCAGAGTGCTAGGATTACAGGTGTGAGCCCCTGTACCCGGCCGAACCACATTTTTAACTGTTTTAACCAAATTGTTCTCTAAAATGGTTATAAGCAACCATTACACTAATTATTCTCTTATCAGAAATTTATCACAATTCTCTTCCTATTACATAAGTTCTCTGTCAATATTCTTTAAATTTCTGACAACCTGATGCATGTGAAACAATAGCCTCTGGGTTTAATGTGCACTTCCCAATTTACCAGGGGGGTGAAACATCTTTTCATCTTTCTTATTATTTGCGTCACAGTTAAAGATGTTTTTTCAGCCATGTATGTTTATATCTTTCGTCTTTTTACCACTAAATGGTTTGATTTCTTTTCTTATTAAACTGCAGTACTTGAATATGTTGCAGATACTAACTTTTTCTTATCATAATGAAACAATAAAAATATCTTCAACTGGTCCATGACTTAGTCTTCTAAGATGAGACATTATAAAGTTCAAAAACAGAAAACAATCCACTGGTTACTGATATATATATGTGATAAAACTACATAGTAAGAAAAAGGGCATAATAAAATACAAACTTAAAGATTGTGGTTATCTCTCAGGAGAGGCAAAGTAATATGAGTGAAAAGCAGATGTAATAATGGTAATGTTCTTATTTTTAAGTTAGCTGGCAAGTTCACAGGTATTCATGTTATTACCATAATAGCTTATATGTTACAGACACTCTTATATACATATGTCATTTGTTAAACATTAAAAAAGCAAAGTTATCTGTAGTATGTGCAGACAAACACACACACATGCACACTCATTCCCATCTGACAGATACAGTGCCTCCCTTACATATGTCTAAGGAGATACTGAATGAATCAGGAAGGAAAGAAAAACAATCAAGAGAAAGAGAAAATGAAGGAAGTATGGAAGAAAAGAAAGCATATGAGGAAAGACAGACAAGAATGTAAGGGAAAAGGGACAGAAGGGGAAAAGAAAGAAATGGAGAAAGAAGGGGAGGGGGAGGGAGGGAAGGAAAGAGGGCACTTTCTTTACTCCATGGTCATAAAGATAATCTCCTATATTTTCTCCTTGAACTTTTAAAGTTCTGCTTTTCACATTTAGGATTTACTACACCTAGAATTGACTCTTGTGTTTGGTATAAAGAAGGGAATATGATTTTCCGCCAGTATGGAAAACTAATTGCCCCATCACCTTTTATTAAATATTTTGTTCTGGGCTGGCCATGGTGGCTCAGGCCTGTAATCCCAGCATTTTGGGAAGTTGAGGTAGAAGGATCACTTGAGGCCAGCAGTTCAAGACCAGCCAGGAAAATAGGAAGACCCCCATCTCCACAAAAAATACAAAAATTAGCCAGGCATGGTGGCGTGTGCCTGTAGTCCCAACTACTCATGAGGCTGAGATGGGAGGATGGCCTGAGCCCAGGGGTTTGAGGTTGCAGTATGCTATGATTGTGCCACTGCACTCCAGCCTGGGCAACAGAGCAAGACCCTGTCTCCAAAACAAACAAAAAAACAAATAAAAGAATGAATAAACAAATAAATACTTTGTCTTTTGTAATGCTACTTCTATCATATATTACATTGTCATATATGGGTTGGTCTCTTTCTGGACTCTCTATTCCATGTCAGTGTTCTATTTGTTTATCTGTGTATCTATATCACAGTATTATTATAGCTTTCAAACAAATCTTGCTATCTGGCAGGGCAAGTCCCTCTACCTTGTGCTTCAAATTTACCTTTTCTATTATTGGCTCTCTCCGTATGAATTTTTGTATCATCTTGTCAAATTCTACAGAAAATCCAACTAAAAATTTTAATGCCATTGAGATTAATTTATATATTAAAAGAATAAAAACTGATATTGTCAAGACACCGAGTCTTCCTGTATATGAATATGAGATATATTTCCATTTTAAAGCATTCTTTAATTTTCAATAAAATTTTATAGTTTTCTCCAAAGAGATAATTTACCATTATTTTTAAAGTATTCTGCTACTGTTAAATATTTTTAGATCACTCTCAAAGCTTTATTATTAAATATCACAATAAAAAAAATTTTATAAAATATTTGTTTGAATTTCTAATTATATCCTTGGGATCAAGTCTTACAAGTTTGTTACTTATCTAGTTGACCCTAATACTGTCAGAAGTGGAAGTGCTACTATTAATTTCTAATTTTCCTGAATAATGGTCCCTAATTTTTAAAAAATATCATCTCTTCGTCATATTAAAAAAAGAGTTCTTCTGTACATATTACCAGTGGGTCATACTAATACAATTCACGAAATAATTTTATAAATATAAAAAAGCTATTTAGCAGTTCTAGTCACAAGAACAAATCAGGAAGAAAATAATACCTGGATTTAAAAAAAATGAATTCTATCTTCCACTAGAATGTTTAATACTTAAAAACAGATCTATAAAAGGCATGATTTAGTAATTTTACGTTATATTTAATTATGAGAGTTTTAGCTGCCAACATTTGGCGTGGCTTTATTTCTTGTCACCAGAAGCATAGCTGCTTGGTCCACTAACACACATTTCAGGATGATTCCTGAAGGGCTAAAAAAGTAGTTTCGAGTCACAAAATTTATTTATTTGACTATCTGTTCAAGTTGCATAACTCAGAGTCTATATGGGAACTGCATGATCTTCGGCCAGAATCCCAACTCTAAAAAAGGACGTAAATCAGATCCCTAGTATAGTACCTGGATTCTATAATAAATACTCAAAAAAAAAAAAAAAAGTATTCTTTCTATTCAATAAAAATGCTAGTTACTTTAGAAAACATTTAAACTTTTTTACCTGATCTTTTGATCTTCATCACAGTCCTGTATCACAAATAAGAACTAATGTTCATTCACGTTTATGTCTTACAGAGGAAGAAAATGAGGACAAGAGTGAAGTCTTTAACATGACCTCTTAAATGCATTAGCTTTCATCATTAATAGACTAGTGTTTCAAAAGGGAGTCCAACATTCATCATTCACAAGGCTCAGAATTCACTTACCTGGTATGCCCTAAAGATTCCCGCCATATTGGCAGCATCACAACTGGTTTTACTGCACACTCCAAAATGGCTAAAGCCAATGCAAATTCTCTTGGCTTACTACACATTTGAACTGCCTTGATCCAATTCGCCCTATATTTCAAAAGAAAGGAAAGAAATTATGTCACTTGGTTCATCTTAAATGCATAATTGTTGTAGTTTATGACCCCATGTTATAGTGCATATGTTTCTAGGATAAGCATATTTAAATATAAACATACTGCCACTGTAAGTTTCTACCTCACAGAGGCATAGATTTTAAACACTGAAAGGAGTTCCAGAGGTCATTTAGTCCTTTAACTCCTTTTTTTTTTTTTTTTGAGACAGAGTCTTGCTTTGTTGCCCTGGCTAGAGTGAGTGCCGTGGCGTCAGCCTAGCTCACAGCAACCTCAAACTCCTGGGCTTAAGCGATCCTACTGCCTCAGCCTCCCGAGTAGCTGGGACTACAGGCATGCGCCACCATGCCTGGCTAATTTTTTCTATATATATTTTAGTTGTCCATATAATTTCTTTCTATTTTTAGTAGAGATGGGGTCTCGCTCTTGCTCAGGCTGGTCTTGAACTCCTGACCTTGAGCGATCCACCCGCCTCGGCCTCCCAGAGTGCTAGGAGCTTTAACTCCTTAAACTTTCTACAAAGTTCTGGAACTTTAGCCTCCACTTAATTCCAGGGATAGACTCTGCACAGAAGCTCACACCTGTAATCCCAGAACTTTGAGAGGATCGTTTGAGGCCAAGAGTTCAAGACCAGCCTGGGTAACACAGTGAGACCTCATCTCTACGAAAAATAAAGACCAGGTGACATAGCACACATCTAAAAGACTCTGCCCCTAGAAATGGCAGTACTGGTTCAGTAATTGAGAAGTACACTCCTGCCTCTAACCTCTTCACTACTGATCAAACTGACTTCATTCAATTCATGGTAATGATGTTTTAAGTGTACAACAACAATAATTTTATAAATATTTAGTATATTTTCAGCAATAAGTTAACCTTAGTTTCCTTTACCTGTGTGAAGCCCAGTTGGGATGAAGAAAGGACGAAGGGATGTTGTTTTCTAGCTGGGTGATAGTCAGTCTCAGAGTGGATATGGTAAGAACTTTGGACCCATGGACAGAACCATTCCATTTGAACTCTCCTGCTGGAGTCAAACAGAATTTATGTGCAAGATGCCTTCTCTTATCATGATCTTCTCTGTGCTGGTGCTTATTCAAAGCAAATGAATTGGTGGAGTATTGATTGTGGTAGACGCGATACTTCCCTTCTTGGCCCAATTTAAAATAATTGTTGATATTTCCTTTCATAATCACTTCCTTTTTCGTGCTCAACCGTGAAATTTCCCCTTGAGAGTTAACTACAAGTACCTGACCAAGAAAATAAAAGGATTCCATTATTTATGTAAAAGATGTAAATTGTCTGATCAACTGTCTTTCAATAATTGTAATTAATCATTCCAAATAAATCAAGATACATCTTATGATGGAACTTTTGAACTTTAAAAGCTAAAAGCTAAAGCTAATTGTTTACAATTAAACAACCAAGGCATGCCTATAAAAACAAAATTAACATTAATTACCTATTATTATCTGTCAGATACTATTGACTACTTTCATGTATCTGAAATATACACATGAAACTATATGTATAAATCATTTACTTATCATCATTTCAAGTTTGTAATATATGCTTCAGGGACAAAGGAAGGCATCACATGTACTAACCCTCCAAAAATATATTCCTAAAAATACCTTCTCTTCTGCTCCTTTTATCATTCCAGCTTTAATATGAGAGCCCATGGATATTTTAAAACAGTGTTTTCAAACAGTTGACCCCAACCCTTTTAGTAAACTATGAAATAGTGGATCCTATTCAGCTTTTTAAAAAGTGAAATATAATACAATAGACTAGACTAGAAGAGAAAATATCAGAATAATTCCCACATAGTAAGGTAAAATACTATTTCAGGAAGCTTTGGAATGTGTGTGCCAGGTTGCTATGAAAAAATGTATATCTTACTGAGGGTCAGAGTCAAAACGAAGTATGAGGGCCAGCAGAAGTGGCTCAGGCCTGTAATTCTAGCACTGTGGGAGGCTGAGGCAAGAAGAATGCTTGAGCTCAGGAGTTCAAAACCAGCCTGAGCAAGAGCGAGACCCCGTCTCCACTAAAAATCGAAAAATCAGCTGGACATTGTGGCGTGTGCCTGCAGTCTCAGCTACTCCTGAGGCTGAGGCTTGAGCCCGAGGCTTGAGCCCAGGAGTTTGGTGCCACTGTACTCTACCAGGGTGACAGAGAGAGATTCTGTCTAAAAAAAGGAAGTATGAAAGCCACTGATTTAAAGCAGCTGCTGTGATGTTAAGAACATGGCATATTTTGCATATGTACCCTGCAAATAATTCTCAGATCTGGGAGACACAGTTGTGGCCACTCTATCACCATAGCAGTGGGGGGCAGAGATATCATGTCATAATGTTGGTTCTGTTCATGGTCAGAGCAGGGACACCGTGCTGTCCTATGCACTGACCTCTATCAAGGGGTAAGCCCCATCCTTTAGCTGCAGATTTGCCTGAAGTGATCATAGTTAGAACTGAGGGGTAAATCACCTATAGCTCTTTATTAACTCCATAAATAGACTATTCATTACCATATGTCAAAAGAAGGCTTTGTCTCTTTAGAATTATATACAATATGACTGATCATACAGCAAGAAAGTAAACCATACACTTACAGTATTTCTATGCATGCAATGAAATTTGGGTACGTAACTATACTTAACATAAGCCTAATACTTCTACTCTTGTTACCCACTACAGTTTTAGAAATGGAGAAAATACAATTCAAAAGTAGGTCTTACAAACTTCCTGCCCTTATTTTTAAGGTATGGTAATTACTTTACATTCCAGAAATTTTTGTTTTCAACAGAAAGAACACACCTCTTTGCCCTCTTTATATAATTTATTTGCCTCATGGGCTGCAGCTGCCACCTGCTGGCTCTTGAGCTGACTAAGTTTGCTATCTGGATTCCGCAATCTGGTGATAATTCGAGTTGAGCCAGAGGCTCCTCTTCCAGCTCCAGGGGACTCACTCATCTCCCCATTAGACTTCTCTGATTTGAACTCACCTATTATCAATGAAAAAGGCACAAAGTAATTGATGACAGTTAAATAAATAATTGTAATAACGACACCTTATTTTTTCAAAACCATACCTGGTGTATATGACGTCCTTGAATAGCAAAGCAAATGTCATTAATTCTTAAGTCTTTTACTTAAAAGAAAATGTCAGAACTTTACTGTGAGTCATCTTCTATTTCAGAGAAAATTTAAACACGCTAGATTATCTGTTTCAAAGCTCATCTATCAGAAAGCAGTAAGGGGTGCTACAAATTTACAAGTAACAAACTTAATAAGTCAAAATGCACACTAATAAAATGTTGCCTTATATATTCAATATGGATTTCTGTATAGAAAGGATGTCATTAATTTTAGGAAGATTTCCACTGACATTCTGTTTAAACATCTAGTAGTTTTGAGCTTATAAACATAAATGCCAAGTGAATTTTCCCCTAGGAAATCTAAATAATTATCTGTATGCTTATTAATGTAAAAAAATCAATAAACTAGGTTTTGTAAAACATAATAAACACCTCTCAACATTTTAATAGTAACTTAATTTCTTAAAGTAACAGACTGAACTGCCTAGGAGCAATTTCTGCTTTATATTCCAAATCTCGCTTTCGCTGAAAATTTCTATACATTCGAAAAATTTCTATACTTTGCACTGCTGTTCAACTTTCATTGACCAGTTAAATAAGATCTGATTTTTCTTTTTTCATTGAAAGTTTAAAAAAATTAAGATACTATGGCATTGGCAAATGAAAGGACAATTTACTATATTATTATATAATAATGATGGCATTTTAATTAAGTAGAGAAAAAACAGCATTGGGAAAACTGGCCATGCATTTTTTGGGGAAAAAATGAAGACAATTTTGTAAACATTTGTTAATTTTATCCATTCCATTCCCTTTCTTTCCTTTGGAGAGATGCTTTTCCTTTACATTTCAATCATATGATTCTTCCAGGGCTGCAAATCAAATATCTTGTCTCCTTTAGGGTAAGCCACAGGACTCAGGTTGACCAGACAAAGCACACCATTAGCTGGCCACAGTGATGGCCCCAGCACTGGCTATGTAGCCCAATCCTCTCAGCATCCTCTTCCAGTTTTGAATGTTGAGATAGAGAAATGGTCTTTGCTTTTTGTATTAGTGAGCAGGAAAGGTGGAAATTGAGGGTTGGCTACTTTTATTCCCACAGCACGGAGAAAACTATCAATAACAGCAAACAATAAGCCCATCACAGAGGAAAAAAAGAGAAAAATATAAAAGGGGAAAACTGAGATCATGATAGCCTCATTTGGCTCCCTGGATCCAATGATGCACTTGAGGCTGTCACCACTCTGGACCTCCCAATTGTATGAACCAGTAAAATTCCCTTTTTGTTTTAAGCAAGTGTGATGGAATTCTATCAAAACCAGTAAGTTCTAAATAATCCAACAGAGTATTTTAAGATTTTGGCTCCAAAATATGGCACTGACTAAATCAAGATGGAGTGGGAGTACTGAATATTTTGCTACCCCAAGCTGGAAAACTAGTCACCTTTGATGTAAAGTAGCAAAGCAGTCATTCAAGCTATCAATTTTCTCTTGGGTCTCAGATCATGAAGTTTTACACTAAGATGCTGAACTATGGTAGCTTCTTCTTAGGACCATCTATAAAGTCCTATAATAAAGATTTTATAGACATTGTTTGGTCTAGGTTGGATTTCCTGAAAACAAAGAATGGCTCAGTGCTTTTTAAAGAAGCCCCTCAATTCAGAGCCAACATTCCAACATTGCTCAGAGTCAATCTTCCGCCACTTGCTAAATTTAAAGCAAATTAGGGAAACGAAAAAAAAATTCATCCCTAGGGGCAAGACCTGAAGGTACAAAGACAGAGAACTAGGTTGAGAGTAGAGGTCCTTACTGAACACTCTCTGCTCAAAGGCCATATTCCTCCTATAAAGGAGTGAATCACTGTGATACAGCCTGCTGGCAGAGTACAGATCTGCCCCAGCCTCTGCAGCTCATTGTTAACTGATGCCAGCAGGCAGAAGGCTAGACAAACTCTTCACCTGAGGGTGAGAGCTATTGGTCTACTAAGCAGACAAACTGGGAGACCAGAGGGGTTCACCTTCAGGGAGCCTGATGCAAGTTACTGAGCATTAGGTATTAGCTAGGTACCTAGGAAAGTGCAAGGGAGTGCTATTGCACAGAAAATGCCAAACCTGCCAAATTGGGATCTATGATTGTTTAATCCTCTAGCAGTCAGTCCTCAGCAACCCACAACCAATAACAGCCAGCAGGAACTAGGCTGCTAAAACAGAGTGGCCTCTAAAAGGGCGGTCTTCTCATATACTTCTCACCTCTCACCCATGGCCATCCTCCTGCCAAACCAATGGCATCTAGATTTATCAAAGAACACCCTCCACTATCAGGATAATGAGTGTTACTTACAGGCAGTTAAATTCATAATTTGGCTCATGGATTGTGAGATCAAGATAAGCTACATCCAGACCTGTCTAAATTAATGTACAACACACAAAAATCCTAGATTTGGGTCTAGATACAATCACAATTATCAGATGTAATTGTGGGAAAGAGATTTTCTTTTCTTTTTTTTCCCAACACATTTTATTTATCCATTTGCTAGACTTGTTCTCTATGACATAGTATAAGCGGGGAAAAGATTTTCAAAAAAGTTTTCATTTGTTGTTGAGACCTTTGCATTAAGTTAGGCAGAGGCATTTCTGAATTGTATGCATGGGAAAAAATGTGAGTATACATGCATGTGCTGGGCTACCAAAGGGTGGAATTGTGGATGTTAACTGTGTTCTTACCTTTGCAGCACCCCTCCTTCTTTGAGAAACCATTCCTACCCCATTCTAATCATACTTTTGCTGGAGCCATCAACCATAATACCTTGCCTGCCCTGGCCACTGGGGTGGTAACAATATGATCCAAGATAGATCACTCAAATTCCTTCCTCAAGAACTTTGATTTGGAACAGGAGTAGAGGCCTTGCCTTTGGGTCAGAGACCTTGGAAAGACAAGAATACAAATTGCTGGTGCCATCTTGCCTGCCACTTGGGAAAAGCCTGTCTGTATTAGAAGAGAATGAAGTTAACACACAAACGTATGTAGATTATAAAGAGAGAGAGCAAGGATGACAGAAAGAGATTTGATACGTGGGGGTCCAATTATGTCTGATGAGGCCTGGACTTATCAATTATATGAGTTAATCAAATTTCCTCTTCACATAAGCTAGTTTAAGTTGGTTTGGTCAGTTGCAATTTTCAAAGTCCTAATTAAAATAATCTCTACCTTATACCACACAAAAAGTATACTTTAGATAGAATAAAAACAAAGTTAAAAGAATATTATGATAAATTACTACAAAATATATGCATATTCTTGGGATAGGGATGGTCTTCCTTAATAAAACACAAAAATCCATAGAAACCCTAAGGAAAAAGATTGATAAATTTAACTATATAAAATGTAAAAATTTCCATATGACAAGAGTTAAAAACAACAAGCAATTACTAAGTAAATATATGTAAAATCAAAGATTAATAACCATAATAAATAAAGCATTCCTAAAACTCATTAAGAAAACATAACAAAACTCAATAGCAAAAAGTGAACAGAAGTTATGAATAACCAATTCACAGAGAGTTCAACAAACACATGAAAAGAAACTCAATCACATTAGTTAGCAGGGATACACAATTTTTTTTTTGAGACAGAGTCTCACTCTGTTGCCCAGGCTAGAGTGCAGTGGCATCAGCCTAGCTCACAGCAACCTCCAACTCCTGGGCTCAAGCAATCCTTCTGCCTCAGCCTTCCCAGGAGCTGGGACTACAGGCATGCACCACCATGCCCGGCTAATTTTTTTCTATATACTTTTAGTTGTTCAGCTAATTTCTTTCTATTTTCTTAGTAGAGACAGGGTCTCGCTCTTGCTCAGGCTGGTCTTGAACTCCTGAGCTCAAACGATCCGCCCGCCTCGGCCTCCCAGAGTGCTAGGATTACAGGCGTGAGCCACCGCGCCCGGCCACAAATTTTTAAACGAAATGCTTTTCACCATTGGCAAAAATGTAGGAAAACTGATGATGCTGAATTTAGGTGAGAGAATGGGGAAATAGGTACATAAATTATTGGTATAGATCTCTTTTGATGTACAATTAAGCAGCAACCATTACTATTTCTTAAATGTACCTACCAGTTGACCAGCAATTCCACTTACTGTTTCTATACTGCCAGAAATACTTGCACAAGTACACACAGATATATGCTGAAGATATTAAAAAACAACACTATTTGTAATAATGAAAAAACTGTTAACAGCCTAAAATGTCCATTAACAAAGAAATAGTAAATGAATTATGGTTCATCCGTATTGTGGAGTACCATGCAGCAGTTAAAAAGAATGAATTCAGTTTATAACATAAAAAGATTCCTTACATGTATTACTGAGAGAAAAAAACAAGATGGAGAACAATACATGCAGAATGATCCCGTTTATATAAAAAAATAAAAACAAAAAACTTTTGAAACCTTTGTAAACATACATAAAACAATAAACTACAGAGAGAGAGATCTAAAATGTTGCACACCAAACCACTGATGGTGGTTACTTTTGCGGAGGGGGTATGAAATGCATCTTCTATTTTTTTCCTTTGTGTGCATTTGTATTTTTTTAAACAAAAACAGTGAGTGTAAGTGCTACTTGTGTTTAAAAAAAAAGAAAAAAAAACCCAGAAAATCCAAATCTTCCCACCCCCACCAAACTTTTATTTAAAAAAAAATTAAAAACTAAAAAAAAAAAACAAAAAACAAAAACCAAAAAACAAACAAACAAAAAAGAAAGCTCCTTTTAATGGATGAAGTGTATTCTTACCTATCTCTTCTTGAATAGAGACAGGTGTATGGGATTCTCTTTCTCCATTTTCAGGATCATCAGCTGCCTTAGCAGATTCACTCTGGGAAGAATTTAGTTCACTGCTGCTGTTACTGTTTTCCAGATTAGGCTGGATAGAGGTAGTGGTAGCACTAGTGTTACTGTTGTCACATGTCTTGCTAGGTTCTTCTAGAAAAATAGAATTATCTGATTTTTAAATTGGAAATCACACCAAAAATAACTAATTGTCAGAAAAGACATTTAACTGTTTTAGGATTTCATTACAAAGCTGTATTTTAAAAAGAAAGGCTGTTCGTGTATGAATGATGCAATGTATGAAAAAATATTGGTAAGCAACATCCTACAAGTTATTTATCACGTCTCACAGGCTAGGAACTCATTGACTGTGTAGTCTACAGTACAAGGCAGACAATCTTTCGGACACCCCAGAGCTGAAGAATAACCAACTATCTCACAAAACGTATGGTGCACCAGATATCGCAAAAGTGGTTTTGCTGAGACAGTATCTCAAAATCTGAAGTTTATATTTTCACTTTTCAAAAGTATTCACACAGTATTCGAAACAAAATTAAACAGGATTATTTATCTCTACAGTTTTCTGCCTGAATTCTATGCCCCAAAATTAACTAGAAGGTAATGTCTAAATGTGATTGCTAATTTCAAGGAAAATTTAATAGTATCACTAAATGTATAGCTCATAAAGGTATATAAACATTAGCACTGCCAAGAAAGGAAAGCCTAAGTCTTTCAGGGTAGTTCAGAAATTAAGTTTCCCTCTCCATTCATTTTTGCCACTAATAAGATACTCTTCAAATCGTCTAAAGAAAAAGTGGTTGAGTCTATTTCTAATGTATAATGTTGCGTTTGAGAAAAAAACCCAACAACCTGATAGACAAATGGGAAAATATATGAACAGTCACAAAGAAATGACAATGGCCTTTAAGCATATGGAAATGGAAATATGCTGAATTCAAACTAAGAGAAATGCAATGTAAAACTATATGGCGAAACTACTACTCAGCTATCAGATTGGCAAAAATTCAAGTCTCACAATAAACTAAGGTTGACAGGGTTAGCAGGCACTTGCACACAATGCTGTGGGAATGCAAAATGGTAAAAGGTACATAAAAGGGAACTGACAATATCTAGAAAAATAAGATATGCATTTATTGAATGTAACAATCCCATGTCTAGAAATCTATCCCAAAATACTGAATTACTTATCTACAGAGCTATTCATTGAAACATTATTAATAATGGTAAAAGACCAGAAATAAATGTCCATCAATAAGACACTGGTTGAATAAAAGATGGTACATACAATGAAATATCATGCACCATAGCAAGGATTGAGGATAACCACTATGTTCACATGTGAAATGAACTCCAAGATAAAATGTAAAAACAAAGGTTCAGAACAACACTTATAATGCTAACTTTCATGTGAGAAGGGCAGGAAAAATATGAATTTGTGGATATATTTTGCTTTTATTTATAAAAAACAAAACACTGGAAGAATAACCAAAAACTAATAAAAAATGGCTACCAATCAGGGAAGAGAAAGACATGGCTACTTAGAGAGGGAAGGAATAGACGTGAAAATTCTCTGAATATCTTGTTACACAGTTTTAACTTTCTAATAAGGTAAATGTTCCATATTTTCAAAAAATAAAGTTAGAAATGTAATACCTAAAAATTGAAAACAATTGAAACAAACAAATAATTGTACATCAAGTTGTGCATAACGATAGAGAGGACAGAATTATTTCAAGTGACTTTGGAATACAGTATTTTGACTATAAATCCTTACTAGAAATATAGTATAAGGACAAATAAAGAACTGCAAAAAAATCTTAAATGACATTCAGCAGTCTCACTGTTAGCAGTAATATTGGTATTATGAAAATATTACTACATATAAAACCATTTCTTATTATTAATGCACATTAGGATATGAATATCCTCTATCGAGATAAAGCAAATACATAAACTGAGCTACTGTTGTTAGGAACTAAGGCTTTCAGTATAACAGAAAAGAGATACAAGTGTAAAAATAAACCACGTATGCAATCCTCAATCAGAATTTGAAATGTCAATACAAACTGATCTTCTTTTCAAAAATATGTATTTCTTAACACTACCCACCAAAAAAGCCTAGAGGCAGTGAGAGCCCAATAGAAATAAATACTCCTGAGTCCAGACTGGGGTCTCTAAATACCATTCCCCACTAAAAAGAACTGGGATTTACTAGAGGAAAGAATCGGGGGTAGGAAATGTGTTACATAAGTCTCAGACATCTTACTATGCCAAAAAGCAAGGAAGTCCTTGACAGACTGCTGGAGTTATGGCAAAAGGACTCAAAGGCCAACATGAAGGGGCTCCCAAGGGTCATGAGAAGCAAAATAAATAATAACTGCAACTGACTGAAACAAACTGAATATATAAACACTGCTGAGTTCAAACTGATACTAAGAGAAAGCCACACTTTCCTCCAAAAGTCCACAACTCATGAATCATCATTGAAGACAACTAGGCCACTAACTGATTCTGAAAATTAGAATTTAAGAAAAATAACGAGGCATTTCTTCTACCATCTCTGCTCTAACCATATTTCAGAGTATTCAAATCCTCTCAGTTAATGAGGGAAAATTTTTTATAGAAGAATTCCAGTCAAAACAAAACAGAAAAATAAATGATAGAATCTCCATATTATATCCTCCAAATAGATAACTGATTTTGGAAAGATCACCAATGAATGAGAGGTTAACAGAGAACCTTACAATTTCACTACCTGAACTCACTGATCAATCTTAGTATTTCTAAAGGTAGAACAAGCAGATGTCATGAGACTTTTGATGTGAGTTATCCAGCACATAGCTTATGAAGTATTCTTGCCATAAACAGTTAAAGCTGAATCTAATCAAGTCTTCAGAACAAACTAAGCAACACCATAAGGAAGAAAACAAATTCTGAATGTGGAACATACCACAGGAAGACGACTAGGATTCTTTTACAAGTCAACAATGTATGGAGAAAAAAATCAGTCTGGGAAGGGGAGAGTGCTGTAGCCTAAGAGACTCAAAAGATATAAAACCACATGCCACGTCACATGTAGATCTTATTTGGAGTTATTTCAAACACACCAAGTACTTTCTTTAAAAAAAGAGGGGCATTTTAAAGTAAGGAAATTTGAATATGGTCTGGATATTAGAAGATATAAAGGAATTGTCAATTTTGTTAAAATGATGGCACTGTAATTACTTAAGAAAATGTTCATCATCTTTTAATTCTTTAGAGGCTTATGTAGGTTTGATATAATATGATGTCTGGGATTTGTTTAAAATATCTCAGTAGGAAACGATCCAAATTCACATCAATAGTAAAGAGGATAAACTGTGGTACAGTCACACAGAGGAACATTATAATGAATAAAAAGAACTCCAGCAAAATATACATTAGTAATACAATAAAGTGAAAAAATTAAGTTCCAAAAAGTTACATTTAACACAATACCTTTGCTATAAAGTTTTTTAAAAACTAGAACAGAAATATTAATATATAATTTTTAGCAAATAATATATACCAACTCAATGAGGCAAGAGTATGAGGGTTACACATCACTTTGACCTCCAGTATAAACAGCCTCAATTCTACTGAGTTTCCCTTATAAAAAATGGAAAGGACATATTAATGAACATAGGATTAAGCATGACAGACACTTCAGGTAGGGGAGAGGGAAGCAAGGGGATGGGATTGGGGAGATGGATACAGGTTAGTTTATAAATTAGTTAGCTTTTTGTTTTGGGTGATAGGTTCCTAGGTGTTTACTTCATTTTTAAAGACAAATGTAGCAGAGAGCAGATAGAAATGACAAATTTAAAATCTGACAGCCACCAAACAGTAATACGATTAACTTACCCATGTTGGAAAAATGCATAAATTTGGAAGAAAACAGATGTCTCACACAAGTAACATCAAATTCCTCACTAATCATTCCTTTTACAGCTATAACAGATATGGACTTGTAAAGTGCAGTATTCCTAATTCATAATTGTCTCAAAATCGTCTTCTGAAATAATGAAATTATATATAAAGATGGCCCCTCCTTCAGGAACTGTTCACAGTTCAGAATACATCCTCTCATAGAAATAAAAGAAAAAGTGATTAAGCCCTGAATCAGTCCATAAAAATGTTTTTTAGCCCATAATATAGCCCAAGAATGGTTTTAACTAAGAAAAAAATTCTGGGGTAGGAACTCAAGAAGTTTTAACCATACACATTTTAAAATATGCATAAAGTCCTATATGCTATTAGGGAGATAGATAATGGTACATCATAAAAGAATAGGCAATCCCTCACCCAGGCATTCTGATCTAAAACACTGTTAATCTATTGAAAACAAATTGAATTCAGATTCCATTCATTTACACGTTGAAAGTGTTAATGAGCTGAAAACTACTACAAATCTATTTCAGTTTAGAATACTGAATTTGCGTTTTTTTTGTTTTTTTTTTTTTTTTTTGCGACAGGGTCTCACTCTATCACCCAGGCTGGAGTGTAGGGGCATGATCACAACTCACTGCAACCTCCAACTCCTGGGCTCAAGAGATCCTCCTGCCTCAGTCTCCTGAGTAGCTAGGACAATAGGTGTGCACCACCACGCACAACTAATTTTTGTATTTTTTGTAGAGGCAGGGTTTCACTCTGTTGCCCAGGCTGGTCTCGAACTCTTGTCCTCAAGCGATCCTCCCACCTCAATCTTCCAAAATGCTGGGATTACAGGTGTGAGCCAGTGCTTTTTGAAAATGATTGTTCTAGATTTCTTCACTTCTTCATTTCATTAGGCTATAGAATTAAGGAAATCTCAAGCATTTTCTTCAAAACACCATAAAGAAGGTAATACCTACTAACATGTACATTTTAATCCTCACAGTCCAAATGTTCTAGCCCTATTGCAAATATTATAGGTTTTGGTATTTACAATGCTATTTTCACTGGACATGACAGACACTACAGTTTTCTTGTAGTAAGGAAATTTCTGTAGTTAACCCTGAAACCAAAATTATATATA
Organism: Eulemur rufifrons; assembly: GCF_041146395.1. NCBI lineage: Eukaryota > Metazoa > Chordata > Mammalia > Primates > Lemuridae > Eulemur > Eulemur rufifrons. The sequence continues at coordinate 44,071,180 of NC_090991.1, forward strand.
GACCTTGATCTTCAACTACTGAACACAAACACCAAAGCCTATTCTATCTAAAACATCAAGTCTCTGCTTAAAAAAAATTTTTTAAGCAAAAGTCTACAAAGAGAATAAAGTAACTTCTCTACCTGAAGTTTATAAAAGGGATATTTTTTAAAAAGGAAAAAAATGAAGTAAAATAACCAGAATGTATTGTACAATTAGAAACTAAAAACGAAAATACTTAAGAGAATAAGAAACAAAAGAGTATTTAACCAGAGCACTTCTAAAAGCCAATAATGATCAGCTCACTGAGGTAAAGGTATGTGGGTAATATTTCACTTTATCATCTAGTATTTTTTAAAAACCCTCATATCCACTGAATTTTCTTTGCAATAAAAATTCACAACTAAAGCAAAGTACTATTTTTTAAGGTATCATTATCCCAACAAGATATAGGTTAAACCAATATGTTCTTATAGGTTCAACTTCCTGGTTACAGAGTTTCAAAATGTCCAAGGAAATATTGTCAGAGCAAGTACAGAGTTATGGAAATGAAGTGAGTTTTACCTGCTAATGATACTTTCCTAATCCCAGGCATTAAACCTAGAGTCCTTATATAAATAAACCAAATCCTCTTTGCATTATATGTCTGAATATAAACGTACATAGTGGATTTGAGTTCAAGATGCTAGAAAGACATACGCCACTCTCCTCCCTTATAAATTTAAAAATTGAAGACTCTGGTACAAAAAGTTTCTAGTGCAAAATCCAGGACAAAAAGCATAGTTCTGAAATTGAGCCTTTTGTTAACTACAAAGCTGTTACACTGAATGCTGAACAGCATACTTGCTATATGGGCAATATTACCATTCACACGAACTAAAGTGAAATGTCTGGAACTCTGGAGGGAAAATGTAAGGAATAGGTATTGAAAGATTAACTTTTTAAAGTGATATTTACCAATCTTTCCTCAAATATTCCTCAATCTTTCAATTTAGTCTTTAATCTGAGCCACATAAAATGTCTCTGAACACTGATCATACCCAATATAATGGGTATCATGAAATCTGTTTTTCTTAATGTTCTCACTCCTGTAATTTTTTTAGACCATAAATTTGTCATTTTTCCTTTGCATAATATCTTCTAATTATTACATATGAAACTGATAGTGCTCACTGACAAGACTTTATTTTAAAATAAAGCCTAAAATAAAATATATATTAAATACTTCTAAAGAAATTCTAAAGTAGATGTATTTCTAAAGAGATTTTAAATTCTCAGATTTTTAAAAATCTTTCTATTGCAGAAAATATATACAGTAAAAATACTAACCAAAAGAAAGCTGGTGTAGCTTGGAAATATTATTAAAGACAGAGGACATTTCACAATTAAGTTAATTCAACAAAAAAAAGTATTAGGTACACTAATAACACACCTTCCAACTGTATAATATCAAACCTGAAAATTAAAAAGAGAAAAAAGGCACGTTCACAGTAGATAATTGGAAATAATTTTAAAACATTTTGCAGAGAAAAAACAAAAACATAGCAAGGACATAGATTAGAATACAATTTAAAACCTTGATTTAATTGTCTTATACTGCACTCAACAACTGAAAATCTTCAAGTGTACACGGGATATTTATCAACACTAAGCAAATGTTGGGCCATAAAACAAGCCTCAACACATTTTAAAGGACATAAATCATGCATAGAATGTTCTTCTCTGACCACAGAGGGTTAAACTAGAAATCAATTTAAAAAAATAATTAGAAAGTCTTCAAATGTTTGAATATTAAGCAATGTACTTCCAAATAAGCAATGGGTCAAACAAAAAAAAAAAAACCAGCACATCGTAACAGTGAGTAGGAAGTATTTTAAACTGAATGATAACGATAACATGACATAACAAAAGTCTGTGGGACACAGCTACAGCAGTACATAGAGGAGGAAAACTGATAACCTTGACAGCAGACATGGAAGAAAAAAACAACTAAAAATCACCAAAGCATACATCTTCAGAAGCTAAGGGAGAAAAGCCACAAAAGAGCAAAGAAAATAAAAGCTGTAAAATTGTTAACAGCCCTACAAGATGATTAAGAGGGGACAGATAACCAATTTCTGGATTGAAAAAACAGAACACGTATACATCCTATAGATATTTAAAAGATAGGATGTTATGTCAATAAATTTTTAAAATTAAGTGAATTGGGCAGATTCCTAAGAAAAGGCACCTTACCAAACTGACATAAGAAAACAAGAGAAAATATGAATAGCCCACTATCTACTAAGGAAGTGAAATCTATAATTAATGGCTTTCCCACAATGGAAACTCCAGGACCAGATCACTTCAACCAACATTTAAGGAATAAATAATACCAGCCCCACACAAACTCCTCCAGTCCCAACTGATTTTATGAGGCCAAAATATTCTTTTTTTTTTTTTTTGAGACAGAGTCTCACTCTGTTGCCCAGGCTAGAGTGAGTGCCGTGGCGTTAGCCTAGCTCACAGCAACCTCAAACTCCTGAGCTCAAGCGATCCTCCTGTCTCAGCCTCCCGAGTAGCTGGGACTACAGGCATGCGCCACCATGCCCGGCTAAAAATTCAAAATATTCTTGATACCAAAGCCTGATGTAACATTGTTGTGACAGTATCAGGGAAAGAAAATGCAAGCCAATCTGACTCATGAAAGTAAATGCAAAATACCTAAACAGAGTATTAGTAAACTGGATGCAACAATATGTAAGAAGGAAAACACATCACAACCAAGTTGCATTTACTCCAGGAATATGATATCGGGTTAACATTCAGACATCAATGTAGAAACTTCTGCTTCTAGTCAAGGTAGAGTAGAAGGACTGGATTTACCCTCCTCCATGAAACAACTACAGACAAAAAACCAGACCATTTAATAGAGAATGAACAAAGAAACTGACAGGGCCTTTACAAAACAGGATATCCAAATGACTTATCTATAGATATACACACAGGTGCTAACATCTTTAGTCACCAGGGAGCTGGCAAATGCAAAACACAGTAATATATCTTTACATGCCCACCAGAATGTACCCCCATCAAAAAAACAGAGAGAGAGAGAGAGAGAGAGAGAGAGAGAGAGAATGAGAATGATTTTGAAGATACCAAGTATTGGCAAGGATGTGGAGAAGCCAGAACTCAAATACATTGTTGGTGAAGTGTAAACTTGTACAACCCCTTTAGAAAACTGCTCAGAAGTACCTATCAAAGATCAGCATTCACAACCTCAATGACCCAGAAAATCCACAACTAGGTTTATATCTCTAGAAATGCATACATATGTGCAGAAAAAAACATGTAAAATAATATTCATGGTAGCATTATTTGTAATGGTCCCAAACTGGAAACCATTCAAATGACCATCAACACAGAATAAGGATAAATTAATTATGGCATATCTACATAATGGAATGTCATACTGCAATAAAAAAGAATGAACTGCCGCTACAAGCAACAATTGGATGGCACTCAATAATATATTGTTGAAGTAAAAAAAAAATCAGACAAAGGGTACATACTGTATGATTCCACTAATTTTTTTAAAAAGGCAAAACCACAAGCTGTTCACTTATTATATGTGTACTTTACTGTATGTTAAACTTCAATAAAAAGATTCACCAAAAAACATTGTTCCATCCAAAAAAACTTTCTAATCTGACAGTATCTTTTATTGATAAGTTTTAATCATTAAAGTAAGTATCTAAATACATTCTCAAAGTTTAGAAAAGAAAACCAAATGAGATGTCTCCTATCATGGCTATTGTTTTTAACCTGCCTAAAATAAGTCTCCCACCCCAATTCTTCTAACACATCTCATCCAGTGGTAACAGAGATTGGTCCAGGGATTTCACAAAGTACCTAGCACAATGCCAGGCACACTGTAGGCAGTTAATAAATGTTGGTTGAAAAAAATGAGTGCACAGAGAGCAAAAGAAACATAAGGAAGCAGAGAATCTTTTCTGAGGGTCAGAACTCTATTGTTAGGTCTGTCTACTGCCCACTAGAATGTAAAGTTGTCATGGGCTCAGACTTCATGTATTTTGGTCACTGATGTATCTCCACTATAGTCTTGAGTCAGGGACCTATTAAAATGTTTATCTACTTTACAAATGTACCAAATTCCTTTTTAAAATCTGGTGTGATATATTTAAGTCTTTTAAAATGATTTTCATGTTTTGGGAATAAGTATGAGAATATCAGGTTTCTAGGTTTTTTGTTTTCTAAGTCTAGTCATGAGGAGAACGATGAGTTATTACATGGTCAGGTTTTGAATTTATTGTAGGAACAGCATCTTCAGCTGTATAACACTATCATCCTGCTAATGACACCAAACCCACTCTGATGCCACCTATTGACAATTGCCATTTGCTTCCATTCTAGTTTCCTTAAAATTTCTTGTTCAGGTTCTCATATACATTTTTCATGACTTATACATGAAAATACTACTTGAACTGCGAAGTTTAAACATGATCTCATTTATGAGAATTGTATTAATAACTACTAAATCAGTAAATGTATAATTCAATTCACTCACTGTTATTCTTTCCTTGCTAGGCTTCCTCATTCTTTAAAAGAGTTGAGGAAATAATAGTAAAAGGTAGTATTATTATTATATAGCGATAATAATAATGCCCAACATTTATCAAGCAGTTAATATTTGTCAGGCATAATCCTAAGTGCTTTGTGTTATCCATTTAGAATTCTTTAAAAATGTAAGTCAGATACTAAGATAATATCTTCTCCTTAACCATTCTAATAACAAGAAAGCACGTATCTCAGAGAAATGAATAAGCTGGCAATAAATAGCTTACAAAGCAAATGTCTGGTAAAATCTAAGCATAGTTGTTACTCAAATTGAGTTTGGTTTAAAAACAAAACAACGAAACCATATGTAAACCCACTAATAAGACTGAGGTTTACATTAAGTACCGATCAATCTAAACAGACAAAGAATATTTTTAAAAGTATTTACTAAGAATGTAATCATGATTCTAATAAAAATGAAATTTTTTCCACATTATTTTGGGGGTAGTAATCTACTTTCAAACTTCTAACCCTGAATATATGAAAGTCAGAATAATGTCATTTTTTAAACTGGATAGGATCTAGAGATCTAATCATAAAATTACAGAATCAAATTATAAATCTGAGTTTCTCCAGTCCATTCAATAAAGGACTCCTACTGAAATCATCTCTGATAGGCATTTATTGAATACCTCTAGTGAAAAGGGAATTTATTACTTCTATTTTCTAAACAGCTCAAATTTTAAGAAAGTGGTCAATATTTAATCAAAATACTCTTCACTATATATGACTTAACACCCTACATTTCAAAGAACAAGTCTCACATCCCTTCCCTTAACTTCCCCCAAGTATTTGAGGATAATTACATTACTTCCACCCTAGCCCTGAATGCCAACCCTATTCTTTTTTTAGGCTAAAAAAAAAATTGTTCCTTTATTCATTTCACCAGATGGCACAGTTTCCAGATTTTCTCCATCCCAATGACCAGTCTCTCATCAGTATAAATATGGTGGACTGACTGCTGTGATTTTTCTGAAGCTTACAACACTTACATCCCTACACGCGGCCTCATGTTATACTGGTGTTTTCAGCAATGCAGTTCATTTACTGTTGACAAGTACTCAACTGGCAGTAGTCCCCACAAGGACAATGGTAGTTTGTCAAGATCCTTCACGTTACAAAACAGGTACACCGAAGTCTTAAAAGATCAAATGACATCAACTAAATGGCAGAAAAGGACCCACAATGCAAGTCTTCCAAATACTAGTGCTGTCTTCTTCCTAACACATCAGAATCACATCTTAGTATAAAATATATCGATGAAACCACAGAAAATTTGAAAATAGGTGATATTCTTATATACATAGAATCTTTAAGGGCCAGGTGTTGTGGTTCACATCTGTAATCCCAGCACTTTGGGAGGTGGGAGGATTGCCTGGGAAACACAGTGAGACCCTGTCTCTACAAAAATGTAAAAATTAGCCAGGCACGGTGGTGCATGGCTGTAGTCCCAGCTACTCAGGAGGCTGAGGCAGGAGGATTGCTTGAGCCCAGGAGTTTGAGGTTGCCAAACTATGACAACGCCACTGCAATCTAGCCTGGGCAACAGAGAGAGATCCTGTCTCAAAAAAAAAAAAGAAAAAAAAAACATCTTAAGGATTTCCATCAAGGTATTAACTATGATTCTTGGTTTTTGGTGCAACTGCCAGCATTCATTGTCTTATTTTGCTCATCCAAATTTTTCAAAAAAACAGACTTAGCTCCTACAATAAAATTCTCTTACATTTTTTAAAAAGGCAAAAAGAAAGGCATGAAGACATTCTTGGTATGATATAACTTACTTTGAGTTTGAGTACAATTTTAACCTTAAAAAGCTTAAAATATGAATTACTGGTTAGCTTATATTTTTATGTCAAAATACACCTTGCACAAATGTTTTGTGATGATGATTTTATATCATAACACTCATGGTTTGAAATGTAAAAACTACATGAGCACATGCAAACATAACATTAATTTGTTAGTATATACAACTGGAAGGGTCAAATCATTCAGCATTGAGCCATTAGTATGTAAGTAAAACCAATGTATTAATATCTGCTACTATGGTCTGGTGATAAAATATACAAGTAAATCTATTAAACAAAAATGGCTACATGAAGTTTAAGCAGCATGAAAATTATGATGAGTTTCAAGCACTAACTACAAGGACATGTACCAAACTCCAAATGTTAGGCGACAATTTAGCAATCAGGGATGGCACTATAAGCAAACAGCATGAATGAAGACATACTTTAAAGTTTTAGGTGACATTTGGCTTTTACTACAAAATGGAAGGATTCCCCCCATTACAGAGGCATTGATACACTGCCCTCTGTACCTGGCACATCCTGGGGGAGCTCAGATGCCACCTTCTTCTCTGCCATGTTGCTGCTATCATGGGTTTCTGAGAGACACCCCACGGGGCTCCTCCCTTCAGAGGGACTAGTCTCTTCTGAAGAAGCATTTGTTGTGTTGTCGCCAAGATTTGCTGACACAGAGTTACCTTTATCCCCAACTTCTGTTGGCTCTACAGTAAAATGCACAACAAAACTTTAAAGATATTCTTTAAAATTGCTTTAGGTCAAATGGCCACATTCAGTCAACTACTAAAAACGATCAATCACCAAAAAACCTGCTTCTGTGTTTGCTGGCCATCTTAAAGCAATTAGTTTCTGGGATATTTATGTAACAGGTTATCCAAAGAGTATTTAAGAATATTTAATATAAAGTAATTAATATAAAAGTGAACATATTTTATCACATACAGAAGTGTATATTCTGGTATTAAAATAGTAATTTTCACCAACAAATCTCATAGGGAAATGGCAACTTATTAGAAATAGAAAAAGAAATATGAGTATAACATTATAGCAAATTCACTAATACATAAAACTGATTATAATTCTTATGCATGTTACAAGGGGGGAGGGTATCCTAACCTCTTCCGAAATGTAAAATTAAGTAGTTGTTTGCAATAAAAAATTTCATTTTCACTTGCAAGTAAAATTGGAGGTTTCATAAATAACACTGATGAAATATTTCTTTTTAATCAAATAATTTTTTTACCCTCAGATTTTCCTTGCTCAGGATCATCATCTGGTGTTTTGTCATTGTCTTTTTCAAGGGACTGGTGGTCTTCAAACTCCTCTCTGCTTTTCTCAGCATCTTTAGAGTCATTATTCTCATTCTTTTCTTTTTCTATTTCTTCTGGACTTTTAACAGGATCAATGTCTCCCTTTTTGACTCTTATGGATTCCAAAATTTCTTCTACAATAAAAACAAAAAATTTTATTTCTTTATACAACCAAATATAGAAGTACTATAAATGCCACTTACAAGTTTCAATATAAGTTGTTAAAGAGAAAAATTAAATATTTTAAAAGCATTAGAACTATTAAATAAGAATGAAGATTAACAAAATATTGTTTAGAGAACTCAACCAATTGGGGATACCTTCACTTCTAGAAAATACATGCTAATTACAGACTCTCTGTTTTTTGAAAAGGGATAAAATTATTCTATCTTTTGAAATTGAGACTTGATATAGTTTACTGTCACAACCTTTGCCATATGACAGAAACTGCAAGCTGACACAGACTCTCAGTCTAGGCAGCGCGGTGCCATGATCAAAACTTAGAATGCAGATCAGATTTGAATTAGCTGTGTGACTCTGGGCAAGCTACCTAACTTCTCTAGGACTCCGTTTCCTCAACTGTAAAATGAGAAAACAGAGTCCTGTGTGGAAAAAACATTTCTCTCTGAAGTCCCACAACTGCTCTGAAAGTCACTAAGTTCCTAAGGGTGCTAACCCTCTTTCAACTTGGACAGAGTGATATTATGGCATGGTTCAGACCACAGGTACAAAAAGGACCAGAGGGTACAGAACACAAAGTGTATCTGTATGAACTCACGGATATTAATTATATTCTTTGGGTTATAATCCAATACTATCATTTTAAATTTTGTTGTATAAATTGTTTCAGCTTTGGCCTTTGGGAACTTTTTCAGATGTGTCCTTTTGACACATCTATTCATCCATACGTTGACTCAGCACTTCCTTCCATTCCAGTATTATAAGATGCTCCAGGTTCACCTTGTATTTTCCTCTCCTCAGGACTGCCTCAAATCTGCCATCTCTCCAAGGAGCCTTGGGGTTTTGTTTTGTTTTGTTTTGGAGAATAATGTTCAGAAGCCACATTCTGGGTGCTAGGTGTGCTTATTACCACTGGGGTGTTGCTGCATCTAGGCTCTCTCAGCCAAAAGAACTAACGCATAAATATACACATCTATATCATTTCTATATCTATCTCTGTGTGCGGGCATGTATTATATTTGTGTGTCTGTGTTATGTACATATATCTGTGTGGGTTCATTTTAGTATTACTCTTTTGCTTATTTGTAACTTCTTTCTCTGAAAGTAAGAAATCTGTCTCTCAATATTTACAATATATCTAGTTATTTGTTCAATCCTAGTACACATGGTAAAGTAGTTTCAGAATTGCTAAACTATACCCCAGTGAGAAGTAAATTTACCAACCAGAGTACAATGTTTGTAAATAAGAAGAAACATTTTTAATACCATGCAAAGCAGTGGGACTGCTTTTAGGATTTCCTTATCTACATTTCCTTTGTTTAAATGTTCTCCTTCTTTATTTTGTAAGTATTTCTTAAATTGTAGGTATCTAGCCTGTTGCCCAGGATTAGAGAAACCTTGTGAAGTCACCACCCAAAAACACTGGACTTTCTGGTAAAGTGATTATGTTTGCACTGGTTGGAGTTAATTCCCCACTCTCTCTCTAATTTTTCCTACTCCTAATTCTTATAAGAATTCAGAGCCAAAGATTATATGAACATCTAAGACAGCTACACGACAATTTCAAACTGAAGGAATTGCAACTGGCATATTTTCTGTCCTCTTTATCATCCAAGTCATCCCAGAATCCCTTTGTACACTATTTCCTTGCATCCTTTTACCTCTCCATACATCCCGTCTTTGCGTTCTGATTTTCCCTGGCTTCATTTACTCTTGCTCAGTACACTAAACTTATCAATGAGAGTATCTTAATCACTATTTTTAAAATCACTTTATTTTGTGAAAAGAAAACCAATTACCTGTTTTTCTTAGAGGCACATTATTTTTCAACTTTCAAACATAGGTACATCATGATTTTCAATTTTCAGCTTTTCTTAACCAAACCACTGTACATCCTCCCTACCTTCCTAGTGCCATTTAATGAGAATCAAACAAAAACAATTTTAAAATAGCCTTCTAAGTTTAGACCATCTAAATTAGATGAAAAGCATAGGAAAGATGAACACAGTTCTCTGATTTTCTATGAAGGTTCTAATTGCAAATATTCTATCTTGTTACCCACTCTATCAAGTATATACATACATTTGTCAATCTGCATGTGCTGGTTTTAGGTTCAAAAAACATGGCAACTATAGCCATAAGAAAAACAGACCAAAAAAGTTAAGGAGGCCGGGCGCGGTGGCTCACACCTGTGATCCTAGCACTCTGGGAGGCCGAGGTGGGAGGATCGTTTTGAGCTCAGGAGTTCGAGACCAGCCTGAGCAAGAGCAAGACCTTGTCTCTACTAAAAATAGAAAGAAATTATATGGACAACTAAAAATATATATAGAAAAAATTAGCCGGGCATGGTGGCGCATGCCTGTAGTCCCAGCTACTCGGGAGGCTGAGGCAGAAGGATTGCTTGAGCCCAGGGGTTTGAGGTTGCTGTGAGCTAGGCTGACGCCACGGCACTCTAGCCTGGGCAACAGAGTGAGACTCTGTCTCAAAAAAAAAAAAAAAAAAAGTTAAGGGGAGAGAAATACATCAAAGGGTGAAAGAAAAAATAAGGAATTTAGGTTGTATCTGATCTACAGTAAATATGCATAATTCTATAAACATATATATTCTATACTTCGCATGAATATTTCAAAACCAAACAGAAAGAATTAACCTACTAGGTTTCAGAAACTATCTCTACTTAGAAAAATATATTACAAAAATAGGCCGGGCGTGGTGGCTCACGCCTGTAATCCTAGCACTCTGGGAGGCCGAGGCGGGTGGATCGCTCAAGGTCAGGAGTTCGAGACCAGCCTGAGCAAGAGTGAGACCCCCGTCTCTACTAAAAATAGAAAGAAATTAGATGGACAACTAAAATATATATATAGAAAAAATTAGCCAGGTATGGTGGCGCATGCCTGTAGTCCCAGCTACTCGGGAGGCTGAGGCAGTAGGATTGCTTGAGCCCAGGAGTTTGAGGTTGCTGTGAGCTAGGCTGACGCCATGGCACTCACTCTAGCCAGGGCAACAAAGTGACACTCTGTCTCAAAAAAAAAAAAAAAAAAAAAAAAAAAAACTTCCTTCAAATAAGCACTATAAAACACAATTATGATTACATATGATAATGAAACACATATGATAAAATAAATATAGTAAATTATATATCTAAAGTTACAAATTGTAAAATCCAGACAATAAATATTGGGTGTTTATACATTCCTTACAAAGTTGTTGAGAGGATTAAAGACTTACAATACACCTAGTTGAGCACCTGGCCCACAGTAGGCACTCAGAAATGTTAGTTTTCTCTTCTCTTTCCTATCAATTCTCAATTCTTGTGAATCCTTCTCCTCTAGTACCAGGTTGGGGTTGAACCTCAACCAAAAAAAGGGGGGAGGGGAGAAAAAAATTTATATCATTTTTGGGTCCAGATTTCACCATTAAACCCAAGGTGCAGTTCACCTCATTTAAATGGACTCCATATAGTATTAGCAGGTAACTCAGGTTGCAAGACAGTCTAACGGCACACAAGTTTTGGCCATCTAACTTTCTAAGAACATACTGTGGCCTGAATCTCAAATCTCTCTGTTGTTCTTGATTACTGCAATAGATTTAACAAACTTTTAAAAGTACATTACATGCTGAATAACACCAAAATACAACATGCTCATTGTAAGAAATTAAAGAAATATAAAAAGGTGCATTAGCCCCTAACAAGAAAAAAAAAAAAAAAAAAGAAATATAAAAAGGAAACCCACTATAATTCTATTATGCTAACTGGTTGTTTTTTATTGATAAAAATTACCCAGTTGGTTTTTTAGAGGAAGAGAATTTAAGTACCTCAATGACCCAGGCATTGTTTTTACATGTTATATTATTTAAATTCTCCAAATACAGTGTTCTATCACATGATAATCCACAATGAAATTTATTAATTACTCCATATTGGACATTTTTAGTTTTTTAACATTCCTCCAAATCAGACCACTTAACATTTTTGATTATCCATTCCTGTTTTGATTTTGTTAATTATGATTATACCATATATAAAATTTTATACACAGACAAGCTCCCTCTGGAAAATATTTCTAGTTCAACATACTTGATAAAATCACATTTCACTTTACTTTTTAGGGGACTGGAGATGGTTCTCTATTATTGTACTAAAAGCTGAAGACACAGGAGAGCAAAAGGGGATTTATAAATTTTAATGCCAAGAGTCATAACAAGAAAAGTAACCTGTCTGAAATTAACAAAATTTCCTATGATTCGACCTATAGTATGAAGGGGAGGGAGTAAGAAGGGGATTATATTACTGTAATTATTGACCTCTCCAAAGAATTCTAAAGACTAAAATTTTTCTTATGAAAGAATTACACATTTTTCTATTTTTTTTTTTTTTTTTCTTTTGAGACAGAGTCTCGCTCTGTTGCCCGGGCTAGAGTGCCGTACCATCAGGCTAGCTCACAGCAACCTCGAACTCCTGGGCTCAAGCGATCCTTCTGCCTCAGCCTCCCGAGTAACTGAGACTACAGGCATGCGCCACCATGCCCGGCTCATTTTTTCTATATATATTTTTAGTTGTCCATATAATTTCTTTCTATTTTTAGTAGAGACGGGGTCTCGCTCTTGCTCAGGCTGGTCTCGAACTCCTGACCTCCAGCGATCCACCCGCCTCGGCCTCCCAGAGTGCTAGGATTACAGTCATGAGCCACCGAGCCCGGCCTACACATTTTTCTAAACACATCTAATAAATACTTCCAACTACAAGATATGAATAAATATAATTCACGGTAACTATGTCTGCTTGTTCCTGAAGACAAAGTTTATTTGTGGCCAACAGTATTCATGTGACAATATGACTATCATTCTTCAAAAATATGCATGAATTCAAAAGAATACAGATGCAGAGTATGTGCAAACAAGCTTGGATATAACTGAACTGCATATATTTATTAAATATAATGTATGGCAGATAATGTATGTAGAAGAGCAGAACCAGGCAGTTAAAAATATACTTGCAGAATCTCATCTAATCATCTTATCTAAGTTAAAATTAAAAGGCACGACAGTCGGCCCTCTGTGTCCACGGCTCTGCATCTACGGACTCAACCAAGCTTGGAAAGAAAATACCAAAAACAGTATTCTGAAGATGCAGAAACTGCGGATACGGAGGGCCGACTTTTCCCATCAGCAGGTTCCATAGGGCTACAGGACTTGAGCATTCATGGATTTTGGTATCCTTGGAGGGTGTCCTGGAACCAATCCCCCAAGGATACTGAGGGATAACACAGGTGATATTTATTAAACAGGCACAGAATGTATCTAATAGGATGAAAAAACAATGGTAATAATGATTACTACTGGAAAAAAGGAAGGTGAGACTGGGAATTGTAAAGGAGAGAGATTGACTTTCACCATATACTCTTTTGTACTATTTAAACTTTTAAGAAATATCATACACATTTATTTCTTAAAAAAATAAAAAGCAAAGAGTTGAGCAACAAAGTATGAAGTATAAAATAAATATCCATCAGTATAGACTGAGATAGAAATAAATGACTGAAAAAAATAAATGGAGAATAGACAAATCTCCTGTGCAGAAAAATTCCAAATAATTTATGTAGATATTGCCCCTTCAAGGGGGTACAGCATAACTCCCCACTCCCTAAGTGTGGGCTGTGTATAGTGACTTGCTTGCAAAAAGCACAGTATTGAGGGGGTTGCAGGGGGGAATAACTTCACACTGGAGAAACCCGACAAACACCACCTCAACCAAGTGATCAACATGAACATCATCAGTGATGAGTCATGGTGATAGCACATACCCTTAATATGATGATGAGAACTGCACTTCACCTCTGTGGTCTTCCTCCCAAAAATCCATAAACCCAGGCTAACCACGAGAAGAACCTGAGAAAAACCCATAACGAGGGCATTCTACAAAATACCTGACCAGTACTCCTCAAAACTGTCAAGGTCATCAAAAACAAGGGAAGTCTGAGAAACTGACAGCCTAGAGGAAGGCACAATGACTAAATATATATTCTGGATGGGGTCATAAGACAGAAGGAGGACATTAGGTAAAAACTACAGCTATCTGAATAGACTATGGACTTGAATTCATAACAGTATATCATGTACCACACTAATGTAAGATCTTAATAGGGGCAACCGAGTACGGGATACATGCGAACCCTCTATACTATACATTGCAACTTTATATACATCTAAAACTATTCTAAAATTGAAAGTTTTATTTTTAGAAAGAAGGAAAAGTTCAAAAAGAATATTATTTCTTATAATTAAAAATAGGACTCCCGGCCGGGCGCGGTGGCTCACGCCTGTAATCCTAGCATTCTGGGAGGCCGAGGTGGGCGGATCGTTTGAGCTCAGGAGTTTGAGACCAGCCTGAGCAAGAGCGAGACCCCACCTCCACTAAAAACAGAAAGAAATTATATGGACAGCTAAAAATATATATAGAAAAAAAAATTAGCCGGGCATGGTGGTGCATGCCTGTAGTCCCAGCTACTTGGGAGGCTGAGACAGGAGGATCCCTTGAGCCCAGGAGTTTGAGGTTGCTGTGAGCTAGGCTGACGCCAATGGCACTCACTCTAGCCTGGGCAACAGAGTGAGACTCTGTCTCAAAAAAAAAAAAAAAATAGGACTGCCAAAAAAGGTTTAATAAGATACTTGAATTAAAGAAACAAACAATTTGGGGAATATTAGTAATAACCAAGGCAAGAAATAAAACACTAAAATGCACAGGATTCCTAATTTACATTGAAATGAACAAGGTTCTCTCGGGAGAACAAAATATAAAAAATTAAAGCAAAATATACACACAGTCACACACTGTACAACATTTTTAGTCAACGGTGGACCACATCCACAACCGTGGTCCTATAATATGATAATACAAATACAGTAATTTTTTTCTTTCCTTTTTTTTTTTTTTAGCTGTTTTAGGCATTCAATATAATACAGTATTTTTTCTGTACTTTTCATGTTTAGATACACAAATATTTGTCATTGTGTTACAACTGCCTATAAGATTCAGTATAGTAACACACTGTACAGGTTTGTACCACATATCCTAGGTGTTTGTAGACTGGTTTGTACCACATATTCTAGGCTATACCATCTAGGTTTGTGTAAGTACACTCTAGGATGTTCGTACAATGATGAAATCACTTAACGACACATTTTTCAGAGTATATCCCTGTCGTTAAGCAATGTATGACTGTACTTGGAAATGTTAATATATTTTAAAATTTTGTAGTGATTTCACACCAAAAAGGTTAGTTAGCTCAAAGTTAACAAAAATAAAATCAGAAAATGTCCCTCTCACCATTAGCTGCCGCCAGAAAGGATTTGTTACTGCCCCGAGCCTTATTGGTCAGGTCTTCAGTTATGTCCATGTGCCGGTGGATTTCTTCACGCATTTCTTCTAGAGTTTTGCAAAGTTCTGCTTCCCAATAATCTTTGTCTAGACAATCAATTAATTCTGCAAGCTGGACTTTTGTGCTGTAGTACCAAATTTTCTTTTCATTTTCATTTTCTGTATCTTCTTCTCTGTTTAAAAAAGGGAAAAAAGACTTTATATGTTAAACATAATGCCTCTTATTTGACAATTTCATCTACCCAGTGAAACACTAAAATATGTAACACAAAGTTTATGCACTAAAGCTCAACACCTACTCACAAGCAATCCCCTCACTGCATATTCAGTCTTGATATACTCTTATTTTATTTGAGCAACCTCTAATTATTTTGATTTCCTAGCTCACAGAAGCTTAGGATAAAATATTAATAACTTGGGAGTAGTAGCAGAAAGAGAAGTATTAGTACAGCAGCAAAAAAGGACATCTAAAAAACAGGACATACAGAAAAATGACCTCAAAATTCAGAGCCACGTTGACAGTACTTGGTGGAGGACAGTCTCAGTTACATCTCAATCAACTTTAAGATCATCAATGTAATAATATGATGAGCAGAATTTTAACCCCTGAGCCCACCAGAAATGTTTAAACTATGTTCAGTACATGGCAGGTAGAGAGTAGGTTCACATTATAATATAGTTTAGAAATATTTCCATCAAAATGGTGTAAATCCTTTGCTAAGTACTGGTCTTGAAGGAGTTACCTCAACTGAGCAATAATTTCTTATCCCTCTTCTTTTCTTATGGACAATTAAAGCTCAAACTGGAGTAAAATGGAGCAGCTTCCTTTCCTGCCTAAAACTCTCCTAAAATTCTATTCACTTTTAATGGAGTTGAAGACTTCAACAGAGATGGTCACTAACTTTAAAAAACATGGTAAATTAATGTCTAGGACAAGATTTAGACACCTGTAATGGCATTTCTTCTCCCACTCAAAAGGAATTCAGGAATATGCATGAGGTACACTGTGATAGTGAGTGTGATTTTCCCAGGTTTTTTTTTTTTTTTTTTTTTTTTTTGGTTTTGTTTTGAGACAGAGTCCCGCTCTGTTGCCCGGGCTAGAGTACCGTGGCATCAGCCTAGCTCACAGCAACCTCAAACTCCTGGGCTCAAGCGATCCTCCTGCCTCAGCCTCCCAGAATGCTAGGGTTACAGGCGTGAGCCACCACACTCGGCCTGATTTTCCAGTTTAATCAATGGCAAACTGATAGAACTGAAAGAACTGGGCTTTAGGAAAGATTTGGCTCTAACTGGGCTCTGCTGCTTATGAGCTATGTGGGCATGGACAAGAAACATTCTGAGTCTCTGGGCCACCTTATTTCTCTCACTTGTAAAATGGGGATACAGTAGTATCTGCCTCAGGGCCACTGGAAGACTTAAAAGTATTATGATAAAGCATCGATCATAGTGCCTGGGCACATCATTCATGATCAATATTAAATATTTTACTAAAGTAGTAAATAAAAATTTAGCAGAAATCCAAAAATGAGTCATCCAGTATTCTGAAAAAAGAAGAGATATATTAAATCATAGATAAAAAGGATACAGTTAAATATCCCTAATCTGAAAATCTAAAATCCAAAGTGCTCCAAAATCTGAAATTTTTGAGCACCAACATGATGCTCAAAGGAAATGCTCATTAGGGCATTTCAGATTTTTGGATTAGGGGTTCTCAACTGCTAAGTATAGCACAGATATTTCAAAATCCTAAAAAATTTGAAACCTGAAACCCTCTGGTGCCAGGCATTTCAGATGAGGGATACTCAACGTATACAATATTCACACTAAGTTAAAATTTTTCTTCTTGAAGCTGCAGAAGGATAAATTCATTATAAGCATAAAGTAGCAAAACAGTAAACCATATGCTTTCAAAGAAAAGTTGTTTTTTAAATACTTATGTACTTGGGCTTATTTAAATGGCTTACATAATCAAAATTATGTGCCCTTATTGTAAAAGTGACAACAACAGCTTTCCTGTATCAATATACATTGACTTGTATGTATATTTGGTTTGGGAGTTAAAATTTAGTTTCTACAGAAGCTCTGTTCCTACAAGGCCTACCATGTATGCCTTAGGCTTACCCAAACTAGCCTGGCTTTCTTAATGATACTAATTAGCACACATTCTCAAAGTGCTCACAGGGTGGCAGGGAAAGGACAGGTTGGAAAGAAAAGGTTTACCAAAAATATAATTAAGAGCAAACATACATATGTCTACATGTTAAAGCTTCTTTGGTTTTTACCCAGGCTAGACAAATTGAAGGTTAATGACTAACAGTGTTTCAAGTTTCATTTCTAAACAAGCCCACAGAAATTAATAGCAAAGAATACTAGTGTAATGGACTGAACAGTGTTCCTCAAAATTCATGTCCACCTGAAACCTCAGAATATGACCTTATTTGGAAACAGGGTTTTTGCAAATATAATTTGTTAAGGATCTTCACATGAAATCATCCTGGATACGAGGTGAGCCCCCAAAATCCAATGACTGGTATCCTTTTATTTATTTATTATTTTTTTGAGACAGGGTTTCACTTTGTCACCCAGGCTGGAGTGCAACAGCACGATCACAGCTCACTGCAGCCTCAAACTCCTAGGCTCAAGCAATCCACCTGCCTCTGCCTCCCTAGTAGCTGGGACTACAGGCACACGCTACCACATCCAGCTAATTTTCCTTATTTATTTATTTATTTATTTATTTTTTTGGTAGAGACAGGGGTCTCAATATGTTTCCCAGGCCAGTCTTGAACTCCTGGCCTCAAGCAATCCTCCCACCTTGACTTCCCAAAGTGCTGGGATTACAGGCATGAGCTGACACAACTGGCCCAATGACTGGTATCCCTAGAGGAGAGGACATAGAGTGACACATGGGAAAGAAAGTAGTGTGAAAATGGAGGCAGAGAGTGGAGAGATGTGTCTGTCTACAAGCCAACAAACACCACGCTCGCTTCGGCAGCACATATACTAGAACTGGAATGATACAAATGAGATTATCATGGCCCCTTCAAAAAAGGAAAAGGAAAAGGAAAAGGAGGGGAAAGGGGATATGGAAAAGGGGAAAGGGGTTAGGGGATAAGGGAAGGAAAGGAAAGCAAGAAGGGCAGGCCAAGGATTGCCAGAAGCTAGGAGAGAAGCATGGAACAGATTCTCCCTGGGAGCCTCCAGAAAGAATCAACCCTGCTGATTAGTGATTTCAGACTTCTGGTCTCCAGGACTGTGAGACAGTAAGTTTCTATTATTTTAAGACACTCAGTTTGTGGTACTTTGTTATGGTAGTACTAGGAAACTCCCAACTTTTGGTACCAGGAAGTGGGGTGCTGCTGTAACACAAACCTAAAAATGGGGAAGTGGCTTTGGAACTAAGTAATGGCAAGGGGATTGGAAGAATCTTCAGGCACTTGATAGAAAAGGGCTGGACTGCCTCAAAGACGGAGGTAGGCAGATTTGAATTATTCTGCCGATAACCCAAGAAACACTTGGGGGACTAGAAGCTGGAAAAGGCAAGAAAGGATTCTCTCCTAGAGCCTGCAGAGGGAGCATGGCCCTGGTGATGCCTCGTGTTTGGACTTCTAGCCTCCAGAACTGTTAGAGAATAAATTTCTGCTGTTTTAAGCGACCCAGTTTTGTGGTACTTTGTTACAGCAACCCTGGGAAACTTATACAACTAGCAATTCAGAAAAGACAGCAGCGAGGTCAGCAGGCCAAGTAGTGGTTTGGAGCACACATTCTGGAGCCAGAATGCCTGGGTGTGAATCCTGATTTTGCCACAACTAGTTCCCACTAGTTGTGTGACCTTGGATAAATTACTTAATCTGTCTCAACTTCTCCATCTGAAAAATGGGTGACAGTACTTATAGCAAGATGCTATTGGGAATTGAAATATGTAAAGTGTTTAGACTAGTGCCAGCAATTTAACGACTGTGATATATACAGTTGCCATTATTGTCCTGACCTTATGAAATATGTGATATCTACCTTAAAACAATTTATAGGTAGGATGGATGTTTTAAAAAGTGGAAGCATTTCAGTATGCACAAGGGAGAAAGATTCAGGGAAAGAAAGTTGTTCAGGGAAAGAGAGCCCTAGGAAATGGCACAAATAGGCTGAGACTTGAAGAATGAGTTAGCCAAGAGATTTTTAGTTGTTTTACTTTGCTTATTTATTTTGTTTTGGGTGGTGGGAAGCAAAAGAATTAAATGTACAAAGTTAGGGACCTATGCTAAAGAGTTTGAACTTTCTGTTAAGAGCAAATGGATGTATTTAAAAGGTTTTTCAACTTGAGGGAAAAGGAAACTTGATCAAAACTGCTGTTTTAAAAATCATGCAGCTATGGAATAGAGAACAGAACTGGAGGGTGGGGTGGGAAGGTTACATATAGACAAGTTTAGAAGCTACTAAACTAGTCTAATCGAGATGATATTGGTTTGTACTATGGTAGAGAAAGTAAGAATGGAGACAAACTGATTCAATATTTAAGGGGTATTTATAAAAGGTATAACAAACCATAGCAGGCAAAAGTTTATTCCTGGGTTTCTAGTTTGAGCAGCTGGTGGGATAGTGATCCCATTTACTAAGATGAGAACACTGGATGAAAAGTAATGAGGGGAAATGATGAGTTCAGTTTTAGACATGTTATGTTTGAGGCACCGGCTACGTGGCTATGTCCAGGAGGCTGCTGTATATATACAGAACTGGATATGGAGAGAAGGAATTCAGACATAGGTCTGATGGCAACTAAAGCCAGTAAATTAATAGGTGGCTTATAGCTACCATGGGGAGGTAGGGATAGAAAGCTGTATAGGTTAAAAAGTATAATTTAGTTAATCGGGAAAATGAAAAAATAGAGTTTTAAAATGCTGTGTTTGGGCCGGGCGCAGTGGCTCACGCCTGTAATCCTAGCACTCTGGGAGGCTGAGGCGGGAGGATCACTTAAGGCCAGGAGGTGGAGACCAGCCTGGGAAACACAGTGAAACCCTGTCTCTACAAAAAGATTTTTAAAAAATTAGCCAGGTGTGGTGGTGCGTGCCTGTAGTCCCAGCTACTAGGGAGGCTGAGGCAGGAGGATTGCTTGAGCCCAGGAGTTAGAGGCTGCAGCAAGCTATGACGACACCACTGCACTCTAGCCCAGGAGACAGAGTGAGACCCTATCTCCAAAAAATTTCACCCATGGGTGCTTAAAAAGCCCTTTCAGTCACGTGATTTCAACGGTTTGAATTTATTTAACTACAAAGTAATATATATACTTCGCTCCCTTGAGTGTTGTTTTACATACTGATGTATCAGGAAGTAGAACTTTTCTGAAATGCCACTTAATTTAGTTTATATTTTCTAAAAATGCTCTTATTTAAAATTTTAAAAGATCTCAGAAATATCCAGTACAGATATAACAAAAGCCATTACAGTACCTTTCTCCCTAAGTTATAAGCATTGGTTTTTAACAACTAAAATAATGCAATTTACAGATTTCTCAACATGATGGTTTGAAAGCTAGACTGAAGTATAAAATTAGGTATGGAAAATATTCTTATAAAACAAGTTCTGAAAAAAAATTCCAGGTTCCATCTCCTAATTGCCATAGGGTCTTGGGCAAGTCCAAGGTCAAGTTACTTAACCTCTCTGATCTTCAGTCTCCTCATCTATAAAATGCAGACAAAAATAGTACCTTCATTACTAGGTTGTTGGGGAGATTATGAAAAAACATACATAAAATGCTTAGGACACTGTGAGGCACACATTAAGTGCTCAATAAATGTTGTTTTTGGCCATTATTACTAAACCATCACCCAACAGTTCTACTTACAAGACTCTAAAACTAAGGCCTAGACCACTGATTACTATGTAATAACCCTCAAAGATGGCAAGGCTTTTCTATACGTGGACAAAGCTCCTGTGGTCTCTATCTGGCCAAAAAGCACAGCAGAGAGACAGAAAGAGGCAGTGAGAAGGAACATCCAAACGGGTGAGGAAAGGCGGGAATGGGAGAACTGGAGCATGGACTAAATTTCACTTACTTCCTAATTTGTTCCCAGCAATCCTGATGACTATGAGCTCCTTTCAGGAGGGCATCTGAGACTGAGTGACATGGTCTGTTAACTGCTGAATGCCTATAGAAAGTACAAGTGCCAGGCTCCGTGGGCAGCGTGACTGAATTTTCACTTACAATGACAATACAGCATTAAATCTCAAACCAAAATGTGGTTTATAATGACCCTGCCGACAAAGGTTTCCGTGCTACCACCTCAACAGCAAAATTTCAAAAAAATGGCACAATGAACACCATGACCAGATATTTGGGAGATAAGTGAGCATGAAAAAAAATTATACATATTTTTAAAAAATTATCCAAATAAAAAGACACAAAATATACACTTAAAACTGTATATACTGTTTCTCACAGCAGTTTCTGGATTAAGGTGATATCTAATTTTGCTCCCTCCTGAAACCCTCTTAAAAATACACTAAAGAATATTTTTAAAGATAGAAACTCATAAGGATAGGGAAAATAGGATAGACAACAACAAAATAATTTTGAGAGCAGGAAAGCAGATGAACAAATGATTACTGCCTCAGTGGAGCCAAGAAAGCTCAATCCCAAACCAAAAGGTTTAAGATTGAGAACAAACTCAATTTGCACTCGCAGTCCTCAAAAGGCACTGAAAATAAGGAAGGGAGTATGTAAAACAGAGAACTGGCTGGAAGCTATTTACAGAACAGATCCCTAGACCATCTCTCCCCTTCAACTCACTGAAACTTTAGGAAGTAAAACCGAGGTTGCTCTGGACTGGGAGACGTCAGGCTCAGTCACGAACAAAGAACTGTGCAGAAAACAGGCTTTAAGTGACAACACACAGTAAATGCTGTATGCACGCTCAGTGCAGCCTGCTTCCACCACTCAGCCACCAGAATACCGCCAGCTAGACCTTCGTGCTCCAAGGAGGACGCTGAAAAAGCCGCTCTCTGGGCCATCTAACCAGCTCTTAGAGGCAAGAGCCACAGATAGGGACATCAGGGATTGTCCAATGAAACAGATGATGAAAATCACCCAACAGTTAAACTCGAAATTGATAAGGTCTACCACCCATTTGCTCAGAGCTTTCAATTAGCTACATAGTTCCATAATGTTAATTAGGAGTAGAAAATTAAAGACTAGTAGACATCTGAGGATGGAAGAGAGAAAACAAAACAAACAATTGGAAGAAGCAACTTAGAAGAAACAGACTATGCACAGAGGAAAGGAAAAAAAAACTATCATTAGTATCCTCAGAAAAGTAAGAGAAAATTCTATATCCATGAAACAAAAACAAGATTTTTTTTTTTAAAAAATAGAAGATTCTAAAAACAAAAGAGCTCTTAGTAAATAAAAATATGGTAGCAGAAAAGAAAAACTAGATAATAGGGCTGTACAACCAAGATAAGCAAACCTCCTAGAAAAACTGAGCAACACACACACACACACACACACACACACAGAGAGGAAAAAAGAGGAAAACTGGAGAGAAAAGATAAGAAAATCAGAAGACCAAAATAGGAAGTCCAACGTTCAATAAAATAATAGCTGAAGATAAATACAGCAGGGAAAAGGAAAGGAAGTTGTCAAGAGAAGTTTCATTACCAAAAACCACAACTGCCAGATTGAAAGTGCCCACCAAATACCCAATAGATGAAAATAGACCCACACAAGGGTGCATCACTGTAAAACTGCAGAATGCTGGAGACAGCAGAGTCTATAAGCTCCCAGGTTAAGTCCAAACCAGTCACAGACAAACAAAGAATCAAGAAACAGATTGGATTCAAATTTCTCCACAGCACACTAAAACTTTCTGCTCTCCCCGCCATGCCCTGCTCTGACACTTCATTTCATCTCACCAGATTTTCTGATTTGACCCAATTCTGAGAACTGGAAGAAGGCTCTGAAGACTTCAGAAGCTGAAAATACAAAGTAGCCCACTCCGTCTGACCATATTTCTACAGGATGTCCAATATTCAGTCCAAACTACAACCCTGCCCGATGCCCTGACTGAGGGAAATGCTGTGTTTTCCAGACTGCCTCGCGACCTTGCCCACTGACTTGCCCGAAAGAGATTCTCAAAACCTCTAGGAACCCCGAGGCCAGACTGTGACCTGAATCTGCTGGGATTATCTTCTTCCTGGAGGACTGCACCCAATAATGGCAGAATTGACCTTTCCTTTGACATCTAGGTGTGTCCTTGTGGCTCCATTTTACATACAGATCTGATAATACTAAAAAACAGAAGCAAAAAACTCCTAACAGCAAAGTTAGGGGTGGATTAGCCGAGGCAGGCTATAGGGGAATATAACCAAGGATGGGCCCACAGTGGCATTTCACCTAGTAACGTACTATAATATTTCCTATCCTGGGCATTGAAAACAATAGTGTGTATTCTGCTTCTTTCATATACTCTTCTTTACAATTTTAAAAACTGTTTTAATGGACATAGTCCTTCAAGTTAGAAATTATTTAACTGTGCCACTCATTATTAAATTACAAAGGTTTATACCACATCGGCAGCATAGCTCTGCTGTATCAATCATGAAGGTAACTGGCTTAATTTTAAATTCATACAAAAATTAAGACTGGATTTACTTACATTATGAGTCTTCGGTTTAAGAACCAGTATTTCCTCCGACTTCTGTCATATCCAATAGGTTCGTGTCGAATATATGGTTTATTTTTTTGGATTTCAGCAACACAGTCAGTCACACCAGGCACCTTGTGTGCTACACAGACTTCACACTGCCATTCGTCCTCTGGCACCTCCTCAAGAGGTGGCTTCACACATTCCAAATGATATACTGCTGAACATGTTTCACAACAAAGCAAATCCCCAAGTTTGTGACAAACCCTACAATGGTCGTCATACTGTATCACCCCTTCAGACATCAATTCCTCACGAGCAATATTTGTTGTAAGAAACTGATCAACTAAAAACTGCAGAACTTTGATCTTGTTCTCTACTGGTCCATATGGATAGTCCTCTGCTTCTTGGTAAGGAAGAACATGATGGTACTCCTTGTCACTCTCACAGTACACCCGCAGCACCTCTGGCCACGTCATCCCATCTATGAAGTACAGCGTGGAATTAACGCTATCTTTCAAATCAGCAGGTCCAAAGGTAGTATTGGAAGTGTCTTCTTCACGCAGAACTGCTTTCAAAAGCACAACGTGCATCTCTGCCATGAGCGTGCACTGCTCTTGGCTCACCAGAGCTGCACAAAAGTCCTCAAAGCGAAAAGGAGACAATCTTAAAACAGTGCCAAAGTTCCGCAGTACCTCATAAATGGCAATAACATTCATTATATGCTCATTAGGCACCATTAAATCCTCAGAGGACTTGGGAAATTCAAGGGGTGGGATGTCTTTTTCTTCCAATATTGGAGAACGAGGCCGATGTACTCTTGGTTTTCGCCTACCTGTAAATAAAGAAATAGTATCATTACAAATCCTTACATCATTTCTACAAACCAAGGGTTCTCCAGTTTTTCCTATTTGAACATATACCTCAAAAAATAGACAACACACTTTTAATAACTGTCAAGTTAAAATACCAAGAAGCCATGATTTAGCTCTCATTTTTAAGTCTATAGAAAAATCTAAATTCAAAGATTTCCCATTAGATTCCAAATCAGAAATAAAAAAATTTAAATTATAATCAGCTCCCAGTTACCCAGAGGGATTAACTGGTTTATAGATAACATGATTAAAAAATATCAGTGCATGTGTAAATGATTTGACAAGTACATAAATGAGAAAAAACATCTACATATAAGATAACCAGCATGAGGTGGGGGGCAACAGAGCTCACACTGTGTCAGCTGCAATACAGAAATGCCTCTCAACAACCAGACAGAAATCGCCAGAGAAGACCCCTTTTCCTCTGCCAGAAGCACTTCTTGAGAGGAGTTCAATGATGAAACACAGGCTCAGAGTGAAGACAGAAAGGAAAGAAGTAGAAAGGAAGAAAGAAGAAGAGTTTCAATAGTGGGAGGAAAAAAAAAAGTGGCTCATCTAGGAAAGAGACAATAGACTATATTTTTTTAACAGTTAAGCAACTTTTAAACACCTGTTGCCCAATTTATGTAATGTGATGTCCAAGCATATGTAAGTATATAAATTTATCTATACATAACATTTGAGATTTTAGTTTGTAACAAGCATACATATCTCACTTAATCCCCTGAACAAGTCTATGAGATATCAAGCACTGCCTTATAATAAGAAAACTTGCTGAAAGTAACAAGTTTTTCCAAAAACTGTTATTATTATACTTTCCAATCATGTCTACAGAATGGTAAATGTATTTTTTCTAATTTTCAAAAGAAGTTTTAATGAGATTAACATTAAATTCATTTTGGTGCAATTAAGTTTTATTAACCATGATCTTGGGTTGTTTGATAACCTGTTTAACTGCACCACCACCCCCATCCTCCTCACCTCCAGCTTACTCTCATTATCTTCAAATTAAAGTGGTACATGATATCAGGAGAAAAAGGTATGCTAAAGAATATAAAAGGTCAAGATCTTTAAATGCAACCAACATTCATTTACTGGAAAGCACATTTCCCAAAAAAAAATACACTCATTACTTTCTGTAGAAAAAAGTCCAAGGGGTCACTCTGGGCCAGTCCATTTCACTGTCTTATGGAAATTATTTGGAACTTATGCACATAAATACAAATGACAGAGAGTAGAAAAGGAGTAAAAGTGAAGAATGAACCTAAAGGAATACCCTCAAATAAGAGTAGGAGAAAAACAAGTCAGCCAATGAGACAAAACTGCTTATAGAACAATTCTCTGTGTTCCTCTCAGTTGTTTATGCAAAATGTCTGTCAAATGGAGTCCAGGTAAAGGATTATGGAAGGAAAAGCTGGAAAACCAGTTCTGGGACCAGAATGCAGTGGTCCTTAAAGGTTAAGGAATTTGTACAGTATTTTGGCGGTAATGAGGGTTGTTAAAGGTTTTCTGAGCAGGGCAGTGACATGAGTCAGAAAGACTTCTCTGACATCAGTGTACAGAATGAGTAGGGCAGGGGGAAGAGATCTGAGGCAGGGCATCTACTGCAATTACCCAGGGGACAAAGACCTGGATTCAGCATCCAGCTGTGAGAACAGAAAAAGGACAGATAAAAGTGACCTTACGAAGAAAGGAATCTACTGATGTGGAATATAACAACAAAACCAAAAATGTTCACATCTTCAACTCTTTCCCTGAAGTTTAACTCTGATACAATCTCCTCCAAAAGATTATTCTAATTCCCAGGCTCCTCTGAATTCTTGTGGCTTTCTTTGAACCCTATGTTAACCTACAATATAATATAATCTAACTTTTCACAGTATGTACCGCATCTACCCAACTGAACACCCAACGCCTTCTTGACGCAGATTAGGCATATTTCTTTTACTGTAACCCTCTGCCCAGCATCAGAGGCTTTAGAGAATCTCCCTTCCCCACTCCGTGTGGTTCTGATGCAGCTCCCAATAACATTTATCGAAAGAGTAAGTAGTTCTGAAGTGCTAACCCACACAATCACACAAGAAAACAGTGTCTTTACATTATTTGCAGATACCAGAAATATGTTTGACTTCTCACTCTATAAGTAAATAAAGGACTATAAAGAGAAGCCCTAGAAAGGTGGTCCTCAAACTTTTGACTGCATCAGGATGCCCTGTAGGGTTGATTCTGATTAAGACAGTTTCTGACTCAATATGTCTAGAACAGAGTCTGAGACTCTGCATTTCTAACAATTCACAGGTATACTAATTGTGCTATTCTGGGAGACCACTCTGAGAACCACCTCCCTTTAAATTAGGGTTATTCCTCCTAAGATCCAAATGAGTAAAAATACACATTAGATGAAATTCCACATGTTAACTTCAAACCCTCCTAATCAAAGCCAAGGCTGGAGGATCATTTGAGCCCAGGAGTTCAAGACCAGCCTGGGTAACATAGCGAGACACTGTCTCTACAAAAAAATTTTTTTAATTAGCCAGGTGTAGTGGCACATGCCTATAGTCCTAGCTACTAGGGACACTGAGGCAAGAGGATGGCTTGAGCCCAAGAGTTTGAGACTGCAGTGAGCTATGATCATGCCACTGAATTCCAGACTGGGCAACAGAGGGAGACCCTGTCTGTTTAAAAGAAAAACAAAAAACAAAAAAACATCTTGCTACCCAAAATGTGACTGGTATCATCAATGATGTCTGAGAGAAACCCAGAATTTCAGGCCCTACCCCAAAGCCTACTAAATTAGGATCTGCAGTTTCTCAAAATCTTCAGGTAATTCACATGGTCATTAAAGTTTGCAAAAGCTGCCTTAAAATAGTCCTTCCTAAAGCTAGAGTGGAGGTGCAGCAACAATCATCTGATCAATTGTTAAAGGTAGTCTCGGCCGGGCGCGGTGGCTCACGCCTGTAATCCTAGCACTCTGGGAGGCCGAGGCGGGTGGATCGCTCGAGGTCAGGAGTTCGAGACCAGCCTGAGCAAGAGTGAGACCCCGTCTCTACTAAAAATAGAAAGAAATTATATGGACAACTAAAATATATATATACAAAAAAATTAGCCGGGCATGGTGGCGCATGCCTGTAGTCCCAGCTACTTGGGAGGCTGAGGCAGTAGGATCGCTTAAGCCCAGGAGTTTGAGGTTGCTGTGAGCTAGGCTGACACCACGGCACTCACTCTAGCCCGGGCAACAGAGTGAGACTCTGTCTCAAAAAAAAAAAAAAAAAAAGGTAGTCTCCAATATAACTCAAATTTACAGAACCCCAGATGAAGCTCAGTAATCTGCATTTTCATCCTCCCCAGGTAATTCTGATGTGCAGGCAAGTTTGAAAACTACTGCTTTAAAGAAATTGGATATTCCCTCTACCAAGCAGAAAGTAGGGCTTTCATGGAAACTCAAGCAAGGGAAGCAAAAAGTTGCCTCAAGAGTCATGATTAGAATAGGAATGATGTAAAAGAAAGCTGAAGCTTAATCAAAGACATTAATAAGCCTACAAAAAGAAAATGCTGGCCGGGCGCGGTGGCTCACGCCTGTAATCCTAGCACTCTGGGAGGCCGAGGCGGGTGGATCGCTCAAGGTCAGGAGTTCGAGACCAGCCTGAGCAAGAGCGAGACCCCGTCTCTACTAAAAATAGAAAAAAATTATATGGACAACTAAAAATATATATATAGAAAAATTAGCCGGGCATAGTGGTGCATGCCTGTAGTCCCAGCTACTCGGGAGGCTGAGGCAGGAGGATCGCTTGAGCCCAGGAGTTTGAGGTTGCTGTGAGCTAGGCTGACGCCACGGCACTCACTCTAGCCTGGGCAACAAAGTGAGACTCTGTCTCAAAAAAAAAAAAAAAAAAAAAATGCTAAGGAAGGAAAGTGGTCTGCAAGGATTCAGAAGAAGAAAAGAGAAACAAAGAGCAACAATTTTGTCAATGAATCTCCAGTATAGACTAGGTTAAGGGAGTGAATTTTTTGAATGAATGACAGAGAGCCTGGACCACCTACAGGTTATTACCTTAATGGAGGAATTATGTTACTACTATCTATAGATACATTAATTAAAATGACCTCGCAGTGGTTGAGGCAAAACTTTCTGCTCTTTTGTATCCCATAACAGAAGAAGGAGTCTACAGAGATGTTCTTTTCTCTGAACTCTGCAGATGAAATGGTTAACAGTACTCACCGTGTGTTAACTGCTTAGGGCCCTTTTCTACATGCCTTGGTTTTTTCACTATGCACTGTGGTCACAATCTGTTCTTTAATTTCTCATTTTTTTTAATTAAAAAAACTTGCCTATACATCAACAGATATTGGCCGGGCACGGTGGCTCCCGCCTGTAATCCTAGCACTCTGGGAGGCTGAGGCAGGAAGATCACCTGAGGTCAGGAGTTCGAGACATCTTCAACAGATATCGTCTAACTTTGCTAAAGTTTTGAGAAATATTAGACATTTTTCAAGCCCCTGCTCAAATGTCACCTCCACTGTCCTTTGCTGTGCCTCCTGGCACTGTGCTTCTCTAACACTTTACGCAGCTCCCCATCATAGCTGTGAGCACGTTTATATTACAAGCAATTACTCGAGTGCCCCTGGCTAATTTGTTAACTCCTTTGGAGCACAGATCATGTCTTAGTTATTGTAGTAACTAAGAATTGTTTGTTCAACCGATGATACCCATGAACAAAACCTCTTGCAAAAGTCATGACAAGGCCGGGCGCGGTGGCTCACGCCTGTAATCCTAGCACTCTGGGAGGCCGAGGTGGGCGGATCGTTTGAGCTCAGGAGTTCGAGACCAGCCTGAGCAAGAGCGAGACCCCATCTCTACTAAAAATAGAAAGAAATTATATGGACAGCTAAAAATATATATAGAAAAAATTAGCCGGGCATGGTGGTGCATGCCTGTAGTCCCAGCTACTCGGGAGGCTGAGGCAGGAGGATCCCTTGAGCTCAGGAGTTTGAGGTTGCTGTGAGCTAGGCTGACGCCAGGGCACTCACTCTAGCCTGGGCAACAGAGTGAGACTCTGTCTCAAAGAAAAAAAAAAGTCATGACAAGATTAAAACCCAGAATAAGACCTTTTTCAGAGCTGACATATAAATTTTTATTATATTCTAAAAGGAATATTTACAGAGTGTTTTCAGACTTCTAGACTCAAAAGACTACTCTACATATAATGTGCTTCTAGAGGAGAAAAAAATGTAATATCATCCCCGCTATTTCTTTTTTTTTTTTTTTTAGACAGAGTCTCACTTTGCTGCCCAGGCTAGAGTGAGTGCCGTGGCGTCAGCCTAGCTCACAGCAACCTCAAACTCCTGGGCTCAAGCAGTCCTCCTGCCTCAGCCTCCCGAGTAGCTGGGACTACAGGCATGCACCACCATGCCCGGCTAATTTTTTCTATATAGATTTTTAGTTGTCCATATAATTTCTTTCTATTTTTAGTAGAGACGGGGTCTCGCTTTTGCTCAGGCTGGTCTCAAACTCCTGACCTCGAGCGATCCACCCGCCTCGGCCTCCCAGAGTGCCAGGATTACAGGCGTGAGCCACCACGCCCGGCCTCATCCCCGCTATTTCTAATTGGTGTCTGAGAAAAAGACGGACAACTCAGTATTGGTATAGGGATGAAGGAAGTTCATTTCCAGCAGAATACTCCAGATCTAAAAAAATCTAAGTCTTTAGGCCAGGCGCAGTGGCTCACACCTGTAATCCTAGCACTCTGGGAGGCAGAGGTGGGCGCATCATTTGAGCTCAGGAGTTCGAGACCAGCCTGAGCAAGAGCGAGACCCTGTTTCTACTAAAAAAAATAGACAGAAATTAGCTAGACAACTAAAAATATATATATAAAAAATTAGCCGGGCATGGTGGCACATGCCTGTAGTCCCTGTAGTCCCAGCTACTGGGGAGGCTGAGGCAGGAGGATCTCTTGAACCCAGTTCAGGGTTGCAGGATTGTGCCACTGTATTCTAGCATAGTGATGAAGTGAGACCCTGTCTCTAAAAAATAAAAATTATGGCCGGGCGCGGTGGCTCACGCCTGTAATCCTAGCACTCTGGGAGGCTGAGGGGGGCGGATCGTTTGAGCTCAGGAGTTCGAGACCAGCCTGAGCAAGAGCGAGATCCCATCTCTACTAAAAATAGAAAGAAATTATATGGACAGCTAAAAATATATATAGAAAAAATTAGCCGGGCACGGTGGTGCATGCCTGTAGTCCCAGCTACTCGGGAGGCTGAGACAGGAGGATCCCTTGAGCTCAGGAGCTTGAGGTTGCTGTGAGCTAGGCTGACGCCACGGCACTCACTCTAGCCTGGGCAACAAAGTGAGACTCTGTCTCAAAAAAAAAAAAAAAAATTATGAGACTGATTTGTCAAAAGTAACAAGGATTCACTCTTTGATCCGTAAGTGTCCCAATCTAGTATTAAGGTTATTACTGAACAAGGTTGTGCTCTTTAAGAACATTCCATTTTCCTCTACTCCTTATTCTTTCAGGTCAGTAATAATACAAAAGCAGCAGCTAGCTTTCACAGAATGCTTCCTATACGTCAGGAATTACGGTAAGCACTTTTAAATGCATTATCTAATTTTATCCTCAGATCAACTCCATAAAGTAGATACTATTACTACCTTCTTTCAAAGATACTTATAGAGAAGCTAAATGACTTGTCCAAGGTAACAGCCAGAATACTAAGAGGTACAACTAAAGCACAATTCCACCTGTCTCCTAAGCCTGTGCTCTTACTACTAAATTACGCTTCCTCTCATGTTGTTAAAAAACACCACTTGAGTTGACCTCTCAGTGAAAGGCATTTGAAAAATAACAAGTACCTTCTGTGCAGGTGGGAGAAATAGCAATTAAAGGAGATAGATCAGTGAGAAGGTTAAAAGTATGCAACCTGAATAAAAATTTCAAGAGCCATCATTTCAAGTGCTTAATGGTCACACATGGCTAGTGCCTCCCATACTAGACAGTACACATATAGGATATTTCCACAATCACAAAAAGTTCTATTGGACAGTCCTGGTCTAGAGATATCTGGGGACTAATGCGCAATAACTGAGGTTCAAATTAACCCACTGGATTATCAACACAAAGCTAAAAAGAGAAAGGGTACATTCAGTACCCTCTCTCTCTTTTTTTTATTTACTTTTTTAAATTGGGGCTGGCTCCGCGGGGCTCTCGGGCATGCGCAGCCTCTCTGGGCCACCCTCTCTCTTTAAAACAGTGATAAAATAGTAAATAACATTATCAATAAATTTCCAACAAAGTAAGAGTTCCATCAAAACTCAAATAAAAATGTCAGCATCAAATAAAGAAATCTATATATACATATACACACATACACACACACGAATTGTTCATTAATTGGAAATGGATAAAAACATGGAATACCATACAGATTTAAAAATACATGAACTAGGTCTACCAACATGGATAAATAAGAAATTTTTTTTTAAGTGAAAAAAGCAAGTTAATACCAAGACACCATCTATGCAAATTTTTAAATCATAAAACATCACCTGGATACAAACATATATACTATAAGCATAAAAACATGGATGGGAATGATATACACCAATCTCACAAACATGGCAAAGAGAGAAATAAGAGAGGAGATATTAACTAAATCTGTAACATTGTCCTTATATTAAAAGAGAGAGAGATCTGGAGCAAATACGGTAAAGGTAAAATGTCAGCATGTATTAAACTGCCTCAGCCTCCTGAGTAGCTGGGACTATAGCTGCATGCCACCTTGCTCAGTTAATTTTTTTTTTTTTTTTTAGTATTTTGTAGAGACAAGGTCTCACTACATTGCTTAGGCAGGTCTTGCACTCCTGACCTCAAGCGATCCTCCTGCCTCAGCCTGAGAAAGGAACCATTAAAGGAAGAACTCTGGCAGATGCCACCTTTATCAGTAATCAAACTTAACATTGTCTGTAGTAGAACAAATTGATACTGTGCCTTCTGATGAGATGTGCTGAGGAGGACACAACACTTACAGAGTACTCCTGCCAAAAGTATATACACTGAATCTATGCAAGTGGAAAACAATCAGATAAATCCATATGGTGAGACATTCTGTAAGACAACTAGCCTGGACAATTAAAAAATGTCATTATTCCCTTCTTACTACTGTACTTGACTAGGGAAAAAAAGTCATCACAAAAGATTTCCCCAGCCCCCCAAAAATGTGACAGAAGTGCTCTAGATAAAAGGAGCTAAAGAGATGTCAACTAAAGGAAATACATTATCCTTAACTGAAATCGGGACAGGGAGGAAAAAAAACAGCAATCAAAGGCAACTGGAGAAATCTGAAATATAACATTGTATCACTGTTAAATTAAAAGTCCTTCGTACACTGAATTATTTAGAGGTGAAGTATCATGATGCTCCAATTTACTATTAAATCAGTCAGCAAAAAGAATATTTAAAAATCCAGAGAAAAGAGAGAGTATGTACCCGCAAACATGGCAAAAAGCTAAAAATTGGTGAATCCAAGAGAAGGATATACTAGGTGTCTGTTGTACTACTCTTTCAGCTTTTCTGTATATGTGAAATTGTGCAAAGTAAAAATAAAAAGTTCAAAAATATTGTAAAATTCCTTGTTTTTCATTATTTCATTACCTTTTTTTTGCTACCCTTGGCATCATAGTGAATATTACTTGTTTTAATTTTTTCAATATATATAGCTAATAGGAAGTATTATAGCATGAATATAGAATAAGATTAAATAAAGAATACTCTATTAATACAAAACTTGAAAACATCAATGGATACTTGGAATAGAAATTACTGTAACATACCACCTATTTTACCTAGCCTCTCTTTGAATCTGACAACTTTGGCCACTACACCCTTCTTAAATTTCCTACTGCCACTCATGACTCAATTTCCTTGGCCAGTTATTCCTCCACCAAACATCTCTCTTACATGTGATAGTCCTCAGCATTTAGTTTCCCACACTTTCTCCCAATTATCAGTTGACTCAATTACCACCAAATTATCAATGGCTTCCATATGCATTTTTCTACCCAGACCTCTCTTCAAAACTCCAGATACAGATTTCCAACTGCCTATGCTGTCCCAGATAAACTTCACGTTGTAGAAAATAAAAAGAAAGGAGTTATAAAAGTTTAGTTCAAAGCAAAAGTTAAAAACCCCTAAATGGAACAAAGATTTTGTGATGATAGAAGATATGGTCCACAATGAAGATATAAACGTAACAAGTCTTTCTATAGAACATAAATGTGATGGTGCCAGTTCCCAACTTCAAGCCTTTTCAGTGATTCAAATAACTTCAGAACATCTTCAAAGTACCGAGAGAAATGTCAACCCAGAATTCTATATCCAGCAAAAATACCCTTCAATAATTAAGGAAAAATAAAGACATTTCAGATTAAGAAAAACTAAGAGAATTTATTTCCAGAAGTCCTGCTCTAAAACAAATGGTAAAAGAAGGTCTTCAGGCTGAAGGGAAATGATATCAGAGTGAATATTAGAACTAGAAGAATGAGTTAAGAGCAACAGAAATGGCTAGTGTCTAGGAAAATAAAGAAACACAAAACAACTGTTTCTCTTCTTAAGCTCTTGAAAATGCATATAATGGTTGAAGGCAAAAATTAACATTGTCTGGTAAGTATGTGGACATATATGACAATTATAACATAGGGGAGGGGGCTAGAATAAAGGAACCTATATAGTTTCGATGCTTTCACATTTTATTTAAAGAGATAAAATGCTGACTCTAAGTAGACAGGTTAGTTATACATTGTGTAATACTAGAGCAACCACTAAAAACAGGACAGATATAACCAAAAGCCAATATATTAAAATAGAACACTAAAAAATATTCAATTAGTCCAAGAGTAAGCAGACAAGGTAAACAAAGAAGCCCCCTCCAAAAGAGGCGATAAACAGAAAACAAATAATAAAAATAAACCTAAATCCAACCATATCAATTATATTAAATGTAAAAGGCCCAAAACACATTAATTAAAAGAAGCTGTCAGGTTAAATTTTTAAAAAGTGAAACAAGAAACCCTGTCTAAATATAATGATATAAATAGATTTAAAGTAAAAGGGTAGAAAAACACAAGACAATCTAACAGTAGTAAAAAAAAAAGTTGGAATAGCTATATTAGTATTAAGCAGTGGGGTTTTTGTTTTTGTGGGGTTTTTTTGTTTTTTGTTTTTTGTTTTTTTTTTTTGAAACAAGGTCTTGCTCTGTCACTCAGCCTGGCGTGCAGTGCCGAGATCGAACTCCTGGGCTGAAGCAATACTCCTGCCTCAGCCTCCCAAATAGCTAGGACTATGGGCACATGCCACCATGCCCACCTATTTTATTTTCTGTAGAGACAGTGGTCTTGCTATTTTGCCCAGACTGGTCTCAAACTCATGTCGCCAGATAATCCTTTCACCTCCCACACAGTGCTGGGATTACATTGCCCCGACAAAATAGTGGTTTTTAATGCAATGAATATTACCAGAGATAAAGGTCATTTCATATATGACTTCATTTGTCAAATAATCAAGAGAACAAAACAACCGTAAGTGCTTATGCACCAAATAACAGAGCCTTAAAATACATGAGGCATAAACAGAATTTTAATGAGAACAAATTCCTAACAATAGTTTTAGACCTCAGCAGTCCTCTCCGTAATCAACAGAACAAGTAGACAACAAATCAACAAAGATATAAGCCTTAACAACACAATATCAACCAACTTGCCCTCATTGATATTTATGAAACACTCTACCTAACAGCAGAGGAATATACCCTTTTTCCAACTGCAAATGGAACACTCACCTAAACAGACAATGTTTTAGGCCATAAATCTCAAATTATTTTAAATTAGTCATACCAAGTATGTTCTCTGATCATAATGGAATTAAAAAACAATAAGAAAGATATCTGGAAAATCCCCAAATGTTTGAAAATTAAACAATACACCTCAAAACAAGCCATAGGTCAAAGAGTAAGTCACAATAAAAATTTAAAATACTGTGAATTAAATAAAAATGAAAATACAACATACCAAAAATTGTGAGATACAGTTTAAAAAGTACATAGAGGGACATTTATAGCAGCAATAAATGCTTAGATTAAAAAGGAAGGTCTCAGCCAGGTGCATTGGGGCTCACGCCTGTAATCCTAGCACTCTGGGAGGCCAAGGTGGGAGGATCACTTGAGCTCAGGAGTTTGAGACCAGCCTGAGCAAGAGCAAGACCCCGTCTCTACTAAAAATAGAAAGAAATTATCTGGCCAACTAAAAATATATAGAGAAAAAATTAGCTGGGCATGGTGGCGCATGCCTGTAGTCCCAGCTACTCGGGAGGCTGAGGCAGTAGGATTGCTTAAGCCCAGGAATTTGAGGTTGCTGTGAGCTAGGCTGACACCACAGCACTCACTCTAGCCTGGGCAACAGAGCAAGACTCTGTCTCAAAAAAAAAAAATTAAAGTTTTTTTTTTGTTTTTTTTTGTTTATTTTTCACTACAATCCAAAGGAGTAGAAAAAAATTAAAGTTTTTACTAAATTTTCAGAAGCATTATTTTAAAAAGTCAAAGTTTTTTTCCTAACCTAATTATCTAAGTCACATGTTAATGTCAAGCACCCAAAGGGGAGTCAGCAAAGTATGGGCAGTCACAATCTGTCTCTGTAAATAAAGTTTTATGAGAACACAGTCACACTCATTTGTTTACTTACTGTCTATGGCTGCTTTCATGCTACAAGGGCAGAGCTGGGTAGCTGCAACAGTGCCACTATGAGTTGGCCTGCGAAACCTAAAATATTTACTACTACCCAGTGCCTTAAAAAAAAGTTTGCCAACCCCCTGGTCATTAGATCATCTACTCCAGCCTACACTTTACAGGTGAGTAAACTGAGATCCACAAAAGAATGACTTTCTCTAGGGTTCAGACTTAAGCAGCAATGAAGAACTCCATTGCCATGGTGCTTTCCACCTAGCCAAAGAGCTCTCAAAACAGACATCTGCCTCAGCCCCATTTGGCCGGTAAACCTCAGGTGCTCAAAAGTGAGTCTATTTGCCAATACACTGATGAGGAGAGAGGACTTTGGGCCTAATCAGTATCCAAGAGCACCTGCTAAAGGTCTGACACATAAGAAGGGATTGGGGAAGGTTTGAAAACAAACAGGTGATGGGAATACAAACTGATTCAGTCTTTTAAATGGCACATGCTGCAACCCAATAATCCAATCCCACTCCTAGGAATCTACCCTATAGAAACACCAGCATTAAGTAACCAAAGATAACAGCTCTAGCACATTAGGACAGCACAAAGCAAAAAGGCCTGAAATCTCAATAGGCAAACAAATATTAACAGCAAATGCGAGTATGTATTAATAAAGAAAAAAAGGGACACTTAATGTCTTTGCTTTTTGTGTTAGGACCCTGTGAGCATGCGATTTGTGACCCCTGCCATAACAATCTCCACTGTGAGGTTTCTTCTGAGAGAGAGGAGATTCACAATTCAAGCTGTTAAGGCAATTAAGGATGATATACACGGAAGAAGGCAATCTTCCAAGTTTATAGAGGATCAGAAATCCGAGGCATCTCATTTAGATAATTCAGACTCAAAAGTTCAAATATGTATCTGAAATTACAGTAAAAACCGCTTTTTAAATT
Source organism: Eulemur rufifrons (assembly GCF_041146395.1). NCBI lineage: Eukaryota > Metazoa > Chordata > Mammalia > Primates > Lemuridae > Eulemur > Eulemur rufifrons. The sequence continues at coordinate 44,108,628 of NC_090991.1, forward strand.
TTTGTTTACAAAATACTTTGAAAGCACATAAATTGGAGAAAAAAGTGATTTTCTGAATAAGATTTCAAGTATGTGAAATAATTTTGATGTCTACAAGAACAGGGAAAACTGCATTGATAATTTTATTAGCTGCTTTAAATGTTGGACTATTTCCTCAGACAAGTGTTGATACAGCTATGCAAGAATTAGAAAGGAAAAATGACAAGAGAAATTCCACACAGATTCATATGTGCATTTCTGAAATATTTTTTGATTTCCATAAATAGAATGTACTATACACAGACCTCAAAAGAGGCAATGTGAAATGAACATACTGAAAACACAGAGGACGCCATATTTCTAGTAAAATATAGAAACTGCACCTACTGACATTGTTCAGTAGGTTCAGTATGAATCACTTGGCCATACAGTCTCCCAAGTGTGTGAATTACAGAACATACCCACGAGTAGGGTCCTAAGCATGAACTTTCTTAGCAAATCTCAGGAGGTTCTATAGCTGCAATTTAACATCACTTAAGTAACAAAAGAATTCCACTCAAAAAAGGAGATATCTTTTCCTTCAAAACTTTCTTCCCTCCTGTCCTATATATAATGACTGTTAATTTTACCAGGAATGTGGCAGATTTTCTAACATTAAGTGTTAACTGACTGCCTCTTCCCATTACCACCAAGAACAACAAATAATGTACTGTCATCTCAAACATGACCCCAAGTCTTACTGCAGAAATGCAATACCATAGCATATACACAAATAATGCTGGGCCAACAGTCTCAACAAAAGAGAACCACAGCCAGACTGCTGGGGCTACCCAATCAGCGCAGAATTCTCAGCAAAGGAAAAGGCCAGAGAAAAAGAGATGTTAGATAAATTCTCACCGGTCTAACAGAGACTAGCTGACTACAATCAGTCCAAGAGAGCTTTCTGCAATGATATGAAATGACCCAAATACTCTACATTTGTGTGGTGCAATACATGTTGCTACCAAGCACTTGAAATGTAGCTAGTGCCACTGGGAGACTAAGTTTTAATTTTACTTAAATTTTAATTAATTTAAATTTCAAGAGCCATGAGGCCAGTGGCTACCATATTGGACAGTGCAGAAGCAGAGGGTGAAAAGAATCCAGGGCTTTCTCTGACTTGTACATTCAGTTCAACAATTACCTACCTTATGCTGCCTACTGCATACTAGGGACTGAATTAGACACTAAAGAGAAAAACTGAATGAGACCCTCCCTTGCCCCAAGGTTCTAATGAAGAAGGGGCCAGATAATTAACAGCCCATTTCAGTACAATGTCTTAAAAGATAAAGTTATAATGATAGCCTGTGAGGTGGATCACACCAGTAATCTCAGCACTTTGGGAGGCTGAGGCAGGAGGATCCCTTGAGACCACAAGTTCAAGACTAGCCTGGGCAACACAGTGAGCCTCCATCTCTATAAAAAATTAAAATAAAAAATTAGCAGGGCATGGTGGCACGTGCCAGTAGTCCTAACTACTCGGGAGCCTGAGGCAGGAGGATCATGTGAGCCCAGGAGTTCCAGGTTTCAGTGAGCTATGATCATGCCACTGCACTCTAGCCTGGGCGACAGAGCAAGACCTTGTCTCAAAAAATAATAACAACAACAACAACGATAGAGCGGTCAAATAATCAAGAGGATAAAACAATCCCTCCTAAAGGTTTATGAACATAACAGAGCCTCAACGTACAGGAAAACTGATAGAACTCCAAGGAAAAACAGATAAATCCTTAATAATAGTCACAGACTTCAACACTCCTCTCTCAGTAATCAGTATAACAAGTACACAGTCAGCAAGACACAGAGGCTCTTAAAACACTATCAAACAACTTGACCTAGTTGACATTTATGAAATACTCCACACAACAGAAGAATATACCTTCTTTTCAAGTACATATAGAATATTCACTTAGACTGACAGTATTTCAGGAGCAAAACAAACCTCTAAAAAGGTTTTACAAAATTAAAGTTATATAAAGTATGCTCTCTGAACATAATGGAATTAAAGTAGAAATCAGCAACAGAAAGATACCTAGAAAATCTCTAAGTATTTGGAAACTGAAACATCAATGTACAAAGTCCTAGAGGTTAAAGGGGTAGGGTGTAAAGGAACTCAGCCCCACCTGGGGGCAAATGGAATGCATGCTCAGAGAAGGCAGGCTGGAGAAGGTGACCCCTGTGCTGACTAGGATCAGTAACTGTAAGGTGTGTGAGAACTACAAAAAATTCAGTATTACTAGAAGATCAGATTTAAGGCGAAGAGAAATAAGGAGTGAGTGAGAAGAGAAATTAGGGAAATTTAGAAGTCAGTTCATCCTTGACCCCCTTTTCTCCCCCTCACAACACCCCAGCCTAACAAATCACTAAGGATTCACTCTATAATTCTTGAATTATTTTTCTCCACTCCCACTGATACCAACCTAGCACAAAATCAGTCATCTAGTCTACTTCAACAGCCTAACTCCCTTCATCCATCCTTACCCCACTCCAACTCATTCTCCATTCTACAGTCAGAGAGACTTTTTAAAAAACACAAATCTAGCCAGACACAGCAGCACCTGCCTATGGCCTCAGCTACTTGAGAGGCTGAGGCAGGAGAATCGCTTGAGCCCCAGAGTTCAAGTCCAGCCCGGGAAACGTAGTGAGAACCTGTTTCTTAAGGGTGAAAAAAAACAGCCACACTAAGGGATACATCACTGCAAAACTACCGTGAAAGAGCCTAAAAGCTTAAGAAAGGGAAGAAAAAACTCAGGTATAGGACATGAAGGAAGTAATCAGATGGCACTAGATTTCTAGTGCAATACTAAGTGCTAGAACACAATAAAGCAAATCCTTCAAGTGAAACTGATTAATTGAGGATCCTATACCAGCCAAGCCATCCATCCAATATTAGGGTTGAAAACGGCATTTTCAGACATGCGTAATGGTATTAGAAAGTTTACTTCTCACGCACCCATTTTTAGGTAGCAACTAAAGGTTGTGCTGAAAAAGAGAAGTAAACCAAAGACATAGGACCCAAAAAACTGGATCGACATGAAAAAACTGCAAAAAAAAGTTCCAGTGTGATGTGAAAAAAAGAGAGCAACCAGTTCAGGCAAGAGCAGGAATGCTGAGGGCTGCAGAAGGATCAACAAGGAAAAAAATGAAATTGTTATATTTTAGAGTTTGGAAAATAATAAATGAGATATTTACAGACTTGATAGTGATCTGCGCTAACACAGAACACTAAAAGCAAATGAAAAAATAAGATAATAACTCCAGGAAAATATTAATAGTCATCAAAAAGGAAAACCCATCCCATAACCATAGCACATGGCTTAATGGTGAATATTTCTAGTCATGACAGTGTAATCAATCCCTCATGATTTATCCAAAAATCATGCTTTTCCATAATGGGAGGGGAAGAGGAAAGTAAGGGGAATTATAATAAGGCTAAATCCTCATCTATCATAACAAAGTCAAGAAATAAATGTCTAAAATTGAGAAATCAAATATAAGCATCTTATTTTAAAATACTGTAGTACAGCCTGGACATTACAAAAGTAAAAATTAAAAAATTAGCTGGGCATGGTGGCATGCACCTGTAGTCCCAGCTACTCAGGAGGCTGAGGCAGGAAGATCACTTGAGCCAAGGAGTTTGAGGTTGCAGTGAGTTACGATCACACCACTGCACCCCAGCCTGGGTGACAGAGCAAGACCCTGTCTCTAAAATAAAATAAAATAAAATACTAGGGGGAAAAAACAGGTACAAGAGTGGAAAGCCATTGCCTCTGGAGAGATCTTGGGGTGGGAAGACATATAGAAGACAACTGCTTTTGTTCACTATGAGCTTTTATTTTATTTATTTATTTATTTTTTTGAGACAGAGTCTCACTCTGTTCCCCAGGCTAGAGTGCCATGGTGGCAGCCTAGCTCACAGCAACCTCAAACTCCTGGGCTCAAGCAATCCTTCTGTCTCAGCCTCCCAAGTAGCTGGGACTACAGGCATGCGCCACCATGCCTGGCTAATTTTTTTTTCCTATATATTTTTAGTTGTCCAGCTAATTTCTTTCTATTTTTTTTTTTTTAATAGAGATGGGGGTCTCACTCTTGCTCAGGCTGGTCTTGAACTCCTGAGCTCAAACGGTCCACCGGCCTCAGCCTCCCAGAGTGCTAGGATTACAGGCATGAGCCACCGTGCCCAGCCCACTATGAGCTTTTAATACTGTTTTAATTTATTTTACCTATGTTCATATACTATTACTTTGATAAAGACACAATGATATGGAAAAAACTTTGCTGTACATTAAGTAAAAACAAGCAGTTTGTTTAATATGATCCCAGTTATAGCTTCTTAAAAATATGTACATAAAAGCATGTTATAAAAATGGAATTAAAATATATAAACATTTCCAGTAGTTATCTTTGGTTGATGGAATTACAGATGATTTTCATTTTCATTTTTGCATTATGTGTATTTTCCAAAAGAGTATATGAGCACTATTTTTGTAATATTTCATTGCAATTTTTAAAAACCTGAGAATAGATGAGACCTCAAGGGAAGGAGGGAAATAGTGAAAGGGCCATGGGAAAACTTAAAACCCTGGAAAAAAGGTGTTTAAGGAGAAGGCAGAGAAAGATCCCATGCAGGAACTGCCAAAGAGCTAGAAATATCAAGAATGCCTTCTCGGCCGGGCGCGGTGGCTCACACCTGTAATCCTAGCACTCTGGGAGGCCGAGGCGGGTGGATCGCTCAAGGTCAGGAGTTCGAGACCAGCCTGAGCAAGAGCGAGACCCCGTCTCTATTAAAAAAAAAAAAAAAAAAGAATGCCTTCTCTACTTAAACTGGCCATTGTAAATAACTGAAGTAAATTTATTACTTATAGTTCAGGAATAAATCTAATGTTAGGTGAACTAAATTTTTTTAAATGAGTAAATTAACATTTAATATTTCTATTAAAGGGGGAGAAATAAAGCTCTATTTTAATCTGCATTTTTACTTAAATATAGTCCTCAAAACATTTTTTTTTTTTTGAGACAGAGTCTCGCTCTGTTGCCCGGGCTAGAGTGAGTGCCATGGTGTCAGCCTCACTCACAGCAACCTCAAACTCCTGGGTTCAAGTGATCCTCCTGCCTCAGCCTCTCAAGTAGCTGGGACTACAGGCATGCACCCCCATGCCCGGCTAATTTTTTCTATATATATTTTTAGTTGGCCAGATAATTTGTTTCTATTTTTAGTAGAGACGGGGTCTCGCTCTTGCTCAGGCTGGTCTCAAACTCCTGACCTCTAGCAATCCTCCCGCCTCGGCCTCCCAGAGTGCTAGGATTACAGGCGTGAGCCACTGCACCCGGCCTCAAAATATTTTTATACCTTGTGATTCAGTGGACAGCTTTGGAAAGAATAAAATATTAACCCACTACACAGCAAGTAAGGCCTCTGTATCTTCACAGAATCACCATCTTCAGTTCAGGGGGAAAAAAATCAACAGATAATAATAGCTAACATGTATTAAATCTTTACCATGTTCCAACCACTGTTGTGGGCACATATTAACTCATTTAACCCTCACAGCAACTTAAATTAAGTACTATGATATCTTCATTTTACAAAGGAGGAAAGCAAGGCACAGAAAATTGAGCACACTGCCCACCATCACAAAGCTCAGATTCAAACCTATGAACTTTGATTCCAGATTCTTCATTCTTTAAATCTCTATGCTACATGTCACCTCTCTAGATGCCTGACAATCATTAAAAGATTCCTGTAGAATCCTCATATTCTCGTACATCATGACAGACTAAAATTCTGTAGCGGGCTCGTATATACAGATGTCCCCAATGCCTACCACAAGTCTGCACTGCCAGTGTGGAAATCAATCGTGTAATTCCACTTACACTGGTCCTTATCTGGGAAATTCCTTCTGGAATAAACTCTCCAAGCTGACCTAAGGCAACCCAAAAACCATAAATCTTTTGGAAGACTTACAACGCAGCTCTCTACTGTCCTCAAAGAATTCTTCTTAAAAACTACTGTAACATTGAACACTTCTGCTTTTGATGGAAAAAACAAAACAAAACAAAACAAAACCTACTGTAACAAACAAAACAAGTTCAGTTAAAATAATTCTATAAAAATTGAATTTGCAATGATCCAGCAATTCCACTCCTAGGTATATATCCAAGAGAAATGAAAACATATGTCTAGACAAAAAACCTGTACATAAATGTCCACAGCAGCATTATTCATAATAGCCAAAAAGTGGAAACAATTCAAATGTCCATGAACTGATGAAACAGATAAGCAAAATGTGGTCTCCAGGCACAGTGGCCCACACCTGTAGTCCCAGCTACTCAGAAGGCCAAGACAGGAGGATAACTTGAGCCCAGGAGTTCCAGGGTAGCCTGGGCAACATAGTAAGACACAGACCCTTTAAAAAAAAAATGTTGTTATATCCATACAATGGAATGTTATTCAAATATAGTATATAGTTATTCAAATATAGTATGTATCTATACCATACTAAGATATGCGTGAACCTTGAAAACATTATGCTAAATGAAAAAAGAAGCCACTTGTTAATACATTATATGATTCCATCTATAAGAAATGTCCAGGAGAGGTAAATCAACAGAGAATGAAAAGAGATTAGTGGTTGCCAGGGGATGAGGGAGAGGGAGGGGAAGAATGGGGAGTCACTGCCACAAGCAAAGGTTTCTTTTTGGGGGGATAAAAATGTTCTGGAATTAAGTAATGGTTAATGGTTGTCTAACTCTGTGAATATACTAAAAACAAGTAAATTATACACTTTACAAGGGTAAATTTTATAGTATATAAAATTATATTTCCATAAAACTATTATTTTAAAAATTGAATTTTTATAAATATTGCTTGAAAATCATTGAGCAATTTAAAAGATATCCAAAACTGTTAGCTACTACTGTTACTATTTAAAAAATCATATGGCAATAAAAAAATAATATATAAATAACTTACTATCTAGAAAAAGATAAAAATAATTTTAGATATATAACAGACAAAACAATTAAAACATGATTGTATTTAATTATGCACATTTTAATTCTTTCTGTGTGGTTTTACTTTCAATCTTTTAAAGTGTATTTTAAATGTATAAGTTTTGTTTTTATTTATTTTTTATTTTTTTTGAGACAGGGTCTTGTTCTGTTGCCCAGGCTGGAGTGTAATGGCATGATCCTCAAACTCCCGGGCTCAGGCAATCCTCCTGCCTCAGCCTCCCTAGTAGCTGGGAATGCAGGCACATGCCACCACGCCTGGCTAATTTTTTTATTTTTATTTTTGTAGACACAGGGTCCCAATATTGCCTAGGCTGGTCTTGAACTCCTGGCCTCAAGCAATTCTTCCACCTTGGCCTCCCAAAGTGCGAGGTTACTGGCATTGTACCCAGCTGGGTTTTTTTTTTTGGTTAAATATTCTGCCTCCTGAGGCTTATCATTTTAAAGAACCAAAAGAAAGGAAAAAATTAGAACAATGAGGGTCAGTGCAAAGCTACTCCTGAATTATGAAGCTGAGACTATAACCACTGTAAGCAAGCAACCAAAGAGGAGAGACCAAGGTACCCAGGACTAGAGGAAGACCTCCCAGAAAGGGGTATTGGAGCCTGGCTAAGGAGCACGGAGGGAAGAGGGCAGCAGCAAGGATTTGCTCCTGTCTGTGTGACCCAGATTACTGCTGGACCACCGCTACCACCACCCTCTTAGCCACCACATCCCCACCTCCAAGGGTCTGCAGTCACAGGGAAGACACAGGGTCTTGAGGAGTGAGGAAAGGAGGATCTAACAAGAGAACAGAGCTCCTGGCCTTAACATCTCCAATCCTGCTGCATACACACATTTCAATACACAGCTCCATTTCCAAACACACCTACGGGTGAGCACCAGAAGGGCAGACAAGCATGAACTGTATGCAAGACTATTTATCACCGCATACCTAGGACACACCTCCCTACTACTCACAAATCATGTTGCCCAAATTTGTTTTTCAGAGGCTCTGAGTGATCATGGCTCACTGCAGCCTCGAACTCCTGAGCTCAAGTGATCCTCCCACCTCAGCCTCCCAAGTAGTTAGGCCCATAGATGTGCACCACCACACCTGGCTAATTATTTTTTTTTTGTAGAGATGGGGTCTCAACCATGTTGCCCAGGCTGGTCTCAAACTCCAGGCCTTAAGCCATCCTCCCACCTTGGCCTCCCAAAGTGCTGGGATTACAGGCATGACACACCACACCTGGCCCTGTCCAGCTTTTTAATAACTCTTTTGGCCCTCATTTTCTTTCTTCTAATTCTCATGTTTAACCTCTTCAGGTACTGATAGCTGAAAACAGAACTCATTAATTTCCCTTATAATCTTGACTTTCCTATTGCTACTGAAAGCACTACCATCCTTACAAAGGCATATTTGATTCATTCCTCTCTCAGTCTACACATCTGATATGTCAAGGCCTGGAGAACTCTACCTACTGATTTGCCATCCAGGGCTACAAAACATATCCAGATCCCACCAGCTATCTCATCCTCTTCCAATCCATCATGCAGAACAGAAGCTACGCTAAAGTTCCTCACATGCCACTGAAATCATATCCTCCTCTGCAGATCTTCTGATTGACCCCCAATACCCAAAATTAAACAGGTTTGAAATAGATTTGAGAAAGGGAGGGCTTCAGACCATCTCTCCCATAATTCTCTCAATTTAGAGGAAAGGGTTATACCAGTGGCTTAACAATATTCTCTGCAATTTGATTTGGTTTTGTTTCATGCTTATGCATAGTGCTGGTGGGAATACAGCATATCCCCCTGGATGTTCCAGGAGTGAAAAATGCCTGAGGATCACTGATGTAGCCCAATCCTTACTCTACAGATGAGGATGGGAATGCTATCGCCTGGTTCTCTAGATACTGCCAAACATAGCATATGATGGAGTTTAGTTTATTTCCTTCACATACTCAGGCTCTTGCTAAATCGTGTTGAGACTGCCCACACTTTACTATCAGTCCCTGCTGCTCCCTTCCGCTCTCCCTCCCTCAATCTGTCTGTCCTCACTTGCCACATGCCCATCCAGGAAGCATATGCCCATACCAATTCCCCCAAAGAGGGTATGGTATGATCTTGTCCTCCTTTAAATCTCCACTGCACTTTGTACCTCATTTGTAGCAATCAGGAATTACACGTATACTGAACAGATATTTGGTTGACACTGATGGGAAGAAATATTGCCAAACCAGTAACAAATTCTGTTTCAGATAAATCTATAGTTCATTCATGGCCTCTCTGCCACTGATCTTCACTGTCATAATCTTCAGAGGACATAAATCACTAACTCTCCCAGGATAACACCAGGGTTGTTGCTTTCTAAAGTCATCAGAGGTTTCATATTTCAAAATTCCAGGTAAGCATTCTCAGAAGTCTCACACAAGACAGACTGAAATACAAGAACCATTCTGTTTTGAGCATAATTTAATTTTTTTAATTAGCAAATGATTAATTTCAAAGTGCTGTCAGAACTTTACCAAATGCCTATTCAAAACAGATTTTCTATATAATCTCAAAGCATTGGTGGTATCATAAAACCTATAGGCTGAAATAATCCTAAATTTGAAAAATAAAAATTAATAAAAGCTTTATTTAGCCAAATGCCTCCAGCTTAAGCAAAACTAGATGTTTCAACTTTGTATTAACAAGTTGTCATCCCTACAGTTTTTATCATGTGACTACCTTAGGTACCCATTAAAAATGTTTCTCCATAAAAGGAAAACAATCTCTAATGAATAAACTTTTAAAAATCTATGATTTTCATAATGTCAACCAATGTCTTTGCATCATCAACAGCTATATTACCTACAAAGTACTCACCAGATGAATAGATGAATGAGTTCTTTCTTACACTAGAAACTTAACACATCAGTACTTAAGTCAACATTCTAAACTACAAAAATAAATCAAATTATTCTAAATTAGCAAGAACATAAATTTCTCTTTTTGCTTTGACGGTACAACAGGATTCAAATCCACCAATCATATTTCTTTATGTGCTCTTGGGCTACCTTAAACCAAGTCCTAAAACTTTTTTCTTCCAAAGCATACACACATATACACATTCACCTGACAGCCTTCCTCCCAGGAAGTACAGACAATAAAACTAATGAAACTAATACTTAGCCTGAACAACTCACTGTCATGCATTGTTACTCATTCCAGGCAAGTGGACATATTCTAAAAATTCAGAACACAAAATGTCACCTCCATTTTACTATAACCTTAAGAAATAATGTCTTTCAGAAGGTAAAATATCCAAGTTAACACCACAGCCACTAAAGAAAGGAAAATGCCTGGCAAGCAGTATGAAATACCAGCTCAAAACAGAGTAACTCTGCTATTAAAAACATTCACTGGTTAAATTGTATATTAAAACCTAATTAGATCAATTTTTAGTTTCCTAAATCCAAAATATTTAGAAGCTTTGGCACCTACTGTAGAATTACCAAAACTTCATTTATTACAAGTTCTCACCTACTAACAATAGTTTATCCAACCAATCTTTGATGAGCACCTGCTATGTGCAAAACACTGTTAGGAGCTGCAGGGGGAAAAGATCAACACGTATCCCTAAGTAGTCAATAAATTCTTATAAGGCTAGGACAAGTATACACACGGTGGGCTACAAGCATCATTAAGAAAAACAAAATGTCACTGAAGTATCACATATAAAGTATTTTTTTTTTTTAAAAAAGAAGCCTAGCCACAAACTGTAATTTAATACAATACATGCATAGCCATCAATCCTAAATACTATTTGCTAAGCCTTCAAATGGGACTTAAAGTTAGCTGAACTGCCATGTCAAAATGTCTTAGCTCTTTCTAACCAGAAAAACCTTCCTCCAACAGTGTAAATAATTCAGTCTCCATGTTTCACTTCCTAGCTGTTAGGTACAAAGAAGACCAACACGTGATTTCCTAAGGTAAAAACTATTACTATAAAAGAATGTACTAAAATTAAGTTGGCAACAACTAACATGTGGTCCCTTCTACATGCAAAATGTAAATACTTGACACTTGATTCATTTCCTTCATTCTCTTGACAGCCTTCCACGGACAAGACAGGTAACTAATTTTACTGTCAGGTAAACGAAATCACCCTTTTTCACTTGATGTTAGGACAATCTAAATGGGTTTACAATTGGTTTAATACCTACACTACTTCCCCAATTAAGTATTTAAGTTTCCCCAATTAAGTATTTAAGTTTCCATTTATTAAAAACTGGAAACTCTTAAATTTAACTAATTCTGCTACCTACTCTCTCTAAAAATGACATGACATCTTTTTCAAGAAAAAGTAGTACGTCCTAATAAATATTTCCTCATAAACTTTAGTTTGTAAATGCTTTTAAAACCAGATTCTATCTTAGTTAACCCAGATTAACAAAAATATAAAGGAAAAGTCCTTTAGGTGGTTGTTACAGTTATGTTATTTTCACAACTTAGTAAACCGCAACTACGTATTTAATACAAAGCAGCAACTGTAGGGGGGGATGTGTGTGTTTAACAAAATGTATCTCAGCACCAGCCTAGAGAAACTTTCTGTTAGAAACTTTCTGTGAGAAAACAGAAGAGGAGTTACCATGGAGAAATTCATTACAGATTCAGGGAGGCCTTTTTCCTCAGAAATAGAATGAAAAGAAAAAGTCATTTTGTAAATCTGATACTTCTGCTGTGTGACTTATCAGTTGGTCCGAAAGTTCATCGTCATACAATTATGTCTAGATGATCAACTACACATCTTCCGCAACAGGTGACACGAAACTGCATTTCCAAAGCAAAGCAAAAGGGATCAAATCAGTCAAGACGCACGTTCCTGCTGTTTTGTACTTTTATTTTGGATTTAACCAAAATGATTTTGAATCGCATCAATTACCAAATTTCGTTTTGTTTTGTTTGGTGTTCTGCTTTGCTTTTTAATCAGCCATTTACCAGCAACTGTTGCACGAGCCCATTAGCGCTCGAAGAATAAAAACAAAAACACAGGACCAGATAAGGCTACCCTACTAACTCAACTGATCCATTTCCTTAACACAATTTTTAAACCACACAGCTAGGGGTGTGAAGAGAAGCATGTTTTATGTGTGTTTGTGTGTCACAGGCTGTCTAAATCTTTAATTCCCTTTTAAATAAGAGATACATAAAAATCCAAAAGAAACCACATTAGAAATGCAAAGAGATTTGCAAAACAAGGGGCTTCTTTCATTCCAAAAAACCACACCAAAACAAGGGGAGAAAAATGAATGCAATGGATATGTGTGTGCCAAAGTTTCAATCCTGCCCGGTGGAGACACTGCACTGGCACAAATTTTGAAGAGAAAAAAGAGGGGATGGGGGGGAGAAAGAGAGCGAGTGTGTGGCCTGCAAACTGCAACAATGCAATCTCCATTTTGAACAATGCGCCTCTTTCCTCTTGTAAATCTAGTTTTTTGCCACTTGATGTGCCGTCGCATTTCCCCTCTGTTTGGGGGGGAGGCGGGGTTGGGGGGAGATCGGAGCAGGATGCACAGTACTCCAGAGGGAGTGAGCAAGGGGGGAGGGTAGAGGAGGTGGGGAAGGAGTCTGCAGCAACTGGGCTGGGTGGGTACCTGGAGTGCTGCTGTAGGTGCTATGGCTCCTGAAGCTGCTTTCCGTGCAGTAACTGGCGTCGTCGTCGTCGTCGTCTTCCATCTCCTCCGGATAATCGGAATCATCGTCCTCCTCCTCCATCTCATCTTCCTCGTCGTCCTCAGAATCCTGGGTCTCCTCGGCGTCGCCGTCGTCGTCCTCCTCCTCCTCCTCCTCGGAGACCATGTCCTCCTCTTCCTCCTCCTCCTCGCTCTCGTGGTCATCGTACACCACTTTGTTGACGGCCCTGCGGGCCGGGGTGGTCCGGGCCAGGTGGCCGCCGCCGCCCCCGCCCCCCGTCCTGCCGCCCCCGCCTCCTCGCCCCCCCCGGCCCGGGGCGCTGGTGCTGGGGGGGGCCGGCGGCGGCGGCGGCGGCTTCCTTCGGCTACTGCTGCCCCCCCTGGGCGAGCTCAGCCGCGTCTTGGGCGCCACCTCAGCCTGGGCGGCGGCCCACCTGCCCCGGCTGCTGCCGCGGTGCCGCGAGCGCAGCCCCCCGATGGGTCCGGACGTGGGCGGCGGCGGCGGCGGCGGCGGCGGGGCCGGGGCGCAGCGCTCTGCAGCGGGAGCTGCGGGCTGCTTGGGCGGCCTGCCCCGCCGGCCCCTCATGTTGGAGCCGAGGCGGGGGGAGAAGGGAAAGCGGAGGGGGGAGGGGCGGGCGCAGGGGGGTGGTGGGGGGCGCCGGGGCCGGGTGGGGAGGCCCGCGGGGCCGGGCGGGAGGGGCCCGGCCGGCGGAAGCGGGTGGAGGGAGAAGGCTCAATCCGAATTGCTGGGGCCCCACTCCGGATCGCCTTCAGCCGCCATCTTGTTTCTTCCCTCTCGCTCGGTGACTGGGGGAACCGACAGCGGCCGCAGGCCCGGAGCGCGGTCACGTGAGCTGCGCAGCCGACGAGCCTGGGACGGAGCGAGGCGGCGCGGCGGCCGCTAGGGGGAGCGCGGGAGCGCCGAGTCGGGGGCGGGGCGCCGTGGGCGCCGGGGGCTCCTGAGCTCGGCGCTTCGCAGCGCTGCTGGACCGCTGGCGCTGGCGGTGCCGGGCGGAGGGGCGCGCCACTTGCGAAATGCCCTGGGTCAAGGGCCGCGGGACACCCACGCCTCCGCGGAGCCCCGGCTGGAGCCCGAACTCGGCCGGACCTCCTCCCGTCGTCTTCCCTGGTCCGGCTCCGGGAGGAGGACAGGGGAGCCCCCAGATATCCTCCACTTGCCCCCTTAGGGAAACTGAGGCTGAAAGAGCCCGGAAGGGTGTCGCGGAAGAGGGCGACCCCAGCAACCGAGGGCACTGGGCAGCGCCAGCGACATAGGGAAATTAACTGGGGGACCGTAAGACAAGCCCCCAGAATTAGGAAACTCCAAAGCTTGGTTCTAGAGTCCTGAAATTGACCCCAATGACAACTGCTAGGAGATTGTGCCAGGAACCACGCCCTGGGCCGCCAGACCCGTAGGGAGGGTCATTCTGAGGCTTATTGCATAGAATCCCCACCCAGAAAGCCTCGGATAAACTCCAGAACGCAACCACTGTACATTCTAATCTCCCATCACCTTTCGCAAAGTCCCAGCTAGGAACTCGACCACTTTGGCAAGAACTTGCCTATCTCTCCTTTGCAGTAGAAAAGATGACATCTTGCCTGAAACCTACTTCACAGTACGTTTGTATTATTGGAGAAAGAATCTTAATTTCTTTACCTGACAAATCACCTGGGTCTCAGCCCAGAGAAGGAAGCATGATAATGAAATTTCAGGCACCCCCCCCCCCCAGACCGAATCAGAGGGACTCACCCCAGAGTGGTCAAGGTCAACTCTGCAGATAAGAGAAAGGTTTTATAAACATATATGAACATGTATTGAAATATGTGACAACCAAAAAATTATTTAAAGAAAAACAGTTAACAGGATTCCCTCTGCCAAATGGCTTATTACAATCTAGTTAGGGAAATGGGACACATATGTGAAATGAAAATTAAAATTCAAGCACGAATTGGCCAATTAATTTATTCAATACAATTTGGTTGAGCACCAAGGATGGCAAACTTTATATATATGCCTACAGTGACTAGGTAAGTAATGAAAGTAATGAAAGTAAATAAAGTGGGCAAGGTGAGGACTTTGGCAAACAGAAGTGCCCATGTTTTGTTTAAAAAGGGCAGCTATGGGAATGCAGGCCTAAAATTGCCAGATCTTCAAAATTTTCAAGAGAAGGTAGAAATGTGGATGTCATATGAAATCTTTTGACTTTTAAATGTTGGCAACTAAGTCAATTTTTTCTTTTTCTTTTTTTTTTTTCCTATTTCTGAGATCACGCAGTGAGATAAGTCAATTTTTTAAAAAACACTACAGATTGATCTGGGCGTGGTGGCTCACGCCTGTAATCCTGACACTTTGGGAACCTAAGGCGGGAGGATTACCTGAGGTCAGGAGTTGGGAACGAGCCTGAGCCAGAGCCAGAGCCAGACCCTACCAAAAATAGAAAAATTAGTTGGGCGCGGTGGTGCATGCCTGCAGTCCCAGCTACTTGGGAGGCTAAGGCAGGAGGATGGCTTGAGCTCAGGAGTTTGAGGTTGCAGTGAGCTATGATGATGCCAGGGCACTCTCCGCAGGGCTACAGAGCAAGACTCTGTTTCAAAAAAAGGAAGGAAGGGAGAAAGGGAGGAAGGAAAGAAGGAAAGAAAAGGAAGGAAGGAAGGAAGGGGGAAAAGAAAAGAAAAGAAAAGAAAGAACGAACTGATTCTACTCATTTAACCAGAAAAGGAACTCATGAGAAGGATATGGACAACTCCAGAATTGCTGATTCCGCGTATAAATGGAATCTGAACTCTCGGGCTGTTGCCTTCCATCTGGCTCGGTAGCCATGTTCCATAGGCCAGCAGTCCCCAACCTTTTTGGCACCAGGGACCGGTTTCATGGAAGACAATTTGGAACTCTGCAGCCCGGTCCCTAATAGGCCACGGACCAGTACTGGTCTGCCACCCGGGGATTGAGGACCGCAAGCCATAGGCCATTCCTCTATTCTATTAAGCCAGCTGCTTCTGGTTGTTGGGGTGTACAACAGGCTGGTGAATCTAATGGGAGGTCAGTCCTTCCTTCATTGTAAGGTTAGTTCCTTGATCAGGTGCCTTGATGTATAAGATACCGTGATGGTGAATTAGATGTTCAGTAAACCCATGTAGGGTGATAATAGTAAAAGCATTACTGATGGGAAGAGCAGATCCAAATTCAGTATAAACCTTTTCCTACTGAGGCTGACTCACTGTCCCCACCATAGTAAAAAGAATCCATTCTAGTAATTCCTTCCAACATGGGCACTCAGCAGTAGCGATTACCTGGTCAGCCTAGTGAGGGGAAGTCCATGATGAAGCCCTCATAACCTCACTCCCAGACCCCTGGCCATTTTGTTCACGACCTTAATAGGCAGGCACTGGCTTCACCCACATCCAAGAAGTGGCTCTTGTCCACTTGCTTATTAAAGCCTCCTTAGCAGTGAGGATATTTGGATAAATATTCATACGGGACACAAATACTCTCTAGGCCTATTCTGTTTTGTTTTGTTTTTTCATTTGGTTTTTTGTTGTTGTTGTTGTTGTTGTTGTTTTTGAGACAGAGTCTCGCTCTGTTGCCCAGGCTAGAGTGCAGTGGCGGCAGCCTAGCTCACAGCAACCTCAAACTCCTGGGCTCAAGCAATCCTTCTGCCTCAGCCTCCAGAGTAGCTGGGACTATAGGCATGCGCCACCACGCCCGGCTAATTTTTTCTATATATATTTTTAGCTGTCCAGATCATTTCTTTCTATTTTTAGTAGAGACAGGGTCTCGCCCTTGCTCAGGCTGGTCTCAACTCCTGACCTCAAGTGATCCTCCCGCCTCAGCCTCCCAGAGTGCTAGGATTAGAGGCGTGAGCCACTACGCCCGACCCTCTAGGCCTATTCTGAAAGGTTCATCTACATCCTCTCTCCCAAACCTCCTTATCACCAGTCTGAGTCCATGACCATCTGGCCATGAAATGATACAGTCTTTCTCATGGCAGAAAGGACTGAGAGAGTACAACTCAAACTCTGTTCTGTGGGATGATTTCCTTTTGCCACTGTCCTTTAATACCACCTTGAAGTGCAACTATCATACCTTAGCAGGCCACTTCCAGCTGATACCATCCGAGAACCAAGCTCAAATGTTGTCTTCCTTAGTCGCCTGGCCATGGGAGTTCATAAGGCCATGGTTGTGAATTGAGGGAAGGGTGGCAGTGGAATGGGAGTAAACACACTTGGAGTCGCACTGCTGTGCTTTTCCCGGACCTGCTCAGGCCTGCTTTTATATGTACCATGTCCTCTTGGGGAAGGAAGTGTTACTGGCCACTTTATGGCTAATGAGCAGTTAATTAATGATAAGCCGCACAGGTATGTGGTCACCTGGCTTTCAATCTTTGCCAGGGCCCAGGAGCAAAGTGAGAGCAGTTTCCAGAAAGAATAGTTATTAGCCAAAGAGACCAAAGCTTTGTTCCAAAACCCTAAGCACAACCATAGTGATACTTTTTTGGCTTGTCACAGGCTCTGGCTAGGATCCCAGATGTGGCCATATACAGAGCACCGTTGGATACACTGGCCCACGAGGACCAATTGGCAGAGCACCTTGCACTGCAGCTTGGACTCCCTCGCTTTCTTTTGTGGACTCATTTACCTCTACCCATTGGCTCAAATGTCCTTCTCCTGAGGCTTCCATCCTATTTGCAGGTCTCCTGGACCACCTAGTCCACTTTCATGATGCCTCCAGTTGCCACCCAATGTGCTCAGGTTTCCCAAACCAGCATCCCTTACCTAAACCTGTGCTCTGATTATCTGTTTCTCAAGCAACCTTTTGAATAGCATTCTGACTTCCCTGGTGGCCGGGATAAAAGTCCCCTGAATTCAAAGATAAATATTCTGGTCTCCCAGTCCTTTGGGCAACCCACCAGTCCCTATATTGGGAAGAATATAGCTTGGTTCCAGCGGAGAAAACAAACCACCCCATTTAGGGATCTAAAACTTGTGCAGTTTTGGCTGCACCTTGCCTAGTGAGATAGAGCGACCAACTTATCCCCATTTGCCAAGGGTTTTCCCACTTTTAGAACTGACAGTCCCACATCCCAGGAAACTCTTCAGTCCCAGGAAGACCAGGTGGTTGGTCACCCCACAGAGAGGTGTCCTTTATGGGGCAAAGGCTTGGCAAAAGCGTGGCTGTGCCCATCAAACATATCATTTTATGAATACTTGAGGGGGTGGGGCACATGCTCTAACTATTCTCTAGGGCCCCCTGGGCCTCTCCAGAGGTGGTCTGTTACAGCAGGTGGGGGCAATGAGGCAGTGAAATTTGGGTATAAGGCCAATGTGACCTCACATAAACCCACAGGCTGGAGAGGCCCAGGGACTTTGGGGATATATTTACATAGCCAAGATCCCGCCAGATATACAATTTTATCTAGTGCTTTTTGTATCTATGACTCTGCCAAACATTTTCACAATTTAACAGCTGCATAACATTCCATCAAGACGACTTTTAGTGTGTTTCAGAAATTTTCCTACTATAAATACATCTTTGTGCTAAAAGATTTTTTTTCTGTATTCAAGATTTTTTTCTTCAATAGTAATGTGAAAGTGCCATTTGTGTATAGTATGTGCCAGAAGCAGTGCCAAGGAACTCACAGACATTACTTCATTTACTTCTCACAATAACACTCTGCATAGGTATTATTTCCCCTAGGTAGAAACTGGAGCTCAGAGGTTATGTAATTTTCCCAAGGTCAGAAACCTAGTGCGTGTTGGAGCCAGGATTTGAAGTCAGCACCACTGCACACCTTTCAGAATACGTTGATGGTGAATTTTGATTTGTTCGTGGCCACATCATCTTTTGCCTGGTTTTGCTCTACTGAGCCTCTGCTGAGCCTTGTACATGTATCTCTTTATTTTGGTGTACGTGTGCCATCCAAGTGACCACGTGTGTGTCTGTCTTTTGCATCTCTCCCGCTGTGTTGAAATTGCTTGTTTACAGATCCATGCCACCTGCAAGCGGAAGGTAGAACTATGTCTTATTCATCTCCTTCCAGTACATCTAGCATGACAGAGACTCAAGAGAAATTTGTTTGTTGAATGTACAAAAAGAGAACTGAATTGGTCAAGTGTGCAGGGGAGGATTATTTCCTGATTAAGGAGACTGGAACTGCCGGATGCGTGAGGGCTAACAGTCTAAGACGTACTCAGAGAAGGTTGCACCCTCCGGAGTCGGGGAAGACTTGAGCCAGGCAGGCGAGCCATTCTGGACTTGGGGAATGGGGACAGCAAGTTTGGAGGGTGGGAATGTCAATGGGATGTCCTCACTTACTCAACGAATATTTATTAAGTGCCTAGTGCATGCCAGTAGGTGCACAATGCTACTTTGGATGAAGTGGAGAGGGAAGGCTTCTGTAAGGAGGTGACATTTGTGATCAAACTTGATCATTCAAGAAGCAGTCTGCATGAAGAGCTGGGGAAGAACATTCTGAACAGAGTGCAGCCAGTATGCTTGGGAAACAACAAGAACACTGAATGTGTTGGGGCAACTCTGTGATCCTGGGCAGATTTCTTGACTTTGGTCTTCTCATTTGTAAAATGGGACTGATTATAGTACCCACCTCATAGGGTTTAATGAAATGAGGATTACATGAAATAACGCACACAAAGAGCATGGTGCCTAAAACCTAGTAAACATTTAATAAAGGTTAGTGGAAATAATAATTATTGTGATTTTATTATGATTTATTGTTTTATTACTAGGACACTGAGAAGTTCATGGAGGGTAGCATGGTATAGTACAATATAAATACTCTGGTATCAGGTCTGGATTCAGTCCTGGTCCCAGGGATACCACATAATGGTGTGATTTGCATAATTTTTTACCTCTCTGAGCCTTAGTTTTTTTAATCTGTGAAATGAAGATAAAAATAGAACTTACTGAATAGGACTGTTTTAAGTACTAAATGAAATTATACACATTAGGTTATTTAACACAAGGCACTGGAGGCCGGGCATCGTGGCTCATGCCTGTAATTCCAGCACTCTGGGAGGCCAAGGCAGGAGGATCACTTGAGGTCAGGAGTTTGAGACCAGCCTGAGCAAGAGTGAGATCCCAAATCTACAGAAAAAAAAAAATAGAAAACTTAGCCAGGCATGATGACACACACTTGTAGTCCCAGCTACCTGGGAGGCTGAGGCAGGAGGATCCCTTGAACCCAAGAGTTTGACGATGCAGCAAACTATGATGCCACCACTGCACTCTGCCCAGGGAACAGAGCAAGACTCTGTCTCCAAAAAATAAAACAAACAAACAACAACAACAACAAAAATCCACAGGGTCCTGGTTATTAATATGGGAAGCTCTCAAAAAGACCCTATCTCTACTAAAAATAGAAAGAAATTAGCCGGACAGCTAAAAATACATAGAAAAAATTAGCCGGGCATGGTGGCACATCCCTGTAGTCCCAGCTACTCGGGAGGCTGAGGCAGGAGAATTGTTTGAGCCCAGGAGTTTGAGGTTGCTGTGAGCTAGGCTGATGCCACGGCACTCTAGCTCGGGCAACAGAGTGAGACTCTGTCTGAAAAAAAAAAAAAAATACATAAATAAAAATAACAAGTATTGGCAAGGGTGTGGGAAAATTGGAATCCTTATACATTGTTGGTGAGAATGTACAATGGTGCAGCGCTGTGGAAAACACTTTGGCAGTTCCTCAAAAATTAAACGTAGAGTTGCTATATGACCCAGCAATTCCACTCTTGCATGTACAGCCAGGAGAACTGAAAACATGTTTTTGCAAAAACTTGCACACGTATGTTCATAGCAGCATTATTCACAATAGCCAAAGGTAGAAACAACTCAAATGTGCATCAGCTGATGGATGGGTAACCCAAATGTGGCCAGTTTGTACAACGGAATGTCACTCAGCATTA
The DNA here is from genome assembly GCF_041146395.1 of Eulemur rufifrons. Taxonomy (NCBI): domain Eukaryota; kingdom Metazoa; phylum Chordata; class Mammalia; order Primates; family Lemuridae; genus Eulemur; species Eulemur rufifrons. Next base: position 44,129,234 of record NC_090991.1, read on the forward strand.
AAAGGAAGGAAATATCTGACACATGCTGCAACATGGATGAACCTGAGGACATTATGCTAAGTGAAATAAGCCAGTCACAAAAGGACAAACACTGTACAAGCCACTCATATGAGGCACTTAGAGTCGCCAAATTCATAGAGACAGAGAGTAGAATGGTGGTCGCCATGGGCCAGGGGAAGGAGAGAAAGAGGAGTTCGTGTTTAACAGGTACACAGTTGCCCTTTGGGAAGAAGAGTAAGTTCTGGAGATTATACAACAATGTGAATATACTTAACACTACTGAATTGTGCACTTAAAATGGGTTAAGATGGTAAATTTTATGTCACATGTATTTTACCACAGTTTTAAAAAAATATATGTTAGTGAAAGAAGTCAGAGACAAAAGGCCTCTTCTGTGGAATCACGTATTGTTATTTATATGAGCTGTCCAGAATAGGCAAATTCATAGAGACAGAAGTAGACAAAGGGTTGCCAGGAGATGGGAGAGGGGAAATGGGGAGTGACTGCCAATAATTCCGGGACTTCTTTCTGGGGTGATGAAAATGTTCTGGAATTAGATAGCAGTAACGGTTGTACTATCTTGTGAATACTATACTAAAACCCACTGAGTTGTAGACTTATTTAAAAGGGTGAATTTTTTGGTATATTTCAATAAAAATTAATAAATAAGTTATGGGCCAGGCATGGTGGCACACACCTGTAATTCTAGCTACTCTGGAGACTGAGCCAGAAGGATCACTTGAGCCGAGGAGTTCCAGGTTGCAGGCTGTAGTGAGCTATCTATGAGCGTGCCACTGCACTCCGGCCTGGGCAACAGAGCAAGACCTTGTCTCAAAAAAAAAAAAAAAAAATGCTGTATTTGGAATAGGGAAAAATTATAGATATACCTTAAGTCTTCTTTCTTCAGTTCCCCTTGCCCTTTCAGCAAGAAAGTTACTCCCAGTTGAACTATTACCAATTGGTAAGATGTCTAGTCCTTTTTGGAACATGTATACATAGATACACAGACTTACCTGTCTATAGCTACATCTGTATCTATAGCTGTATCTCTCCAGGAAAAATATGAAAGATGCATTAGTGATTTGGGGTTGTTTTTTTTTTTACACTTTCAAAATTTTTCTTTTACAGTGTCTGTGGTTCCACAACTGCCTTTTTTACCCCCTTTATGGACTTTCTACCTCATTTGGACTCTGCTTAGATTGACCTACCTTTCTCTTTAATCAAATCTTCAGGAACCAATTTATTACCATTAAAAATGATCTACCAAGTTTTATTTTTGTCATTGTTAAAAAGCCTTTTTTTCTGGATAACACAATCACAAAGTAAAGAACGTTAGCATTTATTTAACCAGCAAAGACAATGCTTAACAATAAAATTTTAAAAACAGATGCCAGCGGGCTTACCTGATGACAGAAACGATTACAGCTGGAAGCCGCAGCGGCCTGACAATGGTTTCAGGTTTGCTGTGCACCCCCCAAAGCCGTGAAAAAGGTACCGCCCAGCATCTTGATAAGGAAATCAATTACTTCCCTCCTTCTGAGAGAAGAGAATAAAAGGATTAAAAAAAAATCATCATAACTGAAATGGGAAGAATAAAACAAACTGGGGAGAGACACACCTTTCAAGCTAGTGTGGCTTTGCCTGAAAACAACGTCTTTATGCCTTCCACTATTCAGTGATTTTTATTCCTTCATTCTTGAGTCCTCTGAAATTCCTGGAAACACCCACCTAAAAGCAGCTGCCAGCCTTTAACCACACCCGGTGTCGCTTTATCCCAGCTGGTCAGGACAGTGACTCGAACTGAGCCGCCTCTGAGCCTCCCCACTATAGCCGTTCCATTCAAGCACTTGCAGCCTTGCTGGCTGGTGGTGGAAACCAGATTTCGTTTCCAGGGGGGAAGTTACACCTAATCTTTTTTTTCCATCATACTCCTTTGGCCCTCGCTGTTCCCTGAATGGGCCTGGCTAATAGGAAGTGAAGCCAGCGCGGATTTTCAAAGCTGCACTTAGTCTTCCTAATGGGTCGTTCTCACTGAGCAATAGCGGGACTGAATATTTTTATTTCCTGATCGACTAAAGCTATCTCGAGTCGTTGCAGCCATTTCATTATCTTCTCACCCTCACAAATGCTATTTTCTCGGCCAGGAAGCTATAAAGCTAATGTCTTAGGAGATTTCGAATTTTATTAAACATTTATTTGCATGACTCAAAAGCCAATGGATGTTAGCTTGATCATAAAAAGAATGACCTTTTTTATAAAGGGGAAGGGAAGGTGCTAACTAAAACATACACTGCATTTGCTCACGGATGCTGAAGGCTTATAAGATTTTCTTTTTCCTAAAATAAGAGGATGGGGGGAAAAACTTCTCACACCTTCACTGGGATAATGTATCCATGGATTGTGTAGTGATTAATTTTAGATGTCCACTTGATTAAGAAATACCCAGAAACCTGATAAAGCATTATTTTGGGGTGTGTCTGGGAGGGTGTTTCCAGAGGAGGTTAACATGTGAGCGTTAATGGAATAGATGGGGAAGAGACACCCTCAATGTGGGCAGGCAACATCAATCTGCTGGGGGCCTAGAGAGAAAAAAAAAAAACAGAGAAGCCTGGTGTGATGGGCCCCACCTGTAATCCCAGCACTTTGGGAGGCCGAGGCAGGAGGATGGCTTGAGGCCAGGAGTACAAGACCAGCCTGGGCAACATAGCAAGACCCACCTCTACAAAAAATTAAAAAAATATATATATATATACATATATATATATATATATATATATATAGCTGGCGTGGTGGCACATGCCTATAATCTATAGTCTTAGCTACTTAGGGGCTGAGACAGGAGGATCAGTTGAGCCCAGGAGTTTGAGATCAGCATGGACAATATAGTGAGACCCTGTCTCTACAAAAAATTTAGAAATTAGCCAGGCATGGTGGTGCCTGCCTGTTGTCCTAGCTACTTGGGAGGCTGAGGCAGGAGGATCACTCGAGCCCAGGGGTTTGAGGCTGCAGTGAGCTATGATCACGCCATTGCACTCCAGCCTGGGCAACAGAGTAAGACCCCTATCTCTATTTTAAAAAAAAAACAAAACAGAGAAAAAGCAAATATGTCAAGCTGTCTGCTGTAGCTGGGACACATTCTTTCTCTCCTGTCCTTGGACAATAATTCCAGGCTCCCCATTCTTTAAACTCTAGGACTCCCCCAGTAGCCTCCAGGTTCTCAGGCCTGTGGCCTAGGACTGAGAGTTACACCACCAGCTTCCCTGTTTCTGAAGCATTCAGACTTCCAATGAGCCGCGCTACCAGCATCCCAGAGTCTCCAGTTTGCAGAGGGCCTGTTGCAGGACTTGTCAGCCTCCGTAATCACTCAAGCCAATCCATTTAATAAATCCCCTGTCATCTATCTATCCATCGCCTATTGGTTCTGTATCTCTGGAGAACCCTAACACAGAGTGAGACTGGAAGAAATGGATCTGCTTTGGCCTGTGCTGGGAAAACACACACACACCTACACCCAGTAGGTTGCCCTCAAGAACAGGCATGGCCAGGCTGGACCTAATTTCATAGGCTCTGCCCTCAGCCAGGGCTACTGTAGCCTTAAAGCAATCACTACCCAGGACTGTACGGGGGTTGACTGATTCTCCAACTTCTGTCATGTCCAGAAAACCAGACCTGATCATGGAGGCAGGGGACACAAGGCAGTCTTGCAGACGTGCCTCAGCCTGTTTGCACAGATCGAATCCCTTGGCCAGAGCAGTGGCCCAGAAATGAATGACTAGAATCCCTCAGACCCCCTGCAGCTCTGCCACCTCCCTGACCCCTCCTCTGAAGGAAGCGCGACAGCTGAGGAGGGGGCTGGCCAGGCTACAGGACCTGGGGTGATGAACGCACTGCCAGCTCCTCAATCTAGCCCTGCCTGTGATTCTTTTATTAAAGATGTCAGATGTATCTTTGCCCTATAAACACTCCAAGTACATTTTGATCAGAAGAGTTTTTAAGCTGTGTCATGGAAGGATTTGGGGAGAAGGTTGGATCTGGAAAGTTTTATGAAGAAATTGGGTGTAGTATTTAAAACCCAGATCACTGTGGATCTGGGGGTGGACGTTAAAAACAGATTTCGAGATAAAGTCTTGGGCAGTTTGAAGACAAGGCAGTGCTATTAGGCTTGGGCAATGCCCCTGCTCTCTTCCAGGGCTTGATGAAAGGGTCCAGGCCAGCCTTCTGAGCTGTGGCATCCTCTTTCACTGTGTGGCCTCCTTATCCATTTGCCAGACTGGCCCGAGTTTTGGTCCAGCATTTCCAGACCAACAGCGGGGGCGCCACCTCCAGGCCAATCCCCAGAAGTGTAGTTTTGTGAGCCAGACTGATATGGGCTGTGTTCTTTTCTGGCAATTCATCCTCAAGACACAGGGCAAAAGGTCTGGGCTCTTGGATTGGGAGACACTCTCCTCTCCAAGCAATTCTAGAATCTGGGGTTTCTGGTCCGTCCTCTACTCTTCCACCCCGTTCTGCCCAAGTGACCTCAGAAAAGAGATGTGATTTCCCTGCTACCAGCTTCACTGTGTGTTTCGTGTCAGGGATTAAGGACTCTTTGTTTCTCACTTGTCCTTGGTCTCCCCCAAATCAGCCTGGCCTTACATTCTCAAGGCCAGCCCTTCCAGCCCATCTCAAGAAGTCCCCGGCCTAAGTCATGTCCTCCTCTGCAACTCCCCGTCAAGAAACCCGGGATGACTAACGTCAGTGACCTTGTGATAAAGACAGAATTGCTCGAGATCTAAGTGGCCTTGAGGGAGGAGGATCCCCCATCCCAACAGCCAGAAGTGCCTGGAGCACACGCGGCTCAGCTCATGCCTCCTCCAAGTCTTCAAAGAGTTTGCTTCCCACATTTGTGAGCTGAGCAGCCACAGCTGTCCAGCAGAGATCCTGCCAGAATGCAGGGGATGGCAGGAAAGCCCCACGTACAAAGCACCATGGCCTGAGAACGTGGCAGGCGTGCCAGCTTTGTTGCTGCAAGGCCATTGTCTAGCTGGCTGAGATCTAAAGCCCACCCAAAGCTGGAGAACACACAGGATCCTCCTCCGCCAGAACAGCCATCAGTGTCCTGGCAGTAGGAACCTGCACATCAGTGCTGGGCTCGGACAGGACACTACTGAGCATGCCGCTGCGGATCTTTCAAAATCCTGAACGTGGTCCAAGGGGACTTTTGGTGGCCCTGTGGTCTGAGATGCTCCCCCAAATCCATCAGTCCTTGAGTCACAGGTACTCTGGCTGAAGATGGACACCAATGGTCCTAAAGAGGCGTCGTGGCTCACGCCTGCAATCCTAGGATTTTGGGGGGCTGAGGTGGGAGGATCGCTTGAGGCCAGGAGTCCAAGACCAGTCTAAGCAAGAGTGAGACCCTCTCTCTACTAAAAATAGAAATAGATGGGCGTGGTGGCCGGGAGCCTGTAGTCCCAGGTACTCAGGAGGCAGAGGTGGGAGGATTGCTTGAGCCCAGGGAGTTTGAGGTTGCTGTGAGCTAGGCTGATGTCGCTGCACTTTAGCCAGGATGACAGAGACCCTGTCGCAAAAAAAAAAAAAAAAAAAAAGGAACTACCATGTGACCCAGCAATCGTACTAGGTATATATCTAAAAGAAGGGAATTCAGTATATGGAAAAAGATACCTGCACTCCCATGTTTATTGCAACACTATTTACAATAGCCAAGATTTGGAATTAACTTAAGTGTCTATCAACAAATGAATAGATAAAGAAATTACGGTACATGTACACAGCAAAATATTATATATCCATAAAAAAAGAATGAAATCCCGCCATTGGCAACAACTTGGATGGAACTGGAGAACATTATGTTAAGCGACATAAGCCAAGCATAGAAAGACAAATCCCGAGTGTTCTCATTCATTTGTAGGAGCTCAATATTAAAACAATTGATCTCATGGAGACAGTAGAATGATGGTTACCGGAGGCTGGGAGGGGTAGTGGTGAGGGAGAGATAAAGTGGGGATGGTTAATGAGTGCAAGAATATAGTTAGATGAAATGAACAGTATTTGATAGCACAGCAAAGTGACTATAATCAACAATAAGTTAGAATAACGAAAAGAGTGGAATTAGAATGTTCCTAACACAAAGAAATGATAAATGTCTGAGTTGGTGGATACCCCAATTACCATGTTGATGCAGTCTTTTCTACACATGATTATTATTATCATTATTATTTTTTGAGACAGTCTCACTCTGTTGCCCAGGCTAGAGTGAGTGTCATGGCGTCAGCCTAGCTCACAGCAACCTCAAACTCCTGAGCTCAAGCGATCCTCCTGTCTCAGCCTCCCGAGTAGCTGGGACTACAGGCACGTGCCACCATGCCCGGCTAATTTTTTCTATATATATTTTTAGCTGTCCATATAATTTCTATTTTTAGTAGAGATGGGGTCTCGCTCTTGCTCAGGCTGGTCTCAAACTCCTGAGCTCAAACGATCCGCCCACCTCGGCCTCCCAGAGTGCTAGGATTACAGGCGTGAGCCACTGCGCCCGGCCTCTACACATTATTTTAACTGAAAAAAAACAAAAAAAAAACAAAAAAAAAAAATGAGCATCCTTTAAAGATTTTTTAAGATCAGGAAACAAAAAGAAGTCTGCAGCTTATCTGGGCACAGTGATTTGGGCACCCATTGAGTAGGAAGTTTGCTCAACTTCAATTTTTCAGTCTGAATTGTGTAGGCTGAACAAATTGAGATGTCTATGGTGCTGGCTATTATTTCTGCTATTAATTGTCAGTCCTTTTCCATTAGAGCACAAATAACATTAATGTTTTCCTCACAAATGGATGTAGCTGGTCTGCCCTGGGCTTCATCTTCAACATTGTTTCATCCCTTCTTAAAACAAGTTATCAATTTGCAAACTGCTGATTTCTTTGGGGTGATGTCCCCATAAACTTTTTGTAAAGCATCGATGATTTCACCATTCTTCCACCCAAGCTTCACCATAAATTTGATGTTTGTTCTTGCTTCCATTTTAGTAGAATTCATGTTGCTCTGATAGGGGCTTTTTTCAAACTGATGCCTTCTTCTTCTGAGTGCCTCAAACTAGATTTTGTTTAGACAGGTCATAATAAGTTAGTGTGAGTTTATCTTGGTACAAAAAAAGTTTGAAATCCATGCATGGTTTTTTCATAATATGCATTTTCTACAAACTTTTTGAAGACCCCTCGTACCTACTGCAAGAGTTTTTAAATGAGGATTAAATGAGTTAATGAATATAGAATGATTAAAACCATGTGGCTCTATATTACTTCAAGAATTAAGGCCCGAGTTGCATACCTAATGTTCCCAATCAGTATTGGTTTGTAATGGCTAAATTATTCCTCCTTTGGGCAATATTCATTTTATTGAATAGCTCCCATGTGTCTGTTTTGAGATCCCCCAGCTAAATTGGGGGTCCAGTACCAGAGCAGCTAGCAGCCCTGCTCCAACAGGAAATGAAGGGGAGCTGGGCGTGGGTGTTTACAGGGTGCCTTTCATGGGATACTTCTTTTACCCGCTGGACAGCATATTGCCAAGTTGTCCAGCCCGTGACAGGGGTCCCTCACAGGAGAAACTCATTTATCCCGGCAGGAAACCCTTGTGGTTCTTGTCTGACCCGTGTCCCGTTTATGCCTGCCTGACCACCACTCTGGCACTGGGAGCCCGGACTTGTGTTCTTCGAGGTGTCTTGGGGAAAGCCCAGCCTGGGGTGGCCCCTGGTTCTTCAGATGGCAGGCGCAGATTCAATACACCAGCCCAAGAGGAAATCAGTGCAAAGATTACAGATCCTGAGCATAGAGAGCGCCATGAATCAGGAGGGCAGTCCTCTGTCCCCAGGTCACAGGAGCCAGGAGTGAAGAGTCAGGCAGAGGGAGAGGGAGAGAGAGAGAGACTGTGGATGGCAACTAGCTGTATATGTAAGGGAGCAAGGGAATAGGATGCAGGTCACTTTAAATGAACAGTTCAGGCATTTGCCCACAAACTTAAAGGAAGTGGAGGGAAGGAGGGAACCCCAGTCTGTGATGAAAGATGCCTCTAAGTTCTTATCTCTGGCCACGGCTTGGGCCCTGTGGGTGTGGTGTTTTACTTCTAATTCCTAGGCAGCAACCTTGACTGTGTAGTTCCCGTTACAGTGTCCAAATCGAAGTTAGTTCCTAAATGTTTTCTGGCTGATTTTTATTTACTGTTGTCCAGGAAACCTTTTTCTCCTCATTGGACTATCCTGTTGTCTTTCACTTGTTCATAGTAGCTCAAGTGACTCTCATAACCTGAAACCGTGCTGAGCCCGTGGTTGCACTCAAGTCGTCTTCAGGTTGATTTTCCAGAATATAAACAAATTGGCTGCCAAAATGATACAGGTACTTCTTTCTTCCCAACTCCTGTGTATCTTACTTTTTCTTCTTAGAGAGTTATCACAAGCATTTCGAATACAGTAAGTACTAAGTTAAAGTAAATGAATGAAATGAAATTAACTACATTCAATTATGTTAGGGCATCTTGGTTTTACACTTTAAGAAATTCAATGTAGGCCAGGTGCAGGGTCTCACACCTGTAATCCCAGCACTTTGGGAGGCTGAGGTGGGAGGATCGCTTGAGCCCCGGAGTTCCAGGCGCAGTGAACAATGATGACCCCACTGCACTCCAGCCTGGGCGACAGAGCAAGACCCTATCTCTGTCTCTCTCTCTCATATATATATATATGCATATATATATATATATATATATATATCAATTCAATGTATATACAGGTTTAAAAACCAAAGGTTACAGATAAAAGCTAAATGAAAAGTAAAATCTTTTTTCCTACCACCTTTCCCTTTTCCTAAAGGCAAATAGTTCTTTGGGCTTCCTTCCAGAAAAGCAAATAATTATATATGTGAGATATATGACTCACAAGTTCTTCATTATACATCTTTTTATGCCTGTTTTTAAATGTAGTGGTTCTAATGCTTCTCTATTGAGTGAGGATTCCTGGGGAGAGGTTATTCTGTGGTGTAGGCTGCGTTTCTGGGAGGTGAGGAAGGGAGATATTTGGGTCCTAATAGCAAGCCCTGAGAAATAAGACCCTGGGCGAGCCTAGGGTGGACCCTCCTTAAACACTTAAGCCGTGAGGCAGAGGGGAAGAAATGCATTCACCTCGAGAGAGAAGGTACACACAAGCTCCCAAGAAGATCCCTGCTGGCGAGCTGGCCAGGAGGACATTTTAAATAGGTCAACACCATTGATTCATTGCTATTTTGCACCAATTCTGCTCTTTCTTTCCAGCCTGCTTTGATAGTTTTGGGTCCTCTTTAGTGTTTGCCACTTTGTCACAAAATTCTTTCTAGATTGTTGCATATCCCCTTTTGTCAGAATTATTAATTCTTTTCTGATTAAAATTGCTCATCAGTTCCTGCTTTTCCAAAAGTCTTGCTTTATTTGAGGTGCTTTGACTTGGAGTTCCTTTCCAGCTTCCCCTTCCCTTTGTGGTTGGTGTGCCGGGTTCCCAGGGGCTGCCCACACCCCTGCAGTGCTGGAATGCAGGGCAGCTGGGCCTGCCGGCCTCTAGCTGCCTTTGGGGAGAAGTTGTCCCTGGGAAGGAATCCATCCTAAGGGAGAACAGCTTCAGGCGGACAAACTTGGCACAAGAATAAGTCCCAGGTGACAGAGTGTAGGTACAGTCCTTGAGCCGGTCATCTGGGACCCAGTGTCCCTGGCCTGAACTGTCTCAGTCCCTGGCTAAGTATGAACAAAATCTGGAAGAGCTATTTTTAGTACACACTCTATAAGATATAGTCCCAGGTGCACTGTTGTTCCCTTTCACTTTATGTGACAATGATAAGGAAAACTCCCATCAGCCACCTGAGACCCCCACCCCTCACGGAAGACCCGCATCAGCATAATACTAACCTATTACCTGGCCCATCAACTAATCTATTACCTGGCACAAAACCTATTACCTGGTGCAGCAACTAGCCTAACCTATTACCTGGTGGGCATTAGTCACCTGAGACCCCTCCCCTTGGATCACCCCAACTTAATAAAACTGGGGAAAATCGGGTAGGCGGGGCTCAGAATTTGGTGGCGAGACCCCTCTGAGCCCGCCGGCGAATACACCTTGATACTCTGACTCTCCCTGTGCCGCTCGGTGTGTCCTCGGGACCACCTGCTGTAACACTTGCTGGAGAACAACAAAATATGTTGGTACAGTTGGGACAGTGGCTTTGCACTACACTTCTATATGGACAAACCAGGGAAGACAGCACAACGTCAGCCCGCTGGGTTTGCCGGAGAACACAGGGCAGCTTTGCCTTCTGTTCATCAACACAGGAGGTGCCCACCTGGGATGGTTAGTTCCACGTCAGCTTGGCTAGGCTGCGGTACTGATGAGGAAAACCCCCATCTATTAGTTAGCACAGCAGCCACCTGAGACCCCCACCCCTCACGGAAGACCTGCATCAGCATAATACTAACCTAACACCCGGCACATCAGCATAACACTAACCAATTACCCGGCACATCAGCATAACACTAACCAATTACCCGGTACATCAGCATAACACTAAACCTATTACCTGGTGCAGCAACTAACCTAACCTATTACCTGGCGGGCATTAGTCACCTGAGACCCCACCCCTTGGACCACCCCAACTTAATAAAAATGGGAAAAATTGGGTAGCCGGGCTCAGAATTTGGTGGCGAGACCCCTCTGAGCCCGCCGGTGAATAAACCTTGATTCTCCCACTCTCCGTGTGCCGCTCGGTTTGCCCTCGGGACCACCCGCTGTAACACTGGCTGTAACAGTACCTCGTTATTTAATCAAACCCAATCTAAGTGTTGCTGTGAAGGTATTCGGTAGATGTGATTAACACCTGCAATAGCGTGCAAGTAAAGGAAATTAGCATCAATAATCCAGGTGGGCCTCATCCAACCAGTTGCAAGGCTTTAAGAATAGAACCAAGGTTGCCCCGAGGAAGGAGAAATTCATCAGTGGTTTGTGGCATCAATTCTTGCCCAGGAGTTTCCAGCCTGGCCTGCCCTACAGATCTCAAACTTGCCAGTCCCCAATTCCTTACAACACATCTGTCTCTCTGGAAGAACCCTGACCTATATACCATGGAGGTGGTGGCACCCAATGGGGACAGTGGTCGGGTGTTTTGTGGAAATGGCAGTGACTGTATGACAGTGTCCTGACTATGGGCGTCAGACAGATGGCAAGATGTGACCTCACACCTGCACAGGCAGCAAGTGCCACTGAAGGCAGCCAGGGCAGGAGAAACGGCAGACACCTCCCGGGAGAAGTCGGAGCTTGTTGGTGAACATGTGTGCTCCGCCCTCTGGGGAGGATCAGACTTTGAGGGGGCTGGAGATCCTTCCTCGTCAGCAGGTGGAAGTGGGAACCCAAACAATACAGTTAATCTTCACGTGACCCCATTTGTAGCTCCAGAATGGTGTGTCGCAGAACACCACGGTGCTTGGGTTCCAACAGGAAACAGATGGCACATTCAAATTAGAGTAATGCAGGAAGGAGGGTTTGATAAACGGAGTATCTGTACGAGGAATAATAGCCCAGCACCCGTGGGGCTGGTAACAGTGGGGCTGTGACTGCCCCTGGACTGAAGGGACAAGAGGAGAGAAGGGGGGCGGGGAGCGTCCCAGAACCCAGAAACAGAGAGAGCCGTGTAGAGGAGGTTGCCCTGTGAGGACCCTTCAGTGGAGGACTCCTAGGCCAAGGTGACCTCTTAGGGAATAAATGACCCCAGTCTTACTCTCCCTTCCCCCTTCATCTCTTACCTTCATTCCCTCTGATCAGAGGCTGGGAACGGCGAAGCTTCCTTATGTCCATACAGATTGGCCTCTAGGCAGAGAGCAGGGTGAGGAACGCTGCAGAATCCTCCAGAAGAGATAAGTTACATCAGAACACCATCCCTAAGTAGCTCTTTCCTGCCTTTGGAAGGGTATTTGTTAATGTCACATTACAACCATGGTTTCTCTTTGTTCTGGAGATTCTCAAGCAGGGGCAGTAATGTTCCCTTCGGGGGCAATGGAACTGTGAGGGGATGGTTTCTCTTGTCTTTGATTGTCCCAATGACTGGGGGCACAATGGCATTTTGTGGGCTGAGGCCAGGAATGCTAAATGTTTTACAACCAATGAATTCCCCTGTCCACAATGCTGAGAGACACCTGTTGAAACCCTGGCGTGTACTTCTACTGCCAGAGTGGAGAGAAGGCTGAAGGCAGGAGGCGCTGACGAGGTGGGGACAGCAGAGAGCGCTGTGGCTAGAACGGAGGCATCTGGAAGAAAGCTGGTTTCTCCTGAGGTTAAGATCCTTGAGATGCGTATAGCTGCACGGGCAGCTGGGCAAGGACCACAGTTTACAGAGGAGCCCAGTCAGAGATAAGGAGCTGGGACAGATACACGCTGAACTAGCAGAGAAAAGATCCATGGGTTTAGTAACCCAGACATTTGAAGTCCAAAATTAGGCTAGCAGATGCCTAGCCAGAGCATGTGCAAGCAGGGAGAGCACGTGGGTTCGTGGTGGAGGCAGATCAGAGTCCAGAACTTCAAGGTTAAACCCAGGCTAACCAGCGCACTTGGGTTTCACTTGGCGCCAGCATGGATGGACGTCACCATGGGCTGGGACAGGACACCGGCCGTTCTCCACTGCACCATCTTCCCAGGCGTTGCTCTGAGGGTGTCTCCCTCTGTCAGGTGGATTCAGGCGAGATGAGTGTTAGAACCTGATGGAGGGTTGGGGGTTGGAGGGACCACCGTAGCCCGAGAGGCTGCCCCCATTTCTGCTGCCTGGTCGGCTGGGCTCTGGCACCGGGCAGGGTGGAGGGCACTGGCAGGCAGTTGGCGAAGTCACAGAAAAGTGTTGGTTCTATATATACATTGAATATAAGAGGCCATTGGTTGCAAGGAGCATCTCCATTTCAGAGATAATGTGAAAAAAAACGAGTGTCTTAGAATCGACGAAATGCACACTTGTTTGACTTGGCTCTCTCAGTAACCCTGAGAATCAGAGATAACATTATCTTCATTTACCAATGGGAAATCGAGGCGCAGAGAGAATGGGTAACCTTTCCCAAATGTAAGGTTTCTAGAACAACAAAACTTTTCTCTGCCAGAGCTTTTCCCTGGGGCCAGTGATGCTCTGAAATTTCCATTTAGCAGGGATTTGGGAGCAGCAAACTGGCTGGGGGAGCTGGGGCCTAGCTTGTCTTGAAAGCTGTCTGGGAAAGACGACGTATTTACTTGAGGTGGCTTGCAGGGAGGGCGGAACGATGGGGATTATGGGAGGGATTCAAACCCCTTAAGCCACTTCCTGCCACTGCCACTGCTCGAAGCCATGCACAGCACCACTAAGCCTTGTCTCGTCTGCTAGAAACGGCCAGTCCTGGATGGGGACCTGACACTTGCCTTGCCCTCTCTCTGGTGACACCTATTCTGCCCTGCCCTCCCCCACCATGACCCCTGCTGATCTGACACCATCGTGCCACTCAGCTTTTCTTTTTTTTTTTGAGACAGAGTCTCACTCTGTTGCCCGGGCTGGAATGCCGTGGCATCAGCCTAGCTCACAGCAACCTCAAACTCCTGGGCTCAAGCGATCCTCCTGCCTCAGCCTCCCGAGTAGCTGGGACTACAGGCACACGTCACCATGCCCGGCTAATTTTTTCTATATATATTTTTAGATGTCCATATAATTTCTTTCTATTTTTGGTAGAGATGGGGTCTGGCTCTTGCTCAGGCTGGTCTCGAACTCCTGGGCTCAAACGATCCGCCCGCCTTGGCCTCCCAGAGTGCTAGGATTACAGGTGTGAGCCACCGCGCCCGGCCTTACTCAGCTTTTCTAAGCCAGGTTCCAGGTGCTCCCGGGGCACCTTTATTAAAAGGATTTGTTCTGTAAAATTTGGATTTGGTCAAAAGGCCGCGCTCAAGGATCCAGAAGGCCACGTGTGGCCCCAGGGCTCTGGGTTCCCCATCCCTGGCTGGGACTCCATGTGGGCCACGCAGCCCAGCCAATGCCTGCTCTCTGTCAGGGGCCACTGTGACATTCCACCACAAGACCACTTGGTCTCCTCTAAAACAGTCTAAAGTGTCTAAGCTAATGAGGCCAGGACCCTGGTCTTAGTCCCCAGATACCCCATTAGCTCTACTCAGAAGAAAGATTATAAGGCTGAGCGTGCTGGCTCACGCCTGTAATCCCAGCACTTTGGGAGGCCAAGGTTGGAGGATTGCTTGAGCCCAGGAGTTCGAGACCAGCCTGGGCAACAGAGTAAGATCCAGTCTCTACAACAAATTGAAAAAATGAGCCAAGCATGGTGGCACATGCCTATAGTCCCAGCTACTCAGGAGGCTGAGGCAGGAGGATGGCTTGAGCCCGGGAGTTTGAGGTTGCTGTGAGCTATGATGATGCCACTGCCCTCTAGCCTGGGCAACAGAGCAAGACCCTCTCTCAAAAAAAAAAAAAAGAAAGAAAAGAAAAGAAAAAGAAAAAAGAAAAAAAGAGAAGAAGAAAGATTATAGGTCCAGGCTCTTGTTCTGACCCAGTGTGTCACAGAAGCTTCTGCTTGGGGACAGCGCATCTGAGAGACCGGGGAGCCCAGCAGTGTCCTTCCACACATCTGTGCCTCTGAACAGGTGAGCTAGAGCATCATCTTGGTGTACAAAGAAAGTGTGGTTAGCCTCCATTGGCTTATTTTCTGCTAAGAATCTTGTTTCAGTCTAATGTACAAAGAATCTTAGCAAATTGGCCTTTAGTAAGGTTTTGTAGTTTCTTGATGGTTTTGGAAGCCAATGTAACAGTAAAGCAAATTGTGAACAAATAAAACACTATATCCTAACTGCACTATCCTAGCACTATTTCCATGGTCACACAGTCACTCCTATTAATTCTTATTTAAGCATTTATTGAGCACCTACCATGTGCCAGCCACGGTACACATCACTGTGCACTGTGGTCTGTCTTACGATCATTCGTATTCCATTACTTACGCTGCTTAAAAGAGCAAACTCATAACTGACCCATAAACATTTTGTGGCTTTCCATGCCATCCAGGAGGGGGCCAAACAGCATTGTCCTGGGTTCTCATCCTAGAGGTCCTGCGAACGAAGGAAAATGCCCTCAAATTCCTTGTAGCAGGAACTGCCGTAGGTGGCCCCAACCCTGACTTCCAAATGGAACAGCACATCTACAAAAGGACACATCATGCAACGGCCTCGTAAATCGGAAGGGGACCTGGGAGAAGCTTCTGCTGGCAGCTCGTGCCATTGCTGCCACTGAGAGCCCGGCTGACGTCAGTGTCACATCCTCCGGGAATACCGGCCAGTGGACCGTGCTGAAGTTTGCTGCTGTCCCTGGAGCCTCTCCCATGGCCTGTCGCTTCACTCCTGGAAACTTCACGAACCGGATCCAGGCAGCCTCTCGTGGAGGTGTCTTATGTAACTTGCCTACCATTGCCCTGTGTCACACAGATTCTCCTCTGTGCCGTGTGGACGTCACCATCCATGGAACAAGGGAGCTCACACAGAGATGTGTGTCGGATGCTGTCAGGGAAGTTCTGCACATGCGTGCGCCATCTCCCCTGGGCCCCCACAGGAGGTCATGCCCAATCTCTCCTTCTACAGGGATCCTAAAGAGATTGAGAAGGAAGAGAAGGCCACTGCTGAGAAGGCGGTGGAACTTCAGGACGAATGGACTGCTCGGATCCAGAGTTCCCTGCTACCAGCCTGAGCTGCAGACTGCTCTGAAGTCGTGCAGGTCGCTCTGCTGAAGCGCGGCTCAGGCGGCCGCATGGGTAGGAACCACCACTGAGTGCTCTCAAGCTGTTCTTTCACAGGCTCTTAAACAGGAAATAGGAATAAGGTTGATGGAAAATAAACATCAGTTTCTAAGAAAAACCCCAAACAAACAAAGCATGATTCCTGTTTTTACATAGTCTTCATGATTATAATTTTAAAAAGGACATCATAAAAAATTTGGAAAATAACTGGAAAAAATCCTATCCCAGCACCTAACAATCCCTGTTACCTTTCCTATATATTTTTCTATGGACTTTCATACAGAATAGTAATCACATAGCCTGCTTTTTCCCTAACATTATGTCATGAGCATTTGCCCACGTTGTTACCTACTCATCTTGCAAAATAACCTTTGCTTAGGGAAATGCCAGCCTTGCTTTCCAGGTTTTCCCAGCAGCTGACTTCCTAAGCAGAACTGGAAAGGTGCCAGAATGATCGTCTGAGTTGACATTCGTTCTAAGTGGTTCCTGTGTCAGGAATGTCTGGCTCTGCGGGGTCCCCGCCTGCAGGACTCTGTCCTGCCCGTGTGCAAACAAGGGTTCCCCTCCCAGACCCCCTTTCAGAAGGGATGGTGGGATTAAGCCCCATTTTGCTAGTTTCTTCTTTCCTCAGCACCTCTCACTCACCCTCCCTCTCCATCTCTGCTGACCTTTTCCATTGTTATTGGAGCCACCAGTCCTGGGTTCAAAACCAGGCTCGGCCACACAGCAGGGTGACCACGAGCAAGTCGCCTGACATCTCTGAACCTCTCAGATTCCTCTTTTCACAGAGCTGAGCAGTCATTCTGTGCCTGGGATTTGATCTCCGCCACTCCGTCCCTCTGCCTGGATCCTGCCCTGTAGGTTCACAACCCTGTACCCGAAGTTGGCTCTCACGAACCAGTTCCTCTGGGCCTGGCATTCTGCCACAGTTACCCAGACCTTGTTTACCTTGACCTCTGCCTCTTCAGGCCTCGTCTCTCATCTCTACTTCCTTACTAGTAGTGGCACTCCCCTTTCTGGCCAGTGGCAATCTCTCCATGCTCCAAACTTTAATGGCCCCATTACTCCCCTGTTTGCTCTGGGTCTCCTGACACAAGCTCCCGTCCATACACCAAAGCATTGTGAACACCTGCTGGCTCCCTGTAACTGGTGCCATGTCCCTATGTACCATGTATACATGTCACATTGGCTCCCACTTTAAGCCAGTATGACCTCATCTTCATCACATCTACAAAGACCCTTATTCCAGATAAGGTTATATTCACAGGTCACCACATCTTTTTGGGGACACCATTCAACCTACAACAATGGTATAATTTCTAAGTAAGCAGAGGAAATTGACAAATTATCCAAAGTGAATATTTTCTTTCGTTTCCTGTGCTAAGGAATAGTTTTTCTTGTTGCAATTTTCACTTCTTCCCTTCACCTTTTATTTTTTTAAAAAAGAGAATAGTTGTTTTCGTAATTATAATAGGAAATAACTATTGTATAAAATTTAGAGAACAGAAAATTACAAAGAAAACCACCCCCCATAATTCTACCTATCAAAGATAATCATTATTTAAAGTATTTTTCCATGTATAAAGAGTATCATCATGCTCCATAAACTGTTTTAAAGCCTGTTTATTTCCACTGAATATATCATGTATATTTTTCTATTCTAATAAACATTCTTATACAACATGGTTTTTAAAGATTGCATAGAATTTCTTTTTATAAATTACTTAATAATTCCCCTGTTATTGGCTATTTAGCTTGTTTATACTTTTGCTACTGTAAGTAACACTGTGATGAACATCCTTGGCACATACATCTTTGTACACATCTCTGATAAATTCCTAGAAATGCAGTTGTTGGATTAAAGGATATGCACATTTTAAGGTTTTTTTTTCATGCATATTGATAAATTGTCCTCCAGAAAGACTGTATAACTACAGCCTATGAACATGCCAACACTAAGTTACATCTGGCCTCCCTGAAGAAATCTGTCCCTTATACTCCGGGAATCTTGCTAAAAATGCAGATTCTGATTCGATAGGTCTAGAGCGAGGACAGCAATTCTGCTTTTCGAACCTCCCAGGGTTGTGGCTGCTGCTGACTTGCTGACCACACTTTGAACATTAAGGAATTAGGGAACTGCCAACTCAGACAAGTCCATGAAATGAAAACTGGTATATGAACAGATGTCAATAAACAGACACTGGAAGGATTTGACTGTCTGAATAGAAGACCATGGTAAAGCCCCAGAGAGACTGTCCCCAAGTGAAGGATGGGGGAGGAATCCTGGATCCGTTTAGTCCTTTGATGCAACTCACCTCCCAAGGCGCCTTCTTTCTTGGGTTCAACTGCACATTGGTCTCGCTTACTGTACTTAGGCCGACAGGCTCACTGTACTTAGGCCGACAGGCTCACTGCCCTTAGGCCGACAGGCTCACTGCCCTTAGGCCGACAGGCTCACTGCCCTTAGGCAGGTTTTCAACCACAGCTCCCTGAGCACCAAACTTACCTTCCTTGTGGAGCTTCAATGGTCTCGACGTCATTCTTGCTCCAGCCTTTTGTCCAGTGCCTGGCCCAGCTCAGCTCTGGTGGAGCTAAAGACACGCCATCCCCAAATATGGCACCTTGGCATATGAGAGAACAGCAGAAGCAGGAAGGTCACGCTCACCTTCCCCTCACCCTTCTCCCCGAAACAGGCGATAACACCAAGCTGGGCAGATAGAAGACGCCCGTATGCCCTATGCCCAGAGAAAAGGAATGAAGACATAGACAATGCCGAGAAGAATCTGGCCAAACAGGCCTTGCTAAGTTCCCCCAGTTTATTACTGTTAGACCATACTCTTTGTCTTCTAATCATACTTATGCATGACTGACCATAAAAACACACAGATTTCCCTGTTCCTTTAGGTCTTCATTTCTGAAGGCTCCCATGTCATATAAAATTGTATTAAATAAATTTGCATGCTTGTCTCTTGTTAATCTTTCTTTTGTTACAGGAGTCTCAGCTGGGAACCTTGTGACAGGTGAGGAAAAAATATTACTTTTACTCCTCTACAGCTCCCTTGCCTTGGGTGTCTATCGGCTTCTCTCCTGGACCTGCCATGAATCCTCAGCTTCATCAGCAGTGCCTGAAGGTCCTCTCCACCCCCCCCACCCCCGCCCCACCCAGCCGGCTCAGCGTCCAGCTTTTTCTAACCCAGTGAGAGTAAGAAGGAAAAATGTGTTGGAAATGAGAGGGAAATGTGTTCCTATGGCCAAACACATGTTAAACAAAATTATGGGAGGCCGTTGTTTTGGACTGAGCCCCTGCACTGGGCCCCAACAGACCAGACCAAACCAAAATGGAGTCCCTCATGCTAAATGCCACATAAACAAACTGAAACTTTAAGGAAGCTGATAGATCCCAAAACATACTAGTTTTTCCCCGGGAAAACAGGAGATTCTAGTTTACCTGAGTCAGGATAATAAGGAAGTCCCCTCTGCTTTAACCCTTACAAGAAAGTAACCTGAAGTAAACTGATGTTAACCAATCAGGTTTTGTTCTATTGTTGTTTCCTTGTTCCCAACTTACAAAGCCCACTGCTCTGCCACTGTCCAATGGAAACTCTCAATCTATTTTATAGAATGGAGGCTGCCCCAATTCATGTATCTCGAATAAAAGCCAGTTAGATCTATAATTAAATTTGTTGTAATTTTGTCCTTTGACACATTTTATCTAAACCCCCACCTCCCTCTTCACATAGTATCTTGAAACAAATACTAGAAATCATATAATTTCTTTTTTTTTTTTTTTTTTTTTGAGACAGAGTCTCACTCTGTTGCCCGGGCTAGAGTGAGTGCCGTGGCGTCAGCCTAGCTCACAGCAACCTCAAACTCCTGAGCTCAAGCGATTCTCCTGTCTCAGCCTCCCGAGTAGTTGGGACTACAGGCATGCGCCACCATGCCCGGCTAATTTTTTGTATATATATTTTTTAGTTGTCCATATAATTTCTTTCTATTTTTAGTAGAGATGGGGTCTCGCTCTTGCTCAGGCTGGTCTCGAACTCCTGACCTCCAGCGATCCACCCGCCTCGGCCTCCCAGAGTGCTAGGATTACAGGCGTGAGCCACCGCGCCCGGCCCATATAATTTCTTGTTTCAATATTTTAGTATGTATCTCCAAAAGAAAGGAACTCCCTTTTTTAAAATGATAAAAACACCTAAAACAAAACACGTATTTCTATATAATTCCTTATAGCATCACCTATCTAATCAGAAATCAACTTTCTGTTTGTTTCATACATGTCAGACATTTTCATAGGTTCATTGTTTAAATTGGGATCTAAATAAAATCCCTGTATTACAGTCGGCTGATATGTCTTTTAAGTTTCTATAATGTACAGGTTATCCTTTCCTGTCTCTATTACACCCTTGTGATTTTCTTTCTTTCTTTTTTTTTTTTTCCTTTTTCTTTTTGGTAGAGACGGAGGGTGGGGGGGTGGGGAGGGAAGGGTCTCACCTCAGGCTGGTCTCGAACTCCTGACCTCGAGCGATCCTCCCGCCTCGGCCTCCCAGAGTGCTAGGATTACAGGCGTGAGCCACCGCGCCCGGCCCTTGTGATTTTCTTGTAGTAAAAAACCTCAATTTTTAAAAAAACGCTACATTTAAATTATTTTGAGATCACATGTTGGTCTTAAAGCAAAACAGTACCAGTTAGGAGAGGCCAGTCATGCAATACTGTCCAAGTCCCTTTTGTAGTCAAACACTGACCATTCCCGAGAGAACGATCCATATAAAGACAGCATGGCATTGTAATAGGAAGGGGCACAGGTAGACCTGTTTAAGACAGCATTTTGATTTTATAAACCATATAAACTCTACAGAGGCACTTTGCTCAGTGATGGTTTGTAAAAGGCAAAATAAGATCACTGAGCTCATTTTCTGCTAAAGGGAAGGGTCTGCAGCTACTGCAAAGGCCAACGGGGCACAGGGCAGAGTGCTCTGCGTGGGTAAGAACAGAAAAGTGCAGAAGGATCAGCTGCTCCTTATCAAGGGGCTCAAAGCCTCGAGAAACATTTAGTTTAAAGGCACCTGGTTGCTATGGCTATACTGGCAAGGTGGAGAACAGAGACAGTTCTTGTTTGCCTACAATGTAAGGGATAGCGTGGGGGCTGCTTTATTGCCGTAACAGCTTTAATTTCCCACTATCCGTTGCAGGGATGCAGTGAGCAGAGCTTCTGCGTCTGGAACAACGTTGGCTGAAGCGCTGTGGTCTGCTCTAGGGGATGAACCCTCTGGGTGGAAGGGAGAGGGCCTCCTTTCCTTCCTCTCTTCTCTGGGCCCTCTCACCCCCTGCCCTTTGAGTCTTGCCAACGTACACCCCGTCCCGAGAGAGGGTGGTTCTGGGACAGCAGCTGGGCGGTCGGCCGGTCAGAGGTTAACTGGGTGGGGACTGTGGTCTGGACGACATGGGGACGCCTGGCCCTGGGAATGGGGCCAGGCTGGATTATTTTTCTGGCTATCTCGGGCTTCAATATACATTCCCTTCCCCCTGTCC
Source organism: Eulemur rufifrons (assembly GCF_041146395.1). NCBI lineage: Eukaryota > Metazoa > Chordata > Mammalia > Primates > Lemuridae > Eulemur > Eulemur rufifrons. The sequence continues at coordinate 44,150,552 of NC_090991.1, forward strand.
AAGTTGGAAATTCCATTGCACGAGCATGTGTGTGTGTGAGCACGTGTGTGGTATGAAAAGCACATGGGGAAAAGCTGGAAGGACCCATGTTTATGGGTTTCTGGCCCTGAGATCCCAGCTCTCAGCTTTCTGGCCTTTCAGGAAACTTGGATGCAGAGCAGAGAGAAGGGGCCCTCAGTCCCCTTTTAGTCTATCACAGCCACCTTGGAATGCTGTGCCAGTTTTACATTAAATGGAAAAATCACAACAATAGCAAATTTAGATGACAGGCCTATGACCAGGCATTTTCCACACATTATTTAATTTGCACTGCAGTCCCCGCCCCCCCCCCCCCCCCCCCCCCGCAGGTGGCTTAAGGATTGGAGGGAAGCAGGGAAAGGGCGGCTTCGTGAAGCCAGGCAACTTGCCCAGAGCTAAGTGGAGTAGGAACACGTTTGGATCTAGCGCTGCAGCTAATTCAGCTGTCACTGTAGGCAAGTCCTACGGCCTCTCTGAGCCTCGCCTCGGCTTCGCCACCTGAAAATGATAGTAACACCTACCTGGAGATGTTAATTCACAGAAAAGATGAGCTGAAGTATGGGCAGTCACTCAAGAAACTAAAGCACTACGCAAAAATAACGTCTGAACGCTGCTTGCTTGGGACAGACGCAGATGCTTTCCTGGTAACAAGGAGTAACGATTCCTTTGATGAAATTCTTCTAGTAGAGAAAGTAGGTCATCTCATTGTAAGCATAACTGTCTCTTTTCACAGGATGCAATAAAGCTCCTGTCATCTTGGCTGAAAAATAAAAAATGAGGCTGGTAAACATTTGTATTTTTCTTGAATTAGCCCCTGTGCTAAAAGGCTTGCTACTGAAGGGGCTGTATGTTCCTCAGACGCAGGCCAACTTTTACATTTTGTATTACCAGGAGTTGTTTTTTTTTTAAGAGACAAGGTCTTGCTCTATCACCCAGGCTGGAGTGCAGTGGCACAATCATGGCTTGCAGCAGCCTTGAACTCCTGGGCTCAAGCGATCCTCCTGCCTCAGCCTCCTGAGTAGCTGGGACCACAGCACATGCCACCACACCTGGCTAGTTTTTAACAAATTCTTTTGTAGAGACAGGGTCTCACTATGTTGCCCAGGCTGGTCTTGAACTCCTGACCTCAAGTTATCCTCCTGCCTCCTCCTTCCCTAAATGCTGGGATTATAGGCATGAGCTACCACACCAGGCCTCTAAACCAAGTCTTGAGCACAAGTTAATCTCCTGCCCAAATCTGGTTTGACAAACACATACTTTCTCTAATTCTTGGCCAAATACAGAAAATACCTTGCAGATTTAAGATCCCGTACATAGGCCGTGTATGAGTACATATTTGTCCACTACAAAGTGCAAAGAAGTGTCCCATATTCTTAACTTTTAAAGCTTCATTCATTTAGTCTACATACACAAATATATATTTTTAATAGTCATTCTGCAAATTTTGAGCTTGTCCACAGCACCAGGTGTGGTCAAGATTCTGGGACTACAGGACAGACTTGGTCCTGCCCTCATGGGGACCACACTTTCGCAGAGGCAACAGAAAACCCAAGCAAACAAGTCAGTGAAGCTGTGATCAGTAAGGGGAAGGAAGCAAAAAGCTGATGCGGAGATAGGATGTTCAGGGAAGACCTCAGGTGGAAACCAAAAGGCTAAGAGGGAGCCAGCCCTGTGGGGGCTGGAGACAGCAAGCCCAGCAGAGGGAACAGCTTGAAGAAGGACTGGAGGTGGGGCTGGCAGAGTTGCTTTGTAGGGGAGAGAAAGCTTACTCTCCACCCTCTGAAGATTCGATAATTGAGGCTATGAGATAAACTGACATTAGGAGAAAAACCATTTTAATCACGTGCATATGCACAGGAGTCCCACAAAATATGACACTTGAAAAAGAGTCAGATGGTTGAAATTTACCAGCAGCCTGGGCTACAGAAAGGAAGAGGGACCTTGGGCTTACAAGGATGGTGGCAACACAAGTTATGGGAGGGTGAGGGGAGGAGAGGGGAGGTGACCAAGGCTGTCTTGTTGTGCCGATAAAAGGTTTCTCCGGTAAGAAAAGTTGTCTCTGAGTGTCACAGCAAGTGTTACAGCGGGTGGTCCTGTGGACAAACGGGGCGGGGGGGGGGGGGGGGAGGGCGGGGAGGGGAGCGGCGGAGGGGGGCAAGAGAGAGTAGGAGAATCAAGGTTCATGTGCAGGCGGGCTCAGAGGGGTCTCACCACCAAATTCTGAGCCCCGTCTACCCGATTTTTCCCACTTATATGAAGTTGGGGGTGGTCCGAGGGGTGGGGTCTCAGGTGGCTAAGGTTATAGGTTAGTTGATGGGCCAGGTAATAGGTTAGTGTTATGCTGATGCGGGTCTTCTGGGAGGGGTGGGGTCTCAGGTGGCTGACGGGGGTTTTCCTCATCACAAGCAACCCTCAGAACTGGTGATACAGTCTGTGATAAAGTCTGTGTAGGTGTGGTGTCACCTCCCTGTCTTTTGAGATACAGTTAATCTTCCCTAGTTGATGAGACTCCAGGGACGGGACTCATGACAATTATATTCCTTCTGGAGGGTCTGTCTTTAGAAAGCAGAATAGGGAACTTAGAGAGAGAGAGAGAGAGAGGGAGAGAGAACCCCTCCTTGTATGTGGGGGACAGAGGGCTGAGAGACAGAAGAGCTGGACAGGGGTGGAGAGACCTTGGTTCTGAGGTGGCTTCCAGTCTCCTTTAGTTCAAGGTACTCAGCGTGCCAGAGCCCATGCTTTGGGGTATCACTTTCTGAACCCCAACAGCCTAGAGGAAGTAGGGCAAGGCTCAGCGTAAGAAGGAGAGGGGGGCAGGGGCCAGATCATGCCAGGCAGTGTGGGCCACAGTGAGGAATTTGGATTCTAGTTTCATACTGTAACAAGAGGCCTTTAAAGTCCTATTTTTAAAAAAATGTGTTAAAATTCACCACTTTAACATGTACAATTCAATGATAGTACATTCACAATGTTGTGAGTCATCCTCATTATTATTCAGTTCCAGAACATTTTCATCGCCCCCGAAAGGAAACCCCACACCCTTTAAACAGTCGCTCCCCAGCTCCTCGCCCCAGCCCCCGGCAACCACTAACCAGCTTTCTGTCACTGTGACACAATTTGCCTCTCCTGGGCATTTCCTATAAAGAGAGTCATATAATACGTGGACTTTTGTGACTGTTTTTTTTCACGTTGCATCATGTTTTCTAGATTCATCCACGCTGTAGCATGCATCGTTACATGGAAACTTTTTAAAGGGCGTGTGTGAACGAATTTGATTGACGTTTTAGAATCACTTTCACTGCCGTGGAAAGAATTTCCAGATAGGCAGGAAGCCAGAGCGAAGGTGGGGGCTGTCGCGGTGGGGAGGGTGAGAGAGGCTGCAGACCTGGGGAGGTGGCCGTGGCGGAAATGGGGAGAAGAGGTCACGTTGGCAATATTTTACAGGAAGGCGGACGGGACGTACTGATGGATGAGGAGTGAGGCAAGTGGCTTCCTGGTGCCAAGTCCCCAGGAAGTCCAGGGCAGGCAGGGGTGGGGAGGGGAACAGCAGTGGGAAGAAATCATCCTTTGCATTTTGGGTACATTAAGCTTGAGATAGCTAATTGAAAATGCTAAACCAGACAGTGGAAATTTGAATCTAGGAATTAGCCAGGAAGTCAGAGCTAGAGATAAAAATTTAAGGATCACCAGCCAGAAGATTGAGTCTAAATCCAGGAGAATATGTAAAGAATTATATTCATTATAATAAAGCGATTTCCACCCTGTGGGGTGACCAGGAATAAGAGCTCCATAAATGCATTACTTCTCAGCTCCTAGCAAAAAGCAAAACATTCTGCATTTGAATGAGTACTCAGCATTTACAAAGACATCCTTGGAAGGCTGTATTCAGAGTCCCTCACCCCACCTCACACACCTCTTTGCATTTCTATTGCTGCAACTCTCAGCCCAATAACCTGTTAGCACTCAGGGAGGGTGTAAGTAAAAGGATTTTTGCCTTTCAACAAGGAAACCAACAAAATGGCGTTAAGGTCTCCTGTTAAAAATGAATGCTGTGTTCATTGGGGTCACTTATATTGAAGAAATCAAATTCTTTTTTTAACTTTTGCTTTAATGGAAGGGAAATATATTCTTAATGTGTTTATGCATTTAAAAATTTTTTTATTTTTACTTTTTTGGGTGTACAACATGATGTTTTGATATATGCATACATTGTAGAATGCTAAATCAAGCTAATTAATATAAGCATTACCTCATACACTTACCATTTTTTGTGTGTGGTTGAACACTTCAAATCTATTCTCTTAGCAATTTTCAAGTATCAGTATATTGCTCCTGACTATAGTCACCATGATGTACGACAGATCTCCTGAACTTACATCCTCCTAAGTAACCAAAATTTTGTGTCCTTTGACCGACATCTCTGCAACTCTGTGAGTTATTACACTTGATCTTAGCCAGACGGCCAAGAAGTGATTGTGAAAGTCATTAACATCAAAATGTAGTCAACTAATGTCAAATCCTAAAAAAAATGGAGACAGGAGGCCCAGAAGGAGGGGCCTTCACATATGCACACATGCTTGGGACAGGAACTACACAAGGAATTCAGACCACAGTATTCCAGAAAAGCCACTTGCACAAGGACACTTGCCTAACAATGGCTGTCTCCACCAATGAGCTAACAGCAAGTCCTGCAACAAGGCCCTGGAACCAGTGGTCTGTGTTTCAAAACAGCTCCTATGGACTTCTCCTTTTTGTCTTTAAATGCTTCTCTTTGGCCCCTACCCACTTGGATGCGCCCCTTGTCTGCCATAGCACAAGCGCCCTGGCCTACAATCCCCTTTGGAGAGTTGGTCTCTCTGTGCTCATTTGAGGTTAACACGGCCCATCCCCCAGCTTCTGGTAAACACCCTTCTACTTTGTGCTTCTAGGAGTCAGACTTTGAGATTCTACCTATAAGTGAGACCATGCAGTATTTGTCTTTCTGTGCCTGGCTTATTTCACCAAGCATAATGTTCTCCAGGTTCATCTACGTTGTTGCAAATAAAAGGATTTTCTTCTTTTTAAAGGCTGAATTATAGTCCATTGTGTATAGATACCAAGTTCCTTCATGCATTCATCTGTTGATGGGTACGTGTTTCCGTATCTTGGCTATGGTGACTAGTGCTGCGATGAACATGGGAGTGCAGGTATCTCTTCAACATCCTGATTTCATTTCCTTTGATGTCCCTGCACTGCGACGCTTTCAAGTGATTTAAGTCCCCCGGACAATCCATACTCCTGTGTGGGTGGTTGTCCCTATTGCTAACAAGAAAGTCTCTGGGAGGAGTCTTGTAACCAAACACCAGACCAAGAGGGTCCATTTTTACTCTAATGGCAGCAACTAGACCCCAGCCTCCACTTTTGGGTGGGGCAGCAGTGGGAAGGGAGGGAAGACCCAGACTCTAAATTGTTCATCCTTTCTGCTCACATTTGTTTAATTCAATTGTTGTAAAACACAGATGCGGGAACTCAGGCAGATGAGGAGTGACAGAGGCTCGGGAGGAAGGAAATGTGCTTGAATGTCACACCCAGAGGAACACTTCTCCCTCCCTGGAATGATCCTTTAGCCTGCAAGGGCCACCCACTGGCAAAGCTGCCTGAAGTTCCACCACTGTCAGCAGCAGAAGGGTGAAGGGCTTTTTTTTCTTCATCTTGGGGGCCCTGCTGTTCACCTCGCTCATTCAACAAATGAATGCCTGCCACATACGTGCCGGGTGCTGACCTCGGTGCTGGGGACCCAGCAGGGAGCAAGACTGAAAAACCTCCTGCCCCCTGTGGAGCTGAAATGGACAAAAATAGCTCAAGAAGGAAAATACAGGACATGCCAGACAGCAAAGTTTTCTGGGGGAAAATCAATGAGGGAAAGACGTCAGGGAGTGCCATGGTGGGAAGAGAAGGGGAGTTCAGGGAAGGCTCCACTGAGGCGACATTTGAGTACAAATCCCAAGAAGTTGAAGGAAGAAGCCATCCATGAAGAAAGCATAACACATTCAATTGCAGGACATGAGACTGGGGATGGGGTGGAGGGAGGAAAAGGACACCAGGCCTTTAGGTTTTAAAGAGAAGATCGCTAGGATTCGATTCGTGTTACATATTTTTTTTGACAGAAGGGCCCTGGCTGCTGTGTTGAGGCTGGAGTACAAGAGGCAAGGATGGAAGCAGAAAGACAGTTTAGGAGGCCTCTGCACTAATACAACTGAGAGAGAGAATTATGGCTTGGGCCAGGGGTAGCGGTGGAGCTGCCACCAGGAGTTAGAAATAAGAAAGCAATGCTTTCCCAATAAAAATCACAATGAGATATCACCTCACAGCCATCGGGGTGGCTACACTCAGTGTGAAAGTAACCACAGACAAATTATAAACAAGTGAGCAGGGCTGTGTTGCAGTGAAGCTTTTTTTAAAATAGACTTTGAGGTGTGAAATGAAACTTTATTTATGGATACTGAAATCTGCTGACCTCTGAACTAGATAACCATCTTTATAACTGAACATTTATTAACTTTCATATGCTAATGGGAAAGCACTCATGCAAAGTGAAAGGAAAATGTCACGATGTCCTGTATACACGAAAAGTTCTTGATAGTTCAAAGAGAGAAAGGGTAGGAAACTTGAGTCATCACATACCTTTCAATAGCACACATCACATCAAGCCCAAAGGAAACCCGGGCCATAGCAGTCAGTACCATATTCACCCTGTAAGTAGCAAATTCACTTCAGAAAACTATGATCCCAACACATCAAATTAAGGATGCTAATTTCCATTTACTGACTCTGTAGTTTTGAATATTTTTACTGGTTACCTTTGCCCATACAAATCTTATCCAGAGTCTAGCTCTAATTCTTCTTGTTCTCTGACAACACTCCAGTCCTGTGGCTCTGAATGGAAGTCTACTTGTTGATGTGCCGTGACTGTTAGCCAGGGTATGAGGTGAATTTGGAAAAATTAGGGCAACATAAAAAGCTCTTCTTAAAGATTAATAGCAAAACAAAACCTTGGTGACCTCATGTCAGATCCCAAAATCTTTTGGAAATTTTACTGATTCATGAAATCAAAGTTTGGGAAACACCACTGTAGATCTCTCCTATGGAATTCTGGAAGCACTGAACATCAGTAAAACTCATCTGGCATACAAAGATGTACCTGTACGGTGATTTGATTTTTCTCTGTGATCTCTTCTAGATAGTAAGCACATAGAAGGCAGAAATTTTTCTCTCACTTTTTGCATTGCCTTTCTTTTTTTTTTTTTTTTTTTGAGACAGAGTCTTGCTCTGTAACCCTGGGTAGAGTGCAGTGGCGTTGTCATAGCTCACTACAACCTCAAACTCCCGGGCTCAAGCGATCCCCCTGCCTCAGCCTCCCCAGTAGCTAGGACTACAGGCATGCACCACCATGCTCGGCTAATTTTTTCTATTTTAGCAGATGGGGTCTCACTCTTGCTCATGCTGGTCTCGAGCTCCTGATCTCAAGTGATCTTCCTGCCTCAGCCTTCCAGAGGGCTAGGATTACAGGCGTGAGCCACCCTCGCCCAGCCCATAACTATTTTTTATCAACTCATCATGGAGGTAATCTGAGAGATAATATACAGGAGGCATTTTTCAACCTCTGAGTATATAAGCAAGCAAGTGGAAGTAGGTAAATGATGGGAGAAATGACAGGAGGCAAGCGTGTGCCCGTACGAGGACCCCTCTCTGCCCTGCTTGTGGCACTGACTTCTGTCACAAGCATGTATGTGCTTGGGCAGTTTATGACTCTGATAAAACTCCATTCTTTCTAAAATCCCTGCTTCAATGGTCATTTTTTATCAAAAGAAAAACAATTCAAAACACATGATAAGAAATTAGACTTTTATCAATACACAAATAAGTTTACTTAAAATCAACTCAGTTTCATATTTTTTAAAAATTTCAGAACCTTTCGTCATTAATGTCCATAATCTAGAATAGGGTCCTGTGAAACCTGCAGTCCCATGTGAAGCATCAACAGGTGATGGTCCAGGTACTCACTGACACTTTTCTCTAGAAATTGAGATGGTCACAAACAAAGCATCTTTCTTGGCTGGATGAACAAGAAGAGTTCACATAAAAGAGCTTCATAAAATGTCCATGAAGGAGAACTGGTAGTATCAGAAGAGTTCCAGCACTTCAATCGAATATAATCCTCTATTATTCTTTTCTTGATTTAATTTTTGTAGCTCCCGAAAACTTACTTCAATCTTGTTGAGTTCAGAATAAACACTTATCTAAAGAAAAAAGTTTCAGAGTAACTTTCACTGTAATTCTGCATACAAACAAATCCTCCATGACTATTCCTAACTTTTAAGAATAAACTGTAATTCAGGTGATATACTTGAGTACAAATACAATCAGTATATATCAAATAATCACAAACCTGAGATTTGACAAACTTGTAAAGGTTTATCAGTAGCCTTTTTGCTTCGGGTATCATTACCACAACAGTAAAATTAGCATCTAGAAGTAAGCATATCCAATCCATAATCTGAAGATAAATAAGGAAAGGAAAGTTAAGATTTTAAAATTGAACTTTAGTTTAGTTCATTTTATAAAGTCCATAATTACATCAAATGGTTACAGGAAAAATAAATCTTTATAAAAATCTAAACAAATTAGTTTAGAGATGGAAGAATTTCTAAGAAATATAAAAAGGCTCTTTTCTGGCTTTTATACTTGTTATTTTACAAGCATAATTAGACCGTTTTTATAGTATTAATCAGCAATAGTAAAGCCAAAGTGATATTTAGTCCAAGGGAGAGTAATACTTGTCTTTTAAGAATTTTGTTTTAATAATTATTTTCACTTACAAAAAGAGAACCCATTTTCTATTCTGCAAAATACACTATGCCCCAAGGATAGAGTATTGTATATTATAGATAAGTTATCATAAACTAAAAATCATCACTATACATTTATAAAAGTTTCCTATGTAGTTTTACATCTTCAAATGGTGTGGTTAACATGCAAATATCACTGTCACGAAAATGCATTAAGGAAACTGGTTATCAATTTGTAGAGGGACAGCTGATCCCTATGGAACTCCTTACACCAAAATAATATATACTAAAGAGTTAAAGACACAAAATGAAACCACTGATGTACAAGGGGAAAACAGGGTGACTACTTGAATAATTTTAAGAGTGAGAAGAGCCTTAAGCATGACTTAAGCCATAAAGAAGCCGTAAAGGAAAACTTACCACATTTTAATAGCACAAGTATGAAAAACTTGTCTATATCAAAAAATTATACTAAAGTGAGTAAAAAGACAAATGATAGGAAAGAAGTATTTACAATGCATCTGATAGAAAAAGGCTAATTTCCTTAATATAGAAAGAATTCTTTATAAGCCAAAAAGAAAAAGATAGCAAATGTAATAAAAATATGGACAAGAAACCTGACCAGGCAGGTTCACAAAAAGAAATAGAAATGGGTAAGATGGTTTACCTCTCTCATTAACAAAGAAATGCAAATTAAAATAAGGTTAACATTTGCTACCTATCTAATTGGCAAACAGTCAAAACTTTGACAAAACTGGTGTCAGGAGTGTAAAAAATAAGGCCTCAGACCTTGGTGGCAGTAATGGTGGTGGTTGTCACAGCTTTTCAGAAAGGTAATCTGGCATTCTGAGAGCTAAGAATGCATGCACCTTTTCATCTAGTAATTCCACTTGTGTGAATTTATGTAACAGGTGTTCTCTCATAAATATGCAAGGGTGTGTGCATAAAGATACTTACTGAAGGTTTGTTTACAATAGCAAAAAATTGTAAATAACTTGAATGTCTATCACTAAAACACTAGTAAATAAATTAAGATATATCTGTAAAATGAAATAGTATGCACTGGTTAAAGGAATGAGGCAGATATTATGTGTGTATTGGTCCAGGAAATGTCTAAAATATAATGAGTGGAAAAAAAAATGGCAGAACAGCACACATACTATGATCTTATTTGTGTTAGAAAAGGCAAAATGAGAGAAAGATAAATTTGTATATAGAAAGAACATTTCTAGACATAAAAGAAACTCTTAATATTGGTTATCTCTAAGAGAGATTAGGGTAGTGAATACAACAGTTAACTTTTTTCTTCATACCCTTTGGTACTATTGTTGAAACTTTCAACTATAAAAATTAACTACTTAAAAATTTAACTCATTTTTAAAATAAAGAAATAGTCAAATTAAGTGTCTGAAATCCTTAGTCTTGTTGCTGATGAAAACTAAATAAAAAATAAATAAAAAGAAAAAAAGAAATCCTTAATTAGAATAACATATTCCTAAACAAACAAAAACAAAATTCTTTTCCTTTCCTTCCCCCCCTCTTTTTTTTTAATTAAAGAAACAGGACCTCACTCTGTCACCCAGTCTAGAGTGCAGTGGTAACACTCACAGCTCACTGTAGCCTCGAGGTCCTGGCCTCAAGTAATCTTCCCACCTTGGCCTCCCAAAGTGCTGGGATTACAGGAATGTCCAGCCAATAGATTATTTTTTAATGTTTCCTACTGTTTCTCAGATAAATACTGTTTTTTTTTTTTTTTTAAGGGATGTCAAGGAAGAAAAATACTGTTTGTAAAGAGGGTCTACCATGAGATTCTTTGAGAACATTTTTTTCATTAATCTTCATTCTCTTATTCTTAAGAGATTATTAAGGGGCAAACTGTTACCAGCTCCTCCTTGTTCTCTTAATAAGCTAAGGAAATTCTTGGAATGGGTCATAATGGAGACAAGGAGAAATCAGATACACCTTTTTTTTTACAGATTTTCCCCAGCACCAAATCAGAGAAAAAGAAATTATCTCACCTGGTTAAGGGTTGGAGGACGTATTCCAGGAAGAGTCATAGTAGCATTTTCGCTACACTTCAGATAAAGGAAATACAAATACTGGAGAAATAACTAAGTAGGGGGAAAAAAAAAGGATAATTTACCACTTTGATGAAAAAATTTTCTCTATAAACTAAACAGAAAGACTGGAAAGAATTTTAAAAGGATGTTTAACTATACATCAAACAAATATGCCAGACATCTAGGGACACAAAAATGAATAAAATGCAATGTGTGCCATCAGTGAGGAGCTCATCTGGTTTGGGGAGTTGGGGTAGGTAGGGTAGGTGATGAGCTTATTGTTTGTAAATAATAGGTAGAGAAAAGAGAATCCTCTCAGCAATTCTTTTTACTGTCTACTCATTTAAAACTTAGGTGGCTTAACTTGGCCTTCAAGCTTGGCAGGAGGAAAATGGCACAGTCTATCATCCAACAACCACTCTAGTCTCCTTGGCACAGTTTTTCACTATGAGAGCTGGGCAACCTTTTATTCACATGAAAGAACTGGATAGCCTTTAGAATGCCCCAACAGCTGGTTAAACAGTAAAACTTAAACCAGAAATAAAATTCTATAGGACTTGTAAGAACACTTACAGTAGTATGTTGTGCTGGGATATCTTTCAAGTGAGGCAGAAGAAATGTTTCACTATAGGCTGAATGAAGAATTGCATTTCTATTTAGGACTAAAGGAAAATCTTATTTCAATAAATAAAGGCTACTCTACTCAAATTATGAGTAATTCCATTTCCCAGTGATAGTTTTCTAAATTTATACAAAAGTTTTATATCACGAAAAGGGCTCTATCACCCAACACTCACCTAATCATTGGAGATTATCTGGAATACATCAGTAGTATAATTTTTTTTTGTCCAGAGTCTCACTCTGTTGCCCAGGCTAGAGTGCGGTGGTGTCAGCCTAGCTCACAGCAACCTCAAACTACTGGGCTCAAGTGATCCTCCTGCCTCAGCCTCCCAAGTAGCTGGGACTACAGGCATGCACCACCATGCCTGGCTAAATTTTTATATATATATTTTTAGCTGTCCATATAATTTCTTTCTATTTTTAGTAGAGACGGGGTCTGGCTCTTGCTCAGGCTGGTCTCAAACTCCTGAGCTCAAACAATCCGCCCGCCTCAGCCTCCCAGAGTGCTAGGATTACAGGCGTGAGCCACCGCGCCTGGCCGAGTAGTATAATTTTTTTTTTTATTCAGAATACTGATCTTTAGTATTGGTAGAGCTTCTACCTTAGCACAGCTTCTTAATTAAGAAAACAGGTTTAAGCAAGCTGTTTGAAGGTAGCATTGAACATAATTCATTTTCAAGCAGAAACCAAGAAAAAAATTGAAAAAAGAAAGGAAACCCTTATATTATCTATTAATAATTACTTCTTAGCTATGGCTAGGCATATGACTATATCCTTGGAAAGAGGAACAGAGGGATGCACTCTATTTTAAAGGATACAGTAGAGCTGCTCTTTTTGGTATCACAGGGCATGAAGTGGTCTCCTTTGTTGTGTCCTGAGGCTTTTCGTTTAATTCTTGATCACAGTTACTGCAGTTATCTTCCTTAGGATTGAAGCCATTTTGAAGAATTTTAGTCTGCTCTTCCATTTTCTCCTCTTGAGCAGTACCACTATAGTCAGAAACTGACTCCATATTGACATCCGTTTCTTGGAGACAGTCATCACCAATGCTATGATGTCAATTGAAAGCAAGAGGTTAATTCTTATCAGCAAGGGAACTTTCAGAAAAAAATTTTATTTTCTAAGTATTCAGTTTTAAAAAATAATTTAACAGATTATAAACATAGTAAAGGAAAAAGATCACTGGATTCTTACTTACCTTAAGAAAAGTTTTAAGCACGTGCAGGTGACTGATTCAGGGATGTCAGGGAACTGCTGCAGACAGAGTTGTAACAACTGTACATCTGTCTTTTGTAAGGCAACCTCCATTAAGCCAGGGCATAAGCTAAGAGAAATGAAAAAATCTGAATCATTATTACATATTAAGAAAAATCTCAATTGCAGATAATTTATAAGCTTTTCCAGAGTTTCAGAAAATTAGAACTGTAAAAAAACAAGGTCAAAAGAGTTACGCGTGGAAAGTGTGGTGCACATTAACACCTACCTGTAAGAAAGCACATGTGTTTGGATAAGCTGAATCAGACAGTTCCTCGGATAAAACGATGGTTCTGCTTTGCATCTTTCTAGAAGTCCTGTTACTATGTCCCCAATTATAGCGTGAAAGTCAGGCGTCTGCTGCATTGCCAAAAATTTACGTAGTTCCACTTCAATGTGTTTTTCTGAATCTTTCTGAAAAAGCAGAATTAAAGAACTCAGCCTAGCACATTAATAAACATCACCCTGAACTTAAAATTTCCTAGCACAACATTTTCTCAAATCACTAACACATTCCTGTGAAATAAGAGCTGATGCTACAATTTGTTACACAAATAAAATGCAAAGAAAAAAAATTAAGCATTCAGAAATCAAAATCTTTGGAAGGGCTGGGCGCAGTGGCTCATGCCTGTAATCCTAGTACTCTGGGAGGCTGAGGTGGGAGGATGGCTTGAGGTCAGGAGTTCAAGACCAGCCTGAGCAAGAGCGAGACCCCATCTCTACTAAAAATAGAAAAAAAATTAGCCAGTCAACTAAAAATAGAAACAAAAAATTAGCTGGGTGTGGTGGCTTGTGATTGTAGTCCCAGCTACTCAGGAGGCTGAGGCAGGAGGATCACTGGAGCCCAGCAGTTTGAGGTTGCTGTGAGCCAGGCTGATGCCAGGGCACTCACTCTAGCCCGGGCAACAGAGTGAGACTCTGTTTCAAAGAAAAGAAAAAATAAATAAATAAATAAATAAATCTTTAGAAGGCCAAATTGCAAATGCATCTGATGCCAAGCTGAATGAAAAAAACCTATGATGCCAACATCATACCATCACTCTTAGAAGACTACAGAGTCAAATAAACCAAAATACTGGATCAACTCTGACATCCTTAAGACACTATACAAATGTTAGCTATTGCTATAAAAATGATCATAAAAAGACAGAATGAAAAGTAAACAGGATTTCTTTTAACCACTTGAGCTGATATTTGATATTTTCAATATTTTAAACTTACCTTTATGGTTAATAAGAGTTGTTTGGATGGTGGAACCTCTGGCTGTAAATTCACTTCAACTTTTCGTCTCCTTAACTAGAATTAAGTAAATTGATTAGAATCACAAAACAATACAAGAGATCCAATAAACATCTAGAAGAATATAAAACACTCTAAAGAAATTAGCACACTTTTGTTCTAATCACAAACTTTTAAAAATAAATTTTGTTATAGGGAAAAGTGATTTCATTTCAACTTTGAAATTAAGTATCTTAAGACTTTTAAGGTTTTTGTTATTTAAACACAAAATAAAATCTCTGTACTAAGGAACGTTTTATTGCTACTTGCAAACTAGTCCATTTTCACAACTGGGCCTTAATACCACACACAAATGCCCATAAAAAGTTACGAATAGACTACGTATGTCATTTCTGGATAAAGGCTGTGAGGTTACTGGGTTCTAGCCTCACACTGACCTGTCATCAAGATCAAAGCTATAAGAGTTATAAGGATATAAATCAAAATAATTCAGCCTTTCTCTGTTTTTCAACATTTGCATTAACATTTCTATTACTAAACTTACAATTCTTCTTGACTGTTCTGAGTTCTGGCATCCAAGTCCACATCCCTGAGATGTTTCCCAGTTTACAAAATGGGGTGTGACATGAGTGCCTAAGAAAACATGAAATATATGATTTCTGGAATGTTTTGACCTATTGGTATTTACCCAACTACACAAAGAACAATAAAAGACAACCACTCATGTACAATTCAAGAGGCTTTAAAGGCCACGTAATTCTACTGATAACCTCAGATCAGTAAATCGTAATACAATAAAAAATTATATGCCCAGCAACATGAAGCCAGCAGATGAGTCCACTGGTAAACGAGGAAGGGTAGAGGTACAATTGATTTTGTCTTGGGGATTCTCCCATTACCCCTGAAGTCAAAAGAACACAATGTAGCTCTTCAGCCTGCAGCAGTCCCTGCAATAGGGACTGTTCACTAGTTTCGCTGACTAGTGGCAAATTTCAAAGTTAAGAACAGGCTCTGTAAATAGAAGGATATGGGAATCTACATATGAAACTGGGAACTAATGAAATGGCTTGTATTAATAAAACAAACATATAAGTAAATTTCTACCTGGATCTTGACTATGCTTGAGTTTTCCAAGAGCACCTGCTAATGATGACACTTCACACTTGTATGGAATCACAGTTAGAAATTTTCCATGCAGCATAAACAAATTTTCCCCATAATACCAGAGCTACAAAAAAAAAATATATATATATATCAAAAACAGAATACTTGCTTACAAGTTCTGACTCAACAAAGCCTTATAACAATAACTTATTGTATAAGCTATCTCAGTATAACAATAAAGAACAAAACAAAGTCGAGTAACTTCCCAGAAGAATCTCATATGCACAAGTTATTCATTGGGCTCTTGGGCTCTATGTTTGCCCAAGTCTGAATGAAGCATAACTTACAGGATGTTTTTGACTCAGAAAAATCTAATCAACATATGCATTTAAAGTAATTGAACTGTTTAAAATTAATACTATCACTATTATATGTATATTGACATAATAATTTATCAAGCCTATTGTAAGATAGGAAAACTATTATGATGCACTAAATTAAAAAATCAGTGCTGGGCGCAGTGCCTCATGCCTGTAATCCTAGCACTTTGGAAAGATGAGGCAAGAGGATCGCTTGAGGCCAAGAGTTCAAGACCAGCCTGAGCAAGAGAAACACCTCATTTCTACAAAAAATAGAAAAATCAGCAGGGTGTGGTAGCATGTTCCTGTGGCTGAGGCAGGAGGATTGCTTGAGTCCAGGAATTTGAGGTTGCTGTGAGCTATCATGATGCCACTATACTCTAGCCCAGGCAATACTGGAAGACCCTCTGCAGTAGCACACGCCTATAGTCCCAGCTAGTAGGGAGGCTAAGGCTGAAGGATCACTTGAGCCCAGGAGTTCAAGGCCACAGTGAGCTGTGATTAAACCACTGTACTCCAGGCTGGGCAACATAGTGAGACCCTGTCTCAAAAAAATAAAAATAAATAAATAAATAAAAAACCAGAATTTAACACTGTTTCTAATTATAAGACTAAAAATAAGGTATATTAACTAAAAGCTTAAAAGAACACAGAAATCAAAAGTACGTTTGTTAGAATGGTGGAATTGTGGGTGGTTAATTTTGTTAAAATTATCTGTTTTTTTAAAGTAAGTAAAAAAAGAAAGAAAGCAAGAAAGAAAATACATTAGAGAACAAAACATACAAGGACCCCTGCTACAGGAATTTTATAGTCTGGTCAGCTTAAATTAAAATTCTTTAAGTATCTTTATTTAATTCCACAGTAACATTTAATATATAACATTAGAGACTTTGGGGTGTAGTTTAAAATACATAAGTAAAAAGATCAAACCAAAGAGCAGCTAAAAACAAAAGTTGTCTTATTAACTAACTGTCCTCCCTTGAGAACAGAGAAAACTGGCTATAAAAACAATAACCAAATTAAATATAATTTTTTTTTTTTTTTTTTGAGACAGGGTCTCACTATGTTGCCCAGCCTGGAGTACAGCAGTGTAATCACAGCTCACTGTGGTCTTGAACTCCCGGGCTTAGGTGATCCTTCGGCCTTAGCCTCCCTACTAGCTGGGACTATAGGCATGAGCTACTGCCACTGGCTAATAATCTTTCAGGTTAAAAAAAAAAAAAAAAAAAGTCTTAATTTATTTTAATAAAAACTACCAAAATATATATATATATATATATATATATATATTTTTTTTTTTTTTTGGAAGATGGGTCTTGCTACATTGCCCAGGCTGGAGTACAGTGGTTATTCATAGGCACAATCTCAGCACACTATAGCCTCGAACTTTTAAACTCAAGTGATCCTCCTGCCTCAGCCTCCAAAGTAGATGGGACTACAGGTACACACCACTGTGCTCAGCTAAAAAATCTGCCAAAATACTTAGGCCCAAAGAGACCTCTTCTCTAATAGTGTTATTTATCAGGCACAAAAATAACTAATTTGAAAAAGTCCTTTTCTTCCTGATCGAAGCATAAAAAAAAAAGAGAATGTTCTCAAGTGAAAAAACTTACTTGACCACTGGTCCCTTGTGGTAACTCTTTTGAAGTCTGTAGTGTCTGAAACTTTATGTTCCATATGGAGAGGCATTCTGTAAAATAAGACAGACAACTTTAGAAAAAGTCCCTAGTATAAATATACGATATTTTGGGGAGAGGAAGTTATAAAGACACAAATTTTGCTTTATTTAGTACAAAAATGAGTTATGAAGACTGTTATTGCCACAGCAATTCAAAGGAATAAGAGGTCATCATGATGGCCGGGCGCGGTGGCTGACGCCTGTAATCCTAACACTCTGGGAGGCAGAAGCGGGTGGATTGTTTGAGCTCAGGAGTTCGAGACCAGCCTGAGCAAGAGCGAGATCCCGTCTCTACTAAAAAGAAAGAAATTATATGGACAACTAAAAGTATATATAGAAAAAATTAGCTGGGCATGGTGGCGCATCCCCGTAGTCCCAGCTACTCGAGAGGCTGAGGCAGAAGGATTGCTTGAGCCCAGGGGTTTGAGGTTGCCGTGAGCTAGGCTGATGTCACAGCACTCTAGCCCGGGCAACAGAGCAAGACTCTGTCTTTAAAAAACAAAAAGAAAACTTATTTAAGAAAAATTAGGGAGCTACAAAAATAAATAAGTACAGTGACAAGAAAATGAATTAGGGTGGTAACAAAGAAATGAAAAAGAAAGGGAAGGCTAAAAGGTACACTGAAGGAAAAATGCAAAAGCCTTCTTAATTAATTGGATTTTCAGTTACCCTTAGAAGCTGGCAGTGGACTTCCTAGGACTGCTACATGATCTTGATCCAGGACAGTGAGTGCGACACCATTTCGAGCATTACCACACACAACAGCCTTGAGTAACAGTGATCTAACTACCCTCTGATTTTTTTCTGGGTCAGTTGGGCGTATTGGTATCAAAGTTTCATATATACATCCGTCAGAGCCTGTTGGAAACAAGTATTTATTGTTCATTATTGGGTAAAGGATGCTTCTATATTATAGTTAAATGTACTAGGTTATTTATAAGATTTTACCAATTTGATAAAGAATCTAACCAGAAATATAAACATCGCTCTACGCTTTCCCTGAAAGAAACTACTACAAACTTAAACTGGGGGGAGAAGTATTATGAATAAAAATCTCAGTACAAAATGTCATAATAGCCAAGAAATACAAATTGTAAATACCTATAATAACTTAAAATTTATCAAGAGGGTACTGCCAGGAATACAGATAATCTAGTCCCTAAAAGGATACTTCCCTTACTAGAAAGTAATTAGCATCTGGTCTATGCATTTCTTCCTATGCAATCACCCTGAAAACAATATGAAATTGCTGTTTCTTATAGGTCAGTTGAATTTTGGCAATTTCATGTGGTTGTAGCTACGTTACATAAAGATTTATATGACCCTTTGGCTCAGACTTTCTCACTTCAATGTTCATTAAGCTAAAGCATTAAGTGCATTCCAATGACCTTCCAAGATAAGACACATGATGAGACATGATGAGAGCCTTTTTCTTTTTTTTTTTTGCATCTCTGTATTAAAGGCAGATTATTAAACTGCAAAAACCCTAAGATTCAAAAATATACAGTATCCTGTAATATCATTCCATTTCAATCTCGGAAAGTTTAAAGAAAAAAACTTACTTAATGACATCAAAGAGATGAATTTCCGATCCACAGATGCAGTAAAACTTTGTATAACAACTTTTTCTTCTTGTCCAAGTAAGAGTGTGTATTTGCTTAAGACACGTGAGTGAAACGTTTGTACATAAGCAAAGTAATTTCCATGCTGCAAAAAACAGTTACTTCATAAATACTGTCATTTCAACCACCTATATTTAAATGTTAAAACCAGACGTTGTTGTCCCAGTATATGACATAAATGAGTATTTAAAAACCCCTTGTCCAATTAAGTATAAAATGTTATAGTGACCAATAGACTGTTTAATATTTAAAAAAGATAAAAACATTTAAAAATCTAATCTAAGAGAAATACAAAAGTCCCACTTTAGTTTTAAAAACAACATGAGTGATTTTGAAATTTCACAAAATGGGCCAGGAACTGAAGATATCACTTACTTTTTCAGTAATGAAAATTAAAACAGGATGTCTAAATACAATGAAAAGCTTTGTCCACCTAAAAAAAAAAAAGTCAGAAAAATTACATGATGCCAAAATCACCAGTTGAAATACAGTATCAATTGAAATTTAATCCAATCTTTTATCAAATTTTTTTTGGAATCAGAAAGACATCAGAGAAGACCTAATTTGGTCTTCACAGGGAATATGAATCCGTTAAATGCATTTCTGTATTAAAGGCAGACTGTTAAACCTCCCAGATGACTGTAAATTGTAAAGTTCTAAGAAAGGTATGCAGTACTTCCTGAATTTAAATTGACTCCCTCCCTCCTTTCTTTCTTTCTCTTTTTCTCTCTCTTTCTTTTAGATAGAGTCTCGCTCTGTTGCCCTGACTAGAGAGCAGTGAGGTCATCATAGCTCACTGTAACCTCAGACTCCTGGGCTCAAGCAATCCTCCTGCCTTAGCCTCCTGGGTAGCTCAGACTACAGATGTGCACCACCATACCCAGCTAAGTTTTCTATTTTTTGTAGAGACTGAGGTCTCGCTCTTGCTCAGGCTGGTCTCGAACTCCTGACCTCAAGCAACCCTCCCGAACCGGCCTACCAGAGTGTTAGGATTACAGGCCTGAGCCACTGCGCCCAGTCTCCTTTTTTCATAGTTACTTTTGGGACTCATGTTCTAAGGAAAACATTAAGATCTCATCTGCTTCTTCAATTGACAGAGGGAACTGAGGCACAGGGACACTGAAGGGTTGTGTAGCCCCAATTTATGGCAAAGTGGCAATTAGAAACAAATCCTCTCAAGAGTTCCCCCAAACACAGTTGCTCACACCTTAGAGGTGTTCATCAGGTCAATCTAAGACATAACTGGCCATTGTCCACAGTGTTCACTTGCTAAGTACAGGCGTTTGTTTTGACTTAAATTTAGTTCCCACCAAGTGGACCTGGAGAAGCAGCAAGTCATATGGACAGGAAACATGATGAAATAATGAAGTGAAATCATGAAATGTCCTTCTATCACTTGGGTGGGCCATTTTCCCAGTTTTTTTCCAGAATCTGGGAAAGCAGAGGTCTTAAAGCACTATCATGATTTCATTAATGACAAGCTGTACTTTTTTTTTTTTTTTTTTGTTGAGACAGAGTCTCACTTTGTTGCCCAGGCTAGAGTGAGTGCCGTGGCGTCAGCTTAGCTCACAGCAACCTCAAACTCCTGGGCTTAAGCGATCCTACTGCCTCAGCCTCCCGAGTAGCTGGGACTACAGGCATGCGCCACTATGCCCGGCTAATTTTTTCTATATAGATTTTTAGGTGTCCATATAATGTCTTTCTATTTTTAGTAGAGACGGGGTCTCGCTCAGGCTGGTCTCGAACTCCTGACCTTGAGCAATCCACCCGCCTCGGCCTCCCAGAGTGCTAGGATTACAGGCGTGAGCCACCGCGCCCGGCCGACAAGCTGTACTTTTTGCCAGGGGGAAAAAGTTGCAAGCTTGGCAGTCAGGGTAATATGACAGAAACAGAAAGAGTTTGGTCCTTTGGGATAACCCATTTCATCTTCAAATAACTGACTGTCCAGTTATGTCATTAGAAGAAGACTCATAAGACTATGGTTTCCTGAATCATCTATCACCCAGAGGCTTTTGGGATGCTATTTTGGTTAATGTCTTATAAATGTTTTTTAATCAGGCTACTTTTATAATGTTTATAACCAAAAATACTTTTGAACATGGCAAAAAATATAATTAAAAACATGCAGTACATTCTCATTTTGATAAATTGACTTATAAGCATTGGAACTTACTTAATCACCTCTTCATTGGCGATAACAGTTTCAATTTTCTGCTGGGGCTCTGCAAGCAAGGCCTCTAAACCACGAACAGCTCCTTCCTTGAATAGCACCAAGGGTTCTGTTCCTTGTATTGAATGTATCCTATATACCTCAGCCAACAACTGGAAAAATATAAGACTATTTCAATTTTTATTCTAAAACAATTTATACCTAATGTAACAGGGACATTTACAGAAGGCTCCCCCCTACTGCACCCAACAGAATCTCGCTCGCTCTGTCCCCCTGGCTAGAGTGCAGTAGCATCATCATAGCTTACTGTAACCTCAAACTCCTGGGCTCAAGTGATCCTCCAGCCTCAGCCTCTCGGGTAGCGGGGACTACAGGCATGAGCCACCATGCCTGGCTAATTTTTTCTATTTTTTAGTTGTTTGGCTAATTTCTTTCTAGTTTTAGTAGAGATGGGGGTCTCACTCTTGCTCAAGCTGGTCTCAAATTCCTGACCTCAAGTGATCCTCCTGCCTCTGCCTCCCACAGTGCTAGGATTACAGCCATGGGCCACTGAGCCCAGCCTACAAGGCTTATTTTTAAGGGCCTGACTTGTTTTCATTTTGATTTAATATTGCTTTATAACTATATATGGTTCCAAAATCAAAGGTACAACACAAAATACATTCAGAAGTCTAACTTTTGCTCTTACCCTCTCTACCCTGTCCCTAGCTCTCCTCCACAGGTAACCCTTTTTATTCATTTTTGGCTTATCCATTGCAAACACTGGAGATTAGGCTAAAATCTGGGTCTCCCAAAACTGGGGGTGGAGAAAGTACAAATAAAGCCACTAATGCAGATGTACATGCAGTTCTGGTATTAGATAAGGATTAATGCCACAATTATAACTACAGCCTACAGTACCAAGAAAAGAAGTTAACAAGGCCGGGCGCGGTGTCTCACACCTGTAATCCTAGCACTCTGGGAGGCCGAGGTGGGCGGATCGTTTGAGCTCAGGAGTTCGAGACCAGCCTGAGCAAGAGCGAGACCCCATCTCTACTAAAAATAGAAAGAAATGATATGGACAGCTAAAAATATATATAGAAAAAATTAGCCGGGCATGGTGGCGCATGCCTGTAGTCCCAGCTACTCGGGAGGCTGAGACAGGAGGATCGCTTGAGCCCAGGAATTTGAGGTTGCTGTGAGCTAGGCTAACGCCACGGCACTCACTCTAGTCTGGGCAACAGAGTGAGACTCTGTCTCAAAAAAAAAAAAAAAAAAAAAAAAAAAAGAAGTTAACAATATATGTGAGGTAAAATAAACAAACAAAACGACCTCTGCTGTGTAAAATTCAGGATTTTCCTACTCCAAAGTAAAGGAAAAGATTGGAGCCAGGGGAAAGTACAGCTAGCTAGCTAGCTAGAAGTTTCAAGGATCCAGGCAACAACTGCATTATATCTGAATTAGTCCTATTGTGAGCCACTTCTAAAATGTGCCAATTATATTTAGAGTCAAACATTTAGAATTGGAAGGAACTTTTAAGATTAACCTAGTTTGAGATCCTCATTTTATAAGTAAGAAAAAGTTAATTAACATACTTTTAGGTCACTGGTAGAAAAGGCATAGATAGTCACGTTTCTTTTTTAACAGTATTACATGCCACTCTTAAAATGTACACTACACAAAACTTGCAGAGTCTATTCTGAGAAGTGCATAGGAAATTCACTAACTAGAATGAAAAACTGATTGTAACCTTATGCTCATTTTTCCAGAGGCATTAAGATAAATAACGCATACTCTATTATGAATGATTCCATTTCATCATAAGCTAAATAAATGCTGGAAAATCTGAAGACTTACTGTAGCTTTAAATACTTTATCCAGGTTTACATCTTCACTATTCCATATTCTCAAAACCTTAAGTGAAAACATACAAGTTAAAATGCATGCCATTCTCCATTTATATAACAAACACAAATAGTTAATAAATCAACATTTGACTTGTATTCTATATCCATTATATAAAAGTTTAAAAACTCACCTTACTATCATGTACAACAATATACTCTCCAGTTTGAAAGTTGCACACAGCGGGACATGTTATAGTTTGACCTTGTTTCACTGACCAACTCCCCAAGGTTTTCTGATCAGAAAGCTAATGAAATTAAAATAAATACAATATTAAAGAAGTCAATTTCAGATATTAAAAGCAATTATTAATACATTTACAATCAAAATAAACCATCAGAATTACAGCATTTGACAAGTTTCCTAAATTAAAAAAATAATTAGTCAGAACAGACAAGTACTGAAGATTCCACTAATATGAAGTACCTACAGTAGTCAAATTGATAGAGACAGAAAGAACAGTGGTTGTCAGAGGCTGGGGGCAATGGGGAGTCATTGTTTAATGGGTACAGAATTTTAATTTGGCAAGATGAAAGTGTTCTGGTGGCTGCACAACAATGTGAATGTACTTGATACCACTGAGCTATATGCAAACTTAAAAATGGTTAAGATGATAAATTTTATGTGTATTTTACCACAACTAAAATTAAAAAAATTTTAAACAGCAGGTAAAATAAAAATATATTTAATAACTAAGTTCCTACAGTAAAAAATATGTAAATTAAAAACCCTTTGTTAATAAACAACAGTACATTTTAAAAATTGATTCCATTATGCCTCTGAATAGGGACATGGGAAATTAAATTCGCATAACTGAGATCCTGTCTATTGAATTCCAATCAGCAGTTTTCCTATGTAGGAACTGCAAAACCACAAATCCATCTGAGGTAAAGACCAACTGAGTAAGCAGAGCCAAAACAAACAGTACAGGGGGTTGTTGGCAACCTGTTCCCAAAAT
The DNA here is from genome assembly GCF_041146395.1 of Eulemur rufifrons. Taxonomy (NCBI): domain Eukaryota; kingdom Metazoa; phylum Chordata; class Mammalia; order Primates; family Lemuridae; genus Eulemur; species Eulemur rufifrons. The sequence goes on from NC_090991.1 coordinate 44,174,347, forward strand.
TTCAAAGATGTTAGCTGACTTCTTAAAGACGCAGAAAACTATGTTCACCAGCTCAGAAAAAAATATTACAATTGTTTTCCATGCGACAACCAGATGCAAGGTTAGTTAGAAATTGGGTTGAGTCCGGCGTTGGGCTGGAAAGGGGGCGGGGCGTGATTTCCCCGGACTCAACTTCAGGATTCACAGCGCGAACCAGAGTTGCCAACAGACAAGTCACTCGGAATCAAGAGTTTTACCAAGCGACCAAGAAAGTCCCATCCCCCTCAAAATGTTTTTTCCCAAGGAGAGGACAATGTAGTGTACAGACACAGAACTAAATCACTATTCTCACCCTGTCAGTGTCATCCTCTCCTGCCCAACCAATCTCCGTTCCACCCTTCTGCGGGCAGCTAGAATAACAAAGACCCCAGGAAGGGATCTTAGCAAGGCCATCTCTGCAAGTTCCGAAGCAAAAGCACCGGTTCCCTTTCCTTTCCGTGTCTAGCCCACGTGCACCTAGACGCTCTGTCGCTTGCAACTCTGAAATATGCTCCTATAGGAAAACAACCAAGCCAGATTCTAGACCTCACACAGCATCCCAGACAGGCCAAGCTGGCTCTATGCTAAGCTCGCTCCACGATATCCTTCTGGAGCTGTAAGAAACCCAAGCTCGGGCTCCGCGCTCAGAGAGAGACGGAGACTGGAGCCCGGGTGCTTCGATTCTATCGTTCTCACCTTATAAAGAATGACGGTCCTGCCGCTGTCGGTCACTAGAAACTGGTCTGTTTTGTCGCTGTGCTCCACACCTAGGAGTCCATCAGGCCCAGCGCCCAGAACTACAGAAGACAACGTGAATTCTACTTCCAGGGCTGCCATTTTGCGCGAACCTACGGAAGGCCGCGCATCGTTCCCGGCAGGCCTCGCGCCTTGTCTCGCGAGAATGAATGTGAGACGGGGCGGGCGCTAGCCAAAGTAGAAACCGACTCTCACAGCCTGCGACCTCTGGCGGGCGGAAGGAGCGCACAGAACCGAGAACGCCGCCAGGTGGGCGGGGCCTGGAGTTTGCATCTAGACTCCGCCTCCCAAGACCACGCCCCCCGAGTCCCGGATGTGCTTCTGGAGGGAATGGGAAGGGCCAGACCCGGAAACGGTGTCTGGTGTCGTGTGTGTTGCGCGCAGTTAAGCGTATGGATTTGAGAGACGGAAGCATGGGCTCGGGAAGTGGGCGAATATAAATAAAGTAGATTCGTTTTTACTTTAAGGAAACTCGCTAGGAATTTCTACCACGACCTCGTGGAACAATGTGGCGAAGAAAAAATATTTCTCTCTTTAGATGTGCTGTCAGTAACGTGCTGTTCATAAATGACGTGCTTAATCCCCTCCAGCTTCTCAGAACCCGCCCGAGAGCTCCAGTCTCTGCAGCCTTTGAGGCCTGCCGGGTTGTCTCTGTCCCCACTGCTCTCTTAGCTCCGGCGGGGAAGTCTCACCCCGGTTTACAGGAAATTCGAACTACTGACAGCTTGATGAAGGTGAAGCAGTTTTGGGCAAGGCTTCATTTCCGCAGAAATTTGTGTTTCTAAGATAAGTGTCACTGATTCAATAGGTAATGTACGAAATTCAAAATAAAAAATCTTAATTGTGTATGTTCTTAGGGAGAAACCATGTGATAGGCGATTACTAAACAAATGTACCATGTGTTATAAAATCCCTCGGTTTAGCTTAAGCATCCACCGTATAGCCACGTGTGTTGTTCCTCATTGCCACATTACAACACTGGAAAAAGAATATCCAGCTATTGTGAAGGATTTAAATAGATTAAATTCTTTTTTTGTTTGTTTGTTTTAAGAGACCGGGTCTCCCTCTGTCAGCCACCCTGGAGTGCAGTATCATAGCTCACTGCAGCCTTGAACTCCTGGGCTCAAGGATCCTCTGGTCTGGGTCTCCCAGAGGACCTACAGTAAATTCAGTATTAGCCTTGTAAAGGCTAATAGGCCTTTTATTTTTCAAAGGGACCAAAGAATATGACTTTGAAATTTGTGGCCTCTTTGTTAACAGAAAAAACAATACTGTCTGTATTGAAATTCAGCCCAGACATCTCTGCCTCTGTGAAACCTTCCTTTTCCTCCCAGCAAAGGCCTCCCAGCCTTTCCTTGTTCCCACCTTACAAATCCTACCGTTCTGCCATTGCCCAATGGGAACTCTTATTTTTTGTAGAATAGAGGTTGCCTTGATTCATGAATTGTGAAGAAAAGCCAATTAGAACCATAACTAAATTTGTAATTTTTTAAACTTTTTTCTATTTTTTTAATTTATAAAATATCTTGTTACTATTTATAATATTTAATCCTTTCCTTCCTTGACAGAATTTGTAATTTTTTATTTTGACAACATAAATAGCATTTTTAAATAAAAATTAATTTTTAAAATAGTGAAAAGGGTCATACAAGAGCATTTTCAGCAGCAAGTGCAAATGTCCTGGGGCCCAAACAGAGAGATTCCTTAGAAAGCTATTATAGTTGTCCAGGTGAGAGATGATGACACCACCATTAAGGAGGCCTTTCTTTTTACCTTGGCTAAAACAAGTCTTGTCCATCATTCTGTTAATTCAGAAACCTATTTGTTTTCTTTTTATCACAGTTTGTAACCATTTTATTTGTTTGCTTACCTACCTAGTCTGCTCCACTATGTCATACGCTTCTTGGGGGTTGGGGGCTCCTGTCTGTCATATTCACCTATGCATCCCCATTTCCTAGCACTTAGTAGGTACTCAGCAGAAATGAGCTGTTTGACTGAATGAATGACTTTACGTTTTTGTATTCATAGCACCAGCACTAGTGACTGATCCAGACAAGGAGTTTAATACATGTTTGTTGAATAAATTACACTTATGTTGCAAACCATGGAAATAAATAGAATGTGGACTTGCTCTGTTAGGGTAAAATAAGACTTAATGGTTGAGAAAGCTGGAACTGCACTTGCGTATTCATCTGCAAATTTGACTCAGTTTGGTAAACTATTAAAGGAGATTACACTCCTTTCTGGAAAGGACACGGGCTGTAATTAGGGAACCAGGAACCTTCTGTAACCTAGCCTGAACTAGGAACAGTTTGAAGTGTTCCACTTCCAATATGCATTCATCAAGGTCAGTGAACAAGAACAGGGCCTGGCTATCCATCACTGGTTAGAGACATTAATAGCTGGTCTTCAAAGGCAACTTTGACCCTGTACATTTTACTGTGTGCTGTGGATGTTCCGTCTGGATTGTCTGTCATGTTTATGCTGCTTGGCTGCCTAGCTGTGAAGACTGGGGGAAGATATCGCCTCTCACATTCAATTCCTACAATAGAATCAGATGTATAAATATACAATGAACAAGTCTAATTATATAATGGGTAGGAAGGGATGCCTGCCCATATTCAAAAGGGAAGATGTTACCCGTTATGGATTTGACATGGAAAGTTAACAGTTGGTGATGCAGGCATTGCATGAGTGGGGTATAGTAAGTGCTTTGTCAAAGGAATATTTGTAGAAGGACCGTTTTTGCCAAGAAGGTAGATGGTATTACAGAAATGCGTATGCCACCAAATCTCTATAATATATGAAAGTTGTGGTGGTTCTTAAATAAGATCTAAGATGCTCTGAGATATGTTTTTCAGTTTTAGAATCTCAGAACACCTTTGAGGTAAATGTTCAGACCACAGCAAAGAATTGAACAATGTTATCGAGATTTAGGCAGACTCCTCTGAAGATGGTTTCTCTATAGCAAAAATTGGAGAAAGAGGAAGAATCTAAGACCTTTTGTCATACTTTGGGCCATACATTTCAACCTAATGCTAATTGTGTCTAAACTCAATAGGTATATTTAAATTTTTTTTTATTGTGCTAAAATATAAATTACCATTTAAACCATTTTAGCAACTTTTTTTTTTAAGAGATGGGGTCTCACTATGTTGCACAGGCTGGTCTCAAACTCCTGAGTTCAAGTGATCCTCCCGCCTCGGCCTCCCAGAGTGCTAGGATTACAGGTGTGAGCCACCGCACCTGGCCAAGTCTTACTTGATTTTGAAGCTATAGAACATATCAACTGTTAGCTGGAATTACCAGAGTTTAGTTTTTATTTCTAATAATAAAACATTTTGAAGTCTACATTAAGATCCTAAGAAGAACCTTTAATTCAAAATCCTAACAGCTTCAGGAACTTTCTGACCTTGAAGAAAGGGAAAATGAAGATACTGTGGCACCGCTTCAGAAGCAAAGCCTGAAGTTCTTCTGTGCTGTAGAGGTGCTGTTGCCATCCTATGAGTGCAGCAGTGCCGGAGCTGGCGTGGCAGAGGAGCCTGTGCATCAACTGGAGGAAGGTCTGTTTTCAGTGGGGGGAAGGATCTCTCTTTTTTCTTACTTTCTAAAACTCATCTTTTCAGATACATATCAGACCCTCCCCTTGCTAAGCTACTAAAGTCCTGAGCAGAGTTTTTCTCCCCTATATTATAGGTTTTTACCTTAGGCAATACCTGACAGAAACGTTAAATTAAAAATTTTAGAGCTGACCTCTTGCCAAGAAGCTTAGGAGGAGGAAGGAAATAATGTTTTTCCCGTGTTTGGTTAAGACCTTGCTTTGTGTGAAAATATTCCTTCAAATACAGATCTTTTGTAGCCTTCAGTTGTCCCAGCAAAATCATCCTCTAACAAAATCTCCTGTGTAAACATGCAGTCCTTTTTCTACTCAGGGAAGGGCTTGAGCAGAAAAAGAATCAAATATAGATACGTAGAAAGGGTATTCAATTGATACTAAGTTTTTTCTAGAATCCATGGCCCACAGGCTTAGGGTTCTAAGTCAGGTAGGTGAGTGGAGTGAAGTGGGCTCCTGTGGGTGATGCCCGCGGAGGGGCCAGACCATCTGTACCACCACCAAACCTTTTTCAGGGTGTGATTCCAGCCCTTGATGCACAGGAGGTAGGGTCTGTAGCAGTGTAGCCTCAGCTGGTCGACTTGAAATCTGTGGGTGAAGTAGACTTGCGCCAAGTTTCTGGCTTGTATTTCCCTTGTAGTCCTTCAGGAACTTCCAGACTAGATAGAGGCAGTGAAAATGAGCCCTGCCAGGAGGTACCCACAACAGTACCATTCAACCATACCATTGTGTTCTGTTTGCCCTCGATCACTAAGACACTGATCTAAGAATCATGGATGCATTTACATGTTTTAAACATTTAACAATTATTCAGATATGCATTTTAAATCCATTTGTTTTGGTTGGATTTGGGACCATTATCGTTCCCTATGGAAAAGAAGACAGCTCAGAAGCTTGCTATTCAGAAGGCTTTGTCAGATGCATTCCAGAAACTATTGATTGTAGTTTTAGGTAAGACTTTCTATTTTTATTTTTTACTTTTATAATTCTTTTTTTTTTTTTTTTGGTGAGATAGTCTTGCCCTATCGCCCGGGCTAGAGTACAGTGGCGTCATCATAGCTCACTGCAACTTCGAACAACTGGGCTTAGCGATTCTCCTGCCTCACCCTCCTGAGAACCTGGGACTACAGGCGTGCACCACCATGCCCAGCTAATTTTTCTACTTTTGTAGAGACGGCATCTTGCTCTTGTTCAAGGCTCCGGTTCAAGGCTGCTCTTGAACTTCTGGCCTCAAGCAATCCTTCTTCATTGACTTCCCAGAATGCTAGGATTACAGGCGTGAGCCACTGCGCCCAGCTATTTCTATAATTTTAAATAATTTTTAAAAATAGAGACACGGTCTCACGATGTTGCCCAGGCTAGTCTCAAACTCCTGGGCTTAAGCGACCCTCCTGCCTCTGCCTCCCAAAGTGCCGGGATTATAGGTGTGAGTACCTGTGCCTGGCCAGTAAGACTTTCTTGGTTGTCCTTGAAGGACTTCAGTTTCAATGAGCAAGTAAACTCGTTTCGAAAAGTTAATTGGATGAAAATATGGATATCTAAACATTCCACATTATGCTTTTACTCAATAAATTCTTTTACAGCAACAGTCTCAGATTTGTTCTTTGTGACATTTATGAGAAAAATGAGAGCAAATATTGTCTCCAGTTTATAGGTGTGGAGTGACTTGCCTCAGTTCACACAGAAAGTGTTTGATCCAAGTCTTCTTTCTCAATTGCTTGCCTGTCATACAGAATACTGATTCTCAACTTTAGACACGTGGGTTTGAGTCCTAACTCTGTCTTCTAGATTTTTAATGCCATTTTAGGTTTTATAGCCAGAGAGATTTGAAGATGTTTAATATCTCTAAGCTGCAATCTCTTTCTCTGCAAACTGAGGTTAGTAATTCAACCTACCTTATGGGGGATATTGTAAGAGTAAATGAGATGACAAATGCAAAAACTCAGAACTATGCTTACATAGGAAACAGACAAAATATGTTAACTATTATTATCATTGTTTTCTAGCTGAATAAATAGATAAATAAACTCTATTGAAGAGAGTTTATTAGATTATGCTTTACGAATCAAGAATTCACTTTCAGCTTTAATTTCTGGCACTGACATTGGGCGAATACGATTCTTATGTAATAACTGGCTGCTTTCATGTGAGCCTTGAAAGTGGTCATGCTGTTGAACGGCATTGATTATGTCCCCTGTTGAGTTTTACAGCAGTGTCAATGTTATGGTTTGTGCTCAAAGGAAACTTGATGCACAGAGTCTCTGCAAAGAATTGCTCTTCTGCTTCACAGCTCTGAAGGCTTAGAGACTGAGAAATCCTAGCTAAGTTACCAGAGACCCTTATTTGCTTAAAAGAGATGGCCCTGATTGGTCTCAGCCTTCCAACCCGGGCAGCCCTTCTAGTGAAAGTCTTACTTCCCTGGTTATCAGGTAGAATTTGCATCAACTGTCAAGTCCGAGTAATAATCTTCAAGAACCAAACTAGGTGTCTGGGTTATTTACCTCTCCCTAGTATGTGAAGATATCCCTCATACATACTCAAAACTCGTTAGACCAAAAGCCTTACAGCTCTAGTTTGCCTTGAAGGAAGTTGTATTGTCTATACGGTATGTGGGCCAGTTTCTGCCAATAAAATGTTCAAATGCTTTCTCTCTGCGAAGCTTTGTCCATTGTATCTGGTGGAATTTTGGTTCCCAGGGAGTAGACACTTGCCCCTTGCTTCTAATATGAAGTGTCCACTAGTCCCAGGGTCTCTATCCCAGCTTTGAACTCACTTTGACCTCCACCTAATGCCTTACTATTTAATCATATTATGATTGAACATTTTTGTTTTTATATTTTTTGCTTCCTATAAATTATAAATTCCATAGTTCCTGTCTGTAAGATCATAAAGTTTTTTGAACCAAACAAAGTTGACACTTCACACATATTTTTAATAAATAGTTATGTTAAAAACTCAAGTGTGAGATGAGGAAATTTCCAGGAAAATGCCCTTATTTTCTGCTTTTAGAGTTCAAAAGAATGTCTCTTATGGGGTACCACCATTATATGCAGTAAGTTTTAGAACAAAAAAAATTCTGAATTAATCTTTGTTAACTTTATTTCAGAAAGTTGTAAAATAGCTGTGGCATACAGACCCAGTGAAGAGATCGTAGACGTCAGAAGTGAAGAAGAACTACATGATTTAATTCAAGTATGTGGAGATAAAAGCTTAAGGGTAACATAGCCAGTGTAGCCATAATTCAAAACAACCAGCAGGATTTAGAAGACTTCAGCATGTATCATTCTTAGGAACATGTGAAACTCCGAAACTGCTTTTGAGTGTGGGGTATTTCTGGGGTTTTACTGAAGTCCTGGCCCTTGGCTCTGACCCCTTATTTGAAGTTTGGAGAGCAGAATTGAAGACTATTAGAATACTACTACTGTTGTAGACACAAGAGAGGGCTTAGTCTCTCCCACCAGGGGTTAGGGATTCTGGGCGGCTTGAAGACAGGCCCTTTTAGAACTCCCCTTAAATAAGATCCAGGGATTTGGGCAGAAAGTAACAATTGCCTTAAATGTGATTACGCTATAGCTTTCGAAAACTATTATGTCTTTCAAATGTGGCTTATTACCTAGAGCTCAACATCTCCTATGTATCTTGGATGGAATATTTTGCTGATGATCCTTTCTGTAGATCAATTACAGTCATGTGCCACATAACGACGTTTTGGTCAAAACAAACCACATAAGTGATGGTGATTCCATAAGAATATAATGGGGTTGCCCTATACAGGTGTACCTTTTTTTAATGTTTTATACTGTATTTTTGCTGTACCTTTTCTGTTTAGATACACACTTACCATTGTGTTACAGTTGCCTACAGTATTTGGCACCAGTACGTGCTGTACAGGTTTGTAGCCTAGGAGCAATAGGCCATACCATATAGCCTGGGTGTGTGTTAGGATATACCATCTAGGTTTGTGTCAGTGCTCTCTATGATGTTTGCACAGCAACAAAATTGCCCAATGATGCATTTTTCAAGCTCCTCCTCACATGGCAAGCAATGTATAACTGTATATGAAATCCCTTAATTAGGGATTAAGTTGCTAAAGTAATATCTAAAATAGTCATTATTTACTATGTATAGGATTTTTTTTAGGAGCAAAAAATGTGTTTAGTGTTAGTGGGAACTTAATTTGGGGCTAGATGTTTGATTATTTAACTGGCTCCAGAGTTGTAAAGTGTTTTGTTTTGAAGAGGGGAGAGAAAGTGGTTGTATTCTGAAAAAGTATTTGAAGTTTTTTTCCATGTAAAATAATTATTTTAATTCTATTTAAATAAAACCAGTGAAGGTAATGTCAAACGTTAAGAATACTAGTTTCCTGTGAAATGTGAAAGGAAGGAAGGAAGTCAGCACTGATTTGAGAAATATGATTGTAACAACAGGTCCATCCCTAAATGAGGCGAATCTTGGAATCACTTCCAACTTAAAACCATTACTATGCACCAAGCCATGTGCTAGACACTGGGAAAAAAGATGAAGCACCTCAGTTTACATATTACAGGGTGTAGCAAACAATCAACAAGTCATAAAATACATAGGAAGCATGGTGAATTAAGTCAGTTGGTTTCTATTATACTGGTATTTCAAGGAAATTATTTAACCTGCTGACTTTAAGATCCTAAGTGTCTTCTCCATGTGTGCACACAGGATAGACCTCTGAAAAGTGGCATAGTTACTTCTGGGTTAATGGCTGTGTTTGGCCAAGGCAGGATGGGGGGAGTTTGCCCATGCTGACATAAAGGGCTGTTCACTCGGATTCACACACTCTCTCCTAGACTGAATTGCACAACTCCTAAAACCCATCCTACAGAAATTTTGGAGTCATCACTGATTCCGTGGCAGCCCCTTCTAATAGAGTGGTGAATATGAATTATCAAACGTGGAACAAAGGATACTGAAAGTTGAGGAAAAATGGTAACATTTTCGAGTAAATAACCGTAATGTGTGTTCTGCCTGCCACCCTAACTGGCGCTCATTTTGCAGGTCAGTTGCGTTTCTTGGAAGCAGTCCTGCCAGGGAGAGGAAGAATATCTCTCAGATTTTAGCTCGGAGGAAGACAAGTTCAGGCTGCCAAAACTGGACTGACACTTCTGAATGTACGGAGAGGCGAGGCCCTGTGACTTCCTTGGGAAGCTCAGCCCGTCCCTACCCCAGTGGGCTGCTGGAGTTCTGGGGCCACCCGGGTCTGTGGCCCAAATGCTGCCTCGCTAAGGGGGTAGTGGTGTTCCTGTGGGGGACAGTTGTACCTCTGCAGGGGAAGAGAGGCTTGGGCCCAGTGATTGTGGGGAAAAGCGCGCCCTGGTGGCACGCAGCGCCTGAGCTAAATAAAGGCCGCTGCGGAAACACAGGTGTCATAGATAAAGGGTGTGGTCCGGGCGCCTTTGCTACAGGCGCGCGCGCGGCAGGGCTGCCATAAGTGTTCCGGCTCCCGCTCGCGCAGGAGCCTCTGCACATAATGTCCCTACTGCGCCTCTGGACCCTACCGGTCCTTCTCGCGTGGCAATCTTTGTGGCTGCTGGGCCAGGCAGCTCCGCTTCGGGGGTGGGCCCGGGACCCGGTCCCGTTGACCTCTGAACCCCGAGGACCGACCGAGCCCTGGTCTGCCCGCTCCTCTGATCTCCCACGCGAATCGCCCCATGCGCTTACACCCTCGGCACACCCCGAGGGCTTTGCTTACCTGGGGTCCTCTGCTTCTCCCCAGATGTCGGCCCCTCCTCAGGAGTTGACTGGGACTTTGGCTCCCTTCCTGGACACGGGTTCAGCTCAAGAGCTGCCTCCAGGGCCAGACATTACCATAACTACAACAGAGCCCACTACGAATGCTGAGCCTTACCCAGTCCAGTGGGAGGGCACTGCTCAGTCTACAGTTTCCACTGAACAGGCTGAATTTTCTGCAATCCAGTCTGATCCCTTTGCCCCACTTCACAATCCTCCTGCAATGTTTGGATCTTCTGTAGCCCAGCCAGAAGCCACAGCTCAAGCTCCAGGTCACCCTAAGGAGTTAATAGGTTCTCCAATCCAACAGGAGGCCCCAGCTGAGCCACCAGCGTCCCCTATGGAGGTTGAACCATCTGGGACCCAGCAGGAAGCCTTGGGCCGTTCTCCAAAGTCCACTGAAGAGATCAGATCTTCTCCAGCTCAGCAGGAGTTTCCAGCTCGGCCTTCAGAGCCCCATAAAGAGGTTGTAGCTCACCCTTCAATGAATTATGAGATGACAGTTCCATCACCAGGTCAGGATCAAGCCCAGTATACAACATTGCCCACTCTCACAGTTCAACCTTTGGACCTGTGGCTTACCATAACTCCAAAACGCTCTACAGAGGTCGAACTTTCTTCAGTCATGCAGGAGACCCCAACTCAGCCTCCAGAGCCACCTAAGGAGGCTGTAGCTCAACCTCCTGTGAATTATGAGATGACAGTTCCAACACCAGGTCAGAGTCAAGCTCAGCATCCAGTGTTGCCCAGTGTCACAGTTAGTCCTTTGGACCTCGGGCTTAACATAATTCCAGTGTTCACTGCAGAGGATGAACATTCTGTAGCTCCTTCTTCAGAGCATCCTGAGGTGACAATTCCACATCCAGACCAGATTCAGACTCAGCAGCCAAACTTGAATGAAGTCACAGTTAAACCTTTGGACCAGGAATTTGCTGTAACTTCAGAACACGTTGCAGAGGTTAAACCTTCTCCAACCATGCAGGAGACCCCAACTCAACCTTCAGAGCTGCCTAAGGAGGTTATAGCTCCTGCGTATTCTGAGATAACAGTTCCAACACCAAGTCAAGCTCAAGCTCAACATCCAGCGTCACCCAGTGTCCCAGTTCAACATTCGGACCTGGAGTTTACCGAGAGTTCAGTATCCACCACGCAGGCTGAACATCCTGTCGCTCTGGAGAAGCCTGTAGCCCCACCTCCAGACCAGGTTCAGACTCAGCCTCCAAACCTGCCTGAAGTTACGGTTCAAACTTCTGAGATGGATTTTACTGTAAATTACGTCTCAGAACGGAATGCCACCAACATATGTGAGCTCTGTACCTGCAAAGATGAGACAATGTCGTGTGTTGGTCTCAGCCCAAAGCAGAGGCTCCGCCAAGTGCCTGTGCAGGAGCCTAATGCCTATAATGGCACCTTCACCATCTTGTAAGCATCACCTTTCCTCCTTGGTTCTCTGCACCTGCCTTGTGTGGCAGCATTTTCCTTGAGACCTTCCTGGGCCTTCTTCATTGACTCACTTTCTCCCTTTACCCTTTACTTGTCAACTTTTCCTTATCCTCATTCTCCTTCTTACTATTGTGCCCCTTCTCCAAACTTTTTCTTGTGCTTACTCTTCCTTTTCCTTAACCATTTTTATTTAGCCCCATCATATCCTGCTTAACCTCTGCCCCTGTGTTTGCTCCACTGTCTTGACAGTGGGGTGTCCCTCTCCCCATCTCATTAGTGATGATACAACAAAGTGGTTAAGAGGGGTTCTGGAGCCAGCCCGCCTGGGTTTGAACCCAGGCCTGTCATTTATTAGCTTTGTGACCTTGCGAAAGTTATTCTGCTCTGTGACTCAATTTCCTCATCTTTAACATGGGGATTATGATAGTTACCATTTCATAGGATTGTTGTGAGATTTAGGTGTGTGAGTACATGTAATGCATATATCAGTGCCTGGCATACCTACGAATGTTAGCTGCTGTTATTATTATTCAGTTCCTTAGTTATGTCCAGAACTCATCCTTGTACCTGGCTTTCTATATGTGGCAGCCATTTTGTGCCCAACCCAGGGCAAAGTATGACATTGTCTCTAGAACATGAAAATGATAGGTGGGAAGAAAGGGAATAGGCATAAAAAGGGAGGTGATTTATAATGAAGTACTATGAGAGATGCAGACCAGAGGCGCCATAATTCACCGGAATCTATAATCATTGAGGTGTGGAGGTCAGGGGAAGGCTCCCCGCGTAAGCTGAAACTTTATCTGGGGCTTAGAGAGTGGCTATAATTTGTTAAATAGAAAGAAAAATAGGCAGTAAAGACTAGGCAAAGACATGGCTGCAGGCATGATGGGGATTTAGTAGACAGTCTGGCTGCAAAGAATTGGGTTAGGAAGCAATGAAAGACGTGACTATGAGAAAGCTTGAAAAATATCAGATGTGGGAGTTTGAAAGTTATGCGATGAGGTATGGAGAGCCATTGAAGGTTCTCAAGCAAGAGAGAGAAATGATTAAGACAGGAGGATTATTTTAGAATCCACATGTAGAGGGCTCTAGAGGGGAAAGCTTAACTCGGGGGGACCAAATAGAAAGCTCTAGCAAAATCTAGGAGTAAAATGAGAAGGGGCTAAATCCCAGTGGCTGTGACAGGAGTGGGAAGAAAGTCCTGGCAACACGACAAACAGAACAGACAGGATTTAGTGACTGACTAGGGAGTCGGGTGATGGTGTGTACAGGGAAGGGAGAAATCAAATGTGACTCCAAGCTTTCTGTCCTGGACGATGAAGAGAATGATGGTGGTGTGACAAGTGGAAGTGCAGCAGTCCGGGAAGAGAGTCAGTTTGAGGGAGGGAGTTTAGTTTGGATATTTTTAAATTTGTTAAAGGTGAGCATTAAGCAACCAGAAGCTTCTGGTTGAATGGAAATGTGCACTAGGCAGATGAGCAGACCGGTGTCTGTTTGGCTGCTTTCTGCCCCGCCCCCCCCCCCCCCCACTGGCAAACTGGATGAGGAAACTGAACTGAACTGAAACTAGAAACTGAGTAAGTAAAATTGTTGCTGAGGACCGAGGACAGAGTTAAAGGTAGATTCAGAGTCACCCACAGAGTTGAAACTGAACATAAGGTACCTAACAGCTTTCTTTTCTTGCTTGCTTGCTTGCTTGCTTGCTTGCTTGCTTTCTGAGGAACTCAAATACTTTAATTTGCTACATTAAGAGAAAATTAAGTCATTCAACATATGCTCAAACTGGGGAAACAATGGCCAAATAGTGAATGCATAAAACTTAAACATATCAATATATATAAAGTATTTTCAAAAACTGGGAGAATATAGAAATTAAGGAAGCGGTTAAAAAATACAATATTTTATATATGTAAAAATAAGAATTATATATTATAAACATATACACAAACATAAAAATTAAATGAAAGGATAAGATACTCAAACGGTGCCAAGATACCAACCTGCTGATTACAAAGGACGAACTGTCCCTTGCGATGTAGTGACGTGGTGGTCAGCACCTTAGCCAGTGAACATACCACCAATAGTGGAAAAACCTGAAATTCTGGTATCATATCATAAATAGACGATATCACTTATCTAGCATTCTTGACAAAAGTGTTTAATAAGAAGCTAATCATGAGGAAATAATGCGTGCTTTTATTTTTTAAAATTATTTTATTTATAAGTTTAAAACAATTATTTATTTATTTTTTTTTGAGACGGAGACTCACCCTGTCACCCCGAGTAGAGTTGCAGTGGCGTCTTCATAGCTCACTGCAACCTCGAACTCCTAGGCTCAAGTGATCCTCTTGCCTCAGCCTCCCGAGTAGCTAGGACTGCAGGTGTGCACCACCATGCCTGGCTAATTTTTCCATTTTTAGTACAGACGGGATCTCATTTTTGCTCAAGCTGGTCTCGAACTCCTGAGCTCAAGCAATCCTCCTACCTTGGCTTCCCAGAGTGCTAGGATTACAGGCGTGAACCACCATGCCCCACTTTTCTTTTAAACATATGTCATTTATGGATATATTCCCACTTAAAAAAAAAAAAAAGAAGCAGCATATATATGTAGGATAAAATGTGAAAGTCCACACTCCCATCCTGCCAGCGCCCCTGTCCCCTGCATCCTCCCACCCATAACGCTGTTAACCATTTTGGTGTGTGTCCTTCCTTCCAATCTCTCTCCTTTGCATTTTTTATTTCCTAATGAGGTAGTACTTCACTCTTTGCTCTGTGATTTGTGCTTTTCCCCTACGCAATATGTCTAAGAGATCTTTCCACGTCAGCACGTTAGTCCCTCTCATTTCTAATTGCCCTTTTCCTTCCAATACCTGGAGAGGTTTCAACAGAGGGTATTTAGCCAGAGCTTTGCTCTTACCTGACATAGGCTTCTTTTCTTTATTCTTATTTGCTGATAATGCTAAACTTTTGCCCATCTTTTTTCTGTTGAATTATTTATCATTTTCTTATTGGTTTGTAGAAGTAGTCAGTTTAGACACCTAAGTGATTTTGGAAAAAAATAGTTAAGCAGCTGAGGAGATGCGTCATCATCCGTGCCAGTGGTCCCACCTCCTTTCTACATCAATTATGCAAACTGGGAAGCCGATAGCTCTGGAAATTAGAAAGCTGGGATTATTTTCTGTATTTGAATATCCCTACAAGGTTGCCATGGTTCTTTTATTCTATTCATTCTTTTCCTACCTATTCAAGGATATGAACTATGTTTCTTCACAGAAATTTCCAAGGAAATGCTATTTCTTACACTGATGAGAATGTATGGAAATCGTACCGTTGGACTGAGAAACTGTGAGTATATTCTCTCCAAATATGAGTACAAAAATTTAACTACATTGTAAGATCCTTCTTGGTCCAGAATTTTGAGGTCAATACTTCTGAGGAAAGGTATTTCCCCCTCCCTATCTCAAATCAACCTCTGTTGATGGTAATTCTATGATTATTTTAAAATTAAATTTGGTGGGCTCTCTTTAAAATAAGAGGCAATTTAAATTTATTTTGTATTATACAAGTAATACATGATTATATATATTCTTAATGTATAAAAATGAAACAACAGGTATAATGAAAACCCTCATTGTACCCTGATCCCTGGTCCCTGAGGTAACCACTACTCTGAGCTTGGCATATATCCTTCCAGACCTTTTCCCAGGTATTTCCCTGCATGCATATTTACATGTAGCAAAACAGATTTGTTGTGTGGTCTTTTTATCTTTTTTTTTTTTTTTACATAAATGGTAACATCTTGCACCTTGATTCCTTCACTTCATGATATGTCTTAGATTTCTTTATTTCCTAGTGCTTAGAGGGTTGCCCCATTCATTTAAACTCCTGTATAATATTCCATAG
Organism: Eulemur rufifrons; assembly: GCF_041146395.1. Lineage (NCBI taxonomy): Eukaryota > Metazoa > Chordata > Mammalia > Primates > Lemuridae > Eulemur > Eulemur rufifrons. Next base: position 44,189,840 of record NC_090991.1, read on the forward strand.
TATGGATGTATCATGGTTTATTTAATAATTCCTCTATTGCTGGATGTTTATATTTTATGTCCAGTTTTCTTGTTACATGCATTGCTGCTATATAATCCTTGTACATGCTTCTTTATAAACATGGGCAAGTATTTCTGTAGAATAGACATATACAAATGGAATTGTTGGTGTGAAGACTATGTAGGTATGAAATTTTAATTGTTCTCAAAAAAGTTGTGCCAGCTTACACTACAGTCAACAGAATATGACAGTATTCATTTTTCCCTTTTGTCGCTGAGTATTCTCCAACTCTGCTGATATGATGGGTGAACAAAAGGGGTCCCATCTGAATTTGGATTTTTCTCATTACTTGTGAATTTAAATATCTTTGTATGTTTATTGAACATGTGTGTTTCTTCTCTGAGTTTTCTGTCCTTGGTCCATTTTTAATGTTGAATCATTTTATCATTTTCTTATTGATTTGTTGAAGGAATAAGTTTATGTACATAAATGATTTTGGAAAAAAAATACTTACATTCAAAGTAATTAACTGGCATTTCACAATAGTTTATGTGTCATATCATCATTGATTTCTGAATTTCTATTTGTGAAAATAGAGATGTACTTTTACTTCACATTCAGGTTTGGCCCCCTGAATTCAATCTGTTCTTTTCATGGATCTCTGCCCTAAAGGGAAAATCCACAAATGGAAACTACATACATATGTTTGCATATATTCAGGAAAGTGCAGTGTTCTGGGAAAATGATCCATAGCTTTTATGAGATTCTCAAAAGGTTTTATCTCATACAAGATTGAGTTACAAATGTAGGGGAGAAGAAAGACATTTCTCTTCCTGCAAAGCTGTACTTATCCTCACAAATAATAATAAATGGACGATTTGTTTTAAGTAAAAGTAGTAAATCTGAAAACTGATATCTGTCGCTTCATTCATTCATTCAACAAATATTTCTGGAGCATCTACTATGTGTCAGGGATACAGGCCCAGGAACAAAACAAACCAAATATCCCAGTTCTCAAGGGGCTTATAAATATACAAATAAATTTATAAATATAATAGATATAATTTCAAGTCTTGATAAGTGATTAAAAGAGAGAGAAAGAAAGGAAAGGAGATTCAATCAATTTCAGAATGGCCTACTGTTTGCATTATATGTATATTTAAACCCAAATAAACCTTGAGTTCTCTCAATTTCCTAAAAGTTACAAGACAGGGTGAAGGCTAATTGTCTATTATATAGAATCAAGAATTAATATTGTGAAGTTCAGGAGTTAAACATGGATGTATTGGCCGGGCGAGGTAGCTCATGCCTGTAATCCTAGCACTCTGGAAGGACGAGGCAGGAGGACTGCTTGAGCTCAGCCTGAGCAAGAGTGAGACCCTGTCTCTACTAAAAAGAGAAAAAAAATTAACCAGGACTGGTGGCGCATGCCTGTAGTCCCAGCTACTTTGGGAGGGTGAGGCAGGAGGATTGTCTGAGCCCAGGAATTTGAAGTCGCTGTGAGCTAGGCTGACGCCACGGCACTCTAGCCTGGGCGACAGAATGAGACTCTGTCTCAAAAAAAAAAAAAAAAAAATACAAAACATGGATGTCTTAAATTTTAGTTTAGGCCGGGTTTTGATATTGTCATGGTTGAGAAAATTTTAGATCTGGAAATAACTGATTGATTCCCTATAATTTTAAAATTTTTGCTTCAATCAAAATAAACATTTGGAGTTCAATAAATTAATGTATTTTATTCCAGTTGCTTATTTCAAGCTCTTTTTTTGGGTAATCTTTTGATGACTTAGTGTTTCTCAGTGTAAACTTTCTCAGTGTAAACTTTCCTTCTAAGCTGAATTTATTGTTACTTTTTAAGTTTTTACTATCCTGTCCTGTCATTCAGACAACTTTGCAGAAAGAAACTCCATTAATTTAAAATATTTTTAAAGTTAAAATTAATAAATATTTCATTTTTGTCTGGATTTTCTTCATTCGCCATCATTTCCTATATCTTTTTTGTATATTGGCCATAGTATATCCATACAGTTTTGTTATGTGACAGGGAGGTAGGGTTTTGTCAACACTTTCTAGTTATGAAGAGGGTTACTATAAACATTGTTGGACACATTGATTTGTTTTTCCTTTTTGGACATGTCCATGGAAACATGAAAGTATTAGCTAACCAACGTGAGAAGTCAAATAGCCTGGTTCCCCCTTCACACGTGTTCTGACCATCACTGTTCCTTCCAACACGGTGGATTTCAGTTGAGGTCAGACAGAATCTGATGCATTCTCAGGGTTCCAAGAGTTCTTTTTGGGAATTAAAGTTTTTGTGTTTTTATTTTAATGATAATTTTTTTTTTCTTTTTTGAGACAGGGTCTTACTCTGTCACCCAGGCTAGACTGTAGTGGTCTCATCACAGCTCACTACAGCCTCAAACTCCTGGGCTCAAGTGATCCTTCTGCCTCAGCCTCCCAAGTAGCTGGAACTATAGGCACATGCCACCACACCTGCCTAATATTTCCATTTTTTTGTAGAGATGGGTCTTGCTCTTGCTCAGGCTGGTCTCGAACTCTTGGCCTCAAGCAATCCTCCCACCTCAGCCTCCCAAAGTGCTAGGATTACAGGCATGAGCCACGAAGCCCGGCCTAATGATAATCTTTTTAATATGTATATAACTATATTGTGTATGATATGGACCACCTTATATCTGAGAACTGCCCTTAATTTCAGTGGCATGCTTTCTAGGTAGTAGTATTTTATTGTCATGAGCTATGAGATGAAATTAATATAAATATGTGACCAACAGATGCAGCGAGGGGAAGCAGAATGTTTTAAATGTCAAAGAATACAGAACTTGATGGAAATAGTTTCATAAAGCAACATAGCATGCCCTCAGTTCCTCAAGGCTCCCAAAGGATGGACAGCTGTTGATACCATTTGCAAAGAAATGGATTCTCCCAGGCAAAAGGAGCTGGCCTTGGACATCTTAGAGGATTTCTTCCGTATTGGCTTGCTACCACTTCCTTTCCCCAGTGTTTTGGAGAAATAGCTATGTGCCTGCTTGTTCATCAGGTTCTAGAAACAGTGCAGTACCCCTCCCCCAGCACGTTCCTAGTCTTTACTATGAGAGTAGCTGAAGTGAAGGCTGTAATATTTCTTGGGCAGGCCCAGGTGTCAGGCTTGTCTGAGGATCATTCCTGTTCCACTGTCCTTTCTGCTATTCATATGCTGAGGTTTTTATTTTGTCTTGTTTTTTTTAAGAGACAGGGTGTCACTCTATCCATTAGGCTATGCAGTGGCACTGCAACCTCCAACTCCTGGGCTCAAGCTGTTCTCTTGGCTCAGCCTCCCAAGTAGCTGAAACTACAAGTGTGTGCCACCATGCCCAGCTAATTTTTAAATTTTTTTTGTAGAGACAGGGTCTTGAACTATTGACCTCAAGCAGTCCTCCCACCTTGGCTTCCCAAAGTGCTGGGATTACAGGCATGAACCACCATGCCCAGCCCATATACTGAGTTTTTTATTAATAACACCTTATATTTGTGTAATCTTTAGTCGATTCCTTTTCATGGATAAACTATCTGCTTACATCTGTCTGCGGATATTACTGCTGCTATTCTAAAGTCCTCTCATGCTTTCTCTGATAACTAATCCGTTGTTTGAGTTTGCTTTCTGTCCTTATTGGAGTTGGCTTTCTCTTGTTGTTTGGTCACTCCTGAATGTAATTCATCTTTGTAGTTGAAATTCTGCTGCTTCTGTTTTCCAGCTGCAGGGGAGAGGTGAAATGATATGCCAGGGCTTGTGTTACCGGTGGATTCCCCTGAGAATAAGGAAAGGGTGGGAGGCAGCTAGTACGGGAGTGTGTGCCCTTCCTCCAGGGTTCCACGACCCTGCCCCCTTTTAAGGCCAGTTGCTCCTGCCTGGAGGAAGACACCTTTGCTGCCTGGTCCAAGGAGGAAGTACATGGGGTTGACGTGTGCCTCTGGCTGCTCCTCCTGTAGTATCCCAACCAATAACCCTGCAGATAGCTCCAGCGCATTTCTCATGGGGGAGCATTTGTAAGGCTGCTTGCAAGTTTTGAGCTAAGGTTGTGAATTTTTTAATTATATCTATTCTATCACTTTTAGGGATTTGGTGGAGGTTGGAGGGGCAGAGACGTGGCATGTTCTCAATCTACCAACTTGAAATAGCACAATCTCTTAGGAAAACAATTTTGTACTCCTATTACATGCTAGAGAAACTCAGGCAAAAGTGTTATGGGAATACATGTACAAGAATGTTCAAAGCAGCATTGTTTGTAATAACTAAAAACTAGAAAAATCTCAATATTCATCAACAGTAAATGAATAAATAAATTGTGGTATAGTGATACAATGAAATACCTAAGGCAGCATTATTCAGTAGAAACATGGTGTCAGCCACATATGTAATCTTAAATTTTCTGGTAGTCACTTAAAAAATAAAAGTAAAAACAAACATTAATATATTTTATTTAACCCATATATCTAAAATATTATCATTGCAACATGTAATCATTATGTATATTATTAACAAAATATTCTATTCTTTTTTATACCAAGTCCTCAAAATATCCAAAGTATTATCATTTCAATATATAATTAGCCTAAAATTATTATTTAAAGAGTTCACATTATTTTTTCCATACTCTTTTGAAGTCTAAATTTGGTTGGTGAATTTTCATCAAAAATACTTAATCTATATTTAGATTTCATAAAATATGCAGTTTAAAAAGCAGCATCCTGGCCAGGCGTGGTGGCTCATGCCTGTAATCCTAGCACTCTGGGAGGCCGAGGCGGGAGGATCGCTCCAGGTCAGGAGTTCGAGACCAGCCTGAGCAAGAGCGAGACCCCGTCTCTACTAAAAATAGAAAGAAATGATCTGGACAACTAAAAATATATAGAAAAAATTAGCCAGGCATGGTAGCGCGTGCCTGTAGTCTCAGCTACTCAGGAGGCTGAGGCAGAAGGATTGCTTGAGCCCAGGAGTTTGAGGTTGCTGTGAGCTAGGCTGACACCACAGCACTCTAGCCTGGACAACAGAGTGAGACTCTGTCTCAAAGAAAAAAAAAAAGTAGCATCCTATACCCATATTGGTGAAAAACGCACTTAAACGTTTTCTAATAACTGCATTGAGTATCAGCTTTTAAATTTAAAAATAATTAAAATTACTGACATTAAAGATTCAGTTGCCCAGTCACACTGAGCCACACTCAAGTCCTCAGGAAGCACATGTAGCTAGTGGTGACCTATGGGACATGCCATACAGGCACCGAAAGGAGCCAACCTCAGCTACGTGCAACAGCATCGTAAATTTACAAACAGAATGTTGAGTGAAAGAGGCAAGATAGAAAGTCACATGTGCAATGAGATTCCGTTTACATAAAATTCAAGAAAAGGCGAACTAAAGTATGTTGCTTATGGCTGACATATAATAGGTAACACTACATTTTAAACGCAAGGAAATTACGATAAAAGTCAGGAGAGTGGTTACCTGTAGGGGTTAGAGAGAGGGTTGTGATCGGAAAGGGCTCCCGGGGCTTCTGGATGCTCGCAGTGCTCTTTCCTGACATGATGATATTGCATGGGCATCTGCTTCATGATTGTTAAACTGAACATTTATGTTATGTGCATGTTGTTCGCATTGTAGTTCTCAAAAAGATTTTTTTAATGGGGGAAAAACCTAATGGCTTCTTTGTGGCCCTGACATAGGTCCATGTGGGGCTTTCATAATAATATTTAGGGAAAGAGATGAGGAAATGGCAGTTCTGCTGATCTTGGTGTGCTACCAGAGTTGGGACTTTGTGATCTAGAGAAGAGTAGGCATTAAATACAAATTTGGTGGGAAGAGCGGGTAGGGGTGTGTGCGTGTGTGTGTGTGTGTGTGTGTGTGTGGTGGAGAGAGATGGACACAAAAAGGAGAACGTGAGATAAGGTTTGAAAACAGAGCAGACATTGCCATCTTGAAATTAACTCAGAATTAGGACATTCGGGCAGCACCGTGACCCAGGTTTCCTCCATAGATAGGAGTTAGTCCTGTGTAGCAAATAGTTGTTGCTAGTTTGCATTTTGATCCAGAAATAACCTTTGCATTTTTCAGAATTCTCAGTGAAAATCACTTCAAGGAATTACGAAAAAATTCATTTGAAGGCCTGCTATCCCTCCAGTATTTGTAAGTTACTTAGTTAATCATATTTATTTATGAGCCTTTAGTGATATTATCTACAAAATAAATAAGAGATTCAAATTAGACAATCTCTAAAATTTCTTCCAGCAATAAAATTCTGCAGTTCTCTAAATCTGTGTAGGGTTTTAGCCCGTCTCTAGCATCAGATACTTCCTATGCATTTTCAGTTTTTTAAATCATATGGACAAGGTACAGATAGAAAGGAACTTCACTTATAGGGAAAAAGTGGTAATAAGATCTGAGCAATTATTGACACCCATGTAAACCTTGTTTTATAAGTGTTCATATACCATCTGCTTATATTTATATATAGTCTACAACCCATAGATCAAATCTAATCCACAGTCTGTTTTTATATACAGCCCATAAGTAAAGAATGGTTTACATTTTTAAAGGGCTGTAAAAGGAAAAGAAAAGAAAAGAATAGAAACAAGAATATACAACAGAGTCTATATGTGGCCCATAAAGCCTAAAATAGTCACTCTCTAGCCTTCAGAAAAAGATTTGAAAAAGTTGGTTTAGTAGAATGAGAGGAATTAAAGTTAACCTCAGGTTGTTGCCTAAAGGAAAGGAAAATATAGACCATATATACTAGTTCGAATGCCATTAATCCAGAATGTTTTGATAATTTAATCTGAATTAAATTAACATTTAAATATTAAATAACATGAATTATATTAATATAAATTATATCAAGAATATTAAAATATATGTAAAGTAATAGACTGGTATTAAGGATTTTATTGCAGGAATGGTTATACTCATATTAAAAATGGTTGTTTAGAGGCCAGGCGCGGTGGCTCACGCCTGTAATCCTAGCACTCTGGGAGGCCGAGGCGAGTGGATCGCTCGAGGTCAGGAGTTCGAGACCAGCCTGAGCAAGAGTGAGACCCCGTCTCTACTAAAAATAGAAAGAAATTATATGGACAACTAAAATATATATATACAAAAAATTAGCTGGGCATGGTGGCGCATGCCTGTAGTCCCAGCTACTCGTGAGGCTGAGGCAGTAGGATCGCTTAAGCCCAGGAGTTTGAGGTTGCTGTGAGCTAGGCTGACGCCACGGCACTCACTCTAGCCCGGGCAACAGAGCGAGACTCTGTCTCAAAAAAAAAAAAAAAAAATGGTTGTTTAGAATGATGGTGAAGTGGTATAGCTAGAAATGTTTACACTAAGTAAGCATATCAGAAATGCTCCTAATTCTTCACTAATTACAAAATAAAAATCTCTCCAGCCTTGTTGCCAAGGAGGGAATACTTGGATAGTATTTATATGTGTTTAGAGATAAGAAGATACTATATTCTTTGCTATGAAAGTTTGATTCTTATCCTTTGTCCATGAGGTCCAGAAGTATGTACATCATTAATCCTCATAAAGCTAATTAATGATGCTCTTGCACAAATAGATTCTTCTTTCAAATGTAGAAGGCTTAAGGGAAGTGGGTACAAAGAGCTTCACATGACACTAAAAATAGTCCTTTGAATTATCAAACCTTCTAGGCCGTAAGGGGATGACCACTTTTGTATTGGTCTTCTTGGGCATCTCTGCCACATTTGGAAAAAAGCAAATGAGTTAATTGCTCAATGGAGGAGGCCCTTTATTACTTCCACTATGAAATACTTTGTAAGCTAATTATTTCATGTTAGCATACATATTCTCATTCATTTAAGAGATGCCAATCAATAAAAAAAAAGCTAAGAAAGAATATGCCAAGCACTGTGCCTAATATTGGAGGCAGACAGATGAGTAAGGCAGGGTTCCTACCCTTCTGAGAACTTAACATCTCGCAGGGGAAACAAACAAATAAGCTCAAACCACGCATTCAAGGAGTTTACACTCAGAAGAAATGGGATGCAAAAATAACTGTATCACAAAGAAGAAATAGATATGGGCACTAAGAGAGACAAATTGCTTCTGGAGCACAGAAAAGGGAGAAAGGACTTCAGTGTGGATCGGAGAAGATGTTACCAGAGCAATGCTGTTAGAACAGGACCTCAAAGGGCCATTGGGTATCCTTAGACAGACATCTTTGGGAAAATAGTCTAAACTTGGAAAATGGGAGAAAGGCAAAATGCAGGAAAGTATTTGAGGAATGCCGTGACTACCTGTAGATTACAAGGAGGGACAGTAGGAGACTAGAGCCAGATTTTCTAGGGCTTTGAATGCCAAGCAAAGGAGCCATGATGGGGAACCATGCTTTACCAGCAGTGCTGAAGACCACCTTGAGCCTGCCTGACAAGCACTTGGAGGGCTTGCTAGGCCTTGGTTCTGGATGCCACCCTCACAGTTTCGGATTCAGTCAGTTTAGAGTAGGGCCGAGAATTTGCAGCTTCCATAAATTCCTAGGGACTGGTCTTTGAGAACACTTCTGGAGAGTTCATCTGGTGACTGTGTGCAGGATAGTTTAGAAAGGAAGAGACTACAGATGGAGACACCAGTCAGACAGAGTTATACCAGCCAGGTGAAGAGTGAGGGACAATCTGGCATCAACAGAAATAGTCAACTGTAGTCAAGAATGGGTGTTTTCAAATAAAAATCCAGTTCCATGTTGTTTTTTGTTGTCCCATCACTGTACGACAAACAAGTTGCTTTTGTGGAATATTAATATAAAACCAAAATGAATTTCTATTAATATGGTAAAATTCTGAATTAGTTCAAAGTTATATATTAATTAGAGGAGTAATTTCCTCTCAAATGATGTCAAAGGATATCTTTTATTTCTTTTGGTATTGAACTGGCTCAGAAACACAGAATTAAACCAGGAAGGTGAATAAATGTGAGATCATTTCTTTTCATGTTAGAAATTATATTGAAAGACAAAAACTTTGAGCTCATAATCTAGAATTTGATGAGACTACAAAAGGTCATGTAATCAAGTCTCCTGCTCTAGGGAAAGATTACATCCAAAATCTATCAAGATCTATAGTTGCATATTTTATTTATGAAAATTGGCGAGGTGTGGTGGCTCATGCCTGTAATCCTACCACTCTGGGAGGCCAAGGCAGGAAGATTGCTTGATCTCAGGAGTTCGAGACCAGCCTGAGCATGAGTGAGACACTATCTCTAAAAAAAAACTAAAATAAAATAAAAAATATTTATGAAAATCATGAAGGTGAGACTCTAGGAGAGGTATAGGCAGGATTAGGGGCTCTGGAAAGTTCTAATACAAATCCAAAAGTTTACAGTGTAGACAAAAACTACATATTCAATATTATCATTCTAAACTCTGCTATTTGTTCCTGCTAATTTGATATCTAATAGCTAATCAAAGAAATATCTTCTTTTTTCTAGAGATTTATCATGCAATAAAATATGGTCAATTGAAAGAGGTGCATTTCAACCCCTACCATTTTTGCAGTTTGTGTAAGTTACAAATATAACTTCATTATATTTGAAATTTTTATTAAACTTATTGTAAACCTCTTTGCTATTCATTTTGAAATATTAAAATTTTACTGGTAGAAAGTTACTAAACTTATATAGCAAATCCTTTTCATCTCTAGCAAAGATGAGTGTGAGAGTTATTACACAGATCAGAGTGAATCATTATAGAACAGTGGTTCTCAACCTATGTATTTTGTACCCAGCTGACATTTGGCAATGCCTGGAAACATTTTTGTCTGTCACAACTGTGGGTATGTTACTGACACCTGGGAGGCAGAGGTCAGGGATGTAGTTAAACAACCTGCAACGTACAGGACAAACCCCCACGACAAAGAATTACACGGCCAGTATGTCAACAGCACTGAAGCTGTAAAACTCTGTTCTAGAGAAATAAAGATTTCTTAACACAAGTATTTGTTGAGCACTCACTGTTTTGTATCTAAGGCACTGCATGTGTAAATATGAAAGTATAAATCGTAAGCTAATAGCTTCTACAGTGAGATTTCTTTAGTGTAGGGAGAAAGTATTGAGGGCGTGTTTCATCATATATGAGTTAGGATCACTGCCAAATGATAAATGTTCTCAAACAATATCTTTTTTCTTCTTCTTCTTTGGCTTGTCTCTCTCTTCTTTTGTAGAAATCTTCGTTGCAATTTGCTAACGGAAGTGAGCTTTGGAACATTTCAGGCTTGGCATGGAATGCAATTTTTACATACGTTGTAAGTGAAATAGATGAACATATGTAAAAAAACTATTTGTGTGTAAAAGCATCCTACAGTTATTGGTTAACTGGGTATAAGCTCATCATGAACTCTGAAAAGTATGTCTTAAGATCCATCCATTTTTTTCAAATGAGGAAACTAAGGTACAAAGAGGCCAAGAGACTTGTGTAACTTACATATGACGGGCTCTGCTTTCCCCAGTACTGGTCTTTGGTTTGGGCAATAAGAGACAGCAAGCAAGTAATGCTCAAATGAGCTTTGTCCTGGGAGCCCTGTTATGCGAATTGTCCTTGAAATCCTCCTTTTGAATATGACTTTGATTCCTCCTCATGTGCAGAGTTTCTAACTGCTGAAATGTCTGCAACATGTAGCCATAAAGAAGGGAGCTTAACACAAAGTCCTCCAGGGAGCGAAAGGTGCAGGATGCTTTCTCAGTGTCAGTTTCTTTTACATGGTAAAGCAGAAACAATTCCTGAAATCCTGCCACAGGGCACTTCTCTCCCCAATCACCCAGAACATTATTTTTCAAAAAGTATATACCTAAGAAGCTAAGAATTATCTGTGGGCAATAGGAGCCTTTGCAGTGTAGGAAAAGATAATATTTATGTTAAGCTACAGTGCGAAAAATATTCGTAAAGAAAATACATTGCTCTAGTCTAATTCCATATACTTTCTTTCCTGACTACTCTTCAACAAAAAGTGTGGGTTTTATTCCCTTTCAGCTCAAAAACTCTATGATTTCTTTCTGACACAAGCAAATCCTAGTGGGTATGTTCAGTGGCCTGAAGGGGATTTTAGACTCATGGGGAAGATCCTCCTCTAAAGCTGACTCTGGAAAAGACTATCCACTCGTCTTGTGGTTCAGAAGTCTAATTTCCCACAGTTCATTCTGGGCTAGAGGAAGGGGTTTAGGATGTGTCTGGGGCTGAATTAACAGTTTTTGCCAACGCCCATCTTTAGGGGCCTCCTCTGTCCCCTTGTTACTTTGTTGAGGCCTCACTTAGGGAGGAACAGTGTGGGTCTGTTTTTTGTTTGCCCTCCCACCAGAGGGCACACTCATTGGATCCCTCTACCAAGAGGTTTAGGCGGCGTCTTTTTACAAATGTCTTAAACTCACCACCTTTAGTGGACATTTTATAACACTGAGAGTCCCTCATAAGAACCCAAGTTTCACTCTAATTATGTAGGCAACACCAGAAAAAAAACGAAACCCGTGGAATCACATTTGGTAAAAATTAATGAGTGCCATGCCTGCTGCGTGCCAGGTACGATACTAAGTGCTGGGGGTGCAAGTTGGAATAGGACAAAGCCTCTTTGTCCCCAGGAGGCTTTCATATCAGAAGGAGAAAGAGGGATGATGATGAGAAAACATGAGAGCCATGCTGGGGTCTACACAGCAGGGTGACAAGGTAGGGGAAGGGACAGCACAGGAATTGAGGGGTGGGTTAGGAAAGACTCCCAGTGGAGGAGGCACCAACTTGTTTATCTCGAGTTTCTGTGTTCATCTTAAACAGCAGAAAAAGGCATTTGCTTCACGGTGATGAGGAAACCAGAGCTAGCTGGTGTTAGAAAGGAATGCTCCTGTATGGGATCTGGATAGAGCTGTACCCCTCCACCTAGTTCACAGTTACTTTCAGAGATGGGCACAGTGGTCACAGTTTACCAAGCGTGTGTTGGGGGCTGCGCTCCTTTGTTTTGGGTCAAATCGTTCTAACAGACAAAGCTAATTTGCTGTAGTGAGATATAAGCCTATTGCATCTCTTTCCAAAGGCCAGTTGCCAAAGGAAGATGCCGGTAATTTCATGACCAACATGACACAGTTCTGGGTTGTTCACAAGTTGAAGCAATATTTTTCCCAGCATTGCAGAAGTTTGTAAAAAGGCCCCAGCTGGGGTGGATTTATCATGAATTGAATGGAGCCTAAGCTTCAGGGCTCCTCACTTACACCGGCACCTTCCAACGTCCTGGGAGGGGCCCTAGCAGTTTTTGTATTCATAATTTTGTGTGTTTTTATTAGAGAGGATTTCCCAAATTAGATAAGGTTCAGGCCTCACAAAGCCTAGAATCACCCCTGGGTTCCACGTAATTACAACCCAGCAAATCTCCTGGGTGAAGCCTCTATGTTATTGACAAACACCGAGTGAACAAGTCAGCAGTGTGAAATAGGGTCAGTCTATTTTGAATCTGAAATCCACCTCAAAGACATACCAAGAGGTTGGGCGTGGTGGCTCACGCCTGTAATCCTAGCTCTCTGGGAGGCTGGGGCGGGAGGATTGTTCGAGGTCAGGAGTTCGAGACCAGCCTGAGCAAGAGCGAGACCCCGTCTCTACTAAAAAATAGAAAGAAATGATTTGGACAGCTAAAAATATATATAGAAAAAATTAGCCAGGCATGGTGGCACATGCCTGCAGTCCCAGCTACTCAGGAGGCTGAGGCAGGAGGATTGCTGGAGCCCAGGAGTTTGAGGTTGCTGTGAGCTAGGCTGATGCCACGGCACTCTAGCCTGGGCAACAGAGTGAGACTCTGTCTCAAAAAAAAAAAAAGACATACCAAGAGCTTATTAGTAAAGTACTGCTATTGAAATGATGGTAATAATCGTATTTCTTTCAGATGAAATATTTAGTGGAAAACCAGCAGTGGTTGATTATCCTATATGTTAAATATGCTTTCTTTTTCCTGACTTTAAAGTGCTTCTCCTTCATTCACCTACACAGGTCCAGACTGATGGCTTATTTTTAAAATTCTTTTAGTGACTTCATTGGTTCTAATAGTACAAGCTCCATCATTTTAGAAACTGACTCTACAGTGTGGAAAGGCTTATTCAGATAGAGCACGTTCACATGCTGACTTGTCAGCGGTACGTCAACATTGGGCCAAGAAAGGAAGCACTAAGAATAAGAGGAAAACCCGAGCTTCATCCCTACTGGATCAATGCTCTCCTTGCCCCCAGTCCACTAACATCGGCTTCCTCTGGAGGCTGTAGATGCACAAAAGCTTACACACTTCAGGGTATTGTTGGGATATTGTCATCACGTCTTGGTATGTACTGGAATCCTGGCGGCTTTTTCTCAGATTCAGAGAGGCATAAACATTAAAGATGGAAATAACAATTCAGGTCTGTCCTTTGGGGTGATTTAACATGGCTGTTTAATTTGTAATGGTTCAAAAATTTTGAGATTGTCACACCCAGCAGCTATTATACTTTTCTTCTCCCAGCTGCATCTTATTCTTCCCGTTTATATAACAAGGCATCTTCTCTTCTCTTGGAAGCTGAGTTATTTCTTCCTCTTCCCCATAACTTTAATAGATGATGTTTATGTTTCAGGCACCCAAGTACTTATATACAGTGAGAAAACATGCCTGAAGTTCTTAGAACAGTGCTTGGCACATGGTAAACATGGATATCTCCTGTGATATCTCATTTTCATGTTCCCAACAACTCTTGTGATGTACATATTATTATCCCCATTTTGCAGATGAGGAAGTTGAAACTCAGAGACATCAGATAACTTGCCTAGGTTCACACCTTTTAGTAAGTGGTAGAACCACTTACAAGCTTTGCAAGTAATTTTCGATACAGCTCTTTGTTCCCTTGTCATAGGAGCTGAATGATGACCATTTGCCTTTTTGTGCATTTTATCTTAAAGTTAGTTTTTAACTTGAATAGGACCTTTAGAGCAGAGAGCTGCATTGCCCTCTGAGAATTCCACACTTGCTGAGCTCCCGGCCGTGCCGCCACTGGGCATGCCCAGGGTCGCTGCGCCCTGTCCAGTGCAGGTACGACATCCCCACTGCTGAGACCGGCACCGTGACCAGCGCCGCACTAGGTGCCTTCACGTGCGCTTTCACTTCATCCCCAACCTGCCTTGTGAGGCGAACGCTACTCAGTAAGGCTCAGAGATAGTCATTGTTCAAGTCACTTCACCAGAAAGTGACAGAGCCAGAATTCAAACCCAGGTCTGCCTGGTTCCAGGGCCCTCGCTGCTTCCGTTGTTCTTCACTGCCAAGGAGTCCTCTCCAAGGCTGTGCTCAGAAGTTGGATTAAAGTACAGGCTCACCATTTCAGACTCTTTAGACTTTGCCCCCGAGAAAGGGTTCACGTGATGCAGTCAGAGGTCCTGTAACGAGGAGCTTCGCGTGGGAGACGTGTTCTCACGGCTCATGGAGCCGAGTGGATGAATGAAGGAAAGCGGTTACTCCATCGCCAAGTACTTCAGACATACCGGAACAGGGTCTAGGTCACTCTGCCTAGTTCTGTGACCACCTTCTTCCAAGGAACCGGTTCTCCCTGCCTGCCTTGGGATTCTAGCGTAGGTAGTTTTAGAGTTTGTCCTATTTAAAATTTATTTTCACTGCCTGCTTTGGACATTTGTTCTGCTAAAGCTGTTAGGATTTCAGTACATTCAGGACAGTGATGACATGCTTCAGTCCCCAAGTCTGCTGTGTCTCCTCAGTTAATAGAAAGGAAATGTAGCCCATCTGTCTGGACCGTACAGAAGAATTTGGAGAAAAAAAAATAACAGGTAAGAAATGTTTCCTTGTTTTGTGAGCTGCCTTTATTCTGTCTCATTGTTCTACAGCAAAAGGTTTATACAGAAATAGTTGGGGTTTCCTCTTCTAATAAGGTATATTTTAAAAAACCATTTAGAGTGATATTTCTTAAACTTTGAAGCGAATAAAAAGCTTGCCACCTCTTACTCCCATAAAGATATCAAAAAGGCAGTAGATTAGGTGTCAGTGCACCTTAGTTTATCTGTAAAATGAGGGAATTGAACCACAAATGGAAATGGTTTAAGACAGTATCCAGTGGGAATCTAAAGACATTCATGTCATTTGGTTTGTGGGAAAGAGTTGCTGTAGCAGCCCCAGACTTGAGTTGTTGCGTCAGTTCCCTCTCGTTCCCTCCGTTGCCCCAGCACAGACATAGTGAAAACAAGAAAGCTCTACAACAGGAGGAAGAAATAGAACAACATGGAGTGGCCCCCTGTTTTGATTTCACTAGGCACAAATGCAGGATCCTGATGTCAGTTGTCTGTTTTTTTCTCAAGTCAGTTTCAGTAGTTTGTATCTTTCTATTTCATCCAGGGTACCTAATTTATTGGCAAACAATTGGTCATGGTTCTCCCTTATGACCCTTTTTGTGTCTGTGAGGTCAGTAGTAATGTCTCCTCTTTCGTTTCTGATTTAAATAATTTGAATCTTCTCTCTTTTTTTCTTGGTCAGTGTAGCTAAAGGTTTATCAGTTTTGTTGATATTTTCGAAGAACCAATTTTGATTATGTTGATTTTCTCTATTGTTTTTCTATTCTCTATTTCATTTATTTCTGCTCTAATCTTTATTATTTCCTTTGTTTCTCTTGCTTTGCATTTAGTTTACTGAGTTTTCTTTTCCAGTTTCTTCAGGTGGAAATTTAGGTGATTGGCTTGAGACTTTTAACATCAGCATTTATATCTATAAATTTCCTTCTGAGCATTGTTCTAGCTGCATCCCATTGTATTGGTGTATGTATTTTCCTTTTGATTCATGTCAAAGTATTTTCTAATTTCTCTTGTGATTTCTTCTTTGGCCCATTGGTTACTTAGGAATATGTTACTTTCTACATGTTTGTGAATTTCTCAAATTTATTTCTGTTATTGATATCTAATTTCATTTCACTATGTTTGGAGAACCTATTTTGTATGATTTTAGTCTTTTTAAATTTATTGGGACTTGTCTTATGATCTAACATGGTCTGTCCAGGAGGATGTTCTGTGTGTACTTGAGAAGAATGTGTCTTTTGCTATTTTAATGTTCCTAATGTTGGAAAGTGTTCTGTAGATGTCTGTTATGTCTAGTCATTTATAGTTGTTCAAGTCTTCCATTTCCTTGCTAATCTTCTGTCTAGTTGTTCTATCCTTTATTGAAAGTTGGGTATTGAAGTCTCCAGCCACTATTGTTGAATTATCTATTTTTTTAAATTATGTCAATTTTTGTTTTACATATTTTAGGGTTCTGTTTTTAGATGCATATATATTAATAATCACTTTATCTTCTTAATGGATTGAGTCTTTGGTCACTATAAAAGTCCATCTTTGTTTCTAGCAACAATTTTTGTGTTAAGTCTATTTTGCCTGTTATTAAGATAGTCATTCCAGCTTTTCTTTTGGCTATTGTTTGCATTATATGTTTTTTTTTTTTTTTTTTTTTTTTGAGACAGAGTCTCACTCTGTTGCCCAGGCTAGAGTGAGTGCCGTGGCGTCAGCCTAGCTCACAGCAACCTCAAACTCCCGAGCTCAAGCGATCCTCCTGTCTCAGCCTCCCAAGTAGCTGGGACTACAGGCATGTGCCACCATGCCCGGCTAATTTTTTCTATATATATTTTTAGCTGTCCATATAATTTCTTTCTATTTTTAGTAGAGGTGGGGTCTCGCTCTTGCTCAGGCTGGTCTCGAACTCCTGAGCTCAAACGATCCGCCCACCTCGGCCTCCCAGAGTGCTAGGATTACAGGCGTGAGCCACCTCGCCCGGCCTAAAGTGAATTTCTTATATAGCATATAGTTGGATCATGTTTTTTAAAATCCATTCTGCCAATTTCTGCCTTCTAATTGGAGAGTCTAATCCATTTATATTTAATATAAATATAAATTATATTAGTGATTAGTGATAAAGTAGGATCTACATCTGTCACTTTGCTATTTGTTTTTTCTATGTCTTATGTCTTTTTCATTCCTCACTTCCTCCATTATTGCCTTCTTTGTGTTAAATAGATATTTTCTAGTATACCATTTCAATTCCCTTATTTCTTTTACTATATTTTTTTGAGTCGTTTTTCTTAGTGGTTGCCCTGGGATTACATTCTAGTAATTTAATCTTACTTTATAACATTCTAGTTCAGATTAATTCCAACTTAATTTCAGTAGGATACAAAAACTTTGCTTCTCTAAAGTTCCACTCTCACACCTCCCTTTATACTGTTATTGTCACAAATACGTCTTTATACATTTTGTGTTCATCATGTGCATGTTAGGGCATAGCTTCAGTGCTCAGCGAGGTCGTTTCCAGCTCCGCCTTAGCTTTCACTTACTGCTTGTGCAGAACCTCAGGGTCAGCCAGAGATGAGAGTTTAGGGACCTCTCAGGTCTTTCCTGACCATGCTCATAGCCCTAAACCTGTGCATGACCTTCCAGATTCCCAGGAATATGTTTCATGGTCTTCCAGTTTTCCAAGGATACGTTGGAGTGTTTCAAAGCCCCTATGGACATCTTATTCCTCAGCCTTTTCTATTAAGGTTTTTAATTAGGATTTTTTTTCTTTTTTGCTCCAACTTTTATCCATTGCCTCATGCACCTGTGATGTTAAAACACTTTTCCTGGAATTGTTTTCCACAGACACCCTCTGAGGAGAGGCTTTTAGCACTGGACAGCTCGTAGCTGGGTCAAATAAAGACAAGCCTTTCAAGTAAGGTCTTCCATGGAACCACCAGATAGGTCAAATAATGACAGTTCATTGGGGACGAGGCTTTGAAGAAGGAGCTCCATCCAGCTCCATTCTGTTCCCTCTGGTACTGGGGATGTGAGCTATTTTTCAAGGCTACTACTGAGCTGGGGAGTGAGGAATGGTCTAGGGCAAGCTAAAACAACACCAATCTCACTGTTCTTACAGAAAGTCAGCCATTTTTCCTGAATAAATGCTCCTTGGGCTGCTGGAAGCTTTTAGGCAAATTTCCAGAGTTCTGAAAAAGTTGATTCTGGACACTTTTGCCATATTTTTTGTTGTTGCTTTTATGAAGAGATGAATTTTCAGATGTCTTTACTCCACCATTTTCACTGATGTCACCTACAACATGGTTTTAAATTTCTAAAGTCTCAGTGATCACGGGCTAATTAAATATTTAATCACGGGAAATGATTAGGGAAAATGAATACAAAGAGAAATGTAATTCTCAAGAGCTTCTCCCTGATGAGTGGATGAAGTTTGAAAAGGCATTTTATATTTAGTTCTCTCAGAATTAAGGTTAAAATAACAACTATTTTAAACTTCTTTTCTTCATAGAAGATAAACACAGGCTTTGCAGTCAGTACTGAGTTTAAATTCCATCTTTGCTTCTAACTAGCTTGGTGATCTAGGACAAGTTATATAACCTCTCTGTGCCTCAGTTTCCTCATTTATAAAGTGAGATAATAAATCTACCATGTAAGCTTACTGTGAGGATTAAATGTGAAATGCTAATCACCAGTGCCTTGCAGCGCAATAAATATCAGTTGTAATAATTGTTATTTTTATAATGTTCTGCAGTATACTGATGATTCTTGAGTAGAGTTAACCTATTATTCTCTTTTTTTTTTTTTTTTTTTTTTTGAGACAGAGTCTCACTCTGTTGCCCGGGCTAGAGCGCCGTGGCATCAGCCTAGCTCACAGCAACCTCAAACTCCTGGGCTCAAGCAATCCTCCTGCCTCAGCCTCCCGAGTAGCTGGGACTACAGGCATGCGCCATCATGCCCGGCTAATTTTTTATATATATATTTTTAGGTGTCCAGCTAATTTCTTTCTATTTTTTTAGTAGAGATGAGGTCTCACTCTTGCTCAGGCTGGTCTCGAACTCCTGAGTTCAAACGACCCGCTGGCCTCGGCCTCCCAGAGAGCTAGGATTACAGGCGTGAGCCACCACGCCCGGCCGAGTAGAGTTAACCTAAAGGCAGATTTCCTTCTCTTCCTTCCCATTTCTTTTGTTTTGTTTTTATTTGTTTGTTTGCTTTAAAGAATTGAAAAGGAAATCTGTTCCAGCATTTTGGAATAAAATTTACATCAAAAAATGAATTTATTCATGTTACTGATATTTAAACAAAATATTATTTGTCAACAAACATTTATTAAATACCTAGTAAATTTCAGGCACTGTGCCAGGCATGGGTATGACAATGACAGTAAGGTGTGGTCCCTGCTGTCAAGGAGCTGACAGTCCAGGAGACTGACAAGTGAACAGGTGATTGCGTGCAAAGTAACAAAGGCTGTGATGTGATACAAGAATACAGTGTGAGTATGTGATGAGAGTTCCCTTCTCTTAGATTTATCTCTTTTTCTTTAGCTCTAAAGCCAAGGATTTGGTCCACATTTTTCTTAACTGTGTGTATTAAACCATGATATTTTTTTAATTTCTAGAGATGAAAGACAAGCACCTCGAATTATGGAGGATAATTGGCATATTTTTTCCTTTCTATCCACTGTTTTTTTTTCTATTTTTTCTCTTTCTCATCTCCATTTTATCTTTTAGAAATGTGGGTAGTTCCCAAAGAAAGAGTGTTTTACAGAGTCTAAGGGTGATTTATAGGTAAAGACAGAAAATGATTTTTTTTACGTACAAGTTTCATACTAAAAAATGAATATCAACTTTTCATGCAGTTTCATGCACACGGAAAATGCAGGTAATTTTAATACCATTGCATTTTTTCAGAATTCTCAATCAAAATCCTCTGACCACTGTTGAAGATTCATATCTTTTTAAATTGCCAGCATTAAAATATCTGTAAGTATTACAGTAATCTCATGAGTCATGAGATGATTTCTGCTCTTGTATTTTATTTACATCAAAGATTAAATATTTTGAATTTAGGCTAAAAAGTTATAATTTAAATTTTAACTAGGTTATTAGAAAAAAGTTATTGGCAATGACAAGAGATTAAGAAAGGAGGTATGATGGGAAAGACAGCCAGCAGGGGAAGAGAGCAGTGCTGAAGAACACATACAGATATAGAATGTACAGATGCATGTAGGAACATCATTTATCCCAGAAAGCAAAGAGGAATAGGTGTTCACTATTTAAAAAGAAAAAATAGAGTAAATGATCAAGAGAGGTGAATGCAATACTAAAACGAGAAGATAATGGTTAAAAAGTATGTAAGTTCTGTTATTCAATGCCATTAATTTGACGATGCAAATGAACATAATAATCACATTTCTTCAATAAGAGCTCTCTAGAATTATCTTCAATGGCAAATAAACTCTTGAACTGGCTTGTTTTATAGAGAAGCCAAAATTGAAGTAATCATAAGTCCTTGAGATATCTTTTTAAGTATAGAATTTTCGAATTGGGGTTCATATCATGACTGTTTGGGCTTTCTCCTTCAGAGACGTAGGAAGAACACAAGTCCCACTTACAACAATTGAGAACATCCTCATGGCAACTCTTGAGTTGGAAAAACTGTAAGTTATTATTTTTTTTAAATTTATTTTTCACTTAGTTGTTTTTTTAGGTTTATATTTTCTTAAGTCAGGTTTATTGAAGTATAATTTTCATGTAATAAAATTCACCTTTTTTTTTTTTTTTTTTTGGAGACAGAGTCTCTGTTGCCCAGGCTAGAGTGCCGTGGCATCAGCCTAGCTCACAGCAACCTCAAACTCCTGGGCTCAAGCAATCCTCCTGCCTCAGCCTCCCGAGTAGCAGAGACTACAGGCATGTGCCACCATGCCTGGCTAATTTTTTTAATATATATATTTTTTTAGTTGTCCAGCTAATTTCTTTCTATTTTTTTAGTAGAGATGGGGTCTTGCTCTTGCTTTAGCTAAGGCTAAAATTCACCCTTTTTAAGTGTACAGTTCAAAGAGTTGTGACAAATGTATAGTTATGTAACCACCATCACATTCCCAACATAGAACATTCCTGTCGCCCTAAAAAGGCTTCTCATGTTCCTCTGCAATCAATCCCCTCCTCCCCCCACCAGCCCCTGGCAACCACCAATCTAATTTCTGTTCCTATAGTTTGGCCTTTTCCAGACTGTCTTACAAATGAAATCATACAGTGTGTAGCCTTTTGTCTTTGGCTTCTTTCACTTAGCATAAGTTTTTTGAGATTATGCTACTATCCATGTTGTTGTATCTATAAGTACAGTTGGTCCTCTCCTCATCCACAGATTCAACCAACCACAGATGGGGAATATTTGGAAAAAATAAAAATATAAAATAACAATAAAATAATATAAATTTCAAAAATACAGTATAACAACTATTTATATAGCATTTATACTGTATTAGGTATTCTAAGTAATCTAGAGATGATTTAAAGTATACTGGAGACTATATGCAAATAGTATATCATTTTATACAGGGATTTGAGCATCCACAAATTTTGGTATCTCCAGAGAGTCCTGGAACCAATCCCCCATTGATACTGAGGGACAACTGTTCATTCCTTTTTATTGCTGAGTAGTATTCCAGTTGTATAGATATATCAGTTTATCCATTCATCAGTTTATGGACATTTGGGTTGTTTCCAGTTTTTTGGCAATTATGAATAAAGCTGCTAAAAACTCTCATATGTATGAAACATATACTTTCATTTCTTTCAGGCAAATAAATACCTAGGGGTGGGATTGCTGCATCACATGCTAAGTGCATATTTAACTTGTTAAGAAACTGCTAAACTGTTTCCTAAAGTGGCTGTACCATTTTGCATTCCCATGAGCAGTGTGAAAGTTTCAGTTGCTTCACATCATCAGCAGATCCTTATATTTCAGTTTTTTTAAAAAAATTATAGCCTTTCTAATAGTAGGTGTGTAGTGGAATCTCATTGTGGTTTTAATTTGCATTTCTTTAATAGCTGATGATGTTGAATGTCTATTCATGTGCAAATATCTTCTTTACTGCATTGTCTGTTCAAATCTGATCCCATCTTTTAATTAGATATTTATTTTCTTGTTTAGTTTTAAGAGTGCTTTTTATACTCTAGATATAAGTCCTTTCAGATATGTGTTTAGTAAATATCTTCTCTCAGGTTGTGGTTTGTCTTTTCATTCTATTAAAAGTGTTTTCTGAAGAAGAGAAGTTTTTAATTTTGATGAACTCTCATTTAGCAATTTTTTTTCTTGTGTGCTTTGTGCTTTTCTGTGTCTTATCTAAGACATTTTTGTCAAAGAACCCATTGTCTAATCCAAAGTAACAAAGATTTTTCTCCTATGTTTCCTTCCAGAAATTGTATAGTTATTAATACCTTTAGGTCTATGATTCATTTTGAGTTAATTTTCATGTATGGTGTGACGTATTTCAATTTTTTTCAGTTTTAAAAAAATATTTCTTTAGGGTCCTGTGTGGTAGTTTGATACACAACTTACTGCAGCTTAAATTGTGCCGCCACCCCCCCTCCAATATGGCAAGCTACATAGAAACCTGCTGTTATTCCAAGGCTAGGTGAGAAGACTACACAAGCTTAGTATGGAAAAAGCCCCTTCATTTAGCACTCTGCTCCAGTGGTTTTTGCCAGATCACTCTCTTATCCTCACCATGTCAGACCCATCTTACTGCTCTACCCTCATCTTTCTCGACGTCTTGCAGCGTCTTCCACATTAGCTAGATGCCTTCCTCTCTGGGTTGTCAAAGTCCTCATCATCAACCAGCTTTCTCAGTTGTCCAAGGTAGTGGGGTTCTGTCTGCTTTCCTCTTGACCAGTAGTGGATAAGAAAAGTGTTCTCATTCTCTGTAGCCATTTGCCACCAAGGCCATAAAGAGATTAAAGCAACTGCCATATTGGAGTTCATTATTGGAAGTCTTCAGGAGTTTACACACTTACATACAAAGTAAGTAGGCCAGCTCATGTGAGTCTTAACTCACGTGTAATAGTTTTTTGTTTTGTTTTTTTTTAAGAGATAGGGTCTCACTCTGTTGCCTAGGTTGGAGTGCAATGGCATGATCATAGCTCACTATAACCTCCAACTCCTGGGCTCAAGCAATTCTCCCGCTTCAGCCTCCTGAGTAGCTGGGGCTACAAGCATGCACCACCATGCCCAGTTATTTTTATTTTTAGTTTTGTTTCTTGTAGAGACAGGTCTCGCTATGTTGGCTAGGCTGGTCTTGAACTCCTGGCCTCAAGTGACCCTCCCACCTTGGCCTCCCAAAGTGCTGGGATTACAGGCATGAGCCACCACGCCCAGCTGTGTAATGATCTTTAATGCATATTGAAAAATTATTATTCTGAAATAAGGATAATCTATAGCTCAGGTCATTTGCAGTCTCAAAGATTTGTCAGTATATATTAAAATAATTCTTTAAGTTTATCATTACTTGTATAATTTCTAGCTCATACATTTTAATGAGTAATAAAAACTACAATACTTCTTACCAAGTGTCCTTGCTAAAAATATTCTCTTGTGATTATATTCAAGTTGATTGAGGAACATTGTATAAAACAATTGGCTTGACTGCTTCAAAAATATCAGTGCCATAAAAGATTTTAAAAAGACAGGGAAGCATTCTAAACTGAAGGAGACTAAAGAATTATGAAAATTAAATGCAATGTTTAATGTTTGATTAGATTCTGGATTTCTTTTAAATGCCATGACATGGTCGGGACAATTGGGAAAATTTGTGTATGGACTATATACAGTAAAAAATGATATTAACGTTAAATTTCATTTTGGGTGGTAATAGTATCACGGTTATGTAGGAAAATGCCTTGGTTCTCAGGGGCTGCATGCTGAAGTATTTAGCGGTGAAGGGTCATTATGTCTGCAGCTTTCTCTCAAATGGTTTGCCCAGAAAATGTATAGACATACACACATGGAAAGCAAATGTGTCAAAGTGTTCACAACTGTTGAATCCAGGTGAAAGGTATGCAGATGTTCATTATACTATTTTTTCAAGTTTTTTGTAGATTTGAAAATTTTCAGGATAAAAATTTGGAGCCAGGAAAGGAATAACAAAAACTTTGTGTCAAAGTTAAGGATGGTATATATATAAAATGCTAGGTTACTGTTCTGGGTCCTTTCTTTTTATATGAAGATCAGAAGCTTCCACTGGACCCAAAGGAATAACATTAGTCACCTGTAATTAATCCTTTATACATTTGAAAGATGTGTCAGGCCAACTTACTGGATGCAGTTTTAATCTAAAACTCTACATATCATACTCCCAACTCACAGCCTTATATGTATCCATGAAACACACTTCTGTTTTCATGGTCCTAATGTGGTCCTAATAAAGTCATCCTTTTGGAGGGCGCAGAGAATACCCCAAACAACCCAAGGTAGGAGAGCATCATTACTTTTCTGGCAGCCTCTGCAAGTGAGCAACTAGAGCAGTTAACATTTATTGAGCATTCACTGTGCGCCAGGCACTTTTCAGGTATTGATTCATTTGATTCTCAAAGCTTATTAGAGGTAGGTGGTGTCATGATGAGGAGGCTAAGGAATAGAGATTAAGCAATTTGTCCAAGTTCACATTATTAGCAGAGCTGGTATTTGAGCCTAATATGGAGTCTGTATTCTTAATCACCATGCTACACTGCTTAAGGTTAACCTTGAGAATTTACTCCAGTTACTTTTTATCTTCTTGAAACTGCCCCAGTAAACCACAACGATAGGCTAATCAATTATCTTGGTTATCTTTTTTGCCCAAATTTATATTTCAACCAAATTAAACCTACCAGAAAGATGAAAGAATAGAACAATGTACACCCATGAGACCTTCATGTGGATTCAATTGTTAACATACATACTTTTCTTTCTTTCTTTCAAATATTAAACCAACATTGCATATTCCAGGAATAAACACCACTTCATCACAATATATTATCTCTGTATATATTGGATTTGATTTGCTAAAATTTTGTCTGGAATTTTTTCCTCTATGTTCATGAGGGATATTGGTCTGTAGTTTTTTCTTGTCTGTCTAATTTTGATGAGGTAAAAGCTGGCCTTATAAATGAATGGGAAGTATTCCCTTCTCTTCAATTTTCTGGAAGAGTTTGTGTAGAATTGATATTATTTTTTCCTTAAATGTTTAATAGAATTCACCAGTGAAGCCATATAGGATTGGCACTTTCTTTGTGGGAAAGTTTTAAACTACCTAGTCAATTAATTTAATAGTGATACTTAAGTTACATATTGATTCTTTAGTAAACTTTAGTAATTTATGTCTTTAAAGGAATTTGTCCATTTCATCTTGAGTTGAATTTATTGGTATAAAGTATTTTATAATAATTCCTTATCATTTTAATATCTATAAAGTCTATAGTGATGTTATCCCTTTCATTCCTGATATTAATAATTTGTGTCTTCTCTCTTCTTGATCAGTCTAGAGGTTTATCAATTTTATTGATCTTCTCTAAGAACCATCTTTTTGTTCCACTGATTTCTTTAATTTTTTTTTTTTTTTTTTTTTGAGACAGGGTCTCACTCTGTTGCTCACGCTAGAGTGTAGTGGCATCATTATAGCTCACAGCAACCTCAAATTACTGGGCTCAAGTAATCCTCCTGCTTCAGCCTCCCAAGTAGCTGGAACTACAGGCATGTGCCACCACACCTGGCTAATTTTTAACTTTTTTGGAGAGATGGGGTCTCACTATGTTGCGCAGGCTAGTCTCAAACTCCTGGGCTCAAGTGATCCTCTCACTGCCTCAGCTTCCCAAAGCGCTGGGATTACAGGCATGAGCCACTGCACCCAGCCTGATTTCATTTTTTTGTTTTTCATTTTATTTCACTTATTTCTGCTTTGTTCTTTATTTCCTTTCTTCTCCTTACTCTGGGATTAATTTGCTTTTCCTTTTCTGATTTGTTGAGGTAGAAGCTGAAGAAACTGAGTACTGCTTTAGCATCATCCTACATGTTGGCCTATTGTGTTTTCATCAGTTTCAGTCAGTTCAAAATGGTTTTTAATTTCCATTTTGATTTCTTTGATCCATGGGGTTACTTAGAAATGTGTTGTTTAGGCCAGGCATGGTGGCTCATGCCTGTAATCCTAGCACTTTAGGAGGCCGAGGAGAGAGAATCGCTTGAGGCCAGGAATTCAAGACCAGCCTGAGCAACACAGCGAGACCCCATGCCTACAAAAAATAGAAACAATAGCTGGGTGTGGTGGCACGTGCCTGTAGTCCTAGTTACTTGGGAGGCTGAGGCTGGAGGAATGCTTCAGCCCAGGACTTTGAGGTTAAAGAGAGCTATGATGACGCCACTGCACTGTAGCCCAGGCAATAGAGCTAGACCTTGTCTGAAAAAAAAAAAAAAAAAGGAAAAAAGGAATGTGTTGTTTAGTTTCCAAATATTTGGGAATTTTTCAGATCTTTCTATTGATTTCCAATTTAATTCTATTATGGTCAGAGAAGAGAGAACCTATATTGAATGACGTGAATCCTTTTGAACGTGTTGAAATTTGTTTTATGGCCCAGAATATAAGTTGTTGCACAACTCACTAATGCTGTGTTTGTTTTTGTTGTTTTGTTTTGCTTCTTCTTATGTTTCATGTGGGTAGTTTCTATTGCAACGCCTTCATATTCACTGATCTCTTCTTCTGCAGTGTCTAATCTGCCATTGATTGTGTCCTGTGTATTTTTCATCTAGACATTGTAGTTTTTAATACCTAGGTGAATCTGGGTCTGTTTTATATCTTCTATGCCTCTACTTAACATCTTTAAGTTTTTGAAATAACTGTTTTAGTGTCCTTGTCTGGTCATTTTAACATCTGTGTAGGTTCTGAGTTGGTTTTGATTGATTGCTTTTTTCCTTCAATATGGGTCATATGTTCTTGCTTCTTTGCATGCTTGGTGATTTTTTATTTGATTCTAGACATTGTGAATTTGAGTTTGTTGAGAGTACCCATTGCCCCATGAATCACGAGGTTTTCCAGTCTAGCTTGTGATAACAGGCACTATTCCTAAACCTGTGCAATATCTGAGTATTCTTCTGTCTAATCCTTTTGGGTGGTTCTTTTCCAAGCCTCAAGGAGTTTCCTCACACACACACGCACCAATCATTACTTTGCTGAATGCTAAGGCGATCCCTCTGCCTATCCCAGAATTTCCTCTCTGTGTGCCTCTTTTCTCTCTCGTACTTTGCAAGGTGTGAATTTTTAGGCACTTTGGTTTTCCCAGACTCTCAGCTCCATTTCCTTAATCAGAGAGTCCACCGGTCTATGCCTGAGTTTCCTCTCCCTGCACCACGGCCTGGAAACTCTCTCAAAGCGGTAACCTAGGGCGGTCACAGGTCACACTTCATTTACTTCCCATCTCACAGAGATCACTGTCCTTCATTGCCTGATGTCCAGTGTCTTGAAAACTGTTGTTTAATATATTTTATCTGGCATTTTTGGTTGTTTCGGGCATAAGGCTCAATGTCCCTGTTACTCCATCTTGGCCAGAAGCCAATACTATTCTTTAAGTCTGTTTTGTTTTGATCCAGGATCCAATCAAAGATGAGGCACTGCATGGCATGTCTTTGTTTCCTTTTGTCTAAAACATTTCTCTACCTTTTTTGGTCTTTTATGACATTGGCACTTTTGAATAGTCTAAGACAGTTGTCTTATAAATTCTCCCATGATCTGGATTTGTCTGTTTCCTCATGATTAGATTCAGGTTAAACATTTTTGGGAAGAATACTACATAGGCGATGTATCCTGCCTACCTCATGACTTCAGGTGGCCCATAATGCTAAGTTTAATCACTTGATTAAGGTGTTATCTTCCAGATCTCTCCATTGTCAAAGCATATTTTCCCTTGGTAATTAATAATCTCTGTGGTGATACTTTGGCATCAGTGAAGATCCTGTTCTCAAGCATCTTTTTACCCAACTGTGCATCTGTGGTGATCCCTATCTGAATCAATTATTATGTTGGTGGTTGCAAAATGACACTTTTCTAATTCTGTCATTCTTCTACATTTACTAGTTGGCATTATTCTATTAAACAAAGACTCCTCCCTTTTCTTTTACAGTATCCACGTGAATTCATGGATTCTTCTTTATAGTAATTATGTGGTACCTTATTATCGTCATTATTCTTTTGAATGCTCAAATTGTCCAGGTTTGGCCAATGCAATCTCCATTATTGTGTAACCCCACAATATGGATTAAACTAAGCTGTTATTTATGCCCAGAGTAATTTCTAATATTTACCACTCTCAACAGTAATTGAGAAAGGGACTTCAGAAGTTGGGGGCTTATTTGGACTCTTCTTAGAAGTCGGTCTTCTTGCTATGTACTCTCAATCCAAATTGAGACTTTTGAGTTGGGAGAAGATAACTTCTGAATTAAACTACAAATCAAATCACCCAATTTTAATCCCTTTTATTTTATTTTTATTTATTTTTTTTAAGATACAAGTTCTTGCTATGTTGCCCAGGCTGGTCTTGAACTCCTGGCCTCAAACGGACCTCCTTCCTCAGCCTCCCATGGGACTAGAATTGCAGGTGTAAGCTACCATTCCTGGCAACTCTAATCTCTATCACCTTTATTCTAGGCATACCATACCCACTGCCATGCTCACCCACCTCTGTCCTTCCTATTGGCCATCTGGTTCCTACCCAACAACTGACCAGGCCATATGCCTCAAGAACTCCTTTTTGCCTACGCCTGTGGTAGCCTTGGCCTGCCTCTTCTACCAACTGAAGTAACCCCTTTACATTAATTTAATTCTCTGTTTCCATTTATAGGATTTTACCTAGCCGTCTGGCCTGCTGCCTCTGCCAATTTAAAAGTAATATTGAGGCTGTCTGCAAGACAGTGAAGCTACATTGTGAGAATGCATGTCGGACAAGCACCGCAGATTGTCGTGAGTCTAAATTGCCTGATGATAAATATTTAAAATTGTATTTGCTTTTTAATTGTTAATTGATAGTTTTTAAGCTAATGATGTCGTTGCTTTATTTTTATTCATTCATTCAGAGTTAAACTCCCTAAATTTCTGAACTACTCCCTTGCTGAAAGTCAAGTTCTCAGTTATTATTATGTAACTTAATAATGTAACTGTTCCACATCCATAAAGGACCAGGAGGAAGGAATGGAAGGGGAAGGGCATAACATTATTGGCCACAACTGTGTACTGTGCTCCCCTCAGAGGACTGTCTTTCCTCCTGTTCCTCTGTGATGGCAGCGAGAACGCAAGCGTGCCCCCTGCATGTGAGGCAGGACAGCACGGGCTACGGGGCGTGAGGAAGCAGATCCGCAGAGAGGCTGGCTCAGTGGGGAGCACTGGGCTTGCGCTGAGTGCTGGGCCCTGGCGGATCGATGGAATAATCCTAAATAGAGTTGCTGTATTTCACATTATGAAATGTTCTCAGTAGGTAGCCACTGTTTCAAAAGATGCCTCTTTCTGCTTTTGCTGTTGCCATCTCATAGGTTTAAGTTTGGGTTAGTTTTTCTCCTCTCTAAATGGCACTCACCTGTCTGGTGACTGATAATTTCTTTGACTGGGATATATGGTTGTGGACTGACAAAAAGCTGTTCCATCCGTCTTCCATTATCAAAAACCGTCTCTCCTTTTTTGACAGGTGAAGAAGCATCTCTGGGAAATACAGAAGAATCGCTCATGAAGGTATTAAAGGCCCGGAAGAAGCACACCAGCACTGAGCTGACTATTGAGCCAGAGGCACCCTCAGATAAAACTGCCATCAGCTTGTCAGGCTTCACAAACGAGCCGCTGGACTTCAATGACGAAAGCGATGTTATTAGTGCACTAAATTACATATTGCCTTACTTCTCAGAGGGAAATCTAGAAGATGTAGACTCAATGTTATTACCGTTCATTAAACTGCTTTTTTCAAATGGACAAGATGGAGACAAGCCCCTGAGTCATCTGAAAAACAATACAAAGACCCCCTCTCTTGAACCTGCATCCAACAACCCACCTTACACAAATAAACTGAGGAAAGTCTATTTTCTGAAAAATTTATTAGATGCAGAAATTCAAGAAAAAATTGATGATGTTAAAAAGAAAGAAAAAGCTGCCATGCTTATGCAGTCCCGCCTTTTAGGTCCCAAATTTAAACGCCAAATCTTTCCCAAAAAATTAGAAACTGCTGAACCACAGGAAAACAGCCTGGCAGAGACTGAGGGTACAGGGAAAAGGCGGCAGAGGATGAAGATAGTCCTCAAGGGGCCCAAGGGCATAAGGAAAAAGCTCCTAGAAGAGGAGAGAATCAGGAGGAAACAGAGTGCCTGGCCAATCGCAAAGGAAATTGCCGAAGCCAGAAGGCTTGGGAGACCAGTCCCGAGTGAACTGGAACAGCTTCCCGCGGTGCAGAGCCCCAAGAGGTTTGTGGGAAGCTCCTTCCACACCAAGCCTTCGTTCACGCAGGAGCATAAGGCAGCTGTCTCTTCTTTACTGAAACAGGACTGGGTGGGCGTGCCTGCTGCCCCCACCACTGCAAAACCCCCACCTAAGGTTAAAAACAAATCAAAAGACTTGATCGACACCATTTTTGTTTTAGAAGACGCAAATGCTAGAGTTAAAAGTATGGAGGCTGCTAAGCCAATCGTACATTCCAGAAAAAAATACCACTTTCATAAAACTCATTCCCATGTGGTCCATAGGACACCCAAGGACAAACTAAGTCAAGAGGTCAAAAACGAAAGTTTGCTCAAAAGACTGGTATTTGCAAACAGGCCTCCACTCTCTCCAGTCAGGAGCCTCATAAATTCCCCTTCACGTGAAGCTTTTTCATCTTCAGGAGACCCGAGTCATCAGGAGAATCCTTTTCCAGAATTATTTTCCCTTTCAGAGGTTTCTACAAAAAACACTGGTACATCCCCTGAAGGAAATACTTCTGAAGAAAACATTTCTGTAGGAAGCACTGCTGTGCTCGAAGAAGCTGTCCCTGAAAGCACAACCTACGAGAGTCCTTCCACTGCAGGGTCCACTGGGGCTGCATTCAACATAATGCCAACTGTGAAACAAGCCAGTGAACCCCAGTGGGAATACCACAACACGGGCGCTGACTCCACCCCCATGCCCCACGACATTAATTATCCCACGCGCCCATCCCCAGGTGATCAGCTTGAAATTCGGCTAAACCAGCAGCTACGATCCCTCATCCCCAACAAGGACGTGCGAAGGCTCATTGCTCACGTCATCCGGACTTTGAAAATGGACTGTTCTGAGAGCCATGTGCACTTGGCCTGTGCCAAGCTCATCTCTAGAACAGGCCTCCTGATGAAGCTTCTCAGTGAGCAGCAAGAAGTGAAAGTATCCAAGGCAGAATGGGACACGGATCAATGGAAAACCGAGACCTATATCAATGAGAACACAGAACCCCAGAGCGAGCAGAAAGAGCAGGAGTCAAGTGAGGTGAGGACAACTGCAGAAACAGGATGGACTTTTCCATCATTTAGCACAGGCCATGAAGACACCCACTCAGCAAGACCCGGGTAGACAAGCCCATATTTTGTCCTGGCCATGACACTGATCTCCCACTTTGCTCATTTAGGGAATGAAACAGACCTAACACTCAAGATAAAGAAATTGTAGAGCAAAATGCTTGATAATAAGATTATGTAACACATTAGATCTGGTATGTTCTTTAAGAACCTGTAAGCTACTTACCTTGAAGAAAGGGGTTTTGAATAGTTAGCTTTCATCCTTTCTGTCTCTTTGTTTTGGTTTTTTTTTAATTGTTCTTTCCTTTTTTTTAGCTCACTAAAAAAGTTCCAGGATACGGCTATAACAACAAACTCATCTTGGCAATATCTGTGACTGTAATAGTGATGATTTTGATTATAATTTTCTGTCTCATTGAGGTAAGGACAACAGTTAATTCAGGTTTCCAGAATACATCCTTTACAATAGATTCAGAACCCATGAATTGAAAATCAAATCTACTTTCCTACCTACTATGACTTGACATTCCTCTTCAGTCACTAAGACTGAGGTATGCTTTGTTCTTTTATTGCAAAGTATATACCAAGGATTTTTAAAGTAACCCCTACTCCCAGGAGATCTCTGTGGATTGAAACCAAGTTAACAAACCACGATGCTATTTTGAGAAGTTAAATTTAAGAAAGCTAAAGTTGATATGACAGCAAAATTTTTCCAACCCAAAACTATGTCAACAATTTGATGTACTCACCAATCACTCTCATTCTACCACGGATTTCTGTCTTTGTTGCTGAAGTGTATTATCTCCACCCTCACTGAGCTGTCATCACCCTGGGGAGAAAGGACACAGGCAAAGATAGAAGTATCATCTTGTAGATTCATTAGATTCAGGTAGCATCCTCCTCCAGTGTGTAAGGCATTGTCTAAATAGGTCCAGTTAAAGCCCTGCGGCTAAACCCTGCATCCAGCTACTACTCCAAGGTGTGTCATATTTACGGTGGCTCCTTCCTGGAGCTTGCCTCCATTTACCTTTTCTTCAATTTCATAATGGCCTATTACTTTTCACAACAGGTAGGTGCTAGCATATTAAAAGACTGGTTTAATAAGCTGACAATCATGACTCTACCCTACCAATCCAACCTAATTTACCTTTTCTCCTGTCGTGGCCACCCTCCATTCCAGCCAAGGCAGCTCCACACCGTACCCCAGTCACACCATGCCCATCCCTGCTTTCGTCTGCACCTCTGCCCATCTACAGTTCTCTTATTTCACTCTGCCCATGGAAATCCTGTGAATCTGTCAAAAGCCAGCTCAAGTTCATCTTTCTTCTTGATGCCTTCCTTGAATACTCCAGCCCTCCTGGGCCTGGTCCCTCTGTGAGATTTGTCACCATTTCTTAGAGGCCATGGTGAAGCATTTCCCATCCCCTGAGAACTTAAAAAAGTGGCAAACAAGTTTTTTAAAGACGGCTATCCGAGACAGAAACTCCTGGGTCAGCACATGAAGCAGAGCAGAGCTGCAAGGACCAGTGGCTCCCTGGTCCATGAGACAGGAGCGAACCTGGCGGAATGTATGGGTTGAGTGCCCTTATCTGCATGCTCAGGACCAGAAGTGTTTCAGATATCAGATTTTTCAAATTTTGAAATATTTGCATTATACTTACCAGCTGAGCATCCCTAATCTGAAAATCTGAAATCCAAAATGCTCCAGTGAGCATTTTCTGGGAGTCTCATGTTGGTGCTCAAAAATTTCAGACCTTGGAGCATTTTGGATTTCAGATTTTCAGATTAGGGATACTCAACCTGTATTAACTTACCTAAAGAAAAACATATCTATCTGCAGGAGGCTGGTCAGTAGTAAAAACTTAGAAAAGGTGAGGAAGAGACCAGCGTGGGCAGCGTCCATCCAACCATGGCAGGAGAGTGCACACGGCCTCAGGTGGCAGACGTGGGGTCAGGCCCACTGCTGAGACTGTGCCTAGGGGGAGATGGCCGCATCCGGCACCTCAGCTCTTTCCATTAAACTCTGGATTCAGCTGATTCCTTTTGTTCTAATTCCGTTTTCACCAAGTCGCTTTCTGGTTGTACTTGAGCATGTGGTGGAGGCCTCTCTCCACAGAGGTTTTGTCTAAGGAGCAGATGTATTTCTCATTGACAAGGCATGATCTGGCATTCTGATTGTTGGTCAGTCTTGTGATCTTGGTATGGTGACACTGCTCCAAGAGGAAGAAGTGAAGTGAGGACAGAGTCTGATTTCGGAGCCCAGGAAGCAGGGACCAGCATGGGGTCAGTTTGTCAAGGCCTCAGGAAGACGGTCCCTGGCCATTACCCAGACAGTACCCTCTGCATCATCTCCAGGTCGCATGTGGCCTTTTGCTTTTTTTTTTTTTTTTTGAAATTCCTATAAACTCCTCTACTGCTTTTAGTTTCTATGTACAGTTTAACCTTATATTTGTATTTATATCTTTTCATTATTTCCTCTCCCCACTTAGATGATAAGCTTTTTGAGGATAAGGTAGCATGTAGTGTTTTACTTTTAGTAGACAAAGGCATTTCCAGGAAGAAGGATGTGGCATTTTGTTAATTCCACAATGAGGAATAATGCAACATAATATTTATTTGAATTAGCATATAGAGTCTGGCAATAGACAATCCATGTGTTCCTAAGGCTTTTGAAATGTCACCTTTTCATATTCCAAGCAGTGGAAGAAAATGAATAAATGGAAATGGAACAGCTCTGCCTAACTCTTTGGGTGACACGTAATGGCAGATCCCTATCTCTCACCTTAAACATATATCATTATATGTAAGAAAAGAAAAGTATTAGAAAGAAAATAGAAGCCATATTTTTATACTCCTGTGATGGAAAAGAGCTTTCTACGCCTGACAGCACAGGCAGAAACCTTTGGTGGATTTGACCACCTTGTCTGTGAGACCATTGGCAAACTTAGCCCTGGGGGAGGCCAAGCATGGGCTGGAGAGTTTTCCGTATATGGTCTGGTTTAATCCTCACAATGATCCTGTTAGGAAGAGACCATCATCCCTCTTGTACAGATGAAGGAGATCAACTTAAGGCCCCAGTAGCAAAGCCAAACACAGAGCCCAGATCCCACTCACTGCAAAGCCTGCATTCTTCATTACCATTCTGCCTCCTTAAAGACAAAAACACTGGCAAGTATTTGAAACATTGAAATACAACGAAAACCTTTGAAAGGATTAATATATTTAATATCAGAAGAGTATTATAAATCAACAAGCCCAACAATCCAGTGGAAAAGGGAACAAAGGCTGCAAGGAGCAGGTGTGATTGTAGTCTGAGTCATCCCATCAGCGGCCCTCACCTCATGGCTTACCTGGTGTGGGGGCTGGGAAAGAGGCCATCCCTGATATTTTCTTCTAGTGCTTTCATGACATTGTATTATTTAAATTTTTTAACACATATGGAATTTGTTTTATTATTTGTTTTTTAGTATGGTTGAAGTAGAGGATCTTTTATTCTCTTACATGAATATACAATTGTTTTAAAATAATTTTTATTGAATGATTCATTCTTTCTTCACTGACCTAAAACACCATCTATATCTGAAATCTATTCTCTTCCATTGATCCAGTTGTCTTTCTGTACCAGTACCAGTATCATACTACTTAATTCCAGTTGCTTTGTGACATATTTTGAGTTAAATATTTGGCAGGTCAATCTCCTTTTCTTTGGTCTTATTTTTTTCATACATTTCATAGCTATTCTTGCATATTTTCTCTACCAAACATCAGCTGGCCAGTTTTTGTAAAAAACTATCATGGGATTGGAAGAGGATCACATTAAATTTGTAGACTAGTTTGAGAATTGACATCTTTATGTCATTCTAGGAACATGGTATCTCATGGCGTGTATTCATTTCTTCCTAATATCCTTCAGAAGAGTTTTCATGTTTGCATCACATAGACCTTGCATCTCCTGTTAGGTAAAAGATCTTTGTATCTTTGTTCCTAAATACTTTATACATTTCTATTGTGTTTGTAAGTGGAATCTTTCTTCCATTTTCTAATCAGTTATTGGTGGTACACAGGAAAGCTATTGAGGTTTGTGTGCTGATCTCTTGATTTTGTATATAACCACCTTACTGAATTTTCATATACTTCCAATAAAAAGTTGATTCTCTTGGGCATTTTAGGTTGTCTATCATTTCATATGCAAACAGTGATACTTTTGTTTCTTCCTTTCCAATGCTTACAACCCGTTTATTTTTCTTATTGCATTGATCAGGACCTCCTCAACAATGATGAATAGTAGCAATAATTACAGGCGTCCTACTCTTGTTGTTGACTTTAAAACAATGCTGTTGTTTAGGTTTGTGATAGATACTTTAATCAATTAAGGATGTTTCCTTTTTTTCCTAATTTTAAGAGTTTTTATCAGGAATTATTTGTTATCTAAGACAGTCAATAAAATGTATTAAGTGCCAGCTGCATACAAGACCCCAAGCTAGGTACAGTTGGCCCTCTGCATTATTGGGGTCCATATCTGCAAACTCAACCAACCAGTGAATCAAAATATTTGAATGAATAAAATAAAATAAAAAATAGAGTGTAATTACTAGCATTTACATTGTATTAGATATTATAAGTAACCTAGAGGTGATTTAAAGTGTACAGGATGATGTACATAGGTTATGTACATACACTATACCATTTTATATAGGGACTTGAGGGTCCTTGGATTTTGGTACTGGACGGGGGTGGTGGGGATCTTGGAACCAGTACCCTGAAGATACCAAGGAAAGAGTCAAAGAATAATTAAACAGGATAGAATTCCTGTCTTCAGGCCAGGCGCAATGGCGCTTCATGCCTGTAATCCCAGCACTCTGGAAGGGTGAGGCAGGAGGACTGCTTGAGGTCAGGAGTTCAAGACTAGCCTGAGCAAGTGCAAGACCCTATCTCTACTAAAAATAGAAAAATTAGCCAGATGTCGTGACACGCACCTCAAGTCCGAGCAACTTTGAGAGGCTGAGGCAAGAGGATCACTGGAGCCTGGGAGTTTGAAGTTGCAGTGAGCTATGATCATGCCACTGTACTCTAGCCAGGGTGACAGAGCAAGATTCTGTCTCAAAAAAAAAAAAGAATTCCTGTCTTCAAAGAAGTTATCTCTTAGCCTCACCTGTAGTCCCAGGTACTCAGGAGGCTGAGGCAGGAGGATCACTTGAGCCCAAGAGTTTGAGGCTACAGTAAGCTATGATGATGCCACTGTACTCTAGCCAGGGCAACAGAGTGAGAGCCTTCTCTATGGAAAAATAGATGAAAAGAAGTTACCCCACTGGGTAGATAAGACTTAAAAGGAATGAACAAAGATTTGGAGATAGTGGCCATTATGATGGATAATCATGATTGTTTT
The DNA here is from genome assembly GCF_041146395.1 of Eulemur rufifrons. Lineage (NCBI taxonomy): Eukaryota > Metazoa > Chordata > Mammalia > Primates > Lemuridae > Eulemur > Eulemur rufifrons. The sequence continues at coordinate 44,226,569 of NC_090991.1, forward strand.
CTTCCAAAACAGATTTATTTTAGAAGATCATCACAAGGATCCTCGAGGAGGTAAATATTGGTCTGCCGATTTTTAAGTTAGAATTTTAGAACTAGAGGAGAACTTAGAACTCATCTATTTCAGTCCCCTCATTTTACAGTGAGGAAACTGCCAGAGGCAGGACGAATACTTACGTACCCTAGTGCTTTGCCTTGTTCCAGCAAAATTAGCTCCCCAGCCAAAGCTGAGTTGGACAGGACTGGCAAGGACGCACCTGCTGTCACCAGTCCTTCAAGGGAAGGTGGAGGAGTTATGGTTGTGTCTGTCCCTGCTGGTGGTGGGCATCAGGCCAGGCCGGAGGCCTTTTCATAGGCTCTGGGGAAGAGATAGGGAAGGCCACATGATATGGGGGCAAGGGAGCTAGTCTCCTTCAAGGCTGATGGAAGGTAGAAGATATGAATCCTCCCTCTAGAGTGGCAGGAAAACCTACCTTCTCATCCTCCTGGTTTTTGGGACCCCACTCTCTATTCCTTTTATCTCAACCTCATAGAATTTTAACTAGGAGAGACCTTAGACAGTAGTTTGTCTCTTCCTTTTATAAGAAGGAAATAGAGACACAGAAAGGGAAATTATCTTGCCCCGTGGTCACACTGCTAGTGAGTGTCAGAAAGAGAGTGGTCCCTTTCCAGCTGGGGGCTTCTCCATTGATTATACTCTACTTGGGCTGTGAGCTGCATTTTATATCACAAACAATACACATATGCTGTGTAGACATAAGTAGTTTCTAAAACAGTACACTCTGATTTGTTTCCATTCTGTTCATATTCAAAAAGAATATTTTGTCTTTTAAACTGATTTCACAGCTCACTCCCCAGTGGCAGCCTGCAGTATGAAAATGTGTAAGTCAGATAACTTTGCTAGCTACACCCAGGCATTTGCTTGATGTGACTCAACTTATAGGACAAAGCTTCTAGGAAAATAGAAGCACTTTCTCCCTCACTCCCCAGCAAATGCTGCATGTGGGACTAAGTTGGAAAAGGACTGATGTAACATGCTTCTGGATAGAGTAAAACACTTCTGCCCTGTATGGTTGTATGGTTTGTTCACTGCACAAGAGCACTTGGCCAAGGGGGTAAGCGAGGCTGAAAATCCTGCCTGCACTCCATGCCAAGCCACGCACAAAGGTCTCCCCAGTGACATTGTGGGGCCCTCTTGGACAGACACGGAGAGCTTCTGGAATCCAGCACACATGGAATTATTTTCAGGATCCCAGGTCTGTAGTGATGTTGCTGACTGTGATTATGGACCAAGGTACACGTTTAGTCCTAATAAGACCAGAGATGTACATCGTGAGAGACCTGGAACATGGCAGGAATCACTAATTGTCTTGTGTCTTTTCCCCAAGGGGCTTTTTCTGGGGATCGCAGCCACTTTGGCTTAGGTATATGTACAGACCTCTCAGTTCCACACGCCAGAAAAATATGGCAGAGAAGCTTCACGACAAGGAGTCTTTTGATGAGGAGATTTTCAACAAGGATGCAGGGTAAATGGCTGGGGATAATTTAGAATGGTCTCTAAAATGAGGGATGATCAAAAGTTTAATTGCTCCTTTCAAGAGTAAAAGGCTTGGCATTGTCTTCCTATCCCAGGGAGCTCAGGGAAGTTGTGGTGACCACACCGGTGGAGTCAGCTGAAGCACCGGAGGGGGAGGAGGAGGAGGAGGAAGAGGAGGAGGAGGAGGAAGCATAGTGCTCCAGCCTGCCTCAGGCAGCCTGTCAATAAATTCTCTAACATTGGCTTCTCAGCATTGCTTGTAAGAGACTTATTTTTCTCATACTAAACTGTATCCATTGCCAATTCCACCCATATGGTAAGAAATTAAAATGTAACTAGTTAAATATTTATCCACAAGTAACAAGGGCCATAGGAAAGAAAAACAGGACTGAGGCCGGAATCCCTGGTGCTGGCCAACACTCCCCCAAGGGCGGTGTGGGCAGAGGACTCCCAGGGGCTCCCCCGCCTCATTGCCCAGCCTAGTCAGCCTCTGGGAACCTGAGAACATATCATCCTCAACTACAGTTGTTCTGGGGCTCTCTCCCTGGTTCATCAAGAACCAGTCATTTATGACATACTTGACCTCCTGCCCACAGGGGTCGTCCACCTTCTGGCCCCTCTCACAGGGTCAGTGGGGTTGCCAGAATGTTTGGATCGCTGAGCCTCCCTGCACTGTGAGGCCGAGTCCTGTCTTTTTTCCCAGGCCCTCAAACTCCTGGGTGAATGTGTGTCCTGTCTTGGTAGGGAGTTCTCCACCTTTTAAAGCTGGAAAATTCACATTGGTTTTTTTGTTTGTGTTTTCCTTTTAAAAATCCCAAGCCTTGGATAGCTAGCGGGGAGGTGCTGGGGGGCAAGGTAAAGAAGAACGTGTGAGAGCAGTAATTTCCCAAGACAGCCCTCCTGCAGCCTTTCTCGCAGAAAACGCGTTCGTTGGAGGGGCTGCGTCTCCACTCACAGGTTCTGCCCTGGCCACTCCTGACCCTCCCGCACCCCCGGCACCGCCCAGCACCAAATCCACCCACTTCCTGCCTCACCCAACGCAGATCCATGGCTGCCTTGTTCCAAGTGGTAACACAAGTGCAACTCTGCACAAGATGCAAGGGTTCCTCTGCTCCATCTTTAAAAAGTCATTAATAAATCACATTTAGTAAGGGGTGAGAGTTAAGCACATTAGTGAGTAAAAGAAAATCTGAATGAGCAAGAATTGACACTCTGCCTAACTGAATGAATGGTGGCAGTTCAATAAGAGATGAAGAGCTGCGCACACCACGGAAGAACAGCACAGCCAGCCCCAGCGGCCCAGCCGTTCGGCTGGGGAGCAGCCCAGCATGTATGCCGGTGAGGGGTCTGGCAAAGTGAACGGCCCTCAGTTCCCCACCTGGCCGATCCATTCACCAGTGCTGGGCAAGACACACACCTGTTGTCTTGATGCCTGCCCCGGTGACCTCCCAAAGTTCCTTACTAAGAACGAAAAACGAGTGTCTTTCTCTGTGTGTTGACTTCAGTGAGCCATCAAACATTTACTGAAGGCCAGGCGAGGTGGCTCACGCCTGTAATCCCAGCTGTTTGAGAGACTGAGGCAGGAGGATCTCTTGAGCCCAGGAGTTTGAGGTTGCAGTGAGCTATGATGATACCACTGCACTCTAGCCCATGCGATAGAGGAAGACCCTTTCTCAGCAGAAAACACTTACTGAGTTTAAAGCAGAAGACTGAATAGTAATAATCATAGGAAGCAGCAGTGGCAGCAGCCACCATTTACAATTTGCTTACTTGGTGCTAAGCCCTAGGCTGGACATTTTACAGCCTTGTATCATTTAGCCCAACAATCCATGGGACCATCATCATTTGACAGATTAAGAAATGGCTCCAAGAACGTAGGCCACACATCCAAGACTATGAGTTAGGGTTTGAACCCAGGACTATTAGACTCCCAAGCCTCCTAACCATTAGGCTTCCCTGCTGTAGGGTATAGGGCAGGAGCCTGCAGGGTGTAGGGCAGGAGCCTGGCCCGGGTGGGCAACACTTTCTCCATTTATCTTGCTTTGTGGCTTTTTTTAGGTACATATCTTTATTCTTGTAACATAGGCCTCTTGAAGGCAGCATCTGTGTTTGACCCAGCCGAATGTCCCTCACTGGGCTTTGCACAGTTCCTGGTACACAGTAGGTGCTCAGTAAGTGCAGAAAGCATGGATGGATGGAAGGCTGGGTGAGTGGTTGTGCTGATGAATGGGTGGATGAACTGAGGGATGAGAGGGGAGGCCAATGGGCGTTTCCAGCCCTCTGGCTCCATCTAGCCTTTGAGCCTTGTCCCTTTTGTCTGATCCCTCCTGGCCCTTTCTCCTCCACTTCCCTTCTCACTTGGCTTGGTTCCCTCTAAATCCTGACCTCCTCCTCTCCATTCTAAGAGCTGTGCCTGGCTTTTATAGAAAGCAACTTCAACATATCAAAGGTAAATGAAAATGCAGATGGCAGCTATGACTATGGCCTCTTCCAGATCAACAGCCACTACTGGTGCAACGATTACAAGAGTCACTCGGAAAACCTTTGCCATGTGGACTGTCAAGGTCTGGCTAGGGCCCCAGGGTGGGAGAGGTGAGAGAGGAGACCAGGCTCTGCTCACAGGACTTCTCTTTCCACCCACAGCCTGGGAATGCCCCGCGAGAGATGGTCCAAAGAATTAGGGAATCCCTTTAGTGAGCCGAGGGTTGAACTAGTGGCCCTAATGCCCATGCAGTTAGGAGATTCTGTAGAGTCCTTGAGTAGGATCCAGAAAGGCTCTGAACAGCCAGTGGTAGTAGAGCGGCTGCAGCAAACTTCCACTGAGAGGATATTACATACTAAGCACTTTACATGCACAGCTCACTTCACCCAACTTTCCAGGCAAACTATTTATGATCCCCACTTTACAGATGAGCAAACTGAGGCCCATGAAGAGAACCAGCACTGAAGGCCAGACTGGTGGCTTCAAAGGCTCAGTTCTAATGACTCGGTGGTACCATCTTCAGTTAATAGTCTGAGCAAAGGCCAAGTGCAAACTCTCCACCTTAAATCTGATCCAGGAGGCTTGACAGGGCCCATGACTCTGTCCCTCACCTCCTTCACACACTCACTAACGTCCCTGGGCTCCTTGCTTGAAGAGTCCCCCTAGTTAGGCAGGACTTTACCATGGCCTCTGTGCTGTCTATTTTGGCATTTCCTCTTCCTAGAACCCCGCCCCCCCACCAAACTGTGGGTGAACCACCATCTACCCTGGCTAGGAAGAATAGTAACGAACAGGCCCAATTCTCAGTCCTCCTGCCCCCTCCTACCTCCACCCCTACCCACCCCCAACCTCCAGCAGCCATTGTAAAGATGTCTAAATGGGGCCCTGAGAGGGAGGTCTTGCCTGGACTGGAAGTACTCAGCCGCTAGGTGGCATAGGGCTGTTCAGGGAGGGCCAGTGTCTGCCTCAGTTTTGGGGACTGTCCTCTGTTGCCCTCACAGGTTTTCTCTTTCTCCCTTTCAGATCTGCTGAACCCCAACCTTCTCGCAGGCATTCACTGCGCAAAAATGATTGTGTCCAGATCAGGGGGCATGAACAAATGGTGAGGAGGACACGGTGGGACTAAGTTAGCGGGCAGAGCCCCAGGAAGGAGGACGTGGCAGAGAAAGGGGCAGTAGGCAAGGACTCATGGGCACTCCTTTGCCACATCTGAAAACATGTGGGGTGGAGGATGGGCTTGGAGATCTGAGCTAGAAGACCTGAGATCTGGTTCTTTCTCTGATACTGTATTAAACAAAACTCTTTCGGTTGCAGTGACAGAAAACAACTTGAGCTAGCCGGGGGAAATTTATTCTGGGAGGATAAGGTGTCTCCCTGAGCCCACTCAAGGGGTGCAGCTGGGCCTCAGGAAGGGAATGAAATCAGGGCTGGAAACTGTCAGCAAGCTTTCCCTGGCAGGCTTTGGCTTCTTTTGGTGCGTTCGCTTCACTACGTTGCAGTCCAGGTTTCTCTGTTCCCCAGTCCACAAGACACACTATGTGCGCCCCATGTTTGTGTGCTAAAGTCCTAAACGACTGTAGGGTCTGAACATGCTCAGTTCCCACCCAAGTTCCTGGGATGGAGAATCTGATTCAGCTTAGGCCACGTGTTCCCCCTTGGTCCAATCAGCTGTTGGCACCACAGGCGTTTAGCCACGTAATCGTGGCTACCCCAGGAGCGCTCTTGCCAGGATTCGCAATTTTTTCTATTAAAAGCATGGCGCTCATCAGCTGGGCAGACATCCCCAAAGCTATCAGCTCGCTAACACGGGACATTCAGATGTCACTTACCTTCTCTGAGCTACAAACTAGGTATATAAATAACATAAATGGCTGCCTCTACAGGCGATTGTCAGCATGGAGGGAGTTAAATGCTTTGCGTGCTCAAAACACTGTACAAAAGGGACATTGATGATTATTAGAACTGAGCCTCTCTGGAGGGAGAATCAATGGCTGCACTTTTTTTGTTTGTTTGTTTGTTGTGGTTTTGTTTGTTTTGCTTTTTTAGTAACTTTCAGCCCTGTAAAACAGTGCTCTCTCCCCATTCAGAGGGAGATGAGGATTTGAAACTGTGGAAGGGTACTGATCAGAGAAGAGGGCAAATACCAGGGATAAGGGACATTCACTGGAAGAATCAGAGGAGCCAGTGAAGGACAGACCAGAGGGCTAGTAATGAAGGGGATTCTGGGTGTTGCTCTGCATGGAAACTCACCAAGAACTGGGTGGTGTGTGTGGAGATGATACTAAGTCGGAAGCAAGAACCGTGTCTTTTTTCTCCACAGGGTAGAATGGAGGTTGCACTGCTCAGGCCGGCCACTCTCCTACTGGATGACAGGATGCCGCCTGGAATGAAACAGGGTGCAGGCCCGCTGTAGAGTCATTCCAGGACTCCCGTCCTCACTTGGAGGTTCTTCGTTTCTTCTTCTTCTTGCCTCCGCTTCATGTTATTTTCTTCCCTTCCCATTTACAAGCAAAACTGATCAGAGCCCTGGGAATAAATGGTTTTCTCGGGCTTCCTCCTTGTTGATATCCAGGCCCAATCCCATGGTTCCTGTCTGTCATTTGCAAAACCAAGAGGACCACAATAAAGAAATCTATAGTTTTTTTTTTTTTTTTTTTTTTTTTTGAGACAGAGTCTCACTCTGTTGCCCAGGCTAGAGTGAGTGCCGTGGTGTCAGCCTAGCTCACAGCAACCTCAAACTCCTGAGCTCAAGGGATCCTCCTGTCTCAGCCTCCCGAGTCTCTGGGACTACAGGCATGCACCACCATGCCCGGCTAATTTTTTCTATATGTATTTTTAGCTGTCCATATAATTTCTTTCTATTTTTTTTTTTAGTACAGATGGGCTCTCGCTCTTGCTCAGGCTGGTCTCGAACTCCTGAGCTCAAACGATCCGCCCACCTCGGCCTCCCAGAGTGCTAGGATTACAGGCGTGAGCCACCGCGCCCGGCCAAAATCTATAGTTTTTGAATTATTAAAGCAGTGCCTGTGCAAAGAATGTGTTAATTTATTCATTATTAATTCCATGTATATTTGAGTACCTAATACAATAGGAGTGTGCTGGTTACTAGAAGGAAGATAAAACATAACTATTGCTCTTGAGGTTCTTGGGGGTAAGGGTCTGGTATTAAGGTAGAGAAAGGAGTGGTGAGATGGAGAAATGGTGATAGGTGCTAATGATTTTGGGGTGGTTTGGGAGAATGGGCTATTAATAGAATCTAGATGATTAAAAATGTCTTCTCTGGATAGGATCCAGTTTGCTTGGAGGGTGCTGGTGTAGAGTAGAACTGCTTAAAGACAAGGCAAAGGCAGAAAAGGGACTGTTGGAAGAATGTCCTGCACATAGCCATCGTCAGTAAATGTCTGGCCAAACTGGGGTGTTATTCTGGCCACTCAAACTGCTTCAGCTATAAGATTTGACTATTCAGTAAGTAGTTCCCAGACTTTTGGATTTCACAAGCCAGTAAAATGTCAAAAAAATTAAAACTGATATTTCCAACTTTTAATTTTAATGCCCAAGTAAGTGTATTAAAACAACTATTCTCTATTTATCAGCATCTTTCATAAAACACATTTTTTTGTGTGTCAAAATTGTAGGGAGGTCATGCTTGTAGAAGAATGAAATGGAATACATTTTATTTTGTGGAAAAAAAAAAAACACAAAAAAAACCCTGATCATATTGTCCTTTTCTCATTTAGCTGAGGACAGGTGAAAATTTCATCACAGACAAGCACAGGTCTGAGGACTATTATTTTTATAAAAACCACAGGAGACTTGTTTTGCAGGGTTTCTTATGGTTCTGACATTCTAGTTTAAAGAGTCTTAGGCCTCTTTCATTCTCAGTAAGTAGCCGATTATGACGCCTAGAACACTCCTTCTCAGGCACCATCAGCTCCAGTGTTGGTGCCCTATTTGGACCCACTTTTTGATTTTTGTCCCCAAATTTACCTCTCCTTCTTTCTTACTCTGCCCACCCCCAACCTCCCACACCATCTGAAACACACATACGCAATTTATCAGAATCGCGCAGGACAACTAGAGAGTTCTTTTTAAGGATTTCATGCGACTGTTAATGGTTTAGTGAGTTATACTTTGATTTGCGTATTTAAAACTGAAAACACTCAAGTCAAAGGATAGCACCTTTAGCGGTTATTTCCTACAAGATCAGTAGGTAGTGTTAACTCCCCAGTATCCTAGTCTCCTCCAGGAGTAAAGATGAAGCCGACTGCTATGAAGGTGTCCCTATCCTTCGATCCTGAAAGCCCATCCTAGGACTCTGCCGTAACAACACAACTCTGAGATTGGAGCGCCTTGGCTGGAGGAAGCGAATTGACTCAGAGAGCGGCCTGGGGTGGGAGGGGCGAGGGAGCGCTCAGAGTGCCGGCCCCGCCCCCGCCCCGCCCCCGCCCCGCCCCCGCCCCGCCCCCGTCCTCCGCGCCGTGCCGGCCCCGCCCCTCGCATGCGTCCGTTTTTTAAAAAGCGAGGGCATGCCTTGCGCAGGCGCAGTACTGCTCGAGCCTTAGCCGTGCAGGCGTAGTGGCGGTTGGATGGCTGAGTTGGTACCTTTTGCGGTTCCCACCGACAGTGACAAAACCTTGCTAGAGTGGGAGCTAAGCTCTGGACCCACGGCCGACGAGTTGCATGTAAGCTGGGGCCAGGGTGGAGGGAGGGATGAAGATGGCCGCCCACCCGTGACTGGGAGCTCGGGAGTCCTGCCTTGGGACTTCACCTGCTTCGTAGCCTCCACTGACGGGTTCTTAGTTCGGTAGGGGGCCCCAGCTCTCAGTTCGGTAGCGGACCCCAGCAGTCACCTAGCCCCAACAGATTTTATTTTTTTTTTATTTTATTTTTTTTTTTTTTGAGACAGAGTCTCACTCTGTTGCCCAGGCTAGAGTGAGTGCCGTGGCGTTAGCCTAGCTCACAGCAACCTCAAACTCCTGAGCTCAAGCGATCCTCCTGTCTCAGCCTCCCAAGTAGCTGGGACTACAGGCATGTGCCACCATGCCCGGCTAATTTTTTCTATATATATTTTTAGCTGTCCATATAATTTCTTTCTATTTTTAGTAGAGATGGGGTCTCGCTCTTGCTCAGGCTGGTCTCGAACTTCTGAGCTCAAACGATCCGCCCACCTCGGCCTCCCAGAGTGCTAGGATTACAGGCGTGAGCCACCGCGCCCGGCCCCCAACAGATTTTAGAGACCCAGAGACACCTCTCAACAGCCAGCACATTTTGCCTTCTAATGCTTCTTAAAGCTTAGAATTTAAGAGGAAAACTTGTTCATGAAATGAGAAGTGTTTCGAGTTGCACCCACTGTGGACAAGAGTTTGGGGAATAGGAGGCGACGTGAAGTTTTGTTTTCTGGCCATGAGATTTCATGCACTTACTTGGCGTGGGACCACCCCACAGAATTCTCTGTTCACAGAATTCTCCCACTTTGGCCTTCTGTATTCAGTCCGGGTCTTCCCAAACGCTGCAGTGGCTCGTCCTGGTTTCTGTGCCATCATCAAGTTTTATTCAGCAAGGGATGCCCGTAGAGCCCAAAAGGCATGCGACCGGAAGCAGCTTTTTCAGAAATCTCCAGTGAAGGTGGGTTCAAATATGGAATTCTTAGCTCCATATGAGTGGAGCTCATGGAGTGGAATGAAGTGCTGAATTCAATATGCTAGTGTTTGTCTGGCATTCTGGTTTACAGAATACTCTCAGATAAATTGCCACGCTGATCTTCCAGTTCCTTAGATGGAGAAACTCAAACTCAGGATGGTTAAGTGCCTTGCTTAAGGTTCATGACAAGAACTATGAAAGCTAGAGGTCAAACCCAAACTTAAAATCCCATGTCATTTTGTGCTGCCCTTTAAGAAATCTTTACCAGAAGATTTCTGCTCATATTTACTTTTATGTAGATTTAAAATGTGTGAGCATGGCAAACTCTTTTTGCCAGTTGCAACATAAAGGAAGCTTTATCATCCTCATCCTCATCATTACTCTCAAGCTGCCTACTCAGAACGCCCTTTAGTTCCCAGAACATGGGAACATTTTTTTAATGCACTATAAAAACCCGATTCCATACTAACCTGCCAACCAATTTCACTTTCCCAGAGACACAGAATGATCTCTTGTGCCTCAATTCAACCATCTTTCATTTTTTCAAGGACCATTTTAGTTCCTTATTGGCTACTTGATCTGGCTACTTCCTACTGACTTTGCTGCCTTTTCTTGTCCATATTCCTTTCTTCATTGATTTAACCTTGATTGAATCTGAGAACTCTACTTAGTGACTCCAGGTATACTACTCCATTTCTGTAGCCTGTCCGACACCCTCTTCAATCCTGGCTCCACTTCCTGTGATTGAAATGATTACCTGTCAGACATTCTTTAATTTTTGGACTATGATCTGCTTAACCAGTGACCATCTCACATAACCACTCAGATATCATAGATAGTACTGGAAATATTATGAAATAGTTAGTTGGTATCATTTTGTGAGTAATGAGTTTTTAGTGCTCTTTGGACATTGAGACCATTCCATAAGCTTTAGGTTTTGAGAATTTCACAGCATAAAGTCCATCACCAATAGAGTGATGAAGGAAATGATCTACAAGTCAATATATAGTTGAGAGGAGAGGGCATTCATATTATTATAGATGTATTTATGTATTAAATACATTTATTTACCTAACTCAGAGTTTGGGTTACTATCCCCCCAAAATTGTCATCTACTTTAATTACATATTCTTTTATACTTTGGCAAGTACACATAGTTCTTGTCTTTTCTGCGTTTTATAAATACAGAGAATAACATTTTAAAATAAAATTGAGGACAGGCCTAAGGCAGCTGAAAGAGTTTTTTTCAGTGGCATGAAAGAAAATGGTTGCCAGCAAGAACTGGCAAGGTTATCCAGGTGACAACTGTCTGTATTATCTAGGGTCCCAGAGCCCTTCTGAGGCTTCCTGGTTGTCCAGAAAAGCTCCAGGCTGACTCACAACACGGGCAAGTCTCCTTTCAGCATCCAGCATTCAAAAGTTAGCCTTCATTTCTCCTTCCCAACAGGTATTATCTCTATCTCTTCAGTTGGAGAAAGTAATTTCATTTTTTATTTACTCATTCCTTCATTCCTTCACTCAGTCAACAAGACAATCAATCCTCTATTATATGCCAAGAACTCCGCTTGGTTCTGGGAATGAGAAAAGAATAAGACATGGTTCCCTTGGGCACTTAAGGAGGTTATAAACCAGTGATAGAGGAAGATGCATAAATAAGTCAATAAAGAATTAATAAGGCTTTGATTTTACCTGTATTATTTGAATTTTATGACTATCTTCATGTACTACACTTTTCAAAAAATGAAATAGACATGTAAGAAAGAACTAGTGATGCAAGAAATCCACAGTGATGTGGAAAATGTTTAAAGAAGCTTCTTTTTTTTTTTTTTTTTTTTTTTGAGACAGAGTCTCACTCTGTTGCCCAGGCTAGAGTGCCGTAGTGTCAGCCTAGCTCACAGCAACCTCAAACTCCTGAGCTCAAGCGATCCTCCTGCCTCAGCCTCCCGAGTAGCTGGGACTACAGGCATGCACCACCATGCCCGGCTAATTTTTTCTATATATATTTTTAGCTGTCTATATAATTTCTTTCTATTTTTAGTAGAGATGGGGTCTCGCTCTTGCTCAGGCTGGTCTTGAACTCCTGAGCTCAAACGATCCGCCCACCTCGGCCTCCCAGAGTGCTAGGATTACAGGCGTGAGCCACCGCGCCCGGCCTAAAGAAGCTTCTTAATGCAGATGAACCTCTAATTGTTTTCATTGCTTGTGAAATTTATGGAGGTATGTATATTACCTCTTCTGACAGGGGTTAGTAACTTGGGAAGACGGGTGGTTGTGGGATCATCTTACCTGCTCTTCAGGCCATATTCTCAAGCAGGAGCTACTGGATAGGAAGACTGAAATGATTTCTTTTCTTTGCTCAATCACTACCCTATAATTTACCTCTGCAGGGCTTCCTTAGTTGCTTTAAAAATGTGGCAAACAAGTTTTTTAAAGATGGCTATCCGAGACAGAAACCCCTGGGTCAGCACATGAAGCAGAGCAGAGCTGCAAGGACCAGTGGCTCCCTGGTCCATGAGACAGGAGCAGAACCTGGCAGAATGTACGGGTTGAGTGGCCCTTATCTGGATGCTCAGGACCAGAAGTGTTTCAGATATCAGATTTTTCAAATTTTGAAATATTTGCATTATACTTACCAGCTGAGCATCCCTAATCTGAAAATCTGAAATCCAAAATGCTCCAGTGAGCATTTTCTGGGAGTCTCATGTTGGTGCTCAAAAATTTCAGACCTTGAGCATTTTGGATTTCAGATTTTCAGATTAGGGATACTCAACCTATATTAACTTACCTAAAGAAAAACATATCTATCTGCAGGAGGCTGGTCAGTAGTAAAAACTTAGAAAAGGTGAGGAAGAGACCAGCGTGGGCAGCGTCCATCCAACCATGGCAGGAGAGTGCACACGGCCTCAGGCGGCAGACGTGGGGTCAGGCCCACTGCTGAGACTGTGCCTAGGGGGAGATGGCCGCATCCGGCACCTCAGCTCTTTCCATTAAACTCTGGATTCAGCTGATTCCTTTTGTTCTAATTCCGTTTTCACCAAGTCGCTTTCTGGTTGTACTTGAGCATGTGGTGGAGGCCTCTCTCCACAGAGGTTTTGTCTAAGGAGCAGATGTATTTCTCATTGACAAGGCATGATCTGGCATTCTGATTGTTGGTCAGTCTTGTGATCTTGGTATGGTGACACTGCTCCAAGAGGAAGAAGTGGATTGAGGACAGAGTCTGATTTCGGAGCCCAGGAAGCAGGGACCAGCATGGGGTCAGTTTGTCAAGGCCTCAGGAAGACGGTCCCTGGCCATTACCCAGACAGTACCCTCTGCATCATCTCCAGGTCGCATGTGGCCTTTTGCTTTTTTTTGAATTCCTATAAATTCCTCTACTGCTTTTAGTTTCTATGTACAGTTTAACCTTATATTTGTATTTATATCTTTTCATTATTTCCTCTCCCCACTTAGATGATAAGCTTTTTGAGGGTAAGGTAGCATGCAGTGTTTTACCTTTAGTAGACAAAGGCATTTCCAGGAAGAGGGATGTGGCATTTTGTTAATTCCACAATGAGGAATAATGCAACATAATATTTATTTGAATTAGCATATAGAGTCTGGCAATAGACAATCCATGTGTTCCTAAGGCTTTTGAAATGTCACCTTTTCATATTCCAAGCAGTGGAAGAAAATGAATAAATGGAAATGGAACAGCTCTGCCTAACTCTTTGGGTGACACGTAATGGCAGATCCCTATCTCTCACCTTAAACATACATCATTATATGTAAGAAAAGAAAAGTATTAGAAAGAAAATAGAAGCCATATTTTTATACTCCTGTGATGGAAAAGAGCTTTCTACGCCTGACAGCACAGGCAGAAACCTTTGGTGGATTTGACCACCTTGTCTGTGAGACCATTGGCAAACTTAGCCCTGGGGGAAGCCAAGCATGGGCTGGAGAGTTTTCCGTATATGGTCTGGTTTAATCCTCACAATGATCCTGTTAGGAAGAGACCATCATCCCTCTTGTACAGATGAAGGAGATCAACTTAAGGCCCCAGTAGCAAAGCCAAACACAGAGCCCAGATCCCACGCACTGCAAAGCCTGCATTCTTCATTACCATTCTGCCTCCTTAAAGACAAAAACACTGGCAAGTATTTGAAACATTGAAATACAACGAAAACCTTTGAAAGGATTAATATATTTAATATCAGAAGAGTATTATAAATCAACAAGCCCAACAATCCAGTGGAAAAGGGAACAAAGGCTGCAAGGAGCAGGTGTGATTGTAGTCTGAGTCATCCCATCAGCGGCCCTCACCTCATGGCTTACCTGGTGTGGGGGCTGGGAAAGAGGCCGTCCCTGATATTTTCTTCTAGTACTTTCATGACATTGTATTATTTAAATTTTTTAACACATATGGAATTTGTTTTATTATTTGTTTTTTAGTATGGTTGAGGTAGAGGATCTTTTATTCTCTTACATGAATATACAATTGTTTTTTTGTTTTGTTTTTTTTTTTTTTGTTGAGACAGAGTCTCACTTTGTTGCCCAGGCTAGAGTGAGTGCCGTGGCGTCAGCTTAGCTCACAGCAACCTCAGACTCCTCGGCTTAAGCGATCCTCCTGTCTCAGCCTCCCGAGTAGCTGGGACTACAGGCATGCGCCACTATGCCCGGCTAATTTTTCTATATAGATTTTTAGTTGTCCATATAATGTCTTTCCATTTTTAGTAGAGACGGGGTCTCGCTCAGGCTGGTCTCGAACTCCTGACCTTGAGCAATCCACCCGCCTCGGCCTCCCAGAGTGCTAGGATTACAGGCATGAGCCACCACGCCCGGCCTCAATTGTTTTAAAATAATTTTTATTGAATGATTCATTCTTTCTTCACTGACCTAAAACACCATCTGTATCTGAAATCTACTCTCTTCCATTGATCCAGTTGTCTTTCTGTACCAGTACCAGTATCATACTACTTAATTCCAGTTGCTTTGTGACATATTTTGAGTTAAATATTTGGCAGGTCAACCTCCTTTTCTTTGGTCTTATTTTTTTCATACATTTCATAGCTATTCTTGCATATTTTCTCTACCAAACATCAGCTGGCCAGTTTTTGTAAAAAACTATCATGGGATTGGAAGAGGATCACATTAAATTTGTAGACTAGTTTGAGAATTGACATCTTTATGTCATTCTAGGAACATGGTATCTCATGGCGTGTATTCATTTCTTCCTAATGTCCTTCAGAAGAGTTTTCATGTTTGCATCACATAGACCTTACATCTCCTGTTAGGTAAAAGATCTTTGTATCTTTGTTCCTAAATACTTTATACATTTCTATTGTGTTTGTAAGTGGAATCTTTCTTCCATTTTCTAATCAGTTATTGGTGGTACACAGGAAAGCTATTGAGGTTTGTGTGCTGATCTCTTGATTTTGTATATAACCACCTTACTGAATTTTCATATACTTCCAATAAAAAGTTGATTCTCTTGGGCATTTTAGGTTGTCTATCATTTCATATGCAAACAGTGATACTTTTGTTTCTTCCTTTCCAATGCTTACAACCCGTTTATTTTTCTTATTGCATTGATCAGGACCTCCTCAACAATGATGAATAGTAGCAATAATTACAGGCGTCCTACTCTTGTTGTTGACTTTAAAACAATGCTGTTGTTTAGGTTTGTGATAGATACTTTGATCAAGTTAAGGATGTTTCCTTTTTTTTCTAATTTTAAGAGTTTTTATCAGGAATTATTTGTTATCTAAGACAGTCAATAAAATGTATTAAGTGCCAGCTGCATACAAGACCCCAAGCTAGGTACAGTTGGCCCTCTGCATTATTGAGGTCCACATCTGCAAACTCAACCAACCAGTGAATCAAAATATTTGAATGAATAAAATAAAATAAAAAATAGAGTGTAATAACATAGCACTTACATTGTATTAGATATTATAAGTAACCTAGAGGTGATTTAAGGTATATAGGATGATGTACATAGGTTATGTACATACACTATACCATTTTATATAGGGACTTGAGGGTCCTTGGATTTTGGTACTTGATTGGGGTGGTGGGGATCTTGGAACCAGTACCCTGGAGATACCAAGGAAAGAGTCAAAGAAAAATTAAACCGGATAGAATTCCTATCTTCAGGCCAGGCGTAGTGGTGCTTCATGCCTGTAATCCTAGCACTCTGGAAGGGTGAGGCAGGAGGACTGCTTGAGGTCAGGAGTTCAAGACTAGCCTGAGCAAGTGCAAGACCCTATCTCTACTAAAAATAGAAAAATTAGCCAGGCGTCCTGGCACGCACTTCTAGTCCCAACAACTTTGAGAGGCTGAGGCAAGAGGATCACTGGAGCCTGGGAGTTTGAAGTTGCAGTGAGCTATGATCATGCCACTGTACTCTAGCCAGGGTGACAGAGCAAGATTCTGTCTCAAAAAAAAAAAAAAAGAATTCCTGTCTTCAAAGAAGTTATCTCTTAGCCTCACCTGTAGTCCCAGGTACTCAGGAGGCTGAGGCAGGAGGATCACTTGAGCCCAAGAGTTTGAGGCTACAGTAAGCTATGATGATGCCACTGTACTCTAGCCAGGGCAACAGAGTGAGAGCCTTCTCTATGGAAAAATAGATGAAAAGAAGTTACCCCACTGGGTAGATAAGACTTAAAAGGAATGAACAAAGATTTGGAGATAGTGGCCATTATGATGGATAATCATGATTGTTTTCTTCCAAAACAGATTTATTTTAGAAGATCATCACAAGGATCCTCGAGGAGGTAAATATTGGTCTGCCGATTTTTAAGTTAGAATTTTAGAACTAGAGGAGAACTTAGAACTCATCTATTTCAGTCCCCTCATTTTACAGTGAGGAAACTGCCAGAGGCAGGACGAATACTTACGTACCCTAGTGCTTTGCCTTGTTCCAGCAAAATTAGCTCCCCAGCCAAAGCTGAGTTGGACAGGACTGGCAAGGACGCACCTGCTGTCACCAGTCCTTCAAGGGAAGGTGGAGGAGTTATGGTTGTGTCTGTCCCTGCTGGTGGTGGGCATCGGGCCAGGCCAGAGGCCTTTTCATAGGCTCTGGGGAAGAGATAGGGAAGGCCACATGATATGGGGGCAAGGGAGCTAGTCGCCTTCAAGGCTGATGGAAGGTAGAAGATATGAATCCTCCCTCTAGAGTGGCAGGAAAACCTACCTTCTCATCCTCCTGGTTTTTGGGACCCCACTCTCTATTCCTTTTATCTCAACCTCATAGAATTTTAACTAGGAGAGACCTTAGACAGTAGTTTGTCTCTTCCTTTTATAAGAAGGAAATAGAGACACAGAAAGGGAAATTATCTTGCCCCGTGGTCACACTGCTAGTGAGTGTCAGAAAGAGACTGGTCCCTTTCCAGCTGGGGGCTTCTCCATTGATTATACTCTACTTGGGCTGTGAGCTGCATTTTATATCACAAACAATACACATATGCTGTGTAGACATAAGTAGTTTCTAAAACAGTACACTCTGATTTGTTTCCATTCCGTTCATATTCAAAAAGAATATTTTGTCCTTTTAAGTGATTTCACAGCTCACTCCCCAGTGACAGCCTGCAGTATTAAAATCTGTAAGACAGATAACTTTGCTAGCTACACCCAGGCATTTGCTTGATGTGACTCAACTTATAGGACAAAGCTTCTAGGAAAATAGAAGCACTTTCTCCCTCACTCCCCAGCAAATGCTGCATGTGGGACTAAGTTGGAAAGGGACTGATGTAACATGCTTCTGGATAGAGTAAAATACTTCTGCCCTGTATGGTTGTATGGTTTGTTCACTGCACAAGAGCACTTGGCCAAGGGGGTAAGCGAGGCTGAAAATCCTGCCTGCACTCCATGCCAAGCCACGCACAAAGGTCTCCCCAGTGACATTGTGGGGCCCTCTTGGACAGACACGGAGAGCTTCTGGAATCCAGCACACATGGAATTATTTTCAGGATCCCAGGTCTGTAGTGATGTTGCTGACTGTGATTATGGACCAAGGTACATGTTTAGTCCTAATAAGACCAGAGATGTACATCGTGAGAGACCTGGAACATGGCAGGAATCACTAATTGTCTTGAGTGTGTGTGTTTCCCCCAAGGGGCTTTTTCAGATTTCTGCCTCAGAAATGCTCCTCGCAAAGTGAGAGCCAGGTAAATTTCAGGAGGATTCATTGCTGTGGCCAGAGAAAGCAGGGGAAATGCAGAACCAATACTTCCGTGTCTTTTTTCTAGGAGGGCTTTTTCTGCAGATGGCGGCCACTTTGGCTTAGGGATATGTACAGACCTCTCAATGCCACACGCCAGAAAAACATGGCAGAGAAGCTGCACGACAAGGACTCTTCTGATGAGGAGGAGATTTTCAACAAGGATGCAGGGTAAATGGCTGGGGACAATTGAGAATCCTATCTAAAATGAGGCATATCGAAAAGTTTAATTGCTCCTTTCAAGAGTAAAAGCCTTGGCATTGTCTTCCTATCCCAGGGCGCTCAGCGAAGTTGTGGTGGCCACACTGGTGGAGTCGGCTGCCGAGGGTTAGGAAAGTGAGACCGCGCCCGTGCACACGCTACCTTAGTGACGGTCCTCACAGCACAATGGCTGGCATCCTCCAGAGTGCGTGATGTAGAGACAGAGCCAGCGCCAGGCAGAAGTTATCCTTTTCACGACCTGGCTTCACAGGACACACAGCGTCACATCTGCCACACGACATGGATAGTTAGAGGTCAGTCGCTAAAAGCAGCCCACATTCAAGGGGAGGGGATTTAGACTCCATCTTTTGAAGAAAGAGCTTGTGGACATATTTTAAAACTACCTGCATATAAAAAAGCGAACTGTTTCTCTCCACTACTCTCATTCTTAGTACTTCACTTCCTACACCAGATCTGGGGAGGGGTCCCCACACCCAGCAATTCTCCAATTCTCTGTGGACACTGACTGGGTATCGTACAATCCAATTCTGACACTAACCGGAGTTAGCATCAGACCCCACAGGCTAAGGGTTTAGTCCCACAAAACTGCCCCCTTTTCAGATGTCAATCGAAAGTCCAGGATGTCACCTGTATGTCTGACCAACTGGCTATAAACTGGAGGTTCCCACAACCCCCTCCTCAGGTTCTATCATTTGCCAAAAAGGTTCACAGAATCCAGGAAAACAGTTGACTTACGATTGCCGATTTATTACAAAGGATGTTTTAAAGAATAGAAATGAGCACCCAGATGAAGAAATGGAGAGGTCCTCGTGGATTTGGGGTACACTGTCAGATCCCACAGGGTGAGGGCTCAGTCCCCAAAACTGCCACCACCACCACTGCTAGACACTAGTTGCAAGTCCAGGCCTCTGCGACTTCTAACCCACTGGTTTCAAGTTGGGGTTTCCACGACCCCCTCTTTGAGTTCGATTAATTTGCTGGAGTGGCTCACAGAACTTATGGAAACAGTCACTTACATTTACTGGTTTAATATAAAGGATATAGCTGAAGAGAGGCACAGGGCGAAGTATTGGGGGAGCGGTACGGAGTGTCCATGCCCTCCCTGGCACGCCACCCTCCAGGAACCTCTACTTGTTCAGCTATCCAGAAGTGAAGAACAGGAATTGATAGTAGGAAAATGTGTGCTCTCTTTGATTCTAACTGATGCTATTCGCTTCTGTGACTATGCTTGCTTTTAGTTGTTTAATAAATATAGTTAATCAGAATGAAAAACAGAGATAAGAACAAAGGTAACTCCATGATAGGCTAGGCTTCCTGGATGTGAGAAGCCTAGTTCTGCTTCTGTATATATGGTTTGCTGGCTTGGTGCTTAGTGTATGGCAGGCTTCACTAAAGTAAAGGAAAACAAAGCCCCAGGGAAGGTAACCTCAAGTTATTTCCTGATAAAGGGCTGGAGAATCCAGGTGCCCTCCAACCAACTAAGTAGATAAGAAGAGCAAGACATGATCAGCGCATGAACGGCTTGTGCAGGGCGTGTGTTCCCAGTATCGCTTGTAACCAAAAACTAGAAGGTATGCAACAACAGCCCCCCTCCCTCGTCGGAGACCCTCCTCTTCCCCTGGATGATGTTAACTACAACTGGTGCCAGTCCAAAAAGCCCGAAGCTTAGAGTCAACAAACCTGAAGCCAACGCGATCAGCCACTTCTAAATAAAAGGAACAAATAAACTGAAGGGGGATAAAGTGCAGACTAGTGTGTCGTGTGCAGACTAGTGTGTCATGTGCAGACTAACGTGTTGTGTGCAGAATAACGTGTCGTGTGAAAACTAGCATACAGAAAAGTATAAAAGCCTAATCTTTACCCCAGGGCGGGGTCCTAGTTCCTGGAGAGGCCACTGCGTTGGTGCTCTGGAATTTGGACCCTGGCCCGGGGCTAGTTAATAAACTCCTTTGCCTTTTTGCAGCCTCAGTGACTCTGCCTCTCTGTTCCTGGGGCCAAGGGGAACCGGATCTAACAGAAGCTCTCTGAACTCTGGCCTCTTGGGGTTTTTGTTTGTTTGTTTTGGTTTGGTTTGGTTTTTTTCCTTTTTTTTTTTTTTGATGATAGGGTCTTACCCTGTTACCCAGATTGGAGTGCAGTGGTGTCATCATAGCTCACTGCAATCTCAAACTCCTGGGCTTAAGTGACCCTCCTGCCTCAGCCTCTCATGTAGCTGGGACTACAGACGTGCACCACCATGCACAGCTAATTTTTCTATTTTTTGTAGAGACAGGGTCTTGCTGTGTTGCTCAGGCTGGTCTTGAACTCCTGGGCTCAAGAGATCCTCCTGCCTTCACCTCCCAAAGCGCTGGGTGGTTTTTATGGACAACTGTGTAGAAATGTGATTAGCCTTCAGGGTATGGGGCAGTACCCTCTCTGGAATGAGGATCTTAAGACCCACAATCAGAAAGGTGGGGGAAGATTAGAGCCCTGCCTTGGGGCAGATGAAACTCACAGGATTCTGTTCCTGAGACTACTCTTGAGGCCTAACACACTCAACAGTTATAACAGAAGATGGTAACAAGGGCTATGGGAGTTATGAGTCAGGAACTGGGGACAAAAATCTATACATATGTACATATCGTAACATCACAAGGGCCATGGGGTATTGTGACTTACTTGTCTTTCCTATCAATAAAATTCAATTTAGAAATTTCTGTCTTCATGTCATCTCAAGGGGCCTACAAAAAATGCTGACCCTGTGGCAGTTGTCTTACATAGACAGTCATTGGGTTGTCCTGGGCCCCAGCTGTTTTAGGGAAGGCCCAGCAAACAGTGTAGGGCAGAGCTGGGATTCAACCTTAAGCAGCCTCGGCTCTAAAACCCACTGAACTAAGCTGCCTCAACAACTAGAATCAGAAAGAGCTGGATGAGAATCCTGCTTCTACCACTTATGAGTTATGTGGCCTTGGGCCCCCCAAGATACTTAACCTCGCTCTTTTTAATTTTTTTTTTTTTTTTTTTTTTTACTTTTTGTAGAGACAATGTCTCTCTATGTTGCCCAGGCTAGTCTCAAACTCCTGGCCTCAAGCAATCCTCCTGCCTTGGCCTCCCAAACTGCTGGGATTATGGGTGTGAGCCACCACGCCCAGCTGCTTAAACTCTCTTAAGCCTGTTTTCTGATCTTACAATGAGGATAATAGCAGCACTCACCTTCCAGGTGGTTGGTAAGGAATGTAAGGTGCATCACAGGTGTGTACCTGGCAATCAGTAGGAGCTTCCATTTTCCATGGATGTTAATTCCCTTACTGCTCATCTCCTAGATCAGGCCTGGAGGACAGAATTCAAGTTTGTAAACAGAAAGTAACTGCCAAAGGGATTATTTATTTATTTATTTATTTTCCTGCCTCAGGTTTATTCGTACAAATAGTACAGGAGGACCCCAGCCCCATGCAGACAGCCACCCAGGGGTCACACCAGTCCTTCTGTCCTCATGTTGGCAGACAGAGGCCTCTACTCTGGAGCCTTTGTAGGGGCCTGGGCACCTTTGGGAGCCTGAGCTGGAGCTGGAACTGAAGCTGGTGCTGCAGCTGAAGCCACAGATTGGATCTTGGACTGGGTCTTGGACTGGGCCTTGGTTTGATCCTTGGCCTTTGGCTGGCAGAGCCTGAGACCCTTGGCAATGCTCGCATGAGCACGCTTCCCAAGCTTAGGGTGGGCAATGTAGGCAAGTGGACTGAGCTTTCGGCTCATGCCCTTTGGGATCTTAGCCTTAACTTCCTTGGGCTTTACGAGGGCCTTGATAGCTTCAGCACGTGCACTCATGGCCTTGGCATTGTTGGCCTGCATCTTCTTCAGGCCCTTTTTGTTGTGCTTCTTGGCAAAGCGCATGTTCCTCAGGAACTTGGGGTCCACCCCCAAAGATTCATATCTTTGTGATTGGGGTTTCTTGATGCCATTTCTGTGCCACTTTTGGGACTGGTTGTGTGTGGTGTGGTTCTTGGACTTGGCCATGTCTACACCGTAATCTGCGGCTGCTGAAGAGCCTGGGACCGGACTGCCAAAGGGATTATTTAGGGCAGGCATTCTCACATTGTATTGTTTCAGGTCCATCGGTGGTGAGGGCAGGGGACAGCAGAGGTGGGGTCAAGCCCAGATTCTTAGACCCCATCCTAGAGTGACTCTTTAGGGCTGGGGTGTGACTCAGGAATTTGCATTGTGGACCTGTCCCCAGGGCATTCTGATGCCTTCAGTTTTCCTCTCTGGCTTTGAATAACTGAATAGTGCTTTAAATCTAAGCTGACAGACCAGCAGATGTGAACTGCCCTTGCAAGTGTTTTCAGCTCTTTCTGCACTGGCCTCCAACTGTGTTAGTGCATCCTGCTGTCCCACCTTGTGCAGTCTCTCTTCCCCCCTCCTCTTTCCCTTTCCTTTTCTCACTTCCAAGCTTCCTCTCTACTGCTGGGTGCACCCTCCCCTGAGCTCAGCCTGCATTTCTGCCCCCTGGCCACTTACCTAGCTGTCCCTTCACCTGCAATGCCCTTTCCTCTATTCACCTGGAAGGCTTAGATCAAAAGGTGCCTTCTCCAGGACGCCTCTCAAGTTCTCCTCTTGGGTCCCAAGGCACGTTGCAGTTGCCTTTATTATTGCTCCAGTGACATGGCAGTGTGAGTTTTTTTCCCCATCTGGAGACTTCCTGGTAGGCTCACGGTCCATCTGTAAAATCTTCTGTGGAAACGTGCACTTGGTGTGTGCATTTGTGCATTTCCCTTTCCTCTACCCTCCCCACCACAATCCATGGTTTTATGCAGCTTCACAAAGGCATATAGAGCAAGATGAGAAGAGGTGGATAAGCCTGCAGACGTTTCAGAGAAGTTGGGAGCCTTGGGAGGTAAGATAAGAAGTTGGGAGACAGGAGCTGCTGAAAAGCAGACAAGTGATTACTTAGGAGTTCCCTTCAAGTAATCCGGCAGACAGCAGCTGAGCACAAATTCAGTGTAATAACTGATGGCCATGCTTGTGACAAGCCACCAATGATTTTGCTGTGCCAATTATGACCAGAAACACTATACTTTTGCCAAGGTAAAACGATTTCCCGAGTAAGTCCCTTGCTTTCCACCTTGTTTAAAATGAGTTTAACACCAAGAGAATAGTTTGTCTCTATGTCCTTCTTTCCAATCTTCCTGCTCGGACATTAACTGCATTGAACATATTCAAACGTACCTGGCCTAAAACTGAAGAGGGGAGGTTTTCTCTTCCTGGGAAGAGATTTGCTGAAGAGGCAGCCCCCATACAGTTGGAGGTCACGCCCCCAACAGTCGGTTTTAAAAATGTAAGTATGACTGGGACCAGACCTTTGGAGAGATACGAGGGACACCTTCCTTCCCGGAGAGGCGAGGGAGCACAGGAACCCCAACCCAGACGATGTCCACGGAGCCTGCTTCCAGGAAATGGCCCATTGCCAGCCATCCCTGTGCGCTCCTGGGATCTGCTTGTAGCAGTGCCTCGCTCCGCCCCACTGCCCCACACCGGGCCCACACTCTGCAAGTGTAAAGTGCCCAAGGCACGGTCCTGCCAACAGCCCCTTTCTTGCCCTTTACCACTTATGACATTTTTGTTCTGAGTTCATTTGAAAGAGAGATGTCACTTGTACGGTGGGAACAAAAACCATACAACTACACCCAGAAGAGAATAAGCGGGCCTCTGAGCTTCGCGCCGCGCGGGGCTGACGGGCGAGTTACATGCAGGGGAGTGTCCGAGGGGACCTCAAGGTGCTCCCTTGGGTAGGGTGTGGTCAAAACAAGGTATGTTTTTTCTGAAAGTGCCAGGCTGAGGCTCCAATTTGGTCCCAGACTCCGCCAGCCATGCTGCGCGGCTGCCCTCGGGAGGTGGGGCACGGATAGGGTAGGCGTCATCGGTCCCACTCACAAGCCGACACTTTCCTCTGACGGAGGTGAGGTGACAGCCCAAATGTCGCGCAGATGATGCAGAGGCCGAGTGAGGTCGGGAACCCAGAAGCCAGGATCTGGTCTGACGCAGACCTGCGGGAGGCGGGCGGGACGGACGCGTTCCGGCTGGCAACCCGGGTCCGGAGCCACCTAGGCAGCGCGCAGGCTCTGGGTCACCTCAACCGCCGGCTGCCGGGAGCGGCTGGCCGCGCCCCAATGGCCTGCTGCCCGGAGGGGCCGGCCCCGCCCCGCGGCCTTCCTGGCTCCGCGATTGGCTCTGTGGGACGGGGGCGGGGCCGGGGCGCGGAGCCCACGTGACGGCGTCAGGCGCCGCGAGCGCTGCTGCTTGTCAGCGGCCGTGAGGCCGCAGCATCTGCTCGGAGGCTGAGGGGCTGCCGCGGCAGGTAGCGCCCCCTGCCCGCTCCCACTCCGTTTGGTGAGTTAGGGGTTAGGGGGCGAGGAGGACAGCCGAGGGGCGGCGGGGCTGAGACGCAAACGGGCGGTGGGCCTCCAGCCTTCTACCGGATCGCAAACCCTTGGTTGCCTGAGACTGTCCAGCTTCGGAGCCCTCAACTCCCAGGGCTGCTTCTGTGCAGGTGCTGACTTGCTCTCCGGCCACCCCTAGCCTGCCAGCCAGCCTCGCTCTGCCTCCTGCGGGATCCTGATTTAGGCTCTCCACCCTTCCTGGCTCACTGAAAGTGCCCCGTCCCTCCCCTGGGATGGGGCAGCACATGAGGCTTGACCTGTGGCCGCTACTCCGCCTCAAAACGCACTGGGGCTGGCGCTTGTGCTCATAGGCAGGGTGCCCTGCTCTCCTTCCCTCTCCCGCCCCCTCCTGCTGGGGGGTGGGACCTGGGGCGGCAGCTGTGCCACCTGCTGCTGCTCTGGGAGTCCCACCCCCCCGTCATCATCTTATTACTGTGCTGTCGCATTCTTTCAGAGCAGGGGCATGATATCCTTCCAAACATTTCTGCAAACTTTTGTAAGTGGACACAATTTTTTAAATTATAAAAAGGGGCTCATGCTATTCAGTGCTGTCCAACAGAACTTTCTGCGATGAAAAGGTTCTAGATCTGCACTGTCCAGGGCCATAGCTGTGAGCCACATGTAGCTACCGTGGGCTTAAATGTGGCTAGGATTGACTAAGGAACTGAATTTTCCATTTCCATTTATTTAAATTTAAAGGGTCTGTGTGGCTCATGGCCACTGTATTGGACAGCAGCTCTGTATGTATCATTGACCCTTGAATAATGCAGGGGTTGGGGTGCTGGCTCCCCCTTACCCTGTGCAGTCAAAAATCCACATAATTTTTTTTTAAGGGGCCCTGGGTTTCAGCTGCCTCTGGCTCCGGTCACCTGGGGGAACACTGCTGAGCCGCAGGCATCTTCCCAAAGCCCGCACTGGCCCCATGGCTTCCAGAAGTAAGCACACTCTCTCGCGTGGTCTGCACCCATCCCCGGCTCCTGTCCTCTGGCTTGCTCCATCCGCTCACACGCTGTGCCCAGTCTCCCTGGTGCCACCGCTGCCAGCTCCGCTCCAACTGCCCCTGCCCCATTCTCTACCTCCTGCCGCTCCTCCAGGAAGCCTTCCCCAGGGCCTAGCACCTGTAGGTTAAAACAACGCACATCCCCATCCTCTGTGCGCTCCCTCCCTGTGTACGTTACCTGTACTTTTTTTTTTTTGAGACAGAGTCTCACTCTGTTGCCTGGGCTAGAGTGCCGTGGCATCAGCCTAGCTCACAGCAACCTCAAACTCCTGGGCTCAAGCAATCCTCCTGTCCCAGCCTCTCAAGTAGCTGGGACTACAGGAATGCACTACCATACCCGGCTAATTTATTCTATGTAATTTTATTTGTCCAGCTAGTTGCTTTCTATTTTTAGTAGAGACAGGGTCTCGCTCTTGAGCAGGCTGGTCTCGAACTCCTGAGCGCAAATGATCCTCCCACCTCAGCCTCCCAGAGTGCCAGGATGACAGGTGTGAGCCACCGCACCCGTCCAGCCGTTACCTGTACTTCTTAAGAGAATCTCCCTCATTCGGCCTTGCCCAATAATTTTTGGTCTATACGCCTGCCTCCCCCAGAGACTTCTCATTCATCTCTTGCCGCTGGAGCCTGGCACACAGAAAGGCCAAGTGAAGGCTGATTGAATAAATGAATGAACGTGTCAGTTGTATCTTTGAAGCTCCCCTCCCCCACTGATTACTCCGTGGCGGTTTCTATGCGGGCATTCCTTCCCCTGCAGCCCCTGAACGCTGGTGGGCTCCCTCGTCTCTGCTCAGGTCACTCTGCCCCCTCCCCAGGCAAGCTCACCCACCCAGACAGCTTTAACTTCCGCACTTGTGCTGCCAGACCCCAAATCCACCATGCAGCCCAGAGCCCTGAGCCCCACGCATACCTCCCACTGCTTCCTCTTTGCTTGTCTTTTTCTGTCCTTCGCTCTGTCTGTCTTTCTCACAAACATTAAGCTCCATTGGAGCAGGAATCTTGTCTGTCTGATGCACCAATGCATCCCCTGCACCTGCGCGGACTTGGAAAATATTTGTGAAATAAATAAATGAATGAATGACTCTCCCTCTGAGGTCCTGTGAACACTTGAAATACAACACACCCCCCACAACTTACTTCTCCTCTCTTTGCCACCTCTCTCTCCTCCTTGTCCCCAAATTTAGAAATCCTGGAGTCACCCCAGATGGCTCCTTTCCCCACATCAGCCAGTCAGTACGTGGCCCAGATTCCACCTCTGAGCTTTCCCATCCCCACCTCACTCCAGTCCCTCCTAGTCTAGACCCACCACACGTCCCACCTGGACCTCCTCATCTCCTCCTCGGGGCAGCTGGGTTCCTGCCTGCCCCTTTGCTGCTGACCACGTTGCCACCTGAATGCTTTTTCTAAAACATCAGTCTCGTCATGTCAACTCTGATGTAAAGCCCTCATTGCATCCATGTCCCAGTTGCGTTTCCTGAAATGTAGGACTCACGAAGTGAGTGGCACATGACATGATTCTGGGAGGCTCAAGGACCTCCTACACCATGGATCAGGGCACCCTGGAGTGACCATTAACACAGATTAACTCTGATTACACTGAGGAGAGAGAAACTATCTTTTTCCGCTTGTTAATCTCTCCTTCTTGCAGGGATCAGGACTCCAGCCACAGCTGCCAGCCAGCAAGAAAGGCAACTAGCAGAAAAACAACATAGCAAAAAGAAAGACAATTAGCTATTAATAGATGGAACGATAACATGGTCTTATTAATGTTTTCATTTTATTTACTTTACAGTTACCTCCTATATGTGACATGTGATATCAGGTTTCTTTTTTTTTTTTTTCCTGAGACAGTCTCCCTCCGTTGCCCAGGCTAGAGTGCTGTGGTGTCAGCCTAGCTCACGGCAACCTCAAACTCCTGGGCTCAAATGATCCTCCTGCCTCAGCCTCTCAGTGCTGGGATTACAGGTGGGAGCCATCACACCCAGCTTACTCACTTTATTAGTTGACTCTCTCCACCTAATAGAATGTATGCTCCAGGAAGATTGATGTTCGTGCCTATTTATTCTCTGCTGTAACCTCAGCATCTAGAGTAGTGCCATGGCATGCAGTAAGTGCTTGAAAAATGCTTGTTGAAGGAATGGGGGGAGGAAGGAAAGAAAGGGGGAGGAAGGAAGGAAGGAAGGAAGGAAGTGGCCCTTAGGATAGGAAATCACGGGCTAGAACAAGACTGAAAAACAAAGAGCCTGCATCCTCAGTGACCCCCAAGGAACTTCAGGACCAGCCCTGGACTGCCTCCTCCAGGCTTCTATTTTGTATAAGACAAATAAGTTCTATCTCATTAAAGCCACGGTTCTTTTGGGTTTTTCTCATATCAACTGAATGAATCCTAAATGACAGTTTTATCTCTCCTACTAGGCTGCAAGCAACTTGAGGACAACGGCTGTATTTATTTTCTTCAAAGTGCTTTGCAGAATATAGATTCTAAAAACATGCTCGTTGGGACGAATGAGAGAGATCTTGAAAATTAGCCAGAAGCGTCAATATGAATCTACCCTGAGCACCAGCCTAGGGTCAGCAGCTGGGGTCCGTTGGCCGTGTCAATCAGTGTGGGCACAGGGGGTGCGGGGAAAGGCGAGGGAAAGCACACTAAGGAAGTCAGAGGAAGCAGAGGTGGCAGGTAGTGATTCCTGTTTGGGTTAGCTCTGCGTGCGTGTAGGCTGACGAAGTTTGTTGTCAGGGGGTGCAACTGGAGTTCCCTCCCTAGGTTTGGTTTCGTTTCGTTTCTTTTCTTTTCTTTTCTTTTCTTTTCTTTTCTTTTTGTAACAGCTTTATTGAGACATAATTCATCCACCATACAATTCACCCCTTTAAAGTGTACAATTCAATGGTTTTTAGTATATTCACAGAGTTGTGCAACCATCACTACAATCAATTTTAGACCATTTTCATCATGTTTTTTTTAGAAATAGGGTCTCGCTCTGTCACCCAAGCTGGAGTGTCCTGGCTCAATCAGAGCTCACTGCAGCCTCAGACTCCTGGGCTCAAGCGACCCTCCTGCATGAGTCTCCTGAGTAGCTGGGACTACAGGCACGTGCCACCACACCCAGCCTCATCACCTCAAAAGGAAACCCCATATCCTTTAGCAGTCGTCCCACATTCCCCCACCCCCACCCGGTCCCAAACAACCACTAATCTACTTTCCATCTCTATCGATTTACCTATTCTGTACATTTCATATAAATGGGGTTATACAATCAGTGGCCTTTTGTGTCTGACTTCTTTTACTTACTATAATTTTCAAGGTTCATCCAGGTTGTAGCATGTATCCACACTTCATTCCTTTTATTGCTGAATGATGGTGCATTGTATAGAAATGCCACACTTTATTTATCCATTCTTCAGTTGATGGACATTTGAGTTGTTTCCACTTTTTTAGCCATTCTCAATAATACTGTCATGAAGCTGGAGAGGCATTGAACATTTAAATAAATAAGAGAGCTTCTTTGTATACAGGCTCTCCCTTTATCACATAACTACCCAAAATAAGGGTATTTGGCCTATTAATACATTAAAATAACAAAGGACTTATATGGGAATTAGATGCTGGCGATTACTTCCCAAGTTCAGAATATTGAACTTTTAAAACTGCAAATACTTCTCTAAAAAGACACATGTTCTCACTCGTATATTGTCAGCAGAATTGTAAATTGGTGTAATTTTCTTTGGAGGAGATGTTGGCAGTAAGTACTTAAAGTCATGAAAATATTCACATCTTTTGACCCAGTAATTCAATTTCAGGCAATTTATCCAAAACAAATAATTAAAAAGAAGACATACACTATGTTACAAAGATGTTTCTAACAGCACTATGTATAATAACAAAATCCAGAAAATAAACTACATGCTAAATAATAAAGTAATGTTTAGGTAAATTATGGATTTTCAACCCAATGGAATATCATATGGCTGTGACAAATGATAAACTTGTTATGCATCAAATGTCGAGGTGTTTATAAAACAATTCGAAATCCTCCAAGCATCTTGTAGAAAGATACGCATTTGTGAGTTTCACTCTGCAGAAGAAAGAGCAAATTCTGAAGTACTTAACTAGTTGAAGAGTCACATCCTTGGGGTTATATAATAGATTTTAACAAAATGCAAAGAAATAGAATAACTCTTAAGAGGACAGTGGGAAAATTCAGACTTGTAGAAATTTTTCGAAATATTCAAGTTGTGTTCTGAAAAGAGGCAAAACACACATTTAGCACTGAGGACTGACTTTAACTGCATGCTGCACGGAGAGCAGCGAGCTGTCTTTGGAATGCTCTGAATATAATCACTTGTATGCTTAAGAGCAAAAAATAATTCCCAAAGGTTGCTAATGAGCAGTAAACTGCCAACATCTTGCATGTAGAATCCCCTGGGAGCAAGAAAGTTATTTTGGAATAAATTAAAAAAAAAAAAAAATCCCAAAAGTCCAGATTTGGCAACCCTCAAATACCCTCCAATGACAGAGTGGTCAAAACTCCTTTCTGTAAGTCAAGGGATGGGACGTGATTATCTCATCTTTTGTGTCTGCCTTCAGTGCAGAAAGTTGGTACTTACAGGTAAATATAATTATCCCTTAAATTCCACGTGCTTAATTCAGCCCACTAATGCTGCTGCACTGCATGGCCAGATTCACTAGGTCCTGAGGTCATGTCCAGTTTCTTTAGCTACAGATTAGTTCAATCCCTCAATGTTGGGAACAGCAAAAGCAAGTTTGCAACTTTCCCAGGAGCAAAGAAGTAGTTAAGTATTTGGATTTGAATGGGATATCCTACTAGGTTGAACCTTGTGGAATACGGAGAATTTATGGGAGCATGGAATGTCAGAGGGCCAATAAGTTATGCAGAGAAAGTCAATCTGCAAGCCTGAAAACAGGGTCTGGACCAACTACACCGAGTTAAACATATACACCGGAATGTAAATACACACATGGGTTTTTTTTTTTTTCCAGACAGAGTCTCATTGTGTTGCCCAGGCCAGAGTGCCGTGGCGTCAGCCTAGCTCACAGCAACCTCAAACTCCTGGGCTCAAGCGATCCTCCTGCCTCAGCCTCCCGAGTAGCTGGGACTACAGGTATGTGCCACCATGCCTGGCTAATTTTTTCTATATATATTTTTAGTTGTCCATATAATTTCTTTCTATTTTTAGTAGAGACGGGGGTCTTGCTCTTTCTTGCTCAGGCTGGTCTCGAACTTCTGAGTGCAAACGATCCTCCCGCCTCGGCCTCCCAGAGTGCTAGGATTACAGGCGTGAGCCACAGTGCCTGGCCACACACACTGGTATTAATTGTTGTTCCAGAGCCATCAAAGCCTCAGGTATGAGGATGACGTTTTCATATAGGGATATTCAGAACATGCTTGGAGAAGGGACACATGATGTATCCTGACCTTGACAGGCCAAGGTGTTGTTGGAGGTCGGAGGCAAGAAACCCCAAGTGGAATGTAATGAAGGAAATAAGGAAATTACAGAAAAGAATGAGGGTGTTCAGAAGTCTAAGTGTAAGGTTTAAATGATTAAAAGCTGTGCTAGGAAATTGGGGGTGTAACAAACATCTATGTATTTAATATTAGGCATCCAAATATTTAACAACGCATATAGTTTGGCCCCAGTAATATGCCCAGCCTGGATGTACCCAAGTTCGGTGGCTGAAAGTCAGCCAACGACTATGTGTGGGAAGTTTGTGTGTTTTGAATAGAGAATTTAAAGGCAGGGTGGGGGTGGTTATGGTGAAGTTGAAGCCACAAAAGCATGTTTTTGTTAACTGGATTGATGTTACATGATTTTAGGAAAATTTTCAGTGTAGAAAACCTACTGATTTCCATGTTCAACTGCTGATCATTAAAAAAGCAAACCTACTGCTGGTGCACTGTTACGTGAAGCTGTGCACCCAGTCCAATCAGGGATGAGAACATACGATGTGGATGTTGGTGTCAGAGTAGGAGACGAGGAGCCAGGGCCGAGACTAGACTAGACGCAGAGGCGTGCAGATTGGGTGCAGGTGTTACAGTAAACAGCCCTCAGGCAGAAGCTGGCTAGCGGGGCTGACAACCACAGGCAACAACCAGCTTCCGCTGGCTTATCGGCTCTCTCTGTCACCTGACATGAATTTTGGCTAATTACAATATCATTTACATTGTAGTTTTAAAATTTCTCCACCCTGGAAATCACCGTGACAGTTCTGAGACAATCATATAAAGCATGAAAATGGGAGGGAACCCAATTCTAGAAATTACTCCCTAAATTCTTAGTAAAAGACAACCCCTTGGTCTTGAATATTCCTCCCCTCCATGGGGAAAGCTAGAAAAGATCTAAAACCGCCTCCTCTCAGTGCAGGTGCTCTTTCCAACCTGCCCACGCTCCCTCCTGAGAGTGGACTTTCCCTTTCAATAAAAAGCTGTCCCTTGCTTGGCTTACATCACACATCCTGAAATTCTTTTCTCAAGGATCACCAAGAACTTGGAAAAACCTCCACTTGGAGGCTGGTAACATTGGAAAAACCTCCACTTGGAGGCTGGCAACATTGACATCAGTTTCATGACTCAAGAGGAGAGAATGGACTGAGAGGCATGTTTGCTGCTTAAGCTCTGAGGAGATTAATAAGCAAAGGGCAATAAGGCATTTCTGTCCTCACATTACCCATCCCCAGAGGACCCTTCTGTGAATAACAGGAGTTATTTTAGATGGAGAAATCACATCAGCTTAAAACTGGCCCAACCTGCACAGAGAGACCCAGTGTACTACAGGGCTGGTGTTCCTACAGAGTCCCTCGGGGAGTGTGTGTAGCCTCACATTTGATGAGGGGGAGCCAGGCTCCTGGTAGATGGATGGATGAATCTATGTGCATATCCCTCTGGGTTATAGATTCACCCTGGGTAGTTTTGGGCTGGATAATTAGATCAGACACCCAGACTTTTCCTACCAAGGGCCCTGGCCCTGAAGGTACCATGTGCCTATTAGCAGAAAGGGCTTCCTTGCACACAAGTCGCCTAGAACTGTGTCTAAGTCTCGACCACTGACTTGTTACTTCTTCCTCTATGGCTTCTTCCCATCAGCCCACAAGTTAACAATTGCCAGTATTCCTTTGAGGATAGCTGGGGGGGGGGGGGTGGGGAGAGGAAGCTACACTTGGAAAGAAGATTGCTTTGTATTTTATTTACAACAGAATGTAAGAAAAAGTAAGTTATTAACAATAATAAATAACTGGGGGGAAAACACAGAACAGCCATAAAATGACACAAAAAGATGGCATAAGTGAGGATCAACTTTTGTTTGCTTTGCTTGTAGTTTATAACACTGTGCATTCCAACACTTGGTCCTTCAGCAGTGGCAGTGGTATATTGACTAATGCAACCAATCAAGATCCCAGCTCCAATGTAAACACTGATAATTACACTTGAAGCTACATATAAGTGGTATAGGTACAACATCAACTCAAAGAACCTGTTCTTGGTGACACAGAGAAACGGAGGAGAGACTTGCAATTCAGAGGACATACTTTCAATTTAAAGCAAAAACATCTAGAGGCTTATCCTAAAGCATGTTAATTTAACAACAAAATTACAATTAATAATGGTATCTGAAAAATTCCTGATATATTCACATTCTCTTATTGCACTAACTCCTAAAGAGCTCACACACTTATATTTCAAATGCAAACAGATTGTTTCGAAGGTAGAACACAGAAGAACCCAATGTTTTGCCTCAGCATGCCAACGCTGTGGTATTGTGTAACATTTCAGTTTTAGCAAGAATAAATAGTTTCAAATAGTTTATTTATGATCAAATTGCAGTCACTGGACAGAATTTTTTAAATTTCAAGAACTATGGCTTAGATGACAAGCTGTCCCTTAACCTACTGAGTCAGCTGATCAGAAAGGTACTAAAACTATTTAGATGATTCCTCAATATTAGATTATCTGATTACACATCACATGTAGAGTCACTTACCCCCTGGCCCTTCTCAAAAGTAAAATTACTGTTGACCTAAGCCAGCCAGTGATCTATTCCTTTGTTGTCTCTGAGCCATGAAGAGATCCTAAAGAAAGTAGAATTTTAAAATACACATAAATACATTGGCCCTGAAACTTTCACAGAAAAATGATTTATCGAGAAGTGTCAGAATCGATTCTTTTAGTTCACTGTTTATTACAATGTCTTGAAAGAAAACTGCACAATTACTTTCGGGGGTACTGTATTTTTTAAGTGTCTGCATAAT
The DNA here is from genome assembly GCF_041146395.1 of Eulemur rufifrons. Classification (NCBI taxonomy): domain Eukaryota; kingdom Metazoa; phylum Chordata; class Mammalia; order Primates; family Lemuridae; genus Eulemur; species Eulemur rufifrons. The sequence goes on from NC_090991.1 coordinate 44,260,316, forward strand.
ACATCCCCAACTGTGCTACTTAGGGATTTATTTTCACAAACAAAAACTAATGGCTAATAAATACCTCCAAATAAATTAAAACCATTTTCCCCACACACAGATGCAAAACAATAATAGAAGGGTTTATAAACTAGTTCACCAACGAACTCATATTGTTTCTGTTATAACGGTGGTAACTAACAGTGTCACAGCCCCCTTCATTTTTATCCTTTTCCTTCGCTTTGTCTTACTACAGCCAAAAGAGGGAAAATGAAATGATCCTCAGAGGTGATTTTTAACAAAGTGTATGCAATAAAAACAGTAAGATCTTCTCAACTCAGGAAAGCACAGCCAAGGCAAGAATGCTGTGCTATAGTCAATGAAAAGCACAGGGGTATTTCATATTTGAAATCCACCCAAAGTAATGAAATTCACGGTCACTTTGATGGTTTCCACTAACATCAGAGATGAAGATGGGTGAACATATATGTTATTCTATGGATTATTATTTAAATTTGGCTATCAGAGACTTAAAACTGGTGGTGTCTGATTCACTATACTATATTTATACATATATGTACACAGATATAATACAATTTTGGTGAACAAAGTTGAAGGTTTCCATATCGCAGACAGAGGCACTGAGTTAAGGATTCTATTTTCCCCCAGACATGCTTAGCAAATTCAAGTTTCTGCTTTTTTTTTCTTCTAAATTTCCATCATGCAGCCATTTGATTCCCATTCTTGTAAGAATTAATAATGTTCTATTTACACATTCATTGCAGGCTTGTATCCCACAATAATAAATTCACGCATGGAGAATGCGAAACCAAGATTTGTAAAATATTGAAGTCATTTATGCCTTGTGATGACTGGATTAACTATTCAAAGCAGCTAAATGAGTATCTGCACTTCCCCACCCCCTTTGTAATGCACACATAGCACATGTAGACAGAAAAACTGAACATACACACATTGAGAGCACACATATTTCTTGGCTAAGAATCACACTACCATGGGTAGCTTTGAAAATGGTGTCTGTGGTATTATACTGGCTATCAAAGAAATACAACTCACAAAAGGAAATCAGAAATTAGCTTTCTAAAGCATATAGAATTGTTGACCTTGACAGCAGAAGCCACTTTATACAATGGGGAAATAGCAACAGTATTAATGGAAAAACTAAGTGTTAACTTGGATGTTAACAACCTGCACAAAATAACTTTGTTCTACGTGAAAATAATGATCCCACCCCCACCCTGATTTCAGCTTGCAAATGGTATGCAAATACATACTCTATCTCAGTGTCTTCTGAAAGCAAAACTTTGCTTCCTAAAGCCAAACATTCTCATTAAGTACTACTGTGTGGAGGGGGAGCCATTTGAAGTCCAAGGGGTTTAATAAAAGTTAAAGTTTTCCCACAAGCAAAAATCATGCTTCTATACCATGCACAGGTGTCTTACTACGATACTATCATTCTCAGGGAAGAGATGCACTGTTGATCTAAGCTATTTGCAATGGGTTTCCTTTGAGTTCTGAGTTTATTCTTTTTTTTTTTTTTTTTAAGCTAAATGTCAACCTATACATAAAGAAATGATCTTGATAGTCTGACCTATGACTTAGAACACTTAGTGCTGGGCTCTTGGGGCCAGCGCCTGCACCTTGGGAGAGTGGATCAACCTAAAAGACACCATCCAGAGTGCTGAGCACTGAGAGAGGGAAGGAGGCAGGGTCCACTGGCTGAGAGGCGATGTAAGCAAAGGCAAATATGCTCCTTGGCCTATTTTATTTCCTTTAGAATCTGTGTTTTTGGGAAGGTCCCTTTCCTGAGATTGGAGGTTACAATCAGGAAGGCTGGCTGGGGCATGGGCCTCGGAGTTGCCTAATTACCTTGTTCTCTTTCTCTCTTGGAGGATAAAAGTCAATGCTGGGATTCTGCTTGCCCTCCCTTCTGTGTTTAAAGGCAGTGAGGTGCAAAGGTGACAAATTTCTTTCTTTAGACAAAAGGAGAATTTTGTTTCTGCCACTTTGATGAATGATCTTGCATTACCACTACTTGTGGGAAAGAAAGCTAGACAGAGGGGCATCTATTATTACTCCTCCTTTTTACTCTACAAAATGAGTCAGCAATTCCACTCATTCTCTCCTCCCACTTGACAGTGTTTACTCGATTTCTGTGACATTCCCAACATTTGGATTTCAAGTAAGAAGCAAAAGGATGGTAGTCTTTTCTAAGGTCTGGTGGTGCGCAATCCATTCCAGGGAAGTTTGGATGTCACTAAGAGTAAAACAAGGAGAGGGATGGGAGACAATTATCTTTTTCATGGTTCATGCACCAGACATTCTGACAGTGTTAAAAGCCAAGTTAGCTTACTCTTCCCTTGAACTTCTTTGTATGGACAAATAGTCAATGAATTCTGTTCAATTAATTGCACATTCTGAGAATCTTAATGAATAATGGAAGCTGACAAGTCAAGGTTTGTTCGTACCTGTAGAGAAAAAAGATGTTGCCTTACCTGGGCCTCTTGGTTCCTAAACTAAACCATTCCAGAATCAGTCAGTTATGGTCACATTCATCCATGTAATTCTTAAAGATTTCTGAGGCCACCAGGGCATAAAGGGGAAAGTTATTAAAAGATAGAAACAAATGGAATCCTTATTAAATTCTGTGGAAGGTATAAATAAGTTATCATTCATTGTACTTGGAGCCCCTATAGGTTGGTAATTAAAATTTTCAAAAATTTAAGGAGTTAATTAGGCCCCAAATCCTGAGTCAAACTAACTAGAATAGGAATCTCAGTAACTACTGGTATTCAAGTATTGGTGATCAGCAGTTCAAAATTTAACAGTTAGGTATGCTGTGCCTGAGAGTATTTTAGAAAATTTCAGGTCTGATGTGAGGAAATTGACTTCACTATTTGACTACACCTTGTAACAAAGTGGTGCAAAGTTTTCAATTTTTTTTTACCCTTGAAGTCTGTGCCAACCTCATCAAATGGCCAATAACAAGGCTTCCTCCCTGGCTTACAGCTGTGGCTACAGAAGCTTCCTTCTGTCCTTTGCAAGTCTGACATCTCTCATCTACTATGACGCTGTGTGGCATACCTAGGGATCATATTATATGTGAAGTTACTTAATCACATGCACACTGAGGTCGAAGGAACATGTTTTGGGTGACAAAGCAGTCTTTTCCTATATCAGAAGTTTCTTTAAAAAACAAACAAACCCCAAAATGAAAATATAAAACCCCATGAGATATTCATATGAAGTTACTCTGATTTGGGCTGACACGGCTTATCTGAAGAGTGCATGCCAGGTAAATTCAGGGTGGCTTTCTTCTCAGGGTCTGGAAGCGTGAGAGTTTCTGGGGCAGATTTTTTCCGGGGCCGATCTTTGGGAACTGACAGGAATTCTGGTGCGTCTGTGGAGAGAGGTGTGGACGGAGCGCTGGAAGGGGCACTGCGGACAGAAGACGGCAGCAGGGAGACACTCGAGATAGAAATTGCAGGTGGGAAAACGCCGATTTTCTTGTTGGTGGCTTCCTGAGTGGCTCGTTCGAATTCTCGGACTTCATCCATTGTCATGTCTTCAAAGAGAAAAACAGAAAGGAAAATGAGCAGGTATGTACAAGTGATACAAATGGATTCATCATTACGCCTGTTTTTAAAGGAACTATAGAAACCCAATCCCAAAGGGGCCTCTCTGGACAACAAACCCAAATGATCATTGAAATACGAAACCCCTAAGGTTTTCTTTTGACTGAGGCACACCCCTGAAAACAATATTCCTTTATGAATATCCAACCAAGATTTTCCAAAGCACTTTCAGTGAGTATTTTAGGTATTCTGAATAAGAAATCAACAGGAGAGTATAGAACCAGAGTGGGGAAATGTGTGCAATTGTGAGTGTGTGTGTGAGTGTGAGTGCATGTGTGTGTGTTGTCGGTATGGTGTGGGGTATATGGAACTATTATTAGACTTGGTCATCTCTTCCATAAAGAGAAGGTAATTAAAACAGTCAATGGCCCTGAAATGATACATAGTATTGTCAACTTTAGATTACAAAAGAGTAAGTATACCTTTATAGGGTAGACAGGTAAATCATCAAAATTTCTCAACATGCTACCTTCTTATTCAATAAATATACTTCTTGTATTCTGAGGGGGCACAAAGATGTTGTGGTTACTGGTTTCCTGACTGTGTACTCATCCTGCGATTGTTCATATCCATGTTTTCATAAATTCAGCTTGAAAATCACGTAAGATGACAACACCAAACCCTGCTAATTATTTCCAAAGCCAAGAAAATAAAGCCATTTCTCGAGGAAACTTAAGAAGGAAAAGAACAGAGAATAAAAAGAGAGGATCATTTAATGAGTGAGGATTTTATTTAAAAGAAAGAAAGCATTATTTGAAATTCAACAAATAAGTCAGTGATGCCTCCTCTAACAGGCGTCGTCAGATGATACAGATTTTCCAAATACCTGAAATGTTCTTATGAAATGAGACAGTAAAAGCAACATTTTAAAAAAATGTAAACCTTTCTCTAATGTATTTAATATATTATATGTACTTATTACCTTTGAGACATAATAATTGAAAATGTATCACTGTGCAATAATACAGTGATTATTTCCTTCTCAGGCTCTTCATAGCTTGCTATCTCTTCTCTCATTCTCAGAAACACTGTTATTGTTATTGTTATTATTCATTATTGTCAGTCTGGCTATCTCTGGTACCTTTTGCCATTTTTATTTGCTGAGAACAGGGAAAACAGGTAACTGGGCTTATTAAAATAAGCACCGAGTCAAGGTCCAAGGCCCATCCTTAAGCAAAATGCGAAATCTGCATGGATTTTCTGCATCTCTTTTGGCTTCTCAGAGACCCACTGTTCATTCTTTCTTGTTTTCTAACATGTACTTAGTAGTTGAAACTTCATTTGATGATATTGCCTGATAAACTAAAAGAAACAATATAGCCATTTGGGAGATATTAAGTATGGAATGAATATTCATAACACATTATTAATCATTAAGTCTTATAACATCTGAGCACACCAGAAGCATTTTTCATAAAATGAAATCCTTTAGAGGATTTTATAAAAACAATTATTAAAATTTGCTGGAAGGGAAAAGTTTTTATAAAGAAAATAAAAAATTATGACTGTATTGATATAATATAAAATTCAGAATATATCAAGAAAAATTGTACCTATAAACTCGCCACTTTTTAAAAAATACTGACTATTAAATAAGTTGAGAAATGAGATTAAGGTTTAAAAAGAGGCATTTATTTCAAAACAAAGTTGAGGCTCAGAAAAATGTTATTGGATCAGGGTATGGTATGTTTTTGCTATAACAAATGGATACCATCTTTGAAAAAAATTAGACTTTGTAAGCATGTAGCTGAATACATTGCTCTACTCCACACATCCAGCAGGGGGCAGAAATCATCCAAATCACAGAATTTTGATTTTCCACTCCCTTCCAGAGACCCTGAGAAGTTCCCTTCCTGTATCACTTGGGTTTCGTTCATAATTAAAAAAATAAAATAAAATTAAAATTAAAAATAAAAAAGAAGTTCCCTTCCTTGAAGGCTTTAAAACTGCTCAACTGAAAAGGAGACTGTTATTTCATTATTGCTGTGTTCATGGATGTTAATTTTGTATAATTTCAATCTAATTTGTCCCTGCTTAGGTCGACAATTTAAATTTCATTTAGCACCCATGCAGTTTTTATTTGTGATGGACAGCAGCTGCTTGATTTTAACTGTTTTTCATTATGGTAGAGGAGAAAGACTATGGAAAAATAAATGATCCCCCTCTAGCCCGGTGACACAGTGATACCCTGTCTCAATAAATAAATAAATAAGTAAATCAATAAATAATCCCAAATTTCTTGGGATTCCTAAGAATAAGGGAACTATTATAAGCATTAAAAGCAAGCATTTTGTGTAATGTCTTAGGAGGTAGGCATCTTTTATCCTTGAGGTCATGGGAACAACAATGAGTTGTAGCCAGAGGATATATGAACTTTCCCATCGGGTTAACCATGCTAGGTTATTACCTTCTACATAGTAAACTGACTTTAATTACAAAGTAATAATCATAGTAAAACTGAAAGAAAGCAGAGAAAAGAGGCTTACATTGTAAGCCTTAAGTACTCAGAATGAGAAAAGCACTGAGCATAGTATCTTTCAGACATCTGGTGTCTCCCCTTTCCTGTGGCTTCCTTTGGTCGTATTTATAGTGAACAGCTTTCCGAGTGGTTGAGGGAGAACTGGTGTCTAACATTCCTAGAAGAAAAGGTAATTGAAAGTGATGGAAATTCAAGGATAGTTTCCTTAAAGAGCATTTCTAACTTTAGAACACAGAGACAAGAAGTGGTGGTGGGGGAAGTGCTATCAAAATTGATCTGTGCACAGAGAGGAAACCCCTCAGGTAAGTCTTGCCCCAACAGTTTTCTGCAACTCCAATCACTGCATGCAAAATGGGGAGGAAGAGTTAGTGCCCTTGAAAGGGCAGCCACATGCATCCAATAGCAACACATGAGCTTTGCAGGGCACATTCCAAAGACATGCTCTGAAAACTTAACTAAAAATTTCCAAAGTGCAATCAGAAGGTCTTCACAATTATAAAGCATCCATTTACGACAACAGCCACCTGTTAATTTCCTATAACTACATTACTGATTTTTAAAAAATCTAATATGTATTATTCCAGGGACTGGTCTAACGAACATGAGGGCTCAAGCTTCATTAGATGACAGAAATAGATCACAGCTCTGGCTGAAGATATATAGAAATGATTTGGTGATTATACTTTTCTTTGCTATCTCTGTCTCCTCTTCAGAGCATGAATGATTGAGAGAGAACAATATTTAAAGTGCTGGCATGCAACATACAGCCAGTTCTCAATTCTAGTGTGCAACTTAATAACTGGAGCCTCTCTGAGGCTTATCCTAAGTCCCAGGCTAGATCCAGCTCAGCACAGCCCCAGCTCACCACCCCTTCACAGCTCAGCCTGTGTGTATGCACAGACTGCAGCCCCATCTTGAGATTACCCTAAGTAAAAAGGAACTGATTGGGTAAAACAGCTATAAAGAGCCACAGAAAGCATTTCAAAGCAAATGTAAAGAAACCTAAAATAGCAGATGAGCCAGAAGCCCTCCCTTGAATGAATAAGTGAGTGTTAACTATGTTTTTAAAAGTTACTGACATGTCGTTCTAGTTTATATATGACATCTATTTTCGCTTCTTGCTCTTTTATGGTTCAGGCCGTTTTACTAGTACCACAAAATGTTTCCACTCTCCATGTTCTTGGTTTTATGACCAAAATAACCCCCAAGTCAAGCAGCTTTAAAGAATCGAAATGTCTGGAAGAGAGAGGTGACATTGCCCAATTTAGACCCAGCTCAGGTTCTTCAGCAACAGCCTCTAGGCGACGGTAAGTTTCTGCAGAAGTTTCGGGACTGAGCATTTGCAGTATTTCCAAGAACAAGTTTACTTGGTAAAGGGTGGACAACATTGTTTTAAAAATTCTACGTACACTTGTTTGGGCATGACTCTCTATGTCATCCACAGGGGAGGAATGCTGATTGCAAACTTTTATGTTGGTTTGTTCATGCATGTTTTTCTCGTATTCCCGAACATCATCCATTGTCATATCTGAAAGAGGTCAAGACGTTGGTAACTTCCGTTATTAAATGCAAACTTTCAATGGGGAGACTTTAGGGAAAGATGGTAGCTTAGCAGTAGCTAAAGAGGTTTTTAAAAGCAGGGAATTGTCTAACTTTATGAAGAGTAAATCATAAAGTTAGCTAAACCAGCCAAAAGGGGAGTGAGGGCAAGGAACGTAAATCAAAATAGTCTTAGAACAGAGAAGAGTGGAAATTGTTTTAGGGGTAATTCTTGTAAAGTGAACTAGGTGAGTAGAAAGTATTAGCACGTGGGCAGTGCCGTAGCCTGAGATCTCCTAAAGCATCATTAGAAGATCCCTTTGGAGACAGGTTTTGCTTGGTTTAATACTTACCTTCCATATACCTTTCAAAATAGATTTAGAGATTCTTTAAATTAATGCATTCGACAACACAAAGGACACTTTCATTGCTATTATAGGAGGCAGTATGTAAGCCAGAGCAATGATGTTCACTGGTACAAGTGAGATTCAGTGAAATCGCACACCGAGATATAATTTTGCACAGAATACATGTCGTCAAAGTGCAGGTCTACACCGAACTTCAAGTCTAGCCTAACAGCTTGAAGATGGCTGGCACTACCTCCACCCACACTGATCTATAAATAAAATGGCACATGACATGATTTTTGGCCCGAGTCTGTAGTTTTTCAGTATGTCAGTATAGTGATCTTTTAATCTGGTGGTTCTCAACAGGGGACAATTTTGTGACATTTTTGGTTGTTCTAACTGGGGAAGGGATGCTACTGGCATCTAGTGTGTAGAGGCAAAGGATATCATGGAACATCCTACAAAGCATAGGACTCCCTATCCCCTCACCCCAAAATTATCTGGTCCAAAATGTCAATAGTGCCGAGGTTGAGACACCCTGTCTTGATCCAACTGCTAAACAACTTAAAGAACCCATCCATCTTCAGTATGTGAAATACACAAAAATGACAATGTCTCACTTTAAATACTTCTGTTGTTTTATCCCCACCTCCACCACTCCTTGGGTTATTTTACATTTTATCAGCAATTTTCTCAGATAGGCATTCTTCTGTTACTCTCTTGACAGAATTGAACTTCTTGGCTCTCTACAAATGAAGGTATGCTGAACAATTGCTTCATCTACCACCCTGATCTGGCTTGGTGGGGATTTGGAGTGGGTATTCACAGCTGGAATTTTTCTTTAAGTATTTTCTGTGTCATGTGGTTTGGTGTCTTTTTATACCAATCCATGTGTCATGTGAGATTCTCTTCATTTCCAAAGGGCAGACTTGCCAAAAGTTTACGATTTAATTCACTGTGGTCTGGAACCAAGGTGGTGTGTGGCTCTAAATCCAGACCTGGGCGATTTTATTAAGCTGATGATCTCCCAGTATACCCTGAAATCATCAATCAAAAATGTTGTCCATAAGCAATGTAAGTATCAAGAATGCCAAGCAGAAGTCTGGCCAAGCAAAGAGCATGCTTTTCTATTAGAAAGTTGAGGGAATCAAAAGGCAATAAACATGCTTCTTTATGATTAGAACAAATGCATCTTAGTTAACAATAACAACACATTCTTTCAGTACAAGCGCTTTCATTTCAATGGCTAGTTATCAAAATTTCTTAAAAACAAATACACCTGGAATAAATACTAAGAGGTCATTTTTAGCTAAAAATGTAAAATTTAAAAAAGTTTCTCCACACACATGTCATTAGACAGTATCCCACCTCCCCACCCCAAGTGACTTGACAGTAATTTGGAAAACAAAAGTAAAGGAGTTATAGTTTTTGTTTTTTTAATTCTAGTGAATCCCAACAGAAATCATTCTGTATCTTTAATTAGCTCAATGTTAAGATAGGGCCTTAAACTGTGTGACTATGGGCTTTTAGGGATATATCAATTTTATGGATGTGAAAAAGAGTTTAACAACAAAGATGTTCATTACTGCTTTGTTCATATTAATTAAAAATTGAAAACAGCCCAGGGGACTGATAGTCCTATGCAATCATTAGAAATGAGGTAGAAGAATATTTAATACTGTAGAGAGATACCCTTGATCTATTGTTAAATAAAAAGTAGGAGGTAAAAAAATTGTACATATTTTATGAAATCATTTTAATTAGAAAAGTATTACCTACATTTAAAAACACTGAAAGGATACATTTCAAAATGTTCACAGTGATTATTTGAGGACTTGTAATTACAAGTAATTTTCATTTCCTGCTTTTCTATATTTTCTAAATTTTCTACATCAAATATGTGTTACTTTTGTAGGAAAGAAAAAAGAACATTATTTAAAAATTTATTATTCTGGATCATTAGATGATGAATACCATCAATTTAGAATTGGTAAATAGAAAACATACTTTTCTAGAATTTCTGCTCATTCTAGAAACATAATCCCTTTTTTTAAAAAATGAAGCAATAAGAAACAAAATTTCTGAAAATTTCATCTAAAATAAAAAGAATTTCCCAATTAAACCATATAGGAGTGAACATTTCTAGTCGAGTACTTTTCTGAAAGATAATGATAATTTGGTCCCTGTTGTGCTGAAGGAAAATATATTTGTCTAAATCCTGAAATATCCCCACAGACCATAAATGTGTATGAAAATGATACAAACATTTTCAATATTCCTCAGTAATTTATGGAAATCCTAATCAAGTGAATATAGTCCTATTCAGGTTATCTGGTAAAATGAATTGTGTCTCACTTTTGCTACATTCATTACCTCAAAATCTATATATGAATTGATTTTTTAGTAAATTCAATTACATGTACCCGATGACAGATTATACTTTTGAAGATGACTCATCTTCATTACTGATTGATTTTCAATGATCAGAGTGACTTCTAACAATTTAGGTTCAGACTTCTTTGCTTCTAGAAAACAAATTCTTAGTGTATTAGAAAAACTCTTAATTAAAGGAAATGTATGTCAATGATTTTGCAAATAATTTGGTGAATAATCACCCCTTAACTTATAGAATTTGAAAGGTCATAATTTACTCTTCTTAAATAAGGTTTCTTAAATAAAGCCTTTTTAAACAAATAACACCAGGGCTAATTGCCTGATTTAAGGAATATTGGAACTGGTACAGTATTTCTTTTTCTTTTTTTTTGAGACAGAGTCTCGCTCTGTTGCCAGGGCTAGAGTGCAGTGGCATCAGCCTAGCTCACAGCAACTTGAAACTCCTGGGCTCAAGTCATCCTTCTGCTTGAGCCTCCCGAGTAGCTGGGACCACAGGTGTGTGCCACCACGCCCAGGTAATGTGTATTTCTTAAGATTAAACTTCTAGAAATGGAATGGTTGAGTCATAGGTTATTTGTACTTATTTTTATAGTATATTTTATCAAACTGGATATCACTTTATATCCCAAACCGGATATTATCATTCTCTTAAATTTTTGGTATCAGATGAGCAAATGTCATATCTTCTTGTTTCCATTACATTTCTTGTGATTAGTAGTAAGTTTATTGGCCATTTGCATTTCTTCTTCTGAGTTTTCTATTCATGTTCTTTGCCATTTTTCTATCAAGTTGTTGAATTTTTGATTTATAGGACCTCTTTATGTATTATAGATAGTAATCCTCTGTTGGCCTCATAGGTTGTAAATATTTTCTCCTAGTCTTTTAACTTCATTTATTGTAGCAATTTTCTTTCAATCATCTTATTTTTAAAGAAGTGAGGTTGATTTCACAGGAAGGGGAGGCAAGATCATGTATGTGAAAGGCCTTTAGGATAGAAGTCAGTCGAACATGCAGGGAAACTACAAATGTGCTGGAACAAAGCATCTGCAGCCTGAACTTTCCTTCATTGTACTGCAGCAGCAAAAATTAAAAAAAAAAGAGTACTGTAATTCAACAACATGTGCAATGGCACACTATATTTCCTTCTACAAATATTTTCTCTCCACTTCTAGGCTCCTCAGCCAAAACAGAAGTCATTTTTAAAGTCAGTCTAAGTCAAAATCAAAGTCTTGAACAAGTAATTGGGTCAGGGAAGCTCCAGAAATCATGAGTTAGATTGAATGGGTGGCCATCCTTTGGGAAGTACCATTTTTTAACCCTTTAAAATGATTATAAATTCAATACATGCTTGTTACAAAACACTTAGGGTGACTCCACTTTGTTGTAGTGAAAATAGCCAATCCTCAAGGCTTGGCGCATACCCTTTCCATGTAATTCAGACCACTAAGATCTAGAACTGCAATCTACAGCTGTGATTTTTTTCTGTAGTTCTTAATTGGGAGTGGGGAGTAGGCAGTGGAAGGGTTCACAGATTCCTTTGAAAACCTGATGGAAAGCTATGGGCTCTTTCCCAAGAAAAATGAACATAAGCACACAGACATAAAACGTTGCCTTGGAAAATGCTGGCTTGGTAAACTCAACCAGCTAATGCAACCTCTAGCAGGTGTCTTGCTCTGCCTTGATCTCACACTTCACTCCTTGTTAGACCTGCTCTAGGGACTCCAGGCTGATTTCTAAGTTACTTTCATGAGGTGGTTTCATCTGTAGGAGCCAGAACTCCCTCTCCCTCCTACTTTTTGGGAAGAGTCAGGTTTTCAAAGACATTCTTGAGGTTCGACTCAATCCCAGGCTCCCTCTGGCAATGTTCTGTGTTCCTTTCTCAAAATACTGTCAGATTTGTAAAGCAAAACCATGCTTTTATGAAGCTGGTTGTGGCTATTTTTATCCACCTTCCCTCTCACCCCATCTTCTGAAATGTGGTGTTGTTGCTTCTCTGATTAGTGTTCTAGTCATGCAGAGAGACCCGAGACTCATGGATTAAGGCCAATCAGGGCTCTGAAAGACACACTCAACTCCTCCAAGACAGAAATGGTTACACTTTACAATGAATAGGAGCAGAATAAAATCTGTCTAGGGAAACAGTTTCGTGACAGGCGAATACTGAAACTCAGAAGAGATACAAAATTAATCCTTGGGTGACAGAAGATCACCACCCTCCAGAATGTCATTTTTATTGACTCTTAATTAAGCACTGGAGGTGGTGAGTCTAATTAGAAAAAGACATCTAGGACTGCCACTGCAGAAGGGTGTAGTTGTGTAGTGTCTGAGCACACAGTGGAGACCAACAGGGCTAAAATTCATCCCCAAGCCCATGGGATCTGCTGGGTCTGTCAGGAAGGGGCGCCTTTTCCTAATTCATCTGTTTAAAGGGGTGCTTTTGTTCTAATTCTCACAAGGCATGGGAGTTTAGCAGTTGGCCCTGAAGACATCTACTATTCTCTAGTCTAACCTATTTGGATTGAATTAAACTGACCTCACAACCCAATCTGGTCTACAACTCATGCTATAAGCCAGTGGTTCTTAAACTTTTGCCAGCTTCAGAATCATCTGGAATGCTTATTAAAACGATTGCTGGGCTAGTCCCTCATAGTTTCTGAACAGTAGGTGTGGAGTGGGGCCTGAGAATATACATTTCTAACAAGTCCCCAGGGGATAATGATGTTGCAAGTCCAGGGACCTTACTTTGAGAACCAATGCTATAATCTATAGCTATAGGCAAGAGTTTCTCTACTTTGGACCTTTTCCATGCTTACTAATAAGAGCCTCACTGAGCCTGTATAGATCAAAGAAAAATTAGCAACTTCAGGTATTCAAAACTGAAGAGTTATCCTGATGCACACTTGGCCTCCATAACAGTGACACACCCATTTACCTGAAAAGCCCACAGTTGGCAGCATTGCCTTGAAGGCATTCTGTGGGCAGAGGCCATTTCCATGCATCTGTGTAATGAAGGAGCCACTGTTTTCAGGGCTAACAGCTCAGCTGGGGGTGCTGATGCCTGCAGTAGTTTAGATGCAATTAATGGTGTGGTTCTCAGACCCATGCTGAGTGAAAAGGCTGCTTGTTTGGGTGGGGATGTGACTGTGTGTACAGTGGGTGGAGACACAGTCTGGGGAGTGCGAGGTACCCTGGTGATCTACATCCACCCACGAAAGCCCACACTGTTTCTTTGCACTAAGACATGGAGAGGGCTTTTTGGTCAACAGACTCCTTGACTTGTTATCTATTTCCACCTACCCCATCCTAAGAGAACAGGTAAGTGTTCTCTTTTTAAAGGTGTCTGGACTAGAGATCGCCCACTTCCTTTGATACATTATTCTAGCTTTGGACTCCCTGTAATAATCTAAGAATTCCTTTAAAAAAAATTTTTTTTTATTAAAAGTCCTTATGTCTCATTCTAGCCCCAGCATCTACTGAGATAGAAAAGAGTCAGTCTCCATCCTCTACCAGCCTTTCACTTGCTAGATACCCACCCACATCTTTTTCTTTCTTTCTGTCCTGCCTCTAATCAAACCCTCTTTTCTGATTCACAGCCTTGCAATGTTTTGTCCTCTCGATCAGGGCCCAGCTACCATTTTTGATGTTGCCTTTTCTGAAAGGCATTCCGGTGCTAGAGAGAAACACGTCCAAGCGCCCTCTCTCTTGGTTTTCAAAGTGGCACATTTCTGGCCCTTTGGATGCCCATCTTTTTGCCAAACTTCTAATTAGTTTGAAGCTATTATTCTTTGAATAGCCTTTTGGTTCCCTTGGTGTTGGTAGCAAGGAAACCAAGAGCTCTGAGGGGCACGAGTCAGGAGAGACCAGAAGTTCTTATCCTTTTTTAGAGTCTCTGCTCCCTCTGAGAATTTGAGAAAAGCTACCCAGAAAAAACAACCAGAAAGATTTAAGGATCAGAGGAAGTAATCACAGGAGACGCTCCTTCTTCCTGCGTCACGAAAGAGAACCACAAATAGACAGGTCTTTGGGAGACTCCATGACAAGGGGGCAAGCCAGCGCGCTTGCTGCAGGAGAGTGGCATCCTGTGGGTGTGTGATAAGAGAGACTAAATGACCATCTGCATTTGGACAAACCCAGGAAGATGCATTTGCTCTTCACAAGGTGCAGATCTGGGAAAATTGGGGGGGGGGGGGAAGCCCATAGCCTACAGAACCATGCCTTTTAAATGTGGCTCAGAAATAGATAGCAACATTAATAATAATCACTGTCTTTGCCCATTCCATCCACTGTATCCTCTTACTTTAAATTTGATGCCTTCTGCTAAGAAAAGGAGAGAATTGGTGGAACAATGACAGAAAAGGACCCAAATGCAATCTAGGTTACACTCAGAACAAATTTAATGTGACTTAGGAAAAGGCCAAGGAGGAGGGCATTTCATTAGACAATCGACCTGAAAATCAGATCTAACTTAAGTCACCCATTGGGCGTGTTCATTTCTATTTATAGCCATGGACACTGGCCACCTGACAACTGATTCTGAGAATGCAGAGGATTCATGTGGACAAAACAATACTGCCGATGATCTGGGAAGAGTGGTCCATCCATCAAGGGATGAAGCTAACCTTGTTTACATTTGCTGGAAATGTACAGAACTTGTTTAACTCTTCCCATATCATAAAAAGAAAAGCCAGAACAATAGTTTCATTTAGGATTAACGGAGCACATATGCCTCTGTATGCCCTTGGATTCTTGCAGAACCTGTGTGTATTTGGTGAGGGATTTGTTTCAAGTGCTCTCTGAATCAAAGGACTGCTTTTACTTGATACGATGCTTCAGACAGCTTTGATCTTGAATTGAAGTTTGGGATACATTAGGATGGGTTTAAAACCCATCCAGCAGAGAATGATGGAGCCCTGCGTATCAACTACGCAAGCATCAAACATACTGAGGTCCGACTTAGTCAATAATTCTGTGGTTATTTTAGACCAGCCTTCTATAATTACATCTTCATTATGCACAGTGGACAGTGCTATTTCCAACATAGGGAGCAGTAGCCTTGCCTTTGTTGTCCTTCTAGGTATCAGTTGAAGCCAGATGGACTGCAGGCCCAAGGCAACATGTTATGAAGCTGTTCTACAAGTTATTTCAGAGAAATTGACTTACCATACCACTCATCAACCCATGCAAAAGCCTGTCTATGTCCAATCAGCAGAATGTCTCGGACCACCTAAAAATTAAAAGAAGGAGGTTGAAATAATACTATGTTTGATTAAAACTATCTGGAAAATAGGTTGTTCCCAATTCTGAGAATCTTGGTGATTACAGAGTTTCACAATCCCTCTGTCTATATGTGATGACAATTCTAGGCTGATACACACAGATATTGTGTTTGCTGCACCCACCCTGCCTCCCCCGCCCCCCGCCCTGACCTTTCCATGGCATGCATCTACTTGCTGTGAATTAATCTCTTTGGTTTATTTGAGAGTAGGGCTCAGGGTGTGTACAAACTAATGAAAACCACTTGGCAGTCACACAGCAGTGATACAAATGAATCTCTAGACCTATCACCTTGAAATTTTTCTCTTTATTTATCTTTACCAGTGTCTACTTTTCATTTGTGGGAGGGTGTGAGTCTCACTGGTGCCCAGATGTCATAAATATTGGAAATCTAGAACACTTTTCTGGGCAGCAAGTCACTTCTAAGCAAAGAACATTTAAAATTCCCTCTTCTCTGATGAAATAGCCTAAATATTGATTCAATTAAAAAAACAAATGAAAGTATGGGATACAAGGTAGGTAAATATCCTTTTAGGCTTGACTTCCATGTAATAGAAGGAAAAAAAAAGAAGTTTGGTCAACTATTATTGAAAGAGATGAAAAAAGAGACCTGAACTAGAACAGAACCTAATGGGAATGATAAGCTTGACTAGAGACAAAAGCAATGAAATTGTTTCCTATGGTGACATATCATGGTAATAAAAGGCTAAGGAAAATAACATATATTGTGTATGTGTGTTATACTTTCACGTGCTTTTATGTCATGGTATCCTTTTTTGTCTTGTATAAATATGTTTTTTTACATTTCTTGGATACTCACACTCTCCTCCAACATTCCTTTCTTCCTGCCAAACAAATCCAGTGATTGTCGAAAACCTCTCATGGAAGGTTCAAGCATGTTTCAATAAATGAAGGATTTTAATTGGGTGAAGTTTCAGAAACAAGGAAAGCATTTATAATGAAGTGTTTATTACTCCAGGCCTCTGGATATCTAGTGAGGCTTTTATGACTTGGGAGTAGGAAACATATCATGAATATAGGAAACGACATGCAGCCATGCACACTTGAGTGCTGAGTGTGTCAAATTCATGGAAATCAAAAGAACAGCATCCAGGCACCAGTAAATATACCCTATTTCGTAAAGCACAACACAGCTGTCGGCTGGAAACAAGAACTCAATAATATGCTAATGGCTCGCTTTCGAACATTTTTTCCCCCTTAACTGTGAATAGATTGTTAAAAAAAACAAAGGTGTTCAGAGAAAGGCATTCCTGGCACCTTAAACCCATGCAAATGCTGGCCTCAGATACTCATTAGCGACTTGTGCCAGAGCAGGTGTGTTTTTGGGGTGTTGATAACACTTCATTATATTTGAAAGTGGGCAAAGGAAATGCCTGCGTCCAAAGCATAAATCTTACAGGTATGTTAAAGAAATAGGTTCTCAAAACTAGCCAAAGTCATCTGTGAGAAAAGAAGCACAGTATGCAGTCCTGGGGCAATGGGCATATTCTTTGTGAGAGCAAATAAAACTCACTAGGATAGTGGCCCTAGTGAGAAGAGACCATTTTGTGTCAAAAAGTTGCAAAAAAAAAAAAAAAAAAGGGATATTGTGGGAAGTCAAAGAAGACAAAGCCTTAGATAGACACAGAGCTGAGGCTGGGAAATATTTACTCTGGGAGCTGTGACTGTCTTCCTGCTTCAGGACCAGGACACAGAAGAAAAACACAAGATTCCAGAACTCTTGTTTCTATGTATTTTACTCTATTCCCACTCCTGGCTGGCAGAATGGGTTCTGGAGCTCAGTAGAGGATTGACATACATCTCTGTTTAAGAAGACACCAAGGCTCTCAAATTTGTTCCCGAGTCTGCTATTACCATGAGCCTAAGTGACCAGGGTTCAAGTGACTGGCAATCTATTCCTTGGACCTAAATTGAAAAATTAGAGTTTTTATTGGCCCCCAATCTCAGTAGACAAATCCATCTAAGTAATGAAAAGCTCAACGCATTAAGGTTAAATTCCAGTTAAATTCCCAAAGAATTTTGGAAAGCTATTCTTTATCAGTTCTTAAGTGGAAAAATAAACAGATAGCCAGCCTATCTGGAATGTAGAGGCAATCTGAGTAGTATTTATTTTTAAGAAAATGGGAGCAGCTACAAAGGGCAACGGACAACATTACATTTCCCATTTTTTCCCCCATGAGGATAAAAGAGTCACGTTAGAAACCCTGAGAAAACATAAACCATCACCAAGTAGGTTCCTGCTACAAAATTAACATGTTTAGCCAAAGTGGGTATATAATTGAAATCTGCATTCTGAGGTTGTTAATAATTCTTTGGTAAAAGAATTATTAAATGAGCAGAAATGCTGAGGTGTACTGTCTCAGGGAACTATTGGGATTTCTTGTTCTGTCTCTTGGGGCATCTTCTACTTTAGGTACCCACATTTGCAGATCTTTTGAGTGAGAATTATTATCCTTAGGGGCACACAGGTAAGTCCTCTTGCCTCTTCCGAAGTGCCTCTATCTGGAAGTAGATTAGCTCAGTGCCAAAGTGAGAGGTATATTTCCAAAGTCCCACTTCCCAAATATACTCACCCAATAGACAAGTAGGTCACATAATGAGAGATGAAGTATGAAACATCTAGTAGTAGAAGAAAATTAAACCCATACATAAAATGCATTTTCATCCAAAAAGTGTTTTTTTGGATGCAGTTACCTGATGTTGGCTCAGCACTCGTGCATTTGTTATATATCATGCACTCCAACTTGACAATAAAGACAGTTACCTTGTCCAAAGCCCAGGAACTGCTTACCTTGTGTACAAATTGTTCCACTCTGGTCTGAAGCCCCCAGACCTCAAACTTCACAGTCACCAGCTTGTAGGAGCACATGATGGGCTGATGACTATCTCTCCAGCCTTCTCTTAACTGTCCCCGTCCTGTCTTCTCTGACTTGAAGTGTTTAGGATCCTAGGAAAAAATATATTACAGAAATTGATATATTAAAAATAAATTATAGTATTCTACAGCATTGTAGGATGACTATAGCTAACAATAATATATAGTTTCAAATAGCTAAAAAGGGGCTATTAAATGTTCCCAACACAAAGAAATAAATGTTTGAGATGGGTATGCTAATTACCCTGATCTGATCACTACACATTGCATGTATGGAAACATCACTATGTACCCCATGAGTATGTATAAATATTATTTGCCATTTAAAAGAATTTAACAAGTTCAACCATTTATATGAAATGTTCAGAATAAGCAAATCCATAGAGACAGAAAGTAGATTAGTGGTTGCCAGGGATTGGGGAAGGGAAAGGATATGGAGTGACTATTAGTGGGTACAATGCTTCCTGTTGGGGTAATGAAAATATTCTCGCATCGAATAGTGGTGATGGTTGAACCTTGTGAATATACTAAAAACCATTTAATCGTGCACTTATTTAAAAAGGCAAATTATATGATGTCCCATTTTTAAAAAAGGGGAATTATAATATAAATAAACAAAAGGTAGCTCATCTATTTAAATGTCAAAAAAATGATTTAAAGTTAGATTTGTAATATTTTATTGCATTTTTTCCTCCATTTTAGGGGTAATAAACTTTACCCGAAAAAAAAAAAAAACACCCCAAAAACAAAGTCCAATCCCTTAATGGGACTGTAAATTGGTTTAACAACTTTGGACGATTGCTCAGCAGTATCTACAAATATCTACAAAGGTAAGCAATGCCTACCTACCTATGACCTTGCAATTCCATTACTGGGTGAAATGAGTGCATATAAGGCCACCGAAAGACTAGACTAGAATATTCAAAACAGCTTTAAACATAGAGGCGAAAACTGGAAACAGCCCAAATGTTCATTAGCAGGAAACCAGACAAATAAATTGTGGTGTATCCGCACAATGGAATATGCCACATGGTAATAGAAAAGAACAAACGGCTGATGCACGCAAGAACATGTACGACTCTCACAGACACCATGCTGAGCAAAAGCAGCCTGTACATATTGTATGATTCAAACTGAAGTTCAAGGACAAGCAAAACTTATTTATGGTGTCAAAAGTTAGAAGAGCAGTAACCTCTTGGAGAGGGGGGATTAGTGTGAAGAGACACAAGGAAAACTTCTGGGATGATTATATGTTGATCTGGATGCAATACGTAAAAATATACTGAGTTTTACACTTAAGCTGTGTGTTATACTTCAATTACAGGAATGAAATAGGAAAGGTAAAAAGGTTTTTTATTAAAAAAATGCTTAACCATTTAACATTTGCTCAATGATTACCACATGGAAATCAGCTGCTGACTATTTCATTAGAGGATTATTTTTTTCTGACATACGTCAGAAGGAATGCATTAACTAATGAAGTACAAAAAAGCCAGTAATTATATTTAAATATATGTGTATAAGATAACTTTCATTATCATAGAGACTCAGCTGCTCCAGGTCCTGCCGTCTAGTCCAGGACCTCATCCTATTCATGAGACTTTCCTGGGAGCCCAGGAAGGGCAAGAGCCTCACAAGCACAGCAGAGTCCACAGGAGGAAACAGAAAATGAGTGTCTCTCCTTCCAGGAGCGACCTGGGGAGCCCTGCATAGAACAGGAGATAGGATGAGATGAGAAACCAAATTGGCTGGGACAGCCCCAGCTCTTTGAATTCAGACCAGACTGTACCTCAGGATGGGCTTGGGAGGTGGAAGCAGACGGGTTTATTCACTGGGGTCTGGCCAACGCCCTGTGCTAGCCTCTGTGGAGGGCTTTCCGGCTGCCCTTCCCTTCCTGGCCCTCTGTGTTAGGACCTTTTGCTTTTAACCCCTTTAAAAACTGTTGTTCCCCCAGGAAACACAGTACGCCCTCAGGACCAATTTCCACACTAGGCCATGCCAGGCCTTCATCAAAGCCGGGGCAGAGCCTGTATCCTCCCACCTCTTCTCAATCCCTCTATCCACCAGTCCCCATTCCACTGCCAGGGTGACCTCCCAGACGAATACCTGGCCTATCTCACCCCTCTCCTGAAAATCTGTCCATGGCGCCATGAGTTTAGGATAAAATTAATACACCCTGGCATGAAATACAAGGCCCTTTATGATGTTGTTTACCTTTTGACATCTTTTCTGGGCCACTATCCCGATGTCACACCTCTCCCTTCAGCCTCAGGCAGCTCCTGGCAGCCCCTTCTCCAAACCTCCTAGGCAGGTATAGGACCTTCTTCTTGCAGCTCCTTCTCCCCAGGCAACCCCTCCACTCTGCCTGACTCTCCTTTCCTTGCTTAAAGACTTAACTCAAGTGTTACTTCCACCAAAAACTCTCTCCTGTGTAGTTCAGAACGAGGGCTCCTCCTTTATGCTTCCAAAGCCTCCTCTGTCATGAGCCCGGCAGGTGGGCAAGACTGAAATCATTTACTCATCTACTTCCACTTTATCACAAGACTGTGATCTCCTTGAGTGCAAGGGGGCCTTATTGCCATGGTCCTAGCACATAATAGATGTTGAATAAATGTAGAGTGAATGCCTCAACCCAATTTGGACCCATCATACACACATGGTGGGGCATCAGAATCTCAGCCAACATTGGGTAAATACTTAAGTGAAAGACTAGTTAAAATTCTATGTGCACAATAATGAGTGTGGGTGAGGATGTGGAGAAATTGGAACCCTCATACATTGTGATGGGAATGTAAAATGGTATGGCCACTTTGAAAACCATTTTTGTAGTTCCACAACGATTAAACATAGAGTTACCATTTAACCTAGCAATTCCACTCCTAGATATCTACCTGAGATACTTTAAAACATATATCCAGACAAAAATGTGTACATGGGGAGAGGTGGCTCACGCCTGTAATCCTAGCACTCTGGGAGGCCGAGGCGGGAGGATCTCTTGAGCTCAGGAGTTCAAGACCAGCCTGAGCAAGAGTGAGACCCTGTCTCTACTAAAAATAGAAAAACTAGCTGGGCATGGTGGCACATGCCTGTAGTCCCAGCTACGAAGGAGGCTGAGGCAAGGGAGTCTTTTGATCCCAGGAGTTTGAGGTTCCAGTGAGCTATGATGATACCACTGCACTCTAGCCTGAGTGACAGAGCCAGACCCTTTCTCAAAAAAAAAAAAAAAAAAAAAGTGTACATGATGGATGTTCAAATTCATAACAGCCAAAAATATGGAAACAATATTCAGCCATGGAGAGAAACGAAGTATGGATACATGTTCCAACAGAGATGAACTTCAAAAAACATGACAGTAAGTGAAAGAAGCCAGCTACCAAAGGCCACATTGTACAATTCCATTTCTATGAAATGTCAAGAGTAGGTAAATCTATGGAGAAAGAAAGTAGATTAGTGGTTGCCTAAGGGAAGGGAGTGATATGAGGATGACTGTTAATGGGAACAAAGTTTCCTTTTGGGGTGATTAAAATGTCCCAAAATTACATTAAGGTGATGGCTCATGATTCCCTAAATATGTTAAAAACCATTAAATTATACATTTTCAATGGGTAAACTTTATGGTATGTAAATTATATATTTGTGAACCTTTAAAAAATATAAAAATACAATCTAAAAAAATGCTATGTGCTACCTCACTGGGATTTTTAGGGTATTCACTGGCTCTGGGTTTGCTGATGTTCCTACATGGGATAATATTATAATAGTCATTATCCTAAGCTACATTTACAGAGTGTGCTCTGTGGGCATGGTACAGAACCAGATGTTACATTACGCTCTATCTTGACCACATTTCTTTGCCCTGAGAGGTAGAGGAGGGTGCCAGCTGTGCCTGTGGCCTGTGTGTGCTCTCCCTCTGCTCAGGAAACAGACTCAGCTTCACATGGCTCATCTGTGTTTCTGGACCCGACCTTCCTTTAGAGTCCCTCCTTGTTTGCACCTGTTGCAGGAAGTCAGTGGGCCTAGGGTAGGGGGAAAAGGACCCACCTGGGACAAATATCTAATTAATACAATACAAAATTTCTTTTGCTAATGGAATTGAACAATATCGACAAAAGGGATTCTGGGAAGGGGGAAGGAAAAGTGAATGAATGATAAGTATCTAAAGGGTATAAGTGTTTCTGTGAAGGGAGAGGCTGTGACCTTAAGTGTAGCTGTAGCATTTCTGAATCTTTGGTGCTGACTGTGCCATGCTATGTTTCCATTCTCTGAACCAACCTAGAAACTATCTACTGAAATCATATTGCATAGGCCTGGAAAATTATGATTATTTAATAACATGATTCATGACAAAGGCATAACATAGGGCCTGTCCATAGCAAGCGCTCAATTGATGTTAGCCATTATTGCACTTCCCAATGCAGTCAAAGGAGCCTTTAAGGCAGGTGTCCAATCCTATGGTCTAGGGCAGAGACAGAATGCTTTCCCCAAGCATCCTGAAATTCCTGGGAAAAGATTAAGGCCATGGGATTAATTCCTACCCGCCCTGTGCTCCTACACCATATAATAAAAAGATAATAATAATAATAGATAAGAGAGCAGGAGGACACTTTTGAAGATGATGGATAGGCTTATGGCATAGATTATGTGATGGTTTCAGGGGTATATTCTTATCTCCAAAATCATCAAGCTGTAGTGTATATTAATTATGTACAGCTTTTTGTATGCAATAAAAATTTAAAATAGTGTTGAATTTGAAAAAAAAAAAAAAAAAGAAAGAAACAGTGAAGACCAATAAATCAAAGAATGTATTAATATCACCAGGGAGGCTATGGTAGATAATCTCCAAAGATGGCCACCTCAATTCCTTCCCTCGCTGTGTGGCATGCAGTACCTTTCATCAAGAGGCAGAGTCTATTTCCCCTCCTCTTGAATCTAGACTGGTCTATGATTTGTTTTGACTGATACAATGCAAACGAGACCCTGCCAATTTAGACTTTTAAGAGAAGCTGGAAGCCAGAAACTGGAGGCCTGCCACAGTGTAAAAAGACTAGTCTGATTACCTTAGACCACCATGCTGTGAGGAAGCCCAAGATAGTCATGCAGTGAAGGCATATGGAGAGACCCTAAACCAGATGTTAGATGCCCCAGCCATCCCAGCTGAGGCATGGGAGTGAAAGGCCACCTTAGATATTTCAGTCCAAGCATACACCATGAAGAACGGAAGATATGCTAAGGCCAGTCAAGACTGCAGAATTGTGAGAAATAATGCAACCTTGTTGTTTTATGCCATGAAATTCTGGAATGGGTTGTTACTCAGCAAGAAGTAACAAGACAGATGCATTAAGTGGATTACAAAGACAGATGCATTAACTGGGTCACCAAAGGTGAAGAGAATGAATGCTGCTTTGTTCCTTCAGGGAACATATCAAAAGTTCATACAATCAGCCACAAGCCTAAAAGCTATAAACAAAGAAATTTATCCCTGCCAAGTACCTCCTGTGAGTTAAAACACAGGAGCTGGAGTTAAACAGGGAAAGCTGGTTTCTTTCCCCATCTGTCTTTTGACTTTCCCACAAGAGAGGCAAATGGTGGGTATTATGAACTGCATGTTAACAGCGATCATGTGGGTTAGAAGACATGGCTTCCACCTTGCGGTTGAACAGAACAGGGACAGGCAAACCCTCTCGAACCTGAGTGAAGCTTGTCCTACTCGGGGCAGCAACTAGGTAAATAAAGGATAAAGAGTCAGCAGAGGAAAGGAGGAGGCCAAAGCTCCTGGCAACCCAGAGTACCA
Source organism: Eulemur rufifrons (assembly GCF_041146395.1). Lineage (NCBI taxonomy): Eukaryota > Metazoa > Chordata > Mammalia > Primates > Lemuridae > Eulemur > Eulemur rufifrons. The sequence continues at coordinate 44,284,671 of NC_090991.1, forward strand.
GGAAACAAAGAACCCAGTGAACAGAGCAGGGTGGGCAGGCACCAGAGTTAGGGAAATAAAATGACAAACCAGGGTCATGCCCTTCAGATCCTGTACAGGGTGCCTGAGCAGGAGGCCTGCAGATGGCCATGCCCCACACTGCCATCCCTGACTCATGGCTTGTTTCTGCAGCCAACAACCGCCAAGTTTGAAATGGTACCTGTTCCAGAATCTTCATGTACATTCCAGGTCCACACTCCTCAAGAGTAAAATAAGACTCTGCAATATTAAAAATGAAGCACTGGCAGATTGCATTTCCAAAGCGATTGAGACTTGTGGGGCCTTATAGCAAACTTTGGAGTGAGACTGGAAAAGCACTGCTTGCATAGCACGAACCATGCAGATGCTTAAATCAACGTGTGGCTCTTGATCACGCCACAAAATTATAAAATTATATCAGGCTATTGCTATTATATCAGGCTATTGGGAAAAAGCTAGATGGGAATGAGAAGTACACTGTATTTTCAAGATTCCAGAATAGAATTTTTAGGCTGAAAGTGATAATTTGGTTTTATGTCCTCAATTTTAGATAAGGATGCTGAGGCCTGAGAGAAGTGAAATATTTTGCTCCCTAATCACAGGCTGTTGGTAACAGGGCTGGGACTAGAATCCCAGCCTCCCCTAATTCTAGCCCAATGTTCTTTCCACTACATTTGCTTTTAATATTAAACAGCAAAAGGGTGTTTTTTGTGATAGCCAGATGCCAAAGAAGCAATTAACAATTGGGCTTTTTATGGCAACAGCGTGTCAATTTTTTTGCAGTCTGGTGTCATATCTACAGCTGTTGATTTCATCTAGTTGATCTCAAACATGGCCTATAATTAGGGATTCACTTTCAAAAAGCTGGAGGGAGGTATGGGAGAAGGATTTACCAGAGGACTCCTTTAATCAAAACTCAAGATCAGAAATGAACATCCAGCTGAATGCTTTTGAATGAAGCTGGGCCCAAAAAAGGAGGGGTGGGGGGAAAAAAACCGAACCACCAGGTCTTATCTGAAATATTCTGGTCCTGCAAACTTCTCTTTTCTCAGTCTATCTCCTCCCCAACAACTCTCCTCCCCACAACCTCCCAATAGCCATTCCTCTTGCAATCACTATCTTCAACTCTTATTTTCTCACTTGGGTTTGTGAACATAAGCATCTAAATTGCCCCATTCACAAATCACTTGACCTTTTTTACAACCTTTAAAAAAAATATATGTATATATATTTCTGATTTGTGTCTCTGCAGCTTCTGTAGTAGTTTGGTACTGATTCAAATTCTGCTATAGCACTTATATCATTCTTTGTAAAAGAACAGCATTGTTTTATGTTTTAAACTTTCATTTCCAGGTTTTCTTATTTTAAAATGAGGTTTATAAACCTCAACCTTTATCCCCAATGTTACAAGTCCCCTGGGGCTTTCCACATGTTGTTTTTCAAGGGTTGGCCTATTATAAAATGTCATAAAGCTTGACTTTAGTGTGATTGAGAGTTTATGTGTCTTGAAACTCCTGCTGGATCCCAACCTGGAGCAATCAGAAAATACGATGAAAGTTCTCTGCAGTGGGTTAAAGGGTGACCCGCAAAAAGGTATGTCCAAGTCCTCACCCCCAGTATTTAAGAATGTGATCTTATTTGGGAAAAAAGGTCTTTGCAGATGTCATTAAATTAAGGATCTCTAGATGAGATCATCCTGGACTAAGTGGGAAGAACCTAGACTCAATGACAAGTGTTCTTACAAGAGACAGAAGAGAAGACACACAGAGGGGAAGGTCACGTGAGGACAGAGGCAGAGACTGGAGTGATGCAGCCACAAACCAAGGAATCCTGGAGCCATCAGAAGCTGGAAGATAGAAAGGAGGATTGTTCCCTAGAGCCTCACCTTGATTTCAGACTCTGACCCCCAGAACTGTGAGAGAAATGTCTGGGGATGAGCAGCAAACCCTCAGTGCTCTGATCTAATTGACCTTGGGTGGAGTCTGGACACTCAGCGGTTCAAAAGCTCCCCAAGTGATCTGAATATACAGCCAAGATTCAACCACTGCTGTAAAGTACAAATATTACCTCCATATTCTAGAAGAGGAACCTGAAACTCAGAAATGATCAACAACTTCTCCACAGTCCTCCCAGACCAGGGCTCCCAACCTGCTGCGGTCTGAATATTTGTGTCCCTTCTTCCCCAATTCACTTGTTGAAATCACTTATGTGCTGGGATTAGGAGGTGGGGCCTTTGGGAGGTGATGAGTGCCCTGATAAAAGAGACTCCAGAGAGCTCCTTCATGCCCTCTGCCATGTGAGGACACAGCGAGAAGGTGCCATCTATGAACCAGGAGACAGGTCCTCGCCAGACACCGAATCCGTCAACACTTTGATCTCGGACTTTCCAGCCTCCAGGACTGTGAGAGATCAACATGTGTTGTTGATAAGCCACCCGGCGTATGGTATTACTCGCCCAGTATTCTGTTATAGCTGCCTGAATAGACTATGAGACAGCCCCTATACCATGGAGACAGGACATTCTTGTCTGGAATTCTGGCACAATCTCTCAGAGGAGAGCTTCAGTATCCCCCATCTGTAGAATGGTGTTAATAGCTCCCTTTGGGATTGTGCAAGGCTTAAATTGGATAATGTAGGCAAAGTCCCCTGCCCAGCCTGGCACATAGAAGGTGCATGTCGCACAGGAGACAGCCCAAAGTGATGATCATGATACAAAAACACCCTTCGAGGTACCGTAATACAGTTTCTTCAAATCTCATTAAGCTCCTCAGAAGAAGGCAGCAGGAATATCCCAGGGGCTGTGGGATTACTATGAGTTAATTGTTATCCCATAGTCAAATGTACAGAAAAATGCTGATAATCTCAAATAAAAATATGACTAAGCAACAGCATGCAGGTTTCCTTGTGTGAATGAAAGGCTGGGTGCTGGGTGGGTGTTTCCATTTTCTGGAAGCTGTCACCTGCCAGTGTCCATAAGTATGGTGGTTGAAGAAATTTCAAGACAAGGGTTCTTGTTTGTTGGACACTATGACAAAGTTCTGGGCCTGGGACAGGTGATAGTCTTCAATCCTCAGAACCAATTTCTTTCCCTCTTTCTTTTATGTTTCAGAGGCAGGAACACTGTTCCAGGTTGACAAAATCAGACAGCAAAGCAGAGTGCCCCAACTGTAGGCTGCTCCCTTAAGGGATTTCACCTGGGGACCTCTCGCACCACATGGTCCCAGCCAAGCAAGGAGCTCCCCTAGCACACTGGCAGGATGGTCAGTCTCAAAGCCAGAAATGCTTCGAGCATCTTAAAGGTGACCTACAAGCTTTCCTTTTGAGAGCCATGCACGGGTATATGTTATCCTTCCCTTCCAGTAATCTTCCAAGTGAGGCTGGGGCTCTTTCCCCTTAATGGGGACCCTGAGATTATTCGTCTCCTAGGACTGCTGTAACAAAGTCTCACAGACTAGTGGCTTAGAAAGCAGAAATTTATTTTCTCACAGTTCTGGAGGCTGGAAGTCCAAAATGAAGGTGTTGGCAGGGTTGGTTCCTGCTGAGGGCTGTGAGAAAAAAATCTGTCCCAGGACTCTTTCCCAGCATCTGGAGTTTGCTGGCAATCCTTGGTGCTCCTTGGCTTGTAGACGTATCACTCTGGGTGACCGCATGGCATTCTCGCTGTGTGTCTTCATGGTGTCTTCCCTCTGTGCTTGTCTGTGTCTGTGCCCAAATGTCCCCTTCTGATGAGGATGCCTGTCATATTGGATTAGGGCCCACCCTAATGACCTCATTTTAACTTGATAATCTTTGTAAAGACCCTATTCCAAATAAGTTCACATTCTGAGGTACTGGGGCTTAGGACTTCCACATTTCTTCAGGGGTGGGAGGGTACCGCTAAACCCATAACACGAGTCAGAGATGTTTCACAAGGCAACTCTTCCAGATTCCCCAGTTACTCTTCCAACTGCTCACTCACTTGGTCACAGAGCCCCGAACTCCAGTAGTTGCAGCTGGGTGTGCTGAGTGACGTGGAAGTTCTCTGAAAGCAATGCTCTTGCCTCCAGGGCCCTGCCCAGTAGCCCAGCAGCTGGCTGGCAGGAACGTGTGGGGCTGAAGTGCCTCTGGCTGGGGGTTTATAAATCCATCCACGATGAGGTCTCTGGCTCCGGCTGCTGCTCATCGTCTCCAGGCTTGGCAGATGGCAAATTGGACCCTTGTAGTTAAAGCCCATCTGTATGGAGGGGGCTGATCTGGGGCTGGGGCTGTTCCCCTAGGGCCAGATGCACTCGGCTGGCCACCCTTCCCTTCTGCACATCTTTAGAAGGCTTCTCCTCCATAGGGTCAGCACGCCTGCAGACCTCATGCATCTTGCACTTGGACAAGGCAGAATAAGGTGATACCAAGGGCTTCTTCATTAGTGCAGCCCATGTGAAACTGGGTCCTTGTTTTGGATAGAATCAGTCTCCCACCTGGAAGGTGCAAGAAGAAGCCCACAGGGGATCTTGGTCCAGCTGGAGCCGAGCTTGCATCTCAGATGTAATAATTTTAGCTTATGTTCATTGAGATATAAAGTCACCATGATTAATTACACTTTCAATTTGAGCCACAAAGGACAATAACCAGCAGGGGCTTGCCCTGTTAATTGAAATGAGAAGTTTTTGATAAATGCTAAATGAAAAAAGGCTGAGCAGGAACCCCAGCCAGGAATGCTACATTATGTAACTATAATGCTTAGCCCTAAGATAGGGATGAACGAACAACACATATCACATGTCAGATTTTTTCCTGCATTCTGGAACTTCTGAAGATTCCAAGGCGTTACAAATATTATTATCAGTCCCTGCCAATGAATGACTGTTTCAACCAGGTAAAATTTAGCCCTGAATTTAGTATAGGATTTCTTGAGCTTGAATCCTAAGAGGGATACCTGTAAAAACTAGGACGCTTTCAAAGAAGCTAGTCCCAAAAGACCACATATTAAGTGAACGCATTCATATGGAATGTCCAGAATAGGGAAATCTATGGAGACACAAAGTAGATTAGTGGTTGTCTAGGGTTGGGGTGAGAGGGTAGAGAGGTGATAGCTAAAGCCTGTGGGGTTTCTTTTTAGGTTGATGAAACGTTTTAAATTTGATTGTGGTCATGGTTGGACATATGTGTGAATACGCTAAAATGCATTGAACTGTATACTCAAAATGGGTGAATTGTATGGTATGTGATCTATATCTCTGTAAAGTTATTTAAAAAAAAAAAACAAAAACTAAGGAGCTTTCAGAGTGTGGAGAACTGACCTAAAACTTTACTTAAAAGGTCAAACACTAAGCATCCGCTTAAAGAAAAAAAAGCCTTAAATGCAAATCATGGCCAGAAACAGCCAATTCTTGCTTTGTTAGCAGTTAATACCTAAAGTGCTATTTTTAAAGCATTTGCTCTTGGCACTAGCCTGTACCACAAACACTGAGCGGTTTGTGCTATTCCCTTGCAAAGTGACTCTATTAAGGGAGTTTGACTCATAAGGTGCGTGTGACATATAGAAAGGCTGAGAAAAAGGTGGTTGTGGTGAGGGGAGTGTTTCCGTGTGTGTGTTTTGTGCCCTTCTCAGTTATAACTTAGTGGCAGAAATGCTCGAAACTCACTCTTTTAAAAGAAGGAGCATGAAAATTGGAAATTTGAGCACACACCACAAAATCATTTAATAGTCTGTGGTTTCTAGCCCTGACAATGACCACTGTTGATGCCTTGTAGGGGCTGGGAAGAAGAATAAGGCAAGAGAAGCCCAAGAGAGGTGGTCAGAGAATCTCAAGGATGGAAGGAGGGAAAAATACTCACATGAGCCAATGTTTATTAGGTGCTCGCCTGTGTCAAATACCTTAGACACATTCTCTCATTTAGTCCTTGTGGTATAATAAGAAATATATTGGCTATCTCTCACTGCTTCCAGACACAAGGCTCCTTAAAACCGTTGGAATTTCCTGAATGATTGGAGTGTCTTTAGTACTTCATAACTAGATAGCTCAGGATGGAGCTGGTCACCAGGAAGACCAAAGTGATTGGAAATTTCAGCCTGACCTGCTGACCTCTGGGAAGGGGTGGGGAGCTGGAGGGAGGGTGGCACACCCAGGGAAGGTATGGAAGGCTCCCACCCCCAAAACCTTGCCTTATGCCTCTCTTCCATTTGCCTAGTCCTGAGTCATATCCTTTATAATAAACTGGTAAATGTAAGTACACGTTTTCCTGAGTGCTGTGAGCCTTTCCAGCAAATCATTGAGCCTGAGGAAGGAGTTGTGGGAACCCCTGATTCACAGCTGGTTAGTGAGAAGCGGGGGGCAGTCTCGTGGGACTGCACCGGTTAACTTCTGGGATCTGATGCTCATTCCAGGTAAATAGTATCACAATTGAATTGTTGGACACATAGCTGGTGTTGGAGAATTGGAGAATTGGTTAGTGTCATAGAAAACACCCCAGAATTTTCCTCCCAGCAAAGCCATAAAGTAGTACCCCATGATCTCCATTTTGTACAGTGCCCAAGTGGTGCCCCCATCCTATTCCCAGGCTCATACTCCCATGGTTTCATCTCGGCCCCAGCCATGGCCTCCTTCTAAAGCCTCTTCCTTCAGAAATCTCCAGATGGGCAGTAGGCACAATCTCTATGTTCCTCTACAAGCCTCTGGGGACACTTGTTAGTCTCACTCCAGTCTTGTAGGATGGCAGCGCTGAGGGTGGGTCCGCATGTTCCCAGCTCAGCAAATAGACTTTTTGCAGATGCCCCAGTTTCTGCAGTTTGATTCTCTCAGAACACTCCTGTCACATGGCTTTGGGGTTGAGCAAGAAATGTATCCCCAATGGCTGTGAGAACTCCCCTCCTCCCTCTCCATATATGGCCTAGGAAGGGGGAAGAGGTGGGTGACCAGAGCTGCAGTGAGAGGGCCATCTGGGCCACCTCCTGCTGGGGGAGCACTTGGCCTCAGTGATCAGCAGCTGCCTGTAGAATGTGGAGTCCTAGCTCCTCTTTGTCCCCTGCTTTGGGCCTGGTTCCCAATTCCCGAGCAACAAGAGATGTCTCCCTAACATCCTGTTACATAACGCTAACCTGTTCCTTTTGGCACTCCAGCTATATTTCAAGATCAATAAGGGTATTCAAGGGCACACTGGAGAGGACCCCACCTTACCACATGTGACAGTGACAGGCCAGGAACCCGCTCTCCAAATAGCCTGTGTGCCAAGCTCCTCCCATAAAGGAAGCTTATTAGAATCTGGCTCGGTTTGCAGCCTTTGAACTGGGATTGCCTTTTGTGCAACTGTTCCTACCCACTCTGATTTTAGCAGTGCTCTTTAGACACAGGCCGTGAAGAAGCATTAATAGCCTGGATTCCTGCCAAGGATATATAGTTTGGCCCATAGACTGCTTAAATTTATTAAATCAAAAGCTGATAATAACTGACAAATATTCTTGATGAGTTGCAACATGGCAACAGTGATCAGCACTGGATTAACTGTCCCTAAATCTAGCTTGCTTCTCATCTAATGTATTATTTTGGGAAACTTGGACCTCCCACTTGTTGAACAGAAACGGGGATAGAGATGTTCAATAAGCCAATCAGTCTGTCATTTGAAGGCAAGAAAGGATTTCCATTTTTACAGCTTGGTTAGATTTCAAATTTGTTTGAGTTTTAGAACTCATTTTGTTTTTCCAAATGTACTATGACTTGGAATCCTAATATATAAAGCAGGTAAAAGCCACGAGTGGATTCCTCAGGCTGTTTCAACCTTCACTGTTTGACACAATATATTTCCTTGTTTACCATGCCTAGGAGCACCTTTGTGGGGCCCTAAGTTCTGTGGAGCAGAACGGAGGCTTTGGAATGAAATAGACACCCCCGGGTTTGAATTTCTGCTCCAGCAACTACTGTGTAAATCTGGGCAAGTTCTTTAAAATTCTAAGACTATTGTGGGGATGATAAAATGAGAAAAGGAATATTTCCCAAATTAGGGTCTGTGGGTGGTGGATGTGTTCTTTGGGGACTATGACTTTTTTTTTTCTTTTTAAAAATGGGTTCTTGTAGAATGGTTAGTTTTAATTTTTTGTTTTTTATAGACCCAAGCTAGCTTTGGCCAATCCACTATCTTCTGGAATGTTTGCAAAGGGGACATCTTCCCTAAAAGATGGGGAGTGGAGCTCTATCAGATCAGGGGACCAAGGCACTGGAAAGGCCATTCCTCCTGTTTGCCCTGGTTTTCCCTAAGATCCCCCATTCACACAGAGAGATCTGGGGTTAGCGAGATCCACTGCAGGAGGAAACTCTCTCTCACAGTGGTTCTCAAAGACAACAGTTGTTTGTGCCTCCAGCTTTACCTGGAGGAGCCAGCTTGGTGTGGGGGAAGCACAATGTTTGGGGTTCAAATCCAGGCTTCCTGAAACTTCCAGCAAGTTACTTAGAGATTCTCTGAGCCTCAGTTTCCTTATTTGTATAATGGAGACAATATTTATTCTATCAGATTGTTAGGATTAAATGAGGTAACTGAATAAAACAACTTGATGGCATTTATTTTTCTCAGAAGTTAGTTTCTGACCCTCTAAAACCAGGTTAAGCAATTCTGTAAGAAATTCATTGAAAATTCTAAGGCCCAAGTTAATGAACTAGTAATTGTATGTCTTTCTCTGGGCCCCTCAACGATAAAAGATGAAGACAAGCACTTAATAACACCTATTCTTTCCTGGATATTTTTGGCACAGTAGCTGAACAGTTGTACTTGAAGTCTGAATAAATAGAAGTAGAGAAGAGACTCAGTCAGGGCTTATTTCTCAAGGGAAAAAACACCACTTCCAACATTACAGATTCATAGCTATAGATTCTTACAGGGCTACATAAAGAAAGTGCTTGGATGAGACTTAGCCAGAGGACCTGGTGGACACCTATTAGAGCCTTTGGAGGAAATAAACTTAGACGAGGGTCAATCTGAAGCCACCTCCAACTCAGAAGCAACTTAGGAGAAATATTGCACAAATGTCTATTATAATTAATGCTAGTAGCTGGCAAGGAAGAGGTTGGCCCTGACTCCACAGATGGTATCAGATTCCCAACATACGGAATGAAATTCAAAGGCATTGACCCCTCCCTCAGTAGGGGAATGGGCAGTCTTCCAGGCTTACATTGCTATTTCTGTTCCCCCCACCTCCAAATTAAGTAACAATAAAGTGGTTTAAAAACTTGAACACAGTAAGTGGAGCTCTTTTTGGCAAAACGTTCCTACCTAGACTGGATAAAAGATATGACAAGATATTGTTCCATTGGCCCTTGGGTAACCAGACTGGGCCTCCTAAGCCCAGGGGTTGGTCATCTTGACCGGGAGCTCACCCTCAATTTGCTAATCAAAACTGATCACTTTTGCACTGGGCGTGGTGGCTCACACCTGAAATCCTAGTACTTTGGGAGGCCAAGTCGGGAGGATTGCTTGAGGCCAGGAGTTTGAGACCAGCCTGAGTAAGAGCGAGACCCCATCTCTACCAAAAATAAGAAAAACTAGTTGGGTGTGGTGGCACGCACCTGTAGTCCCAGCTACTCAGGAGGCTGAGGCAGGAGGATCACTTAAGCCCAGGAATTTGAGACTGCAGTGAGCTATGACTGGACCACTGAACTCCAGTCTGGGTGGAGAGACCCTGCCTCAAAAAGAAAAAAAGACAAACAAAAAACCCTGATCGTTTTCTACATGTCATGGCATGGAAAACGTTAGGAAGCTCTGCTATGAGGTCGTTTCTCCAAACCTGGTGCATTTATACACGGATTCCTGGGTCCCGTCCTAGTGAGTCTGGTTGGGTTGGTCTAACATGGGCCCAGGTAGCTTCATTTTTTAAAAGCTCCCGGGTGATTCTCACCTGACTTGGGAACTCTGCTCTAAGGCCAAGAAGTTCTGGTGTTTTACTTCCATAAGACTAAAAATAGCAGGGGCTGATGCAGCTGGCTCAAGTCCTGAGCAACTTGTGGACTCATTGCCTGTCTTCTTGGAAGTGCAGAGGGAGGTTCTCTGTGGGATAGAACTGAAGAAGAGCTTGGTTATATCTGTTCACTCCTGGCTGAGAGCAAGGCCCCTGGGCTACTGCTTCCTTCTCCGAAAGTCTTCAATGTTATTTTTCTAAAATATACCTGGTAAGAAAGCTCATGGCAGACAGTGATGGAATGCCAAAACTGCCTGGGGTACCACCCCGGGACTCCAGGACCACAGATTGCCCAAACTTGGCACAACAAACTAAGAATATAACTTCTAAGGTTTCTTAGAGGTGAAGTATCAGAAAGATACATGCCATTTGGAATCCAGGTTATACAGTAACAGAAATAATAATATTTTTTTGGAAAAGTCTCAGCAGTACAAATAGCTTTAATTTCTGAAGATCTTCCTGAGCCTGCGGAGGATTCTGTGATCCTGAGAGCTGGAGTTATTGGAATCATACCTCTGCTCCACTCATGCCAACAGGTGAAAAGTAACAAGCAAACAAACTCCCATGATGCTACTCATGGCAGCCACCTTCAAAGACACGTGGTTTTCACTGAGCCGCTGTTCCTGCAACCCATTTGCAGAGCTCAATGCCAGAGTCAAAACAGGGAGATGGGAACATTTATTAAATGCTTACTATGTGCCAGGGACTGTGCTAGTCATTTTCCATGCCTTGCCTTGTCTTGCCTTTGACATCATCTCATCTCAATCTCATCTCTCCATCCATCCATTCTTGTGAAGGGGGGAAGGAATTCAGGTACAGAATTGATGATGATGAGGTGCAGTGGCTGTGATCACCTGGGAGGCCTCCAGAGCTAGGGACTTCTCCTTTCATGGTAGGGCTGAGTCATCTAGACATGGAAGACATGGGCTGGGAAGCCTGATTCCTAGGTTCTAGAGGTTTTCTTTTGCACAGATTCCTCTATGACAAGCCCGATTGCTTCTCCCTTCTGTAAATGTTTTGCTTGGATGAATTCTTCCCTCCCTGGTCTGGTCCTTTGGGGCAGGGAGCCATTTCCCCAACGGTTCTTTCTATTCAATGACCCAATGACATAATCAGCACTTCCATTCCTGGCAGAGACCTAGAATCTCTGGTTTTGATCTGGCATTTAGGAATTTTGTATGCCTTGATTTTGTTTGACCTACTTGGTCTGGTATTTCACTTCCAAATCCAATTAGTAAGACTTGCAACTGCTGCTCTGGACACCATGGGTTCTGCAGGACCTCATTCATGTGAATTACTGCAGCTGTTTAAACGGTTTTGCTTTTTTTTTTTTTCCCATGAAAAATTAAAAAACAAAAACCCTTCCTCTAGGATGGAGTTGGTAACTATCATTTCTGTAGTACTCCCAGTCAAAATTGGCTTTGTTCAAAACACTGAGGCAGCTCCACATTATTAGGCCAAGAGAACAGCAGTGGTTTGTAAAATCATCACTAGGCATGGTACTTCAGCAAGATGTGGTGTCACAGCTTTCTTGGATTTGGAAGGAATGAGGTCTGAAAGAGAACACCTAATTGTTTCTTGGGAAGTGAGCTGCCAATAATTGGTGTGAAAACAATGCAACCAGGGTGACTGAGGTCTGGACTACTGTTTAATGCCTTTTTATTTCCAAATATCTCTGTTCATTAACAAAATATTACTGTCATCAAGATGGCTGAGGGCAATCTGTTCATGATGAAAGGGGGTAGCAGAAGAGGGAGGGAAGTAGGTTGGTGGATTTGGAGGGCCCTAAACCTCGTGGCATCCAGGAGCCTGCCCCTCTGGTGAGGTCAGAAATGGAGTCCCCTTGCAGGGTTGTGGGTGAGCCCTGCTTTGAACAACCTCTGCCACCGGCAGAATAAAGTCCAAGTTTGTTGGCTCTGCATTCAAGGTTTTTCCCCATGTGTCAGTTACTCACTGATCCCTGACTAAGCATTGAGGTTCCCCACCCTTTTCCCCATCCACTACATCACCCTTTCAGTCTCACTCATCTTCCAACTTTAGTTTGCCCCCATCAAACTGTGTGTTGGACAGTAATTTAAGGTAGCTCCAGGGTAGGGGCAATTTGGCTCTATCTAGAAAGATTCAAACCCACACACCCATTGATACAATTTCACGTTTAGAATTTATTCTATGGAAACAAGCCAGGTGTGGTGGCACATGCCCATAGTCCCAGCTACTTGGGAGGCTGAGGCGGGAGGATCGCTTGAGCCCAGGAGTTCAAGGCTGCCGTGAGCTATGATCATGCCATTGTACTCTAGCCTGGGTGACAGAGTGAGACCTTGTCTTTAAAAAAATTTTTTTTTTAAAAGAATTTATTTTATAGAAACATTAGAACAATACCCAAAAGAATGGAAACACCCTAAATGCCTACCAAACAGATAATGGTAAACATACGGCATCACTGTACACTGGCACATTACAGAGCCATTTAACACCTGCCGAGGGGTGTGTGCTGTCACAGAAAGATGGTGAGCTTATGTTATCAGTGAAATAATGCATGTTGCAAAGTGGTGTGCATAGTATGAGCTCTGTTTTAGAAAAATACTGCTATTTATGCATTATGTGTAAGTATAAACAGCAACTTTAACAGCAGCTGTCTCCATGAGAAGGGATCACAGGAGTTTTGCTCTATGTTTTGTATTTATTTATCATGTTGGAATTATTTTTATGAGGATCACATGTTAATTTGTGAGCAAATAGAAAGATAAACCTTTCTTTAAAAAATAAAGGCCCAGCTCAGATTCCACATCCCCTGTAAAGCCTACCCTGACTTGTCCTGTCTACACAGCTGCCCCTCCTTGGAATCCTATGGTGATAGCTGTGTGGACGAGTTGTAGGAGAGTAGATCATGCCTGGCTGCGTGAACGCATTTCTCCTGTACTGCCATTTAGCTGTTTGTGTTATTCTACCATATTCCCCCCAACTAGACCGTGAGCTTCTTAAAGGTGAGCAGTGTCTTGCTTTTCATTTTACCCCTGCAGCCTTCCACTCAATGCCTTGCATGGAGTCTTCATACAGGAAATGTTCTCGAAGATTAGAGAAATGGTAGAGATTTTTTCCAGCTTTCCTGGGTTAATGCCTTCCTGGTCAGGCTGACTAGACCCCTGCTCCCAAATGGAGGAAGCCACTCAAACATCTCCTAAGTCTCCCACTGGGTCTAAGACCATTGCCTTTGTTGCTGTGACCCTGGAGAGATTTACAAGTTGGACCACATCCAACTTGCAAAGGGGGTGGAGCAAGGGGAAAAAGAAAAAGAAAAAGAAAACCAGTTTCCCAGGAGATTGCACAGACTCTCCCTGTACACACAGGAGGGTGTTTGTGATGACACCACAGGTATCACGCTGCTCTGCCCTGGGGCCCCCAGAGAGGAGGCCCCTTGGAAAATAGCATCTGTGCTGTTGCTCCAGCTCCCAAGGAAGCAGGTGAGAGAGGCTGCGCTGAGAAACATTCTCTTTCTCCCTCTGATCTATGGCTCTGGTTTTCCCTCTGATCTATGGCTCTGGCCCAGGCCAGCGTGCCACCACCAAGCACTTCCCTCTCAATTTCTAACAGCACTAATGTCATCCAGACCCTGCGAAGGGAGAAGGTGCAGGTTTTCCACTCCCTGTTTTAGAGGCTCCCACCAGGGACCACTTTGGCAACGGAGATTTATTCTCTTCTCCCCACGCCGTGGTGTAGTCAGTCCTCTTACTTTCCAAGAAGCATGCAGGCCCCAGGAAGTTGGAACCCATCACCAAACAGCTGCGCTACTCTCAAAAAGAAACAGATGGATGGAGGGGAAGGGGAAAAAATGACAATAACGACACAACAAACTGAACTTAACAATGTACCCCAGCATGAGGCTGCTGTGTTAACCCTGGCCATTTGGAGATAATTGGAAATCTTTACCACTGTCGACTACCAAGATGTAGATCAGAACGAAAGTATTTTTAATTCGAGGGAGCCGAGTGGTTTGGACGAAGCTCTTTGTACTGAAGGGTACAGCTAAGTAGGACAATATTTACTCGTTTGGTCTCTCTGTTCCCTTTCTGGGGGCCCGTTGTACTTAGCAAACAGCACTTAATCTCTTACCGTTGACAGTTATTGGAAAAGCTAGATGTATTTCTCTTTGTTCCGTTCTCTCTCCCTTAATAGAGAATTCAATGGATATTTAGATAGGTGTGACCAGTGAACTGCCTGCCAAGGATTTCTTGATCCAAGAAGACTGTAATCCAGAGACCTGGAGGTTTAGTCTCCTAACTCAAGGGGAAAGTTCTAGATTAAATTCTGTCTAAAAATTCCCTTAGCACCATTAACCATAGTACCATGTCAGGGGTCCATGTTTCTAGGACAGACTCATGTTACTCTTCCTTCTTGTTGCTACAAATTCAAAACATTGCAAATTTCCCCACTGAAATTACTTTGCTCTATTTTGTTCCTGGTAAGATGGTGCCTCCTTTACATCCTCCAAAATGAAGGAGGAGAGAAATTTCTTTTAACTGTAAAAAGATCAAGTTCAAAAGGCAGTAGAGGGTAAGCCCTTTGAGGGCCGACATGATCTTTTCTTTGCATCCTCAATGCTGAACACAGAGCCTGGCACACAGTAGGCACTTAATAAATGCTAACTAAAGAAATTCATTAATGAGTCTTGCTACTAATGAGTTTTATTATACTAAGTTTCCTTTCTTTGGATTGGTCTACATGAGGGTTTCTTGATCTAGTTACTTGACATTTTGGGCTGGATAATTCTCTGTCATGATGCACTGGAGGATGTTCAGCAGCATCCCTGACCTCTACCCGCCAGATGCCACATCACATCCCCACTCCCACTTTCGACAATCAAAAATGTCTCCAGATGTTGCCAGATGTCTCACTGGGACAAACTTGCCTCTAACTGAGAACCACTGGGCTAGAGACTCCTTTGCTATTCATTTACATAAATCAATGAAGATTAAAAAAACAAGGCACACACACAAAAAGTCCTGTACTTCTAAACTTTCTCCACTACAGAATACATTTCATTTTTCATTTCCCCCTTTGTACTGACGATTTAGAAGCTGCACATTTATGTCTCTGGACATAAAAAGCTACTCATTTATGTCTCTGGGAGAGCTGCAGGTGGCAGCCCCTGGGAGGCCAATAAAGATGCCACTTTTCCTCTGGTCACTTCCCATCTTATAATGGAAACCAAAACTCATGAACAGCTACAGCAAATCAGGGAGGAAGAATACTGGACTTGATAATTAGCCAACACTCTTGGAAATTCTTCAGGCTGAACTAGTCCTGCAGGCTGGATGTTGAGATGTGTTCTTGAACCGCCGCCCCTCCCCCCCAAACTGTCAACTCAGCTTTGCGGGTGTGGCCTTGCTGCCTGTGGCCTCTGCAGGCATGCTACGACTTAGACTTATCGTGTGGAGTTCCTCATTCCTCCACTGGGATCTTCACCTTGAAATCTTGGCAGAGCATCAAAGAGTCAGGATGAAAATCTTGGCAGAAGCAAGAAGCCACGTATCCACCACATAACAAGCACAACCTGCTCAGATTCTGGCTTCATCCCCTTTGCTGCTTTGGTGGTGCTGACGGTTGCTGTCTGTGTGACTCGTTGCAAACAGCTTTACGACTCTCAAGGGTGCAGGGTCTTGGTGGTCTGTGTTTACTAATGGAAGCACTCTCTCTGCCTAAGAAATCACATTGATTTTTTCCCTCCACAATACAGCACTGCCCTGCAGAGTCTGCCAGTGAATATGAGAACAAAACTTGAAGCTTAGAAGCTCTTGACAACTGAAGCTCAGGTCCTTGATTTGGGTAGAAAAATAGTAGTGCTGCAAAAATGTGAATAAGGAGGGCACTGGGCTGGGCTATCAGCTGATCCTAAATCTCCGAAGCATCCTCCTGAATCCTTGGTCAGTGGTGGCATGAGGGCTGCCAGGCAGAGGGCACCCAGTGGAAAATTCCTAGCCCTGGTCACCTTTGTCAGAGAGGCAGTCTTGACTGTGTGCCTTGGAGGTTTCCAGGGAGAAATGGAAAAAGAAAAGAAAGTGCTTCAATTCCCTGCTTCGACCAGGCAGTGTGTGTGATAGTAGCTGGGTGAAGAGGAATGACCCAGATAACCCCGGTCTGGATTCATCAGCATCAAAAAATCTCAGAACAGATTCAGCCCATCAGCACTCCGGCTGTATCCACAGAGAGAGCGTTCCCATTTATGATGCTGACACAGGCAACTAACAAAGATGGATTGGAAGAAAAGGCCCACAAAGCTGTATGTTTTAGACTAAAAAGAAAAAAAGGAACTCTGATTCACAACTGCTAGCTTAATGGCAACAAATTCGTTTTCTTTGATAGCACTGGCTCTGAAATTGTCACTGCTGGAAGGAAAAAACAAAGCTCCTTGCTCATTCATTCAACAACTGTTGAGTGAGCACTTGCTAAGAGCTGGTGCTCTAGCAGCAGCTGGAGAAGACGCAGCTCTTGTCTTTGTGGAGCTCACGACATAGCTATGAGCTAGCATGATCTAGCATGAACTTTGCGGCCTCCAGACCTGCCCTGGGTGGAGGAGTAGCGTGCCCAGGAAAGCTCACAGAGGGAAGTCACGTGTGAGTTGAACTCTAAAGGAGGAGCCGTGAAGGGTTTTAAGCAGAGAACAAGATCAGCTTTCATTTTAGTTGGAAACTCTTGTGGTGGGGAGGAGAGTGTTAATTATTTACAGAGTGTGGAGTAGAAACCTGTCTGGAAAAGGTTTGCCTTCTTAATTGGTTGTTTCTCTTATTCTCAGTCCCTGGCATGACGGTAGACACAACCACCAAAATAGCCCAGGAAACTCACCCCTCTCCCTTTGGGTGTGTTCCGACTGCAGTCTGGATTCTGGGTGTCGAATGGTGGTGGGGTTGGGGCTGCAAGGGAGTCCCCCCGGGACATAGTTTGCCTAAGCTATTACCGCAGGCTCTTGAGATGACAGCTGTAGCCCTTTGTGGTCTAACTTCCAGGTCTACGGAGAAAGAATTCTGTCTGCAACACAGACCAGAGGAGCCTCTGGGAGCCAGTATTTGACGAAGAATGTGCAGGGCTGAGCCCTATGGGGCCCTTTTTTCCATATACATTAAGTAACCCTAAGACTCCAGGACAGGCAAAGGGTGGCTTTGAGTGTGACAGCCGAATCCAGAGTGCCATTCATCCTCAGTAACCTCTTCCTCTAGAATAAGGTTTCCCAGCCTCCGCACTAGTGACATCCTAGGCCAGATCATCCTTTGGCATGCGGGGTTGTCCTGTGTTTTACAGGACGTTTAGCAGCAGCCCTGGTCTCTACCCACTAGATACCAGTAGCACTTCCCCCATGTTGTGACAACCAGAAATGTCTCCAGACATTGCCAAGCACCCTTGGGAGGCCAAATCGCCCCCAGTTGAGAACTGCTCTAGAGGACAGTTTTCCATTCTTTTCTCACTCGATCTCTCAGTAGCATTCAGCACAACTGATCACTCTCTTCCTCTTGAAACTTGCATACCTTGGTTCATTCCCCTCGTCTTCCTCCTCTCTTACCAATTCCTTGTGGACTCCTGACGCCTCCCCACCCTCTGCCTGGTCTCCAAACACTGCCACCGTTAAGGCTCAGACCTCAGCCATTTTCCTATTTACATTTTGTGCTTTCTTCCTCTCTTCTGTCTCCAGGATTTAAAAATCTCCTGTTCCCTAAATACTCCCAAATTTGTCTCCAGCCTGTATCTCTCACCTAAGCTCCAGATCCACTTGTATTTGTTCTAGATGCCTCACTGGCATCACAAATCCACCTGTCTTTCCCCAAAATCCATTCCCCTTCTTATCATCCCATTTCAGTAAGTGGCACCCCATCCGTCTGTTGCCCAACCCAGAATCCTTGAGGTCATTCCAATTCCTCCTTCTCTCTCACCCCCACATCTGGTCCATGATCAATCCCTGTCAACTCTACCTTAAAAATATACCTCAAACTGTCTGCTCCTCTTTCTCTGCTGCCAGCCCTCCAGTGCAAGTCACTGTATAACCCAAGCAGCCAATAATATACATCACGGTAATGACCTCAGTGGTCTCCTGACTTCCACTCTGCTCCCTCCAGTCCATTCTCCATTCAGAGAAATCTTTTCAAAGCATAAATCAGATCCTATGATGCCCCAGCTTCAGTTCCTTGCAAGGCATTCCATTGCACTGGAATAAAACCCAAGTATCCCAGCACGGCCCCTTCCTCCTTCCAACCTCCCTTCATGCGCTTCCTCCTCTCGTGGGTGCTGCTGCCGCCACACTGGCCTCTGCCAGCTCCTCACATGCGTCACCTGGGGGCTCTTGCACATGCTTCTGCTTCCATCTGGCATGCTGTCCCCAGATCTTCTCATCCGGCGGGTTTCAGCATGACTGCCATTTCTCCAGAACATCTCTCCGGATCCCATAATCTTAAATCCAGTTTCCTTATCATCTCTCCCTGTACCTTCCTTCTTGCACTTGTGACTTTTACTTCGTATATATCTGTGTGATTATTTCCTTATCATCAGACTCCCCTGCTAGATTCAGAATGTCCTGAGGGGAGGGACCCTTAGTGTCTCTTTTGCTCATTGTCATGTCCCCGTCTTAACACTGCATGTGACAGACACTCAGTGAACACTCAGTAAATATTTGTTGGGTGAGTGACTATTGACCTCTCATTTCCTTGATCAAACTGCACCCAGGAAAGAATACTTTATGACCCAGGGAAAGAGGTATGGACATGTGCATGAATGACTGTGAAGCCCTAAGAAAAACATTCCTCAAATGTCTGTGCAGATAAAAAGCAGCTTTCTGGCGGTGGTTCCTGGGAGCAAAAACCACAGGAAAACGAGTCAGGTACCCGTTGACTAGAAATGAGACATGTTGATTTCTTCATTAATATTCTATATTTGTCTCAAGGCTTTCTACCAAACCAAGCGGGAACTCCCTGAGGAGGAGGCAGGACCACACCAAAGCACTCTAAGAGAAGAGCTGACATTAGTTCATGGTTTTCTGGCAATGCTACCTTCCTGGAAGGCCCAGAGCTCCCAAAGAGGTCAAGACGTCCAGGCAGGACAGCAGCCCACGGGGCTCAAAGAGCCACAGCTTCACCCAATGCTTTGCACAACGCTCTGCATAACGCTCTGCATGTCATCAAAGCCCCGTTAAGTACTGAAACCACAGAATGCTCATGGAGCCCTGTGTATCTCTCTCTTCAGCAGGTCCACAGTTACACAGAGAGCATTTAACTTTGTTGATCTTGAAGTGCACAGCTGTGGTCGGCTGCAGGGCGTAATGAGAGTTGATGATGTTAAAATGCTGGGACTTTGGGTGGATGTGAGCCACACAGTGACCCATGTTGGCCTCTCTCCGGTCCCTGCAGGGACGGCAGCTGAGGAGCACGTGCCTGCAGTTAAATAGCTAAGCATGTGCTGAGATCAGGTAAGACTTTTACACTCAAGTGAATCTCCAGATGTGGAGGCAAAAAACCCCGGAACCACATAGGTAGCCCAGTTTGCTTGTGTAACGCTGGCATTCATTGCGAATGGGTTTACTTATCATGTCTTCCATCAGCCTGAATGAATCTGAGAGAGCAGTTTCAAGGTCCATGTGTTACGGCTCAAGGACAAGTCTGGGGCTCGATTCCAAACATATTGGGATTGGTGGCGTGTTGCTAAACAACAAAAATAGCCCTGCATCTGCTGTCATTGCAGGGCTGCGACGTTATTTACAAGCGGGTCACCCAAGTTCCATCAGCAGTCATTAATAAGAAACTAAACGGATATAAATGGTGACTTGCAGGGACCATAAGATAAGAAGGGAGAACTAAGGCAGAGGAAGGGTTCTGGTAGGGTGAAAACCAGAGAAAAGAAATCCTCCAATATTTCTCAGCCAAGAACAAATAAGAAGCCCTCAGGAAGGTGCTGGCTATTTTGAGAGAGAGACTCAGTGCTGGGATGAGCCATCAAAATTTTGAGGCTAGATTGAGTTTTCTTTGTGTTGGACTCCAAAGATACAAATAAAACACAGTCCCTGCCCTCCCAGAGCATGCAGGTGGGGAGAGAGGCTGCTGGTTTTCAGAGGTGAGTGTGTTCGAGAGCTCAGCCTTGTGGATATTGATGTTGCCCAGAAAGATGGCAGAGTGTAGGAGACAGGAAACTAAATCAAAATTGAGTCACAGCTGGAGCCAATGAGGAGCCGTGAAGAGTAGGGACTTAATTGTGAGAATATTAAAGAACCCAGCAAGATATGAAAGCAAATCAAATCAACACTAAGACAGATGGAAATCTCCCAGGTTAGGAGGTGCTTAATAAATATTTGTGGGATGAATGAATGAATGAATCTCTTCCACATGTCACCCCATCTATTGCTTACCTCAGATTCTTTGTAGTAGCGCTCTGGAATTTCATCGCAGGCAATATCAATAAAGCAAACTTCTCTCTCCAGGTCTTTGGCTTCATTGTCAAAAATCTGAAAAAGGACAGCAACATATCAAAGGTTAGTGATACCAGGTGATAGCCTCCAAAGTGCCCGTAGGGCGGCACAACGGTGCCCGAGGCAGAATGACACCCCACAGAGCATCTTCACACAGCTCGGTGCCCCTGGGTAGCGCTTTTGCTGCCTCAGAATGTGCAAGAATCATAAAAGACTTTTTATTCATCACTTAGGTTTTGTCATATCGGAGGCAGGTATAGCATCAATCACTGCTTGGTGAGGGGCAGAGGAAACAGTGGGCTGTTTTTAGAAGTTCAAGAGTGAGGAAATTGGGCCGGGCGCGGTGGCTCACGCCTGTAATCCTAGCACTCTGGGAGGCCGAGGCGGGTGGATTGCTCAAGGTCAGGAGTTCGAGACCAGCCTGAGCGAGACCCCGTCTCTACTAAAAATGGAAAGACATTATATGGACAACTAAAAATCTATATAGAAAAAATTAGCCGGGCATAGTGGCGCATGCCTGTAGTCCCAGCTACTCGGGAGGCTGAGGCAGTAGGATTGCTTAAGCCCAGGAGTCTGAGGTTGCTGTGAGCTAAGCTGACGCCACGGCACTCACTCTAGCCTGGGCAACAAAGTGAGACTCTGTCTCAACAAAAAAAAAAAAAAAAAAAAAAAAAAAAAAGAGTGAGGAAATTAATCTCTTCCAAAAAATCTCTTCTAAAACTGAAGTCTTCTGATTTTTGGCAGTTAATCTGAACAGGGGAATGAAGAGGCTGGGAAGGGTCTGGTTAGATTTGAGACAAAAAGCGATGATATAGCCCAAAAGGTGTGTGTTTTCGTTAAAATTTGTACATATATTTAATTTCACCATTAATACACTCTCATTGCAGAAAATACAGGTAAGCCAAAAGAAGAAAATAAACCACAGCCTCGTTACACAGGGATAAACACATGTATTTTTCTTGACCATTTAAGAGCATGATTTCCTTGGTACTCAGAGGCGTAATGAGATACTGAGATGGCTTCCTGCTAGTCTACTCTAGGTTGCACTGGTCCAGAATGGCTACCACTTGCGAAAAAGATACATAAGACAACCACAATATATAGATA
Source organism: Eulemur rufifrons (assembly GCF_041146395.1). Classification (NCBI taxonomy): domain Eukaryota; kingdom Metazoa; phylum Chordata; class Mammalia; order Primates; family Lemuridae; genus Eulemur; species Eulemur rufifrons. The sequence continues at coordinate 44,306,150 of NC_090991.1, forward strand.
CAAAATTTGGTGGAAAGATTAAGTTCTCCCAAGTTTTTCCCATTGCCGTTTTTCTGGTCTAAAGAGATGATCATCCACCTGAAGGATGGTAAACAGATTAAGTTTGGAAAACCACTTGATTCTTAGAGGCAGTCTTAACAGTACCCCCATCTCACTGTTTACCTAGTTCCTGCAGGGAATCATCGGTTAATACTCATTACATTTAACTCTTCCGAAGAGAATGAAATATTTTGGAAGAACAAGGTGGTTGATGCCTAAGAACATTGTCTTGACTCAAATCTGGTGATTAGCAACACGATCTCCCACAAGAGAGCATCTGCAGGACTCTGTAGGTGCTACATACTCTTCTTGGTTTCTCAAGCTGAAACTATTAGTACTTTCCAAATGCTTTCTGAATAATATTTGTGCTTGTAATTATTCTCCAAGCCTGGTGTTTGCTCAATTGCCTATTTCATTCTAAAATATTTGGAGACTGGACTCTTCAGATTCATCCAAGGAGATTAACTCCTAGGTCTGGCCTGAGGTGGCCACTGCATTTTCCTTAAAGGCAGAGAAAGATTGGTTCTTGGATCAGCTCTGATTCCTTCCACTGCCACTTGAAGTCAAGTGCTTTGGGACATTCCTAAAATGTTTGGGAGGGCCAAGTGGATTGTCTCTAAATGAAATAGATGGTGGAGGAACAAGTTCGAGTGGAGAAATAAGTTGCGAAATGAAGTCCTGGGTCTCAGATTGCGTGAATTAGTCTCTCTCCCCTCCCCTTCTTGTTGCATGAGTCTCTTTTAAGTGTGAGCCAGGAGAAGAGAGACAGTGTCTCATTAAGAAGGCAAACAGAATGCCCTGGAGGGAAATGAGCTTCTAGAAAGTAAATTACGAAAGAAGTTAAAGAGGTTTGACATTTATTGCTGGTAATATGCATGGGATTCGAAGAAAGGAATATAAGCAGGAGGTAACGGGGCCATTGACAGGTGCGTGGCTCTACCTAATTTGATTCAAACATTATTGATCACCCATTGTACCAGTTACAGCAATATTGCCGCTCAGCTCTCAATTCACCCTTTTGTCTCTGTGACAGTGGACTGGGCCCTGTAAGCATGTCTCCTTGACAGTGAGCGCAGCACTGCTAAGCACTGTCAGCAGAGGGCATTGGAGGGACACAACAGGAAGGAGGGCATTTCCCTTCCAGGTTTGGATCTTGTTGGCTGCAGAGTCTGTCAGTGGGGACTTTCAGTGGTGCTCAGCCCCAGCTGTGTGCCTAGAGTGCACAGTGGCTCAGTGAGCTTGCAGCCCTGGCCTGGGCCCAGAAAGCGCTTCACTGATCCCCCTGCCTCCCATGCAGGCACCGTGTGCTCCAGGCCTGGGTAGCGTGCCCTGACTCCCTCCACACACCCACCCACTGACATCTTGCCTGTGCCCCAGAAGGCTTTCTCGTGCCCGTCACTAGGAATCAGCTCTGGCTCAGGCAACCTAGAGAACTTCTCTGCTATTTTGTGGGCTACAACCACATCTTCTTCAATGACGTCTGAAGCTCAGCCTTGGAGGGGGGCCCCTTCCAAGCTTGTCCTTCTTTGGGCATTTTCTCTCAGCTTTGGGGTACCCTGTAGAATTCTCTTTACATCTTTATAGTTGCTCCTATCAAAGATTAATAATTCTGGCCGGGCGTGGTGGCTCACACCTGTAATCCTAGCACTCTGGGAGGCTGAGGCGGGAGGATCACTTGAGGTTAGGAGTTCGAGATCAGTCTGAGCAAGATTGAGACCCCGTCTCTACTACAAACAGAAAGAAATTAGCCAAACAACTAAAAATAGAAAAAAAAAATTAGCTGGGCATGGTGGTGCATGCCTGTAGTCCCAGCTAACCAGGAGGCTGAGGCAGGAGGATCACTTGAGCCCAGGAGTTTAAGGTTGCTGTGAGCTAGGCTGATGCCACGGCACTCTAGCTCAGGCAAGGGAGTGAGACTCTGTCTCAAAAAAAAAAAAAAAAAAAAAAAAAGATTAATAATTCCTCATATTACATTCTTCCTGTTCAAGATAATGTGTGGTTTCTGTCTCCTGATTGGGCCCTGACTGATACACCCATGGCATACAAAGTGCTGCTCTGGGTTTTAGGGACTGAGTTCCCAAGGATAAGGAGGGCTGAGTTTCTGCCCTTAAGAAGTTACCATCTAGTGAGAGAGACAGACTGGGAAGCTATTACCACAAAAACAAGGCAGAATAAAGTATGTGCTCCAAAAGGGGGGGAAAAAAAAAAGGCTGTAAAGCTAGGGAGAGGAGCCACTGATGTTGACTCAACAACATTTATGAGGACAATAATATTATTCCCAGTTTTCAGATGAGAAAACCAAGGCTCAAAGAAGTAAAGAGCCTTGACCCAAGTCACCCTGCCGGTCAGTACAGAAGCTCGGATTCTGCAAGGGCAAGCCTCCAGGCTCCACAACCAGGTTTTCCTGTGACAAAAGGCTGCCTCTTAGCACTCAACTGATAAGATAAATATCAGGCAAAAGCATTTCCTGCTTCTTTCTAGAAAGATAAATTTAGAATCTGGTTCTTCTCCAGCTACTTAAAAAATGTATGTCCTGAGTAGCCGTCACTGAGAACTCCCCAATGACAGTTTCTTCTGTTCCTTTGTTGAATAGCTAAGGCTGCAGTAGGATCTACTGAGGTGTCCTTCAGTCCAACCTCTCATCTCCATCATTAATATGATGCTTAACTCTTGTGCCAAGGTCCATGAAATAAAAAACACAGGAAAGATGCCTTACTTGAACTTTGCAATACACATTTCAGGGTGGGGTACCCACCACCTGAACAAAGTCACAAAACATCACTTTGAGGACCTCAATATCCTCTTCAGGCTTGAGATGACAATGAGTCTGAATTTCTAATAAAGAATTAATCTCCAGTGATCAGAGATTTTCGGAGATGCTCATAGGTACTCAGTCAGTGCCTGTTGAACTAATGGACAGCATTAGCTTCTACCTTCCAAAGAGGAATCTGAGGAAGGGATATTGCTTGATAATTGATCTTAGTTTCCTTTTATGAGTCTGCGTTCTATTCCTTGGTTGTAAGCACCCTGATTTCCCATAATTCTCAATATAGGCCTCAACGTACAGTGGAAACCTCCTAGTATGGGCTGATGGTCCCATACTGGCAGTCAGGAGAGCTGAGTTTGAATTCAGTTATCTTCTCTGTGTAACCCTGGGCAAGACCCTGCAGCTTCTTTGGGCCTCCGTGTCCTTGTCTGTAAAATGAAAAGCTCAGTCTAGGTGGATGGGTTTCAGGGAGTCTATGAAACATCCTGGAATTTGGGGAGGTATATTTTTCTAGAGAGAGAGTTCAACCACTTTCATCTGATCATTAAAGAGATCTGTGACCCTAATGAGGTTGGGATCAAGTGATCCTGATGACCACTAAAATTCTTCCCAGTTAAAAAGTCCATGACGTTGAGAGTGACCTCTGGGTCATGTTAGTCTCCTTCGTCTTGTTCCTTGACTTCTTCTTTCTTTGTCCTTTCAGCCCACAGCCAGCTGACTTGGGTGGTGGACAGAGGGGCTGCCGCACGGAAGTGGGAAGTGGTGGTGGGCATGATATAGTATACTCGGAGGGCACAGCCAGGGTCAAATAGTCTCGTCTTCATGCTCAGTTCAGGGCAGAATACAGAGTTAAGCCAACACTGTTACAAACAGACAGAGGCTTAGCCAGGTCCCAAAGGAAAACAATCAGCAAGAGTAACTATTCATCTAGGCTTTTCCAGCGGTAGCAGCAGCAGCTACCAGAGCTCTGGTCCAACTGCTGGCTCTTTGAAGTGGAAAAAGAGATCTGCTGGGATAGCTGTAGGTAGGATGAGGTGCATCTTGGTGATGCACCAAGCCAGAGCTTCATGGGATTGCACCTGGCACCAGAGAGCTGTGCCTCTTCACTGTCTTGTTTGCTTCTTGGGCAGAATTTGTCTCCTTCTGAGATGGGACTTGGGTTTGGGAGTTAACTGAGGAACTCTTCCTATGTCACCTGTCATATCACTCCTGTCTTTGGGTATTTATCAGAGACATGGTGGGGGAAATATGTTTATCCTCTTCCCATTCTATTGTCTATCTGTGGATCACCTGCAGTGAATTGGGGGGAGGTCAGGAGAGTCAACCAGAGACCTCCCCCCACCACCAGGGAATGAACACTCAATAGGAAAAACTCATTTTTTTTTTTTTTTTGAGACAGGGTCTTGCTATGTTGCGCAGACTGGTCTTGAACTCCTGAAATCAAGCGGTCCTCCTGCCTCGGCCTCCCAAGTAGCTGTGATCACAGGTGCAGACTCCTTTAATATGAACCGAGCAATACTACAAGGAGAAGGCAAATCTCCTGAATAGACACTATCTCATAGATCCCCAAATAAAAAGCGAGTAATTTTCCCTTTTTTGTAAAGCACTATGAACAATAAGTATCAAGCATCTTAAAAATTTTCATATACTTTGACCTAGTAAGCTTATGCTTAGAGAATTTATCTTAAGGAAAGAATCTTAAAGGAAAAGCTTTATGCACAAAGATTTTCATTGCAACATTATTGTAATGGCAAGAAAAAAAAGATAGAGAAAGAAAGAAAACAGCTTAACTGTCCCAATATGGGAGAATGGCCAAGGAAATTAGGATAAATCCACGTGATGAACTATTATATGCCATGTGGACTTAACTGAGAAGGGAGGGGCACATTGATAAACTGGGAATGTGACTCACAGCACTCTAGATTTCTCCTTGAACAGAGGTGTCTTTCTAGATTTTGTAATCTCCCTGGGTTCAGTTCTAGATTTGTTTCTAGATTTTGTGATTTCTCTTATTACAGCCTATCGAGAACATGATGTGGGGTGACTCTTCATAAAACCACAGTCTCAGGAATCATGGATTCTGCAGCCCCTTTCTCTACAATGGTAACTTTTCTGGTTTAAGACCCAAGCTCAGACGAGAACTCTCTGTACTTTCTGCACGATTTTTCTGTAAACCTAAAACTGCTCTAAAAAATAAAGTCTATTATTTTCTAAAAATTGAGAGCAGTGAGGGAAGGTCTAGACCTAGTAGCCATGTAGGTTTTTATCTTTCTGCCATCTGTACAAGCCACTGAGGATGCAGTGCAAAAGTGGCTGATTAGTAAGGATTTTGCAAAAAAATATACCACTCATCTTGTTTTATGCTTCAGATATGATTAAAGGGACAAAGGAGCCTAACTAAGCCACTGTTCTCCTCTACTATAACATTTTTTCTCTCCTTGTATTTGGGAGCTCTCAGGGGGAAGCAATCAACTAAGACATACCAACAAAGTACAGGCTCAGTAAGCAAGAACACTGGAAGCAGAAGCACTGCTTTAACAATGCTTTCATTCTCAGGCTCTGGATTTGCAAAGTGGCCATTGGTTTGGTGGAGGGAAGGGGATACTGGTCACTGGTTAATACTTTCAGGCATATGGAGCTGGAGATGGTTCGTGGGTTGCTGATTATTATTTAACAGCAGCGTATCCAGTTGGGGAGAGCCTGAAAAGCACTTACAATCATGAAAGAAATAGTCCAGGTTATCAGTGACAAAAGTCATCATCTCATTACCCCATCTCTACTGATATTCTCGCTGAGAACATTTTCACAGCTACATAAGTCAATGGTGGCTGTTTCATAAATACATACCCTCTAGGATCCAACCTGAGAACATCTCAACTTGTCTTGCACATGGCCATAGGACAGGACTAAAAAGGATCATTTTCACTGGTCTTATCAAAAACATTTTCTGCCTCTATTTTTTTCTATTTTCCAGAATAGAGAGTAATGGTTACTTGTTCTGAAGATTGAATTGCTGTACTTAAGGACAGTGATCTAAAGAGAGGAAGAGGCTGGGTGCACAGCAATCAAGGAATCTGCAAGTATTTATTGAGTACCTACTATGCATTCAACACTGTGACTCTTAACATGTGGAAGATAAGGTCCACTCTCGAGGGGGCTTATGATCTTGTAAAGACTAGATTTAGTGCAAGATTCAATTGACACCATAGGCATATAGTGTGTATATATTAAGGTACTAAGTACTAAAAGGTGTGCTTCAGACAATACTCTGGTTCAGATTCAGCGAGGAGGGAAGTCAACATATGTTCATAGTGGCCTGGGCCCAGGGTTCTCACTTGGCCGGCAGGAGTTATTCAAAAGACTGGCTGGTTGTGAGAAAAGGAGAATCCAGTCCCATGATGTGGCCCTACAGTGGGGTCCAGAGATGCCAGAGCCAGGGGTATGGTTTACGGCTGCTGAAGTTTTCATCTGGGGCGCCCAGGGAACTGCCTGCTGGTGCTGGGGCTCTGGGGTAAGTGATGTCCCCAGATTCACTCCTGAGCTGACCTTGCTCTTGGAATGGAATTGGAGCCCCATCTGGTAATATGGTGGGAGGTGCACTGCTTTTATTTAATCCTCATCAAATGCTCCACTTGCCACAGGATTTAGGGGTATTAAGGCTGAGTAAAGGAAACTCATCTGTCAGGGTTAGGCCAGATTGTCTTAGCTGCTGGGTAAACCTCAGCGCTTCTCTGGAGAATGCTCTCTGGTGGACAATATCATTAAGCCTTCAGTGCAGAGGGGAAAACTGTTTTTCCGAAGCCAGCAGGGAGTCACAAAGCAAACTGGAGGCAAAGGTTTCTGTCCTGGGAGTGTCTGAGAAAATCCTGTCCCCAGTGAACCCATGCTGCGCTGCTGCAGGGGTGCAGAGGGGTGGCGGTGGGGTGGGCAGGGGAGCCTAGAGGATGCCCAGTGAAACTTGCTGGGACCTGATGGCTGTGCTGTTCTGTCTTCCTTATGCTACCCTGTGTCCTTTCACTGACGGCTCAATTACCTTCTACTGTATCGGGTCTGACTTTTAAAGGGCTCTAAATAGACACTGGGAGGAAGGGACTTAGAAGGAGTCCTCGCTTCAGAAGGCTGTCTTTGGGCCTACGTCACACTTCCAGACTGTTCTAGTTATGGGGTTTTGGAAGGGGGTGGCTGAGTACGTGACGACGGGGTGAAGCTTTCAGGGGCGCGAGCTGGCGATGCGAGGACACCGCTGAGGGTGAGAAGGAGCGCTGCTGTTGACAAGCTGGGGGGAGCACTAACGTGAGCACACAAGCTGCAGTATATTAGATGGCACGGGGTGGGGGTGTTAGGCTGTGAAGGGGAGGAACGCCTGGTGGTGGGGACGCCTCGATCAGAGATGAAGGCGGGTGGAGTGAGGCAGTGGCCTCAGCACCGTCCGAGGGCCCTGCGCACATTGTCCTCAGGTCTCCGGACAGTGAGCACAGGAGGCTGGCACACCCTTGGGGATGGCCGGGGCTTCCAAGAAGGATCTTAAGCCCCCAGCTGAGTGACTGGCTGTGGAGTGCGAATGCCATCTGGGGTCTTTGGGGGGCCAAGAAGCACGAGTAGAAAAGAAACTCTATATCTTGAGACACCTTGATTAAAAAAATTCAGTATTCATGGTGTCAGGAAAGGAGCCTTGCTTGATTCTTTTACTAGTCACTGAACAATGTTTCTCTATATTAGTTTAAACTAATTAAATTCCTAAGTAGAACTCTCTGACAAGAATGCTCGCAAGATAGTAGTTAGGGGAAATTTGACGTTGTGGTCATTCCCAGTTTGAGCACAAAGAAACGAGTGGTGGACTCTCCAATTGTTCAGTCTGGCCCCTGACTGCACAGAAGGCACACCCAGCAGGGTGTTTCTTCTTCTTCTTCTTTTTTTTAAAAATTTTCTCAGGAACTAGATGTCTTTGGTTGGAAAAATACAGTCAAGTACAGGGAAGAAATTACAACCAGCCATAAAGGTTATGTATATCTTAATCCTCCAATCCTTCTACTTTGGGACAGATAATTCTAAAAATCAACTTTATACAAAATCTTATGCCATCTTGTCATTCACAAAGTGCAAATGACAACTCAACACCTTTAATAAGATATGTTGATCTGTGTTTTTTATTTTAAACTCCCTGTCTCAGAAACCATCTTTTTTTTCATTGATATTTTTTGGGTGTGCAGGTCTATGAATTCTAACACATGTATGAATTTTTGTAACTATCATTACAAAAAATTAAGCTACAGAACAGTTCCATCACCCCAAGAAACTCATTTATAGTCACACCCCCCCCCCACCCCATTGGTCTGTTCTCCATCCTGTGGTTTTGCCTTTTCAAGACTGTCATATACATGGAATCATAAAATGTAATTTTTTGAGACTGGCTTCTTCTCAGTGTAATGCCTTTGAGATCCTTCCCATTGTTGTGCATGTCAAAGTTCATCCCTTTTTGGTGCTCTGTACTATGCCATCGTGTGGCTGTGTGACAGTTGTTTATGCAGTCCTCTGTTTCTAGTTTGGGGCAATTACGAAAGAGCTGCTAAAAGCATTTGTGGATAGGTTTTTGCATGAACACCAGATCGCATTTCTCTAGGGGTGATACTCAAGAGCAGGATTGCTGGGTTGTAAGGTATGTGTTGATGCATCTTTGTAAGCAGAGGTCTCAATACTCCTACAATAGGTTGAGGGGTGTCCCTCCAAAATTCATGTCCACCAGGAACCTCAACATTGTGACCGTATTTAGCAATAGGGTCTTTGTAGATGTAATTTAGTCAAGGATATTGAGATGAAATCATCTCGAATTTAGGGTGGTCCCTAAATCTGATGACCAGTGTCCTTAAAAGAAGAAGAGAGGACACAGACACAATTAAGATACAGAATAGTTCCCATGGGAAGAAGAAGGTGGTGGAAAGACAGAGACAGAGATTGAAGTGATGCAGCCACAAGCCAGGGGACCCTGGGAGGCCCCAGAAGCTGGAGAGGCAGGGGAGAATCATCCTGCAGAGCCTTTGGAGGGGACGTGGTCTTGCCAACACTTCGATTTCAGATGTCTAGCCTCCAGCACTGAAAGAGAATAAATTTCTGTTGTCTCAAGCCACCCAGTACGGAAATTCGTTATGGCAGCCCCAGGAAATGAGTACAACTCTCCCTGTTTTTCAGGACCCCTTTCTTCCACTCTCCAGGTCAAGATGAAACTCTCCAGTCCCTGGAGTCAGAAGCGCTGGCCTTCCCAGAGGCCTTACCGTCCTGAACATTCATGAATAAAGGCAACAAGGCCTTTTTTTGTTCTCCATTATTAAATGTGTGCAGGCAGAATAAAGGGCTAGAAAACTCAAAAGAACACATTTAATGTGGAGTTTCAGACTAGCCAATGGTGGGCATTTGTCCTTTTCCATTCTCTACCCACCCCAAAGGTCACAGAAAATTCAAAACAACAGATAGAAGCCTGACGACAACAATACGTCCGAGAGACAGGGGACAGGAATACCTCAGGGCACGGCTCATTGGTGAAGTTCAACATGAAAAGCCACCAATAAACGCACCTGGGGAAAACGAGAACAGGCAGATGAAAGAGCGGAGGCTGCCTGGGAAAGTGGCAAGGCGGAGATCTTACAGGAAAAGCGGATGACAAAGTGGCTATGAATTCACAGCATGATCCCTTTGAGGGAAAGAACACTTCTATTCCAAGGTTTGTGTCTAGAAAGAGCTCCAGCAAACCAGCAGGGGGCTGAGAACCATTTCGTGACATGACCCCAAGTCCCACATATGGAAAACCCTGGCTCATGCGGGTGACATAAAAGGTGAGGAAGAAGGTTCAAGAGACAGTAATCAAAGTGACATGGTCGGTGACTGATGAGAAAAAGATTCTGTTTGGAAAAACAATGTTCTAGTCAGGTGCTCTGGGTCATGGCAACTAATTAAGAGGACAGAAAAGTACATTAAAGCAATGCAGAGTCACAAATGCTATGACTCAATTCATTTACTAAAAAGGCTTTAAGGGCACAAAATCGCTTCTAAGCTACGGTTCCCAGGGCAGCTGCAACAAGGCTCCTTTCATAAGCTTGGTCTAATTTCGGTGCAGAGTAGCCTCAATCCAAATTCTTCCTCTAGGCTGCCACCTCCTTTGGACACACAGACTGTCTCATGAGACAAGGCCAACACCTCCCATGCGCACGTGTGGAGACTGGCACAGGGATGGTGTATGGTTTCCCTGCAGTATGATCAATAATGCTTCCTAAAATAAGTCTCAGAAGCCGAGCTTAAAATAGTTTCAATTTCTCCCAGTTCTTTCTTATTTCAATTCACAGGGTGGTCTCTGGGAACTAGAACTGCTGGTTTTCTGTAAAGTTGACAAATCGATATCGAACCTGGATGTGCTCATAGGCTTGCGCCGGGCCAGCCTGCAATAGCCTCCGTGTTTGGCGTTTGCTATGTCGAGGTGACTTTTGTCCCTACCCTTCCCTAAGCCATTTTTTTTTTTTTTTTTTTTGGAGTCTAAACAATGAATCCTTTGCACAAAGAGGCAGTGTTCTTGACACAGAAAAATGATGGGCACTTGCTTTTCCCCTGAGAAGCCACTAACTCAGCCTTGAGGGAAGAGAATAAAATATGGGGACAGATGGCTTGCTGAGGGTGGCGTGGTGGGGCTGCCACACTGGGCAGTCGAAAGACAATGAGGCCGGCAGCCTTGCTCTCTAGAGGCCAGAGAGTTCCCTTCTCTTGTTCCCCAAACAAGCATCCTGAGGTCGTCAGGGCTTGTGTCTCCTTCCAGCTCATTCCTGGCGAGCCCTTCTGGGCAAAAACAATGGAATGGGCGCCAGCCCAAAACCACTTAAGCATCATGACAGATTGCATCTACTGTCAGAAAAAGCAAAATTCAGGAACAAATTGTTACATTTTCCTGGTAGGTTGTGTTTTGTTTGGTTTTCCCTTCTATGTGGATTGGTTGTAAAGTCGGGGAACTACGCAAGGCTTCCTGGCTGAGCTCCACAGACCTCCCCCACCGACCCAAGGCAGTCGTCGGAAGGCTCCAGAAGGAGCTCTCCAGGCATGGGTGAGACAGACTTGGGCCAGCAGATGGGGAGAGGGGTTGGCTTCCAGAGCTCTTCCCAAGGCTGTGGTACAATTGGGTCCAAGGCCCCTGAAAGGGCTTGTCATTTCTACTTTTCTCCAGCGGAGAGGAACCTGTTGCCTCGGCCCTGCCTTGATGGACCAGCTCTCACATGCGCGCTTGTGAATTGACTTTGGGCTGTCTGTGATGTTATTTTTAAATAACAACCTTTCCTTTTCTTTTCCTTTCCTTTCCTTTCCTTTCCTTTCCTTTCCTTTCCCTCCCTCCCTCCCTCCCTCCCTCTCTTTCTTTCTTTCTTTCTTTCTTTTTTTTGAGACAGAGTCTCTCTCTGTTGCCCGGGCTACAGTGAGTGCCGCCAGCAACCTCAAACTCCTGGGCTCAAGCGATCCTCCTGCCTCAGCCTCCTGAGTAGCTGGGACTACAGGCACGCGCCACCATGCTCGGCTAATTTTTCTATATATATTTTTAGCTGTCCATGTAATTTCTTTCTATTTTTAGTAGAGACGGGGTCTTGCTCTTGCTCAGGCTGGTCTCGAACTCCTGAGCTCAAACAATCTGCCCGCCTCGGCTTCCCAGAGCGCTAGGATTATAGGCATGAGCCACTGCGCCCGGCCACAACCTTTTTTTTTCTCTTTTTTCCTTATCATAATCATAATACTTCTTTAACATGGAAAGAATAAGAATCTTTAGTATGGAATCCCATCTGGAAAGTGAGAGCAGTATCAGCACCTCCGTCACTGAGCAGCAGAGAGGATTCAGTGACATAAAGCAGGTAAAGCCACTTTATTTTGACCTGGCATGGGAAGGATCCTGTTAGTGTTAGACATCAGTATCATTTAGGGGGAAGGGGAGGGAAGCACCCACAAGCCCAGCATTCATTTTTCAGGTCTGAATTGCATTTCAATATATGGCAGTCACATAAATGAGCTAATTTTCCTGCTGTTAAATGTTTAATACCTTTCCTTTTTTCTCCTCTTTTTTGTCTTTTTTCTTTTTTCATGTTATTTATAATAATGCAGCAAATGCCTATAACAAAATATTAATCTTTGATTGCTAATGACCTAGCAAATCTCCTGTATATCTCAGACATGTTTCCTGAATTCCAGACCTATTGATGGCCACTGACAATTGGACACTGATCTCTGGTTTTAGTCTAAATAAACATATTCAAAACTATATTCATCATCCCCACTCCTCCCCTTTGGCTCTAATGTTTAAGCCTGTTTCTCTTTGTGATCCTTTAATCATCCAAGGTAGAAACTTAGGTGCCATCCTGTGCTCTTATTTCTTTCTCAGTCTCACATCTGGTCGGGCACGATTCATTCCACTGCTCCTATTATCTCACCAATCCATCTGCCTGACAGCCTTGAAATCTCTGTCTCACCTGGACAACTGCAGGACTCTGAACTTTCTTGCTCTTGAGGCTCTGATCTCCACATCATCCATCCATCCATCCATCCATCCACACCTTGCCCATGAGTTTTCTTCTCAATATACTTGGGACACTTTCTTCAATGTTCCTGGAAAATGTCAGTTTATGGTGGAAAGAGCAAAGTCCAAGTCAAAATATCTGGTTCTAATCTTGGATCTACCACTTAGGAGTTTTGTGACCCTAGAAACTCCTCCAGGCCCCCATTTCATCATCTGGAAGTGTGCTCTCTAGGTGTCCCTTACTGAACTGTTGGGACCCAGTGATATAATGGGCATGAAGGTGCTTTGCAAACTCCCAAATGCTGCACAAATGTATGGACTTAGTATGCCTGTCTCCACTCATCAACATACCTGCCTGGAATGTCTCTTTTCTCTCTTCCTTGCTCTGAATCTATCCCACTGATCCCTTGGAGCCTGAAGCTTCCTAACCACACCCTGCTCACTGCTTCAATCTTCCAGGCCCTCGCTTTAGCTCCGCCTCTGCCCTGAAGGCTCTTCTCCACCCTATCTGCCTGGCACACACCATGTCATCTTTCAAGATCATGGCCTTGCCACAGCTTTCTTGATCACCTTTAGTAAAGCATTTTAGAAAAGCAACAATGTGTATAATGAATTCATATTTTGGGTAACATTTGGTTATGGTTTAATTCTTGGGCTCCCATAGTCCCTAATTCATATCCTCCCGACGGAATTACCAGAGAACACTAACCTCTACTAAGTGATTTGTCTCAGCTGTTGCTACTTTTGTTAAATCAGGGGGTCATAAATCATTAACACTCCAGGAAAGGGTGAACAATTATCCTTCAACTCCAAGCTTTTGAAGTCCCATCGCTGACAGCCAAAGCCAGTAAGTGGCAACAAGCCCATTGTGATTTTTGTTTTAAAAACCATTCATCTATCAAACTGAGGAATCCAGGAATCCAAAGTAAATGTCCTGGTTATATTGGTTTGGATAGCTGTCTGGACACGGAAGATGAAATAAAATTGACAGGTGATAGTAAAAGTCTTTCATTTTGCTTAGTTCTACAAATCCGGACTAGAAGCAGCCCAAGGATTCTAGTAAGAGGATGGTCATTGCTGAAGTCCCATTCAGTTCCCTAAGTACTACAACTATGACATGTGGCCTCGGAGTCACAGGGAACATGCTATACAACTGATGCACCACATTCGTCTTCATCCCTCAGACATTCTTTTAGTATCTCATATTTTAAAAGGGGCTTAATAGTTAATTTTTAAAAATTTCTTGCTGTTGTTGAACTGAACTGTTAGACCAAATGCTATGTACCTTGAATTTTAATGTTAGCACTTGTTTGCTAGTAGTTTATTCACTTTGTTTCCTGCTAGCAGATGATATCTTATTAGCCAACAAGTTGTGGCAGATGTCAAAGTTTAGAAAACAATTTGCAAGATAAAAAAGTAAAATTCAGATAAAGCCCTCCACTAAGTGTATATATTTATGCAAATTAGGAAAAACAATGTCAAATTTAATTTTAGGAGCAGAATTCCTTAAATCAGAGAGTAGTTTAAGAATCATGCTTCATTACCAAGGACTACAGCGCCTGAGGGGCAATTTAAGTTCTTTGCACTGAACATGCCCTTCCAGAATGTTCTCAATAGTGCTTCCTGTGCTTTCATGTATACACAAATCACCTGGGGAATCCTTCTTGCTTAAATGTATATTCTGATTCAGTAGGTCTGGGGAGGGGCCTGAGATTTTAACAAGCACCCAGGCAATGCTGATGCTGAAGACTCTAGAAACATCTGCCATGTCAGGGATATAAGTTTGAGGCCAGAGAAACTACAGAGTAGTGGCCAGGTGACAGAAGGTCTTGTGGGCCAGCTACTGAGAAAATGGTCAGATTTGGGGTCTCAATGGGTACCCCCCCCACCAGGTAGCTCTGTGGGAGATGGGTTTAGTGAGGGATTATTCTAGAAAAGAGATAAGGGCCTTAGCTAGGGCAATGGTATTTGGAATGGAGAAGTAGGATGGATGTAATATTTAAGAGGTAAAGCCATTCAAATGGAATGCCCAATCTTGGGTACAAAAGGCAAACTTGGAGTCAGGGGATGTGGCCTTTTTTGGCTAATCCAATCAGATCCACTTCTGCTGTGAATGACCCCACGAAGACTTCCTCAGCAGTCTGCAGGAAGTTAAAGGCCAGGATGGAAGGAGTTCCTGTTGCCCCTGCTCCGGGATTTTTCTTGCTCTCTCTCAGGGTGACTTTTCAATGCAGGCAGTCATCTCTCCTTGTCCAGTGCTTAAAAGAACATGTCAGCCTGAGCCTTGGGTGACACTGACCCCTCGTACTGGCCTCCGACACCAGCTCTGTGATGAACATAGTTTGGAAAACCCAAGGAGGACAAAGTCCTCTCAAAGGCCAGACAATAAAATGCAGGGAAGCCACACATGTCGGACATTTCAAAAGTTCACAAAGACTCAATATTGCTAATACAGAATTCCTGCCAAAGATGCACTGTCTGAATCTAATCATGAGAACACAATGAGGAAAACTCAACAATGAGGGACGTTCACAAAACTAGCCAGTGCTTTTCAAAATGTCAGTGTCAAGGAAGACAAAGAACAGCTGAGAAACTGCTGCAGGCTAAAGAAAGTGACAACTAAATGCAATGTGTGAGCCTATACTGGAACATGAATCATGAAGGTTTTTACTTTTTAAATTTTTTTAACTTTATTATTTTTTTAAGAGACAGTCTCGCTAGGTTCCCCAGGCTAGACTCAAACTCCCAGGCTTAAGTGATCCTCCTGCCTCAGCCTCCCAAGTAGTTGGACGAATCATGAAAGTTTTTATTGTTGTTTGCTATAAAAGACATTATTGGGATAATTGGCAAGACATAAATGTGCCTCTATATCAGATAACAGTATTGTATCAATGTTAAGCTTCCAGAATTTAAGCATTGCACTATGGTTACGTAAGGGAAAGTCCTTGTTCTTGGGACATGCACTCTGAAGTATTCAAGGGTGAAGGGTCATGATGTCTGCAACTTACAAAGGGTTCTGGGAAAAAAAATAATGTGTAAATATTTATGGAGACAAAGCAAATGGAGAAAAATGTTAACAATTGTTAAATCCAGAATCACTGTACTATTCTTGCAAACTTCTCGGTAGGTTTGATATTTTTCCATGTAAAAAATTTAAAAAGAAAGCCACCACAAATCTTGCACAAGTTCGGAGAAAGCAGGAAAACTGGGCACATCCTCTAGTCTCCCGAAAGTGCCTGCAACAGGTCACCCCTGCCCATCTGCAGTGGTCAGGCTATGGGCAGTTGGCCCTGCATGGCCTGAAGTGGGGGGGGGGCGGTGAGGGAGGAGACCTTAAGGGAGCGGTCCCAAGGCTCTTCTGGAAAATGCTACCTTTGCTCTGCTGAATCATACAACTCCTGCGGCTGGCTCTTTCTTTACTGAACTCTCAGAATGCTGCACCCTCAAGGGAGCAGGTAGTTAGAAAAGTGCTGTCTCGCACCAGGTTCCACTGGGTGCTGAAATGATGCTCTGCCACAGGGGAGCAGGTGCCACAGACTTCCGACCATTGCATGTTTTTTCCTCGGAGCAGCATGAGATGAGAAGGTAGCAACCTGAAGGTTTGCTCAAGTGGTGTTTTCTCCAACTCCAAGTGGAAAAATGGGCCTTGTTGATTTGCTATTTTCCCCTTGCTGGAGGTCACACACTCCATTCTGCACATGGGCCAACCAAGGACAGCAGAGCGGGGCAGGTTGGAAGGGTCATTGCAGGGACCATTTTAAGGTCAAGCAACTGCCAAGTTTTCAGACAGGCAATGGTTTGTTTCTGTGCTTATCTGGATATCTAAGGAGAATAATCTGAATGAAGGTTGCTAAACAAGAATTCTTTTGCACCTTTCCTCCTTTTTTTCTTTCTCCCTCTCTCTCTTATTATTTTTTAATGAAAAGAAAAGGAAAAAAAAAAAAAAAGAAACTCTTCTGGCCCTGAGCCTAAAATCTCATACTTGTGATGCTAATCTCTTCTCGCTGGCTCCACGCCACTGCTGTTGGCTCTGTGCCTGTTTAATATCACAGTTGCTGATAGCAGGTTGTGGCCACGTTTCCATTAGAAAGTTCAGCTTTAAAAATGTTTCTGAGATGGATACACAATCTTCCAGGCAAAGGGTCCTCAGTCCATGCCTAGTCATCCAAGCGTGTGCCAGGGGTCTCCAGCCTGCCTTTGCAAACCTCTCCTACTTAGTTGAATTTAAATATGCTCCTTTGGAGCTCTTTGGAAAAGCTGGTTTTCAGTGTGATGCTTCATTTCCTAAACATTGTCCCATCTCTTTGAAGGCAGTTAAATTTGGGTCTGGGTAAAAAAGGGTCACTTGCCTTAACAACAACAAAAAAGATAAATGCCACGTTGGGTATTTGAGGAAAGGATGCTTTTCCCCAAGGCTTGATAAAGAAAATGTTTCTGTCTTTTCCCTTCCTTTCTCATTTCTCTCAACCTCATTTTTCATGAACTTATATAAGACTTGTTTACAGACTGAAGATTTTCCCAACCAAACTACTGAATAATTCCCTCATTTATCACCCATTGCCCATTGTTCCATTAATTCAGTCAGCTAATTTAGGGCAGAAAGCTCCCATCTCTGAGGCTTCCCGCTGAGATCCACTTTGGCCACAGGATCTGCCTCTGGGCAGCTGAGGTAGAGTATGGAAAGAGCAAAGGACACACAATCAAAAGACCAAGGACCTCAGTTTTGTCAGTTATTAATTGTGTGGCCTCAGGCAATTTATTTAAAAATCTCTCAATAGCAGAGCCCTCATCAGCAAACTGAGCATCCACCTCATGTGCTGTTATGAACGATAAGTAGGTACAATGCTCTCTTAACTGTAAGTGCTAGGTATTATTTGTTGGTGCTGGTACTTAGGAGTTGCTCTGTGAGTGTGTACTGAGTTCACTTGAGACTTCCTGATAACTGTGCAGGTGGCTTCTTTCTGTCTGGCATCGGAGGAGTTTTCTGACCTGGTTTCAAGAGCTGTCTTCCTACCCATTACTTATTATTTTATTGTCCATTATGGTTCCCAGGTACAGCCCACAACAAACACAAGGACTTACTGTACCGTCTTTACTTACAACTAACATAATTTAGAGGGTTGACATAAATACACGAGCCGCTAATGCAATTTCCCCTAGCTAAAATCTTCATTAAGAAAAAGTCAGGAGTTTTTTCAGGATGAAGATGCAAAAGCGGAGAAATTCCCAATAAACCCAGTGAGGACTCTCCAGAGTCAGGAGCAAGGTCTGTTCCTGGGCTGGACAGCAGCTGCCAACTGGCAGGCGGCATGTGTACAAGGTCTTGCGGGGACTCTGGAAAATCCATAAACGGTTCAGGACAAAGACTTGCAGAGCTGTTTCTCTCACCACGTGGGGAGATGTGCTGAGTAGTTCTGGCTGTGGGTATTTTGAGATGTCCTTTGGCACTTGATCTCAGCAAAGAAGGCACGTGGGGACGGAGAGATAGGAAAAATAAATTGTTCAGACATCGGGCTCTAGGAATAGAGTTCTCAGTTCAACTTTGCTCCTGCCAAGGAGCCCCCTAAGTTTATTCTTAGCCTCCTTTTATTTTTAACTATTTCCTCTGCCTTTGGATCCCTGGGGCCAGTCTCTCCTTCCTATCGTGGTCCTACACCCAGATTCTCTTTCTCTCAGAGTCGGCTCGTTTTCCTGAGAAACATCCCTCCCTCACGTGTCAGCAGCGTCCTATCACTCGCCTGCCGGCCTCCCCTTCCAATCCTGGGGAATCGGATGTGAGCAGACTTCAGGTACCCCAGCTCTGTCCTCCACCCATGTTGGAAGATTTATAAAAACTGAAGACATTGCCGGAAAGCCATTTTTCTCACTTTCCCAGTTGGTAAACACCCTTTATGGGGCACAAAAACCTCTGAAAAAATTCTTAATAAAGCAATTTGAAAAAAAAAAAAAAACAAGATAAGGAATATTATTACCACTACAATTCTTTTCAGGAATATATGCTGCCCTGCTCAACTTGGAAAGAGAAAAGCATTTTTTTTTTTTTTTTGACATTGTTTCTGTAAGATGGAAAGGGCTTATTTTCCTTTCCTCATTATGAAAACTTAAGCCTTCAATCAGATTTTAAAAATTTAAGTAGGAGATTCCATGTGCAGGTTTATCATTTCCTTTTTAGAGCCCAAGACAGCATATTAGCTATAGGAGAGCTTGGGCTCCGAGGCTACACTAACCTGCAATCAAGTCCCCGGTCCGACATTTGCTAGCTGTGGTCTTGCCCAGACCACTGGGTCTTGCTAAGCCTCAGAGTCAGCTATAAAATGGGGATATTAATAGTTGTGAGGATTTAATGAGATTGTGGCTACAGACGGTTAGCAGGATGCCAGGCTCACACTCTGTGAATATTCCTGCCAATAGCCAATATCCTCACCGCTGTCCTCATTATGACTTCTTTGCTCTTGAAGAAGGGACTTCCTAGCTGGAGCCTGCTGGTCTCTTCTCCACCTTCTTTTCCCTCCTTTCCTTGGCAAATGGGCAGACAGAGCCTGCCCGCTCCAGCTGTACTTTGCAAAAGGGCCATTAGATGGGGCCCTGCCATCATTGCCCAAGCCAGCAAGTGGCTGTGACTCTGGACTTTGAAACCTGGGGAAAAGGTGTGAGAGGAATATTGAATTCTGTGGTTACTGCCCAGACTGATCAAATGAACCCCCTGGCTCTGGCTCAAGAGGTGGCCCAGGGCCGCCACAGGCCCTGCGTAATGATGCAGCAAAATCCACAGCCCTCGTGGTTGGGCACACGTGAGCGATAAGTCGGGTCTCGAGTATGAAGGAGAGGAAATGTGCTTCTTCCCTGGAATATGGAGTTCAATGAAAAGAGGCAGCATGTTCAGAATCACTAACCCATTCCTGGAAAATGATTATAAAGACTCCTTGGGAGAAAACTTAAAAAGCACATTACAATTCTCAGAGGTTAGTGGTCACTTGTAGAACAATTGGCACTTTTGCGGGGCCCTTCTTCCAGACTTGTGCTTTCTGGCCACACGGCCTTATTGATCATGGTCACCTTATCCCTGCTCCTGGGTCCACTGGGCCCTGCAGACCATGCTCAGGATTCTACTTTACCCTAACCACATCTCTGTGATTTCAGTGTCCACGTGGACAGCTCAACGATGCTGCAGGCACAGCCTCCTGGTTCCTTTTCCTTTCCATCCCCTTCAGTGGCCTTCCCCTCCATTCCACTTTAGCCAACCACTTCCCCCTGAACTCCACCATGGTCTTGAATCTCCTGGAATTATTCTGTTTCTGAAATCTGAAAACTCTAGCTACTTTTTCCCCAACCTCAACCTGAATTCCCCTCCTCTCCCTCCCAGGACACCTTCTCCTTGACTTCATTGAACTCTCCAGCCCCTGAGAGTCTCTGCTGGACTCCAAGGCTCGTTTTGACCTTCGCTGACTCAGTTTTTCCATACTCTGCTGATCCTACCCTGAAAACAAATCCTGAATCAATTCAACCATTTCCTGTGCTTCTCCACGCAGGCTGCAAAGCACAGCTGGGAAAATGACACAATTATTCAGGCTGGTGGCACTACTCATTCAAATTTTCCCAAATCACCCTGCTGCCAAGACTTTCAAGCAATCCTTTTAACTCTTCTCATGCATTTCCCACAAAGGTTATCTTTGACCTCAATTGCCCTCCTTAAACTCTCTGTCCTCACTGCTTCCTCTTCAGTAAATGACCTTTCTTCCCACATTATTGGAAACTGGAGGCCATGCAGTGACTTTCTGTCACTTCTTCCCCTCCTTACCAGCCCTGTCCTCTGGCCTTGCCTCCTCCTGGGAGGTTCCTGAAGACCATTCACTCTCTGGCTTCCAGGAGCAGGAGCAGCCTCTTGCTCTTGTAACTCCAAAGTCTCCTTCCTCTGAAGGAGGAGGTTGGAGGCCTACTGACTCCTTCCACTCACTACTCCACAGTTAAGGTTAACGTACAATATTTATCAATTGACGGCACCACATTTGTTTCTTGTGTCTCTTGCCCTGGGTTTTAAAAATCTATCCTTTCATTGATTGCTTGCATCTGCTGTTGCTAATGAGAAGTCCACCCTCAGGATTATGTTTGTCCCTTTGTATCTGACCTGCCTTTCCTCTTGAGGAGCTTTGAAAGAAAATCTTTCATATGCTGCAGTTTCATTACAGTGTATTGAGGTATGGATTTATTTTTGTTAATCTCCTTAGGATTTAGAGAGGTATTAGAGGGTAGCCAGGCTGCTTGGGGTCAAATCCCACTACCCCAGCTGTGCGGCTATGTGACCTCTGGCAAGTTATACACATTTTCTCTTTTCCAGTTTACTCACATGTAAATGGCTCTTATCTCAGGGTTATTAGAGGATTAATGAGTTAATACACAGAAAGCACACAGAATAGTGCTTGGAACACAAGTGCTAAATAAGTGTTAGCCATTATTGTTATTACTCTAAGTACACCGGGATCTAAGGACTTGTGTCTCTCTTCAGTTCTGGAAAATTCTCAGCATTTGTTTCAAATATTGCCTTTTTGCTATTTCCTCCATTGTATTTTTTCGCTCCTATGAAGCCATATGGCAACTCTCATTCTTTCTACCTCATTTAACTATTTATTTTTTAAAACTTCTTTATATTTCTGTGCCATGAAAATGGGTTGTACTCCTCAATACTATCTTCCAATTCACTAATTATCTCTTTAGTTGTGTCTAGCCTACAGTTTATCTTATCTATTGAGTCTTTCATTTCAATGACTCAGTCCCCAAATTTTGAACTGGTTCTTATTAAAATTCTCAGTTCTTGTTTGTTTATTGTTTCCTAACTCCTGGACACTATTTCTTTATTTTCCCCTTTGAGCAGCCCAAACTTATCATTTTAATCAGAAGCATCTACAAAATTATTTTCTTTTGCAGTAAACACTTATTTTGACTGCTGATCATATTGGTTGTCTTTATTAACATTAGATTTGTGGGGTCATTTTGAGTGGGATATTTCATATTGTTGCTGCTGCTGTTTTCTTTCTCCACCTCTACTCTCCCACTACCGGTACCATTAGTTAGGTTTTACAGTTGTCTTCCAAGAGCAAAATCATTACTTTAAACCATGGCCCAGGCAGTAGTCATAGGGGATTCTTTCAGCCTCCTTTCACCAGTGGAAAAAGAGCCCCAACCAAAGTTCTTTCTTCAAATAGTGAGCCTGGCTCTGGTCCCTCATTTTGCGTGGAGCACTTTTAGTCCCATTGCCTTTTAAGACCCACATCAACACCTGCTACTGCTGCCCCCAGACTCACAGGCTAGCCACTCTATGGTCCCCTATCCTCCTGAGTTTCTGATCCATGAGTCCAGCTATATCAATTTGGGTTTCTCTTTTCGTATTTTATCTGTCATTGTTATGTGTTTGGAACAGAGGAGTTGCATCAGAATGTGAGCTTGTTTTCCACCAAGATGGGAAATCCTGCAACTCAACTCAACTCTGAGTCCCCTTCTGATCCAATTCTTGTCCTGCCTTTCACAGCTAAGCATCAAAGTTCACTGCAAGCTGGCTTCTGCCTCCATTTCGCTTGTTTTCATGAAGGTCAGCAATGACCATTTTATTGCTCAATCCCACAGGACCTTTTAAATTCTATGTTCATTGCAGGGTGCAGTGGTTTACACTGTAATCCTAGCACTTTGAAAGGCCAACGTGGGAGGAAGTAAGAGGATCGCTTGAGGCCAGGAGTTCGAGACCAGCCTGGGCAACATAGTGAAACCCTGGCTCTACAAAAAATAGAAACATCAGCTGGGTGTGGTGGCACATGCCTGTAGTCCCAGCTACTTAGGAGGCTGAGGCAGGAGGATTGCTTGAGCCCAGGAGTTGGAGGCTACAATGAGCTATGATGGTGTCATGGCACTCTAGCCGGGGCAACAGTCCCTATGTCTAAGGAAAAAAAAATTCTGTGTTCATTGAACTCTTCACTGTCATCATTGATGACAATTTCTTCCTTGGTATTCTTACTTTCCTGGGCCTTTGTGACTACACCCCCCCATCCCCCCAAGCATCCAAATTCTCCTCTTACCTCTCAGAGCTTTGCTTTTCATCCATCTTTATGAGATACTCTTCCATTTCCCTCCCATTAAAATGTCAATATTCCCATAGGTTTAATCCTTGCCCTGCTTTTCTCTTTACCCTCCATGTATCCTTTGGGTAATATCCCCCATTCTTGTAGCTTCAAAACTATTACTTTATGACTTCCAAATCTGTATCTCTAGGTCTCAGCTTTGGATTTTTATACCCAATTTCCTACTGGTTATTTTCACTAAATTTTTTGTGAGCATTTCAAACTCAACAGGGCAAAAATTGAACTCATCAAGTCCTCCCATCTTAGTCCATTTGGGCTGCTATAACTCAGTTTATAACAAAATGCTATAAACTGGGTAGCTTATGAACAAGAGAAATGTACTTTTCACAGTTCTGGATGCTGAGAAGTCCAAGGTCAAGGCAGATTTGGCATCCGGTGGGGGCCCACATCCTGGATCATAGATGGCACCTTCTTGCTGTGTCCTCACATGGTAGAAGAGGAAAGGGGTCTCTCTGGGGTCCTTAAGACCTAAGCACCTCCCAAAGGCCCCGACTCCTAATACCATCACCTTTGGGGATTAGTATTTCAACACAGGAATTTGGGGGGGGGGAGCACAAACATTCAGACTATAGCATCTCCTAAACCACTTAAAAAAAATTCCTTGTCTTAGTTGGTGGTACTACCACCTATTCATGACAAAAACTGAATCATCCCAGACCCCTGAGCCAATTGCTCCATCCCAACTAGGCATCAATGTCTCTCTTTCTTCCTAATTCATACTTTCCTCTCTATTTCTACTATCACTGTTTTAAATCTCAGGCTGCCTTGTCTCTCATCTGATATACTGCAAATGCTGCCTATGTTCTCAACTAGCCTCTCCCTGCAGTCATACTCCTGCCTGTCTTTCCATTTCCATCCTCTCTCCTGTGTTCCATACAGAACCTTCCACATCAGCCTGCAGTGGCAGGACCTGCTTCCCTTTCAGCCCAACAGCTCCTGGTGCTGAAGAGATGCTTAAATGTTTCTCGTACAATGAATTCATGCACCATTGAGATAATCCTATCTTTTTAATACAAAACAAAGGTCTTAGATTTCCACTGGGAAGTTAAGACAATGGATTGAGGAAGATAATTGATATTTACTAAACATCTATGATCTGTCAGGAATGATGACAAGTGGCAAAGTGGCTTATATCAGTTATTTGGCTCAGAATGTTCTTTTTCATTTAAGAAACTGACTCAAGGGAGTAAAGAAAATTGAAGGGGAAGAGTTTTTAAACCATAAGAATTGACTAGGCCTCTAGGGAATAAAGACCACCCAAGGGAGTAGTTTTCAAACCAGAAGACATTACCTTCTTGTCAGTTCAGAATAATAGTTGGGAACAACATGAGGAAATTTAGGTCTGTTGAAAACAGGTCTGATTTCCCCAACTCTCCAGGCAGATGTTGAATGCCCTTGAGACACTGTAGAACTCTTCAAGTCCATTACCCTAAATTTGCAGCAGGAGAAACCTGTTACAGTCTCTGAAAGTTTTGCCTAGTAAAATCCCTTCTTAACTTTGTTCAATGTAACTAAGCACCTGTTATCTGTAGGAGCACTTGTTTGGTATAAGATAAAGCATACAGAGTTGGAAAGTCCTTTACATTGGATATTCCTATTTGTACAAGTGAGTGATACGAACTCTTAGCTGAAGCAGAAAATTTTCCCTTGAGTACCACATGACTACCTTTTTTTTTTTTTTTTAAGCAATACTGTTTTCTATTTCAAACTGTTACAAAAAGCCCCCACAAAGCCATACCATGTGTGCAACTGGCGTATCTGGTTTAACATAATCTATTCCAAGAGACTCAGATGGTTCTCAGCAAATTCAGCTGGGTGCTAAAAACAAGGCTTCAACCATAGATCAAAATAGGCTGGGTGCGGTAATCCTAGCACTCCTGTAATCCTAGCACTCTGGGAGGGTGAGGCAGGAGGATCACTTGAGGTCAGGAGTTCGAGACCAGTCTGAGCAAGAGCAAGACCCCGTCTCTACTAAAAATAAAAAAAATTAGCCGGGCATGGTGGTGCACACTCCTGTAGTCCCATCTACTTGGGAGGCTGAGGCAGGAGGATCGCTTGAGCCCTCCTTAGGAGTTTGAGGTTGCAGTGAGCTATGATGACACCACTGCACTCTAACCCAGGCGACAGAGCCAGACTCTGTCTCAAGAAAGAGGAAAAAAAAATTAAGTTACTAGAAAAATCAATCTTTCCAGTGTCCTTCATTCCTGAGGATCTTCCTTAATAAGTTTCATATTTCATTTCAATATTTCACTCTAGTTTTGACATGCCAACCAAGATGATGTTGAGTTAATAACAAACCCAACCTCATGACAGATTTCTGAACCTTGGTATGAGTGATCATAAGACATTTCAGCACCTAATGGTCAATTCGGTTTCACCCCTGAGTGTCTATTCCATGATGGCATTTAGCTGATGCTTTTCAACATCTATTTATTAGTCATCTGATTGGCATAGCTAGAGATAATTAAAATTACTCCAGATAATGGTCTGCATATTCCAAAGGTATTTACGACCATCTCTTTAAAGGGCTGGGAACAAGATGAAACATTTTCAGATGCAGCTCCATTAAGTTTATATCTAACAAGTTTACGTACCAAATGGCTGTAAAATCTGATGGAATATAAATAGACCTTCAATAGGTATTAGTGGGGAAATGCGAGCTAAATATGATTGAACAGCTTAATATCATTCAGACAGAATTGCTATCAGTCTCCGAAGATCAAGTACAGAATTTGGTGGGCCACAGCTGACACTGCATGGTTAAAAGGCAGAGCCTGAGTACAAATAGGGAGCAGATGGAAGCCACGCTCTCAGTGCATCAAAAGGCAAAAATTGCTTTGAAACCATGTCCATTGGAAATCATTAACTTCTTTTCCATAATCTCAGTTCCTATCATCCTCTTGCCCCACATTTTTTAAAAAGACTAAAATACTAGCTGAGACTTTGTCCTTGAAGGTATTTATCAGAGAGGTGGCACCTAGGGATTTTTATGAGAAATCCATTCTACAAAGATGATGGCTCTGAACCCACGAGTGGAAGAAGATTCAACTGTTCCCTTTCCAGAGTGCTACCAAGTCATTTGAATTACTAGGAAGTCAGTCAGTGTCCTGGAAAACGTTAACAAACCACCTTCCAGGCCTGAAGGACTGAAGAGCTTATTATTCAATGACTTGACTTTGGCAGAATCCAGTTCAATGTTCGCATTTTATATGCAAATACCATTCAGTGTTTAAATCCACTCACGACGGGCATCTCAATGTTCTACGCAGGAAGAGGTGTCATGGTGAAGTAATTTATTGAATCTAAGATGCCACCAATTATACCACCAAAAAGAAAAAATGCTGCTACTTATAAGATGCCATCAACTCTAACATGAAATCATTTTTAGGGTTGTTAAAACATGAACAACAATGGCCATGTTAAAACATGTTGAATGTCTATTATGTGTACCAAGCACTGTTCTGAGCATTTTTCATGATTAACACCCAAGGAGGAGGAACTACCATGTTACCCATCTGACAGGGGCATAGGAAGGTGAAAAAACATGCCTTAACTAGCTGCTAAGGGGTTGACCTGGGAATCAAACCCAACTGGTCTGACTCTAGCACCTGTAGCCTTCATTGCTTCAGCATCTGCCTCCATCTTGTTAATTACTCACTTGGAACAAGAGGACAGGTGGCTCTCACCTCTCGAAACACAGATGTGCCAAGCAGGATCCCCTACAGGTGATTGCAACCCAAGGAAGGATTGTCTCTGAAATCAGAACTCTCACTTCCAGGCAGGAGGCCATGAGGCAGAGGGCCAGGAGGCTTGGGCCAGTGACCCCTCCCTTCTCCACCTTGGAGAAGTGAACTCAAACCCCCCCTAGGGACATGTGACTTACCAACTCATGTCTAAGGATGACCCTGGATGGTGAAAAAGGAGTAGGGAATGCAGATGTAGGAAATGTAAGAATTTAGCACCTTCCCTCCAAAAGAACTCCTCAAATTACAGTAATTTCTCCACTGTGGATCTCCAAGAGTCTAACTCTGAAGTGGTTCCCATGAAGCATAACTGAAGTTAAAGAGAAGAAAAAAACCACCATCCATGGAGCATTAGACATGCATCATCTCACCGAATCCTCCCAATAATCCTCTGAAGCAGCATTGTTTTTCCCTTTTCACAGTTGGGGAAGTTCGGGACAATGAAGTCCCATTATCACTTGGCTACAGACCCCTGCTTTGGACCCCATCTGGTCCAAGG
Organism: Eulemur rufifrons; assembly: GCF_041146395.1. Classification (NCBI taxonomy): domain Eukaryota; kingdom Metazoa; phylum Chordata; class Mammalia; order Primates; family Lemuridae; genus Eulemur; species Eulemur rufifrons. Next base: position 44,332,854 of record NC_090991.1, read on the forward strand.
CTGGTGATTTCTTGGAGTCTAGTACATCATCCTACTAAATTGGCCTGGCCAGCTGTTAGCTTTTGGCAGACTCCTAAAGTGTCCTCAACTCAAATGCTTCCAGACCCAAAGATTGTTGGCCATCATCTGTCCTGAGCAAGTACATCCACCAAGAGACCAAAAACTGGGCTCAATAAACACAAACATGAAGCTCTAGGTAAATAAACAAGAAAGCTGTGCCTTGTTTTTTTTAAGTGAAGTGTACTATATTCCCACAGTAATTATGAGAGGTGGAAAAAAAAAGCCTAACATTTGGTAAACAAATGCAAAGCCAGTGACTGAAGCTGACAATAGATCACAAAATATCAGGCCTGAGTCTCATGGAACAGAAAACTTGGATGAATATTTTCTTTTTCAAAACTTAAAAGACTGTCATCCAGAAAAATACCAAGGATCATATAAAAAGCGTCATTATCTGCCGTTCAAAATGAACATATGTAAACATTTTGCCATATTTGATTCTGATTCTGCCTCTACTTAAAAAAAAAAGTCAGAAAGTTTCACACTTGAAGTTGAAATCCATCCCTCTTCTGTGCCTGGCTGACAGCTATCATAAATTTGTTGTGAACTTGGTCCATGTTTTAACAAAAACTTTATATTTTATATAATATGTAAATGTATCCATAAACAATATATTCTTAAATGATTTTAGTGGTTTCCACACTTAGGTTTGTAAACTCCTTCTGGAGTCTAGTTTTGAATATGAAGTGAGGTAGGAATCTATTATTTTATTTCTCCATGTGAAATGTCAGTTGACCCAATGTCATTTACTGAGAAATTTATCTTTCTTCCCCATTGACTGGCATCACCTTGCACCAAACTCACATTATCAGCTTAGGGCCATTTCTATCTTTATGTCAATACTATACTCTTTTATATGGTGTTGTTATCGAATATGATGACTCTCCCCTTCTTGTTCTTTTTTTAAAATTTGACCTATTTTTGAACTTTTTATTCTCCCATTTGATTTTATAATCAATTTATGACAATCCTGTTAAGATTTTGACTGGAATTACATTTAATATGGAGATTAATTTAGGAAGTCATTTACTTTTTTATAGTCTTCCCATCCATGAACATGGAGTATTTATCATTTATTCAGGCCTCTGTTATGTCCATTCTTTATAATAATTTTGTCTAGAAAAGTTAGATTTGTTCTTAGGTACCTTAAAGTTGTGTTGGTATTGACGATGAACTTAATATTTTCTAACTGATTATTACTGATCTATGAAATACTATTGATATTTATATGTTGATCTAATACCCAGAAACTTTGCTGAAGTCAAAGCATTTTAACTATTGAATATTTTATCTATTTCAGAGAATTTATAAATTCTTTTAGGTTTTTAATTTATACATACCATCTGCAAATTATAAAAATGTTTTATCTTTGGTAACATTCCTTAAACAATTCTTTCCTGTTTCAATTTTAATTATATTTTAAAAAAATCATTACAATTTTAAATCTTGATATAATTTCAAACATATCAAAAAATTGCAAGAATAGTCAAAAAAATTCCTGAGCACCCTTTACCCTGATTCTCTAGCTGTTAACATTTGCTCTTTTGCTTTCTCATTTGCATTTAAGAGTACATTGCTGGCCAGTTGCAGTGGCCCACATCTGTAATGCTAGCACTTTGGGAAGCTGAGGCAGGAGGATCACCTGAGCCCAGGAGTTTGAGACAGCCTGGGCAACAAAATAAAAAAAAAATAAATTAATTTTTTAAAAAATGCATTGCAGATGTCTTGTCCCTTGGTCCCTAAATATTTCAGGGTGAATTTCCTAAGAACAAGGACATTCTCTCATATAACTATAGTACAATTATCAAAATCAGGAAATTTAACACAGATAAAATGCTATTATCTAATCTGCACTCCATATTCAAATTTTGCCAGTTACTCAGTAATATCCTTTGGGCTATTTTTCTCCAGTTCAGGTTCCAGTCCAGGATCACATATTGCATTTAGTTGACTTGTCTCTTTAGTCTTCTTTAATCTAAAACAATTCCTCAGCCTTTCTTTGTTTTTCATGACCTCGACAATTTAGAGAGTACAGGCCAGTTGTTTTATAGAATCCCATCAGTTTGAGTTTGTGTGAAGTTTCCTTACAATTAGATTTAGGTTATGTAATTTTTGGCAGGAATACCACAGAGGTCAGGGCGTGTCCTTTTAAGTACATCATATCATTCCTGACACTGGTTTGCTCCAGTGTTGATAATGTTACAGACATTTGGTTAAGGTGGTATACACCAGGTTTTTCTATTATAAAATTATTTATATTTCCCTGTCCATTAATAAGTAATTTTCAGAGAAATACTGAGTCCATGTAAATAACCTGTCCATCATCAAACTTTTCATGCATTGGTTTCAGCATTCAATGACGTTTACTGCTTAAATCAATTACCATTATGATGGTTGCAAAGGGTGATTTTCTTCTAGTAATACATTTCCCATTATTCCTTCTACATTTGCTCAAACTTACATTGCATAGAAAATAATTTCAGTATTATTAGCCCATACTATGGTAAGAACAAACTTATGATTTAGAATTCAATGTTTGTTTATATTTCTTATTGTCTTTAGACAGAGGGTATACAGTCAAAGTACCGTGTAATTGAGAATTACTTGGGGTAGGTCTTTTTTCTTCCTTTTCAGTGTGTTTATTTTATTCATTTAAAATACAGTTAGGTTCATTTATTTCTGTTTATATTCCATTTTAGTATCTCCCATCTCTCACCCCCACCTAATCCCTGTTAATTTGGTTTTATTATTTTTCAGTGGGGAAAACATTAACATGATTTCAAAAGTAGAACTATTCACAAAGGTACACTCCCAGAAGTAATGTCTCTCTCTCCAACTCTCCACCCTGCCCCTACGCATCCCCTGTAGTACCCAATCTCATTAGTTTCCGGTTTGTCCTTTCTATATTTTCACAAAACAAGCAGATAGATGTGTACTTTCTTCTTTCCTTTCTTTCACAAAGGAGGAAAATCACAGAAAACTTTACAAATTTGTGTGCCATCATCACACAGGGATCTGCTTATGGTCTCTTTATCATTGCCATTTTAGATTATATGCTGCCAAAGCAGGTATTCTTTTTCTTTTCTTATTGTATTGTCTAGTTTCTCTCTAACATGTTGGATAGTAGAGGTATAGCGAGCATCCTTGTCTTATTCCTGACTTGGTTTGAGGTTTAGTGTTTCAACACAAACTTTTATGAGCATCTCCCACATGCCAGGTGTTCTGGATATAACTTTAAATAAGAAAGACTGGTGTCTACCCTCAAAGACCTTTAAACTAGTTGGAGAGACAGTGCAATGAGCAATTATATTACAGCATGATAAGCACTGTGGTTCAGGGGGCAGACACAAATAGGGTGGTGTAGAAACACGCAGGTGAGTACACAGCCTGAGTGCTAACTCTTCGGAGATTGTACATGAGAAGTCTGAATCATCTCCATCTGCCTTTTCAAAATTTCAGGACACAACCCAGAGTGTGAAATTACTCAGGGAGAATCTAGGGTTTCTGTAATTCAAAACCCCTTCTCTTCTTAAATACATTTTGGGCAAATAGAATCAATGTTGACACTGGTGACAGTTATGACTAGGCTAACTTTTTTTCTGTTTCATTAAATAAATCAAAACGTCACTGAAAAAAGAGAGAAGACAGAAAACTTCTGCTTCTTGTCTACCAACATGAAAAATGAAAGATCCATTGTGTGACCTTGAGTAAGTTATACGACATCTCATTGTAACATGTAAATAGTTCTTCAATTTTTATAAGACTTTTTCTTAGGACTTTTTTAAGGAAAAATGTATTAATAAAAAATTGTTTTAGCTGAAACATATGCGAGTAAGAGTATGTTACATGATACTTCATTCCTAAGTATGTCAACATGTATTTCCTAAGAACAAGGACATTATCCTACATATCCACAATGTAATGATCACACAGAAGAAATTTAATATTGATTCAATACTACACCATGCTATTATCCTATATATGGTCTATATTCACATTTCCCCCAATTGTTCCTAAAATAATCTTTTCTTGCTCCCTACATCCCCTCTCCCAAGTTAGGATCTTCTAATCAAGGAGCAGGCATTATATTTGGTTGTCAAATTCCTTCACTGTTCTTTAATCAAGGACAGTCCCCCAGTTTTGTGTTTGCTTTTGGTGGTTGGTCTTTAGCTATATGTTTATTCTTGAAGCATTTTGGCCAGGTGTTTCTTGGGGTGTCCCTCAACTTGGACTCGTCTGTTTCCACATGATTGAATCCCGGTTAAACACTGTGGCAAGGGAATCCCTAGCTGATGATGCTGCATCCTTCTTGTGCCACAGTGGGAGGCGTATTACGTCAGTGCATCTCATTATTAGTGATGCAATGTTTGCTTATTTGATTGTATCCACTAGATTTCTCCATGTTTGTAATTGATACATAATCTCTGCAGCAACACACTGAAACAGTGTGAATATCCTGCTCCCCAGTACTTGTTTCACTCCATGGCTTTTGTACCCACTGATGACTCCTTTGAGTCAATTACTACTGCAGTGGTTGCAAACTGGTCATACAGATCTTGATACTTGGTACTGCTTTTCTAGCTCCAAATTCCAGTTTCCCAACCATGATTCAGCACTGTCTTTGCTTATATTGCTTTTGACCAGTTTAGTTAACTGTCTTCCTAACCCTTGGTACTAACACATCAGCACAGGCAGGTCTTTTTGAATTTTTCCCAGCACCAGTGAACCAGGTCTAGACAGGAAGCAGACATTACTTTAAGCTGTCTCTATTAATAATAATGACTACTAGCAGCAGGTTCTGGCTTCTCTGAATGCAGAGGTAAACTGCATTGTGACTATACCTCTGAGACTCATAAGGCTAGCCCCCATGCCGGACAGAAATTCCTTTTGCTCATGTGTTTTTAAAATCCAGCTCTCAGATCACAAATTGTACCACAAATAGCAATGGACACATCTTAAGGAATCAAACATGATCTGTTTTCTATTGTCCTCAAAATGGTACCATTAGACACAGATCGAGCAAGGACATTGACTTTCCACTTCACAGGCCAAAGTGGATAATCCTCCTTCCAAACTGCAAATGGGGGTGTTTTGTGCAGCCTTCTTTTGAACAGGTACTGACTTATTAGAGAAAATTACAGATTTTGTAGGTGGCTTGTTATAATAATCTAAGGTTAAAAACAGAACCATAGAAGTTGAAGACATCAGAGATCATTTCTAAAAATAAAGCAAAGGCTTTTTTTCTTTCTGTAATCCTCAATTAGAAGCCATTTAAGGAAAAGATAATCAGCTCTAGAGACCTGTAAATATGGATTCTACAGTTCTCACTGTCAGTCCTGCTTTCCAATTTAATTTTAGTACATTTTGAAATGTGTTAATAAATTATTTTACCCTGCATCCATCCATGTTGTCCTCTTGATGTTACAAATACAAATAAAGTAGTCCCCCCCCCTTATCTGTGGAGGGCATGTTCCAGAAACCCCAGTGGATGCCTGAAACCTCAGATAGCACCGGACCCTATATATGCTATGTTTTTTCTATCTGATCACTGGGACTGCTACTAAGTGACTAATGGGCACATAGTATATACAGTGTGGATACACTGGACAATGGGATGATTCATGTCCTAGGAGACATGGGGTGGGACAGTGAGAGATTTCATCATGCTACTCAGAAGAGCATGTAATTTAAAACTTATGGATTGTTTATTTCTGGAATTTTCCATTTAATATTTTTGACCTGCAGTTGACCACTGGTAACTGAAACCGCAGAAAGCAAAACCACAGATAAGGGGACACTGCTGTATTAATTATGAAACAAACTTTGTGATGACCTTTGTAATAGCAAATTCTCAATAAATATAGCTCTCCTTAAATGATGGAATTCCTTCTTTGTCAGCTGGTAACTTCCAGGGAAAGCTACTGGTGGTCAGGAAGAGAACTTCTCTAACATCTCTCCGAGGCAATGCAAGTTGAGCCCAGTCAAAGCGTTGAGACGTTTACGCAATTCATCCAAAGGCGGTACCCAGGGGAAGGAGCCAGATTTCTCTGGTCAACCTTTGTAGTTAACCAAATGAGATTTCCTAAAACCAAGTACAACTCAGTGATTAAAAATGACTCTTAACCAAAGAGTAAAGATAATAATAACTTGAAAGCCATGGAGAGGTCCTTCTCAGGACCTGGGGGCTCTCCATCCTGGACCACCTGGAACCTTCTCTTTTCTGTCACTCTTCTCCCTAGATAATCTCATCCATTGTCATCTCTGAATTATGACCCACACCTCTCTCTGAACTCCAGGTTTGCATATGCAACTCCTTACTTGCCATTTCTACTGGGAAGGCTCATTGGTACCTCAAACAGATCATGTCTACAACGGTGCTCTTGAATTTCTCCTCAGAACCCGCTTCTCCTCCACTGGGGAGGGCCAACAGCTAAAGCTGGAAAGCCCGGGGTCACCCTTGTTTTGCCCCCATCTCATGCCCCACATCAACAGAAAGTCAGTCTGTTTCCAAAGAAGATCCATTCCTCCCCTCTTTGGCCATCTTTCTAGCCCAGCACTCGTCTTGTCTGCGTCACTGTCATGGCTGCCTGCTCCCATTCTTGCGTCCTTCAACTCACTCTCCAGGGAACAGCCAGAGTAAACATTTAAAGACACAAACCACCCAAGGTAATGGGGTGTCCTAATCTGGATTCTGGAACAGAGGAAAAAGGACATTCGTGGGAAAACCGGTGAAAGCTGAATAAAGCCTGCAGTTTTGACAAACGTATCCTGGTTAGGTAGGATGTTAACATGAGGGAAAGCTGGGTAGAGGGTATATGGGGACTCTCTGCACTGTCTTTGCAATGTTAGCGTAAATTTAAGATTATTCCAAAATAAAAAGTTTATCGAAAGACTCCATAAACAACGTCATGTTACTCCTTTGTTTTAAAATCCTTGAATAAGTTTCCACAGCACTAAAATCCAGACTTTTTTCTGAAGCCCCACAGGTCTTAACGTGGTCTAGCTCCCTTGGCTTTTTCAATCTCATTTCCTACCTGTCTACTTCCTCTTGCTTCCAATACTCCGGCTGGTGGTTTTCTAACAGTTCCGGAATATGTTAGGTTTTGCCTTCTGTATGAGTTTGCTGGGCCTGCCATGGCAAAATACTACACATGGGGTGACATAAACAACAGAATGTGATTGTCTCCCAGCTCTAGAGGCTGGAAGTCCACATCGAGGTGTGGGCAGGGCTGGTTTCTTCTGAGGCTTCTCTCTGTGGCGTGCACATGGCTCCTCACTGTGTCTTCACGTGTCTTCACGTGGCACACCCTGATGGTCTCTTCATACGTCCAAGTTTTCTCTTCTTATAAGGACACCAGTCAGATTGGATTAGAGCCCACCCTAATGGCCTCATTTTAACATAATGACCTCTTTAAAGGCCCTATCTCCAAACACAGTCACATTCTGAAGGCTTCAACATATGAATTTGGTCGGGAAGGGACACATCTCTACCCATAACAAGCCTCTTGCCTGGAAAGTCCTACAGATGCCGCTCTTTCCCATGTTCAAGTCTCACATGGACCTACCATCTCTTCCAAGAGGCCTTTCCTGACCACACAGCTGCAGGCTGAGTGCCTCCATCCTGGTACTGCCTTCTCGGCACTTCCACTGTCATTGTTCTGTTTGTTGACTTATTACCGGCCTCCCCTCTTTCTGTGAGTACTGAAGGACTGAGCTGTCTCCCTCATTGCTGTATCTTCAATGCCTCTCATAATGCCTGGCACATAGTAGGTCCTCAAAACTCGCTGAACAGCTTTATTGGTTTACTGACAATTTGGACAAAGTCAGAGTCTCATTAGGAAATCATCCTTAACACAGTCAGTCCCAAGGTATGACCATCACCATCACAATATTCTAATGTTTTCATTGCACATTACAGTTTAGGAAATGCTTCCATGTACAACAATCTCTATGAATCCTCCATACTCTGATGGAAGCATTATTTATTCTATTTTATTAAATTAAAAAAACCAACATTCTGATTGGTTAGGGGAATTGTTTAAGATCATAGAGCTTAAACTTCAATACTGAACTTTTTGTTTCACAGAGAACAACTCTGTGTTCTCTCATTACCGCGCAGATGAACTAGAAACTAAATACATTCCGAATACTTCTTTTAGGCAACTTCCAAGGAGAGCTCTGTGAGAGACAGAGCTTCATGTTTCCAGGAACTACACTGGACATTCTTTACATCTTATCAGAGGAGTTTCTTTGCCAAGGAATAACGTCCTTGGTGATATGTGGCTAATGAGAACACACATGGTACCCTGAGGCCCTTTTATTGTGTGGGTGGGTGCGGGCCGGGTGGTGGTTATAAACATGCCTTTTATAAACTGTTCTAGTTCCAGGAGTATGAAGAAGTGAAGACATTTGGAGAACCCGTTTTCCTAAGTGTTTATAGTTTTAAATAGCACTTAGTAATCCTTAAATCCATAGTTCTCAGCCTTGTCACCCCTTAGATTCACCTTGGGGAGCTTTAGAAATCCCAGTGCTTGAACCCCACTTCAGACAAATGAAATCTAATCATTGGGGGTGGGAGGTGGCGTTTAGTGATGGCTAAAGCTTCCCAGGTGAGTTTAATTATGCAGCCACGATTGAGAACCCCTGGTCTAGATCCTCTCGTGGGGTGGGGGTGGCATATCCCATGTCCCCTAAAGGAACACATCAGGTTCAGCCTGAGGGATGACTCTCTAAAACCATGCACACCCTTACCTGGAGAGTTCAGCATTCTGGAAGGGAGCGTTATGTCCTTCACGTGTTGCTTGGATTAGATCAGTCTGCACCCAGGACCAATTAATCAAAATCCCAGGGGGTGGGGCCAGTGTTAAAACTTCTTAGGTGAACCCAATGTGCAGCCAAGGCTGAGAACCACTGCTTTAAAGGGTGCCTGCTTTGTTTGGAAGAGGAAGTAAAGTAGCGAGGCTGCCCCCATTAACCCCACGGCACACCAGTAACCTGGCAGCAGCCGTCACACGCGCAGCCTCTACTTCAGCCGAACCAGGCAGTGCTAAGCACGGACTCCCCCAGATCTAGATTTATGGCCTTGGACAAACAACAGGACCTGACCTTGGCATGGTGTCATCCTCCCTAGCGCTAATTAAGGCCTAAATAATTCTCATGAGTATGTGCATAAAATAAATGGGCCTCAATTTAAGACAACTTCCCCATTGTGTCCTGGTTAATGTAATCACAGTTTGCAGGTTTTCATGGTCACAAATATACTTTTATTTTTCACAAGGAGCAGAAGATATTTATATCTAGTTATCCTGCCACTATTTTGTTTCTTACTAAATATTGGGTCACGTAAAAAAATTTACTTATATGGTAATTGATAATAAGATAATGACATGTAGTGGATTCAACCACTGATCAATGTGATTATCACTAGCATCTTTCAATTTAATTATTGCTTCTTATCCTCATCAATTTCATTAAATTTTTGGCAGGTAGAGAGGAAACAGGGTGCAGATAGCAGTATGAAGGATGGTAGCTGAATGATAAGACTCTACACCTAGAAAATGCAAAGAAATGAACCGAGCTTATTAAATACTTTGGAAGCACAGTGAGACAAGAGAAATATCCATGACTGCCTCCCACCAAAAACTCCATACTCAACTGGGACAGAAAAAGAGCACACAAGCACATGCTTTGGCTTAAGGCTCTAGTTTTGAACGCCTGGCTGGACAAAGCTATCTTTTAATAATTAAAGAATTTTTAGAGAAATACATGTTTCTCATGTTCAGATTTTGAAGCATTAATAAGAGTGAATGAAAACCGCAGCCACCCTCCTTTTCTGCCTCCCCAGGACCAAACCCGAAAGCCAGAGGGATGAGCAACTGCTGCTGCTGAATGTGGAAGCTGGAGGAGGCTGAATGGGCAAAGAAGGCTGGTTGAGCTGGGGCGAGGGTGTCTGATGCAGTGGCCTCAGGAGCAAGGCCCAGGGGTCTACAGAGCAGAGCCGGGCAGAGGCTGGGGGGTGAGGATCTGGGGCAAAAACACACATAGGGCCTCTTCAGTGTAACAAGATGGCACGACATGGGCTGGGGTGAGTTGGGTGCCAGGACAGACAGACAAGGACAGGCCCTGTGGGCAGTCCCCAAGTCAGCATGCTGGGGAGGAGGTGGCATGGCTACCATAGCTGGCAATGCTCCCAGAGGAAGCAGGCTGTGTGCACAAGGGCTGCACAGAGTACCCAGGGGCTCAGTGGTTTCTCTTGCAGGCCTAAGCTTCAAAGGGGCCTGGCCCCTTGGCACGGGCATGGATCCTGACTCTAAAGTGGATAACTTGACATTTTAAATTTCTAGAAGAGTAGTGAAAAGGCTAAATTCCTAGGAGAGTAGTGAAAAGAACTTAGCACCTGCCACAAACAGGATACAAGATAATACATAATAACCACGTGAATTCTAGGGACTATTTGAACTGAGCAGGATAAACCAGAGATTACTGGGGTCCCACCACCCTATAAGGATCACAGCAAGGCCGCACGTCCTCTCTGCAGCTCTTCAGAGGGAGAGCTGTTTTGAATTAACTCATGGGGACAGAGGCATACAGAAAAAGAGAAAGCAAAGGAATTGGTTTGGAAGAACTAAAAGATATTTAAAAAAATTTTTCCCTTGTATATTCAGTTTGTGCCAGAAAAAGCAATTCAGGCACCTGACAGTTTTCCTTAGAGTCCACAGCTATGTCAAAATGGTCAAGCCCACTTCAACATCCAGTGACCAGCAACTGTTTAAAGAATCCACCAAAGGAGGGGATGCAGGGCAGCCAGTAAAAATCATATTGGGAAGGATATTTCACAACATGTTAAAAATAGCATACTGTACAATTCAATTTTGGAGGAATTGGTCAAAAAATAAATTTATTAATAATTTGCAATATGAACCAAATTGCTAACAGCAGTCATCTCTGAATTGTAGGGTTGCTACTGCTTTCTCTTTTCTTTTTTGATACTTTTGGGTTTGCATTTCCCAGATTTTAATAATCATGTATGAATTTTCCAATCTGAAAAAAGTCATTATTTTATAAGGGTTCAAGTTTTTTTTTTTTTTTTTCTTTTGAGACCAAGTCGCACTCTGTTGCCCAGGATAGAGTGCCGTGGCATCAGCCTAGCTCACAGCAACCTCAAACTCCTGGGCTCAAGCGATCCTCCTGCCTCAGCCTCCCAAGTAGCTGGGACTATAGGCGCGCATCATCACGCCCGGCTCAATGTTTACTTTTAGACATTTTATCCCCATTAATGATGGGAAGAAAATGAGAATAGGACCAGAATATAGTATTTTTGTTCCATTAGCCTTTCCTTTGCTTACTAGTATTTTTTTTTTTTTTTGAGACAGGGTCTCACTCTGTTGCCCGGGCTAGAGTGCTGTGGTGTCAGCCTAACTCACAGCAACCTCAAACTCCTGGGCTCAAGCAATCCTTCTTCCTCAGCCTCCCAAGTAGCTGGGACTACAGGGATGCGTCACCATGCCTGTCTAATTTTTTCTATATATATTTTTAGTTGTCCATATAATTTCTTTCTATTTTTAGTATAGACGGGGTCTCGCTCTTGCTCAGGCTGGTCTCGAACTCCTGAGGTGAAACAATCCACCTGCCTTGGCCTCCCAGAGTGCTAGGATTACACGTGTGAGCCACCGCGCCTGGCCTAAGGGTTCAAGTTTAAACACTGTGTGACTCTGTTTTAGACACTGTGGTTTCGATGAAGTTGGCCAGCAAAGAGCCTCTGATTTCAGGCCACTGACAAGAGGATGGTCCTAAACATTTCCCTTGGGGTCACCACTTCAAAGGGATGACAGTACTTCTGCTAGCTGGATTTTTTTTCTACTCTAGAAAATTCCAGGTACTCTGGAAGTTCAAACAAAGTACTTGGCTGAAATTTAGTAGAAGTCTAAATGCCTCATGAGGTAAGTATTTTGCAAGGGCATCCCTTGATTTTAGGTCGCATGTACGAGTTGTGCACATGTATATTGCATATGTGAACATAAGCATAGTCCTGCTAATATGTACAGTATGCACACATGTATCTGACTGGATTCACTTTTCTAAGTAAATATTAATAGTCACTGAGAAGATACGTGCTCCATCCCATTATCAGAAACCAAATCCTGGAGTCCTAAGTGCCCCAACATCCTCTCCACTTACAGGGCCAATCATCCCAGGTCACAGAGATTTCTGCACAGAGGCCCATGGAAAGTACATAAAAATGAGAAGAAAGAAAAGCTAGACAACAAAATAATGACAAGGAGAAGTCCCAGGGAAATAGCCCTCAAAATCCAAAGACCAGCACGTCTCTGAGGTCCCAGGCACAGGTCTTGCTGCTGGCCCTGGTCGCACAAGGGGCCTTGAGAAGTAGTCCGGCTGTCAGAGCCCAAGAGGCAAGCACAGTGTGTAATGGGGGTGGGGTGGGGACTACTCACGCTGTCGTTGCTTCCTTTGTTGTCCTCATACTTGGTTTCTATATGAATGGAGAATTTCGGCAGAAAGGAACACTGTGGGGAAAAACCAAACTTTCATTAGCACAACATTTTTCTCCCTTCCCGTATTCAGTGTAGCGTCTGGATGCTCTCCTGGCCGTTTAGTTGGGAGCACTGTTCTGGAGCAGAAATATTAAGATACTAGCTCAATATCCAAATTCAGACAAGAAAAGCTGCCTTTGGGAACATGAACACAATTTCATCCAGAAGTTGGGCCAGGGAGAATAACCAGTGATGGCAGGAAGTCACTGAAGAGGACATTCCCAAAGGAAAGTGCTCTGTGAGTCCTACCCTAAGCTTTAGACAAGCAAACCTCTGAAACAGGCCAATTCCAGTTCTGGAGAGCTGACTTTAGGGGAGCAGCAGCCACTGCTGGATTTCTGGGGACTCAGTCTTAATTTTTATATAAATACACATGTAAAGTCAGGGAGGTGGTAACGGAGAACTTTACAATCACAAAATATTGAAGTCAGACAGACCCGGCTTTTACTAGGTGACTTTGGATAAATCATTTAAGTTCTCTGAACCCCAGCAGTATTAAAACAGGAATAACAACTATTACCTAAGCGTGACATTGTGAGGATTAAATAAAATCATGTACGTAAAAACATAGTGCTGAGCACTGAGAAAACATTTCACAAACAGCAATGATCAGTGATCAGTGAACTTGACCAGAAAAGGCAGCCCCTCTCTTTGCCCACATGAGGTAGAGAAACCCCAAATGCAAAACCACCCTCATGTCGCAGTCTCGTTGAGTCATGTTTTACACATTCGGTCGATCTGAAGGGTCAAGGAAGCTTGAGAAGAGGATTTTGATGGGTGCTGGAATGACCACCCTCCGACTAGCACTGAGCTGCACATTGATTGAAGGCTAACAGGTAAAATGACGGAGCAACTCCACTGGGAGTTGCAGGTGTTGGGTAAATGAGATTTGGCCTGTTATGATCACAGTCCCAGGAGGCTGGGTCCTGTATTTATGTAGCCAACATTCACAGAGCATATACTCTCTAAACTAGGCACTGCTATAAATATGTTGAAGTTCTAACTCATTTATTCCTTGCAACAACCCCATGGGGGAGGTACTATTATTGTCATCCCTACTTTAAAGATGAGGAAATGGAGGCTCAGAGAGGTTAAGTAAATGGCCCATGATCACACAGCTAGTGAGTTGTAGAGTCAAGACTGAAGCCAGGTGGCCTGGTCCCAGTGTCCATGATCTTGGCCACTACCCAGTGATTCTCAAAGTAGGGTTCTCCAGACCAGCTGCAGCAGCATCACCCTAGAACTTGATGGAAATGCAAATTCTCGAGTCCTACCCCAGAACAAATGAACAGAAACTCTGGAGGTGAGGTCCAGCAATCTGTGTTTACCAAGACTTCTAGGGTATGCTGTACACATTTGAGTTAAAAAACCACCTCATTATACCATGCGTGGGAAGGAAACCGAGAGAGTACATCAGCTAAAATCCCATAGTCCACAAATACCCATGTTCACTGCAAGTGCTCCATCTGCACAATGACCATGCTCCCCTTCCAGCCCAGGTGGGACTCCCGGTGGCAAGTACATGAGAAGGCAGAGGCCTTGGACATGCCATCGATAACTCTCCTGACATCACATGCCTGTGCACGGTCAGCATTCATCTGTCTTAATCTGAGTGAAGCAATCTGAACGGTGACTAAGGAAACACGGAAACAATCAATCCCAGTGATTGCCTTTATGGAGAACGAGGCCCTGCGATTATTCATTAACATCTTCTCTGCTGTCTCCTCTCAAACCTCTGGCTCCATAACCACTGCCCTCACACCTGGGTCCAGGGAGTACCAGGGAGGGGCTGCTCGTCCCTAATCAAGACCCTGGAGGACTCAGAGCCCCACTTCAGAGCTCCAATTGACATGGGAATGTGGGGAGAAGCCCTTGCCAAGAGACCTTCTTAAAAATAACAAGCCTTTAGGTAAATCGATTTTGTACTTTTTACCCCATACTTCACCTGAGAGTCAATTCAATGTGTGGCAAGACAAGAAAGCTGTGCAAGGCGGCCGTGGGTCTGGGTGCACCAGAGTGGAACCCCGCAAGGAATTTTTATCAGTTGAACCTCTAAACAACTTAACTAGCCCAACAAATGAATTTTTGCATTTGGGTATTAAACCCATATATGAAATGCAAAACTCCCATGCAAATTAGCAGATGTTGTTATTTTTGAGTCAAGGACTGAGGTTATTTTCATGTCAGAATGATAACCCTGCCAGGAGGCTGGGCAAGCACCTGGCTTCAGCAAGGCAGGAGGAGAATTGGGACCAACAGGCCAATTCTGGGCTGGTCAGTGTTTTCTCCTCCAGCAGGTGCGCTGGGGCTGGTAATCCCCTGGGGATGTCTGATGGCTGGTTCTCAGAGCCCCGGAGTGTACAGGTGTCTCAAGTTAAAATCAGAAATATCTGTGGCTCCAGGCTTTTTCAGAGCTATCATTAAATCTTCCCGGTGAGATGTCCATCTTAAGATAAACTTCCGCCTCCCCCATGCAGGTTAGCTTCTCTGAAAATCCAGCCCACGGATCCTAGCAGAGCCTTAACATTAAGCAAGGTCTTTTATTTCTCCCTGGTTGGCTCCCTGTAGGATCCCCCCTGCTGAGGTTATCTTAAAGCCTTTCCCCTCTCAAGGTGCCCTTCTTGGCATCATCCTTCCTCCCTCGAAGTTGATCATTTTGATTCATAGTTGAATGGGGACATGGACCATGTGATAGGAACACCTATAACTTCCCTTTCATTCATTGCAAATGTGCTTATTTTCTTGATGCTTCTTAAGTCTTTGTGAATCAGAGAAAGATATTGCCTTTCTTTTTACAATTGAAAAATAATAATGAAAAGAACTGAGACATTGGAGTCAGCTGACTTGGGCTCAAATCCCAGATGTATTGACTTCGGCAACTTATTCTACTATTTCCAGCCTCAGTTTCCCCATTTATAGAACAGGGATGATTCTTCTCTACTCTGTAAGAGTGTTCAGAAGATCAGGGAGATCATACAGGTAAACCCCAGCACAGTGCCTGGCACGTAGTAGGTACACAGTAAAAAAATATTCGTAAGCTCTTTCTGGAACTTTGTTTCATTCATTACTTTCATCTTCTCCCTGCTTCCTTCCCATAGCCTAAAACTATAGTGAAAAATGTCATATCCTTAAAAAGCGAATAAGCACAAAGTTCCTTTGATTATGTTTCTTCCTCTACGTATAGTCAATCTTTCTCTCTTTGTCTTCACAATAAAACTTCTTAAAAAAGTAGTCAATGCTTGCTGTTTCTACTTTTTCACCTCCCGCTTCTCAATCAGTGCAATTTGGTATGGAGATGACTGATAAAGAATTTCCAAACCAGCCTGCCTTTTCCATCAGCACCCTGGAGACCTCACTACACTGTTGGATAAGACGGAGCCACTCCTCCATCCTGAAGATCAGTTCCTGCTCAGCCTGTCTTTCCTCCTCCGCCCCTGCCCTGCAGGTGGTCTCTCAGATCCTGAGCTCCAGCCTCTTCTCTTCTTGATCCAAACCCTCACCTCTGGTGACCTCATCTGCTTTTGACTCTTCCATGACCATTTTTTGCAGAAGCCTCCCAAATGGACATCTCTAATCCCAACTTCTCCTCTCACATTTACAGCTGCCCACTGGCCACCCCCAACAAGAGTCCTACAGGTACACCAAATTTGAAAGGTCCATTTATTGTGTAAATTCCATAACTTGGTGGCTTAAAACAACATCAATTTATTCTCTCACAGTTCTGGAGGCTAGAAATCTGAATCATTCCTTGCCCCTTCCAACTCCTGGTGGCCCCTGCGTTTCTTGGCTTATGACTGCATCACTACAACCTCCACTGCCATCTTCACATCACCTCTTCTTATAAGGACATCAGTCCTTGGATTTAGGCTCCCCTAAATCTAGGTTCACTCCCCCTTCCCTCCAACACTTCTAGCTGCCATGCTTTTTTTGTCCACAGTTCTCTCAGCCCCTAATTTCCTTCCTAAATCTTACTCAAAGACCATCTCAAACACCGTTTTGAAATGATTATCTCATGTGTGTGGGCAGCATCCTGTTTGTCCCTTCATCACAGCACGTACCTCCTTTGCCATCACTACTATTCTCTATCTAGGTCCCTGGAACAGTGACCAGATGGTTAACTCCAGTACTGCTGTACTCACATTCCAACAGGAGGACCCTTTCCTAACTCCACAGCCACTAGGAATGGTGCACTCAGAGTTACCCCCATTATTCAGATGTCTAAGCATCTCCTTTATTTTAAGCTTGCTCAAATAATGCTCTGTGACTAAGGATTTTGCTTCCACAAGGAATACACCATCTAACCTAGTCATTCTCAAATACTCAGTGGGAGAAGGGAGCCCCTCACCTTCCAAAACTGGGCTTTCTCAAAATATGCACTGTTCCCTAAGGATTCCAACACATTTCCTTGGATGAGAACACCGAATGCTTAAAGTCCCATTTGGCCCAAACACATGAAGGAAAAACTGAAATCCCTGTGGTAGACAGAATTCTAGAGTCCCGGCCCTGATGAACATATCCTTCATGTTCTGAGGGAGCACAGTCTTTGACTTATTCCAAGGTGACAAGATAGTCCTTCCTGAGATTCTGTCACAATATATAAGACTTCACTTTAGAAAAAGAAGATTCTTTTGTTGCTTTGAAGCTGTGAGGCAGCCACACAGCTGGGACCTGAGGGAGGTCTCCGGGAGCTGAGAGTGACTCCTGGAGGGCAGCTAACTAGAACACGGGACCTCAGTCCTACAACCACAAGGAATGAATTCTGCCAGTAATCAGAGAGCTTGGAAGAGGACCCTGAGCCTCAGATGAAACAGGAGTCTTGGCTGACACCTTAGGGTTAACCTGGTGAGTTCCTGAGCCAAGGACCCAGATAACCTGGGTCTGGGTCCCTACCCCTGACCCACAAAACTGCAAGGTGAAAAATGTGTGTTGTTTGAAGTCACTAAATTTGTGGGAAATTTGTTATGTTGCAATAGAAAACCAATACAACACCCAACCTGTCTGCTGCTTCCCTCCCAAATCACCCATCTGGCTCTCATCTAAGACAAGCATCACTCACTGAAGTTCGAACATGTGCAAGGGAATGGGGGCCTGGTGCTCTTTCTGACTTAGCGGTTCCACCTATCTGCTTTGTCAATCAATGGCCATTGCTTACTGCCAAGGGCGATATTTACTAATAACTGATGCCAGTAAGTTTGTCCAGATGCAGCAGCATGCCCCTATCCCTCAGAGAGGAAGGATGATGATTCAGTAGAAAAAATATAAGTTTTGGAGTGAAACAGACTTTAGTTCAAACCCCAGTTTCTTTTCCAATAAACTGTGTGACTTTGGGCAAATTCCCTAAGCCCTCTGCACTTCAGTTTTCTTATCTATAAAATGGAGATGATCCCAATCTCAAAGCTGTGGGGTGCGGATTAAATGAACTACTGAGTGTCCAGGGCCAGATAGTGTTCGGTAGAAAAAGCACTGGAGAAATGTTGGTTGCTCCATTGTGCCTCTTACCATGAAACTTCCATAGGTAACATGAGTGAGAAAACAGAGCTCGGGGCAGGTGGAGATCCTCTGCTATGAATGTGCAAGGGTGTCCTGGACGTGGTGGGCTTCTAGAGGGGACAACAGGCAGAACTTGATTGGTCCTTTCCAGGGTATGGGAGGTGGCTAAGCCACAGAGCAGATCTGGGCTCCTCCAGCCTCACTCTGGGCCCCCGACATGCTCTGCTGCTGAGGAAATGTCACCATGTGTCCCAGACTCTGTCCTTGGCAGCTCCTTTTTCCTCTTGCTTTCCCCTGCGGACTTCACACAGGGAAACAAGAACACCACCAGGATCTCCATGAACTTTTTTCTTTCCTAGATCTAAAGGCTTTATGCCCACTTTGTTCATGCAACCAAATTACAAAAACCAAGACTCAAGGAAGGTAAGAAACAGCATCACAAAACAGAAGTGGGGAGCCCTGGGGCCACAGAAGATGACTCTGCTTACAGGCAGAAGGAGAGGCAATAAAGCGCACCTGTCCCTGGAGCATAGGGGACATCAATGAGTCATTTCTGTGAGAGAATCATAAAAAAAATTCACTTAATTATATCCAGGGTTTGTTTTGCGCTCAACCCCCTAAAAATAGTGGCAGTGTCATGAAGAAATCAGGGAAACAAGGCAGAAGCTCTCCTATCATCTCATCTTTGATTTCCTAGCTTAAATCCTCCCAAGCCAGAAGAATCTTCCTGGTCTTGCTGCCATCTGCCACCTGCTATGACCAGCTTTCTTTGTATCTAGTATCTGGACATCTTTCATTGACCTTCCAAACACAGTGGAATCCACCAGGATGAACTTCTTACTGGAAAGTAATTATCTGGTACCTGAAAAATCTCCAGCACTGAATGTGCAGAAAAGCAATGGTTGAACATTTAAGTGTTGAACATTTAAATGCATCTACTTGTAGCTTTTGGAAGTGATGGGGGTATCTGAAGTCGGGAAGAAGATTACCAGGAATGACAAGTGAGATGTCTGGGCCTCTGCAAGAATAATTTCCAGATACAAGCCCTCCCCGGTTCAGTGTCGGGAAATGGAAGCAGCATATGCAAAACGCACGACAGAGCTGAATTTCCAATTCACTACAGACATGCTTTGGAAAAAAATGAAAGAGCTATTTTTGGCCCAGTGATTGATTAGGGTTGCTATGGTAATAAGAAACCACTTACAAGAAATGTAAGCAAACCAAATCTTAAAGAGAAAGGGTCAAACACATTGGGACTCTCATAGTCAGTTTCTGGGTGGTGATGAGAGCCCTCCCTGCTATCTCTGCACCTGTGCAGAAAGAGAGGGGATGGTGGCTGCAGAGAATGAGGACCGTGGGGACGAGTCTGAGGTTCTCTAGGGCTCTGCACTTCAGAAGCACCGAATGGCAAAACAGGAAGAATGTGCACCATTCACTTTGAAGATTGTCATTATTGTCATCAAAGGATACTGTACTCCCATAGCACCTAGCCTATAGCAAAAACTGTAAGCTAAAGGGTATTAATCCTACCCTACCAGTATATAGTGTAAAATAAAAATAATACTCTCTATAACAGCGCATTTCTAAAACCTACTGAATAATGCCTCATTTGCCGAGCTTGTTAAAAACATTCCAGGCCTCTCTCCTGACGCTTTACTTTCCATAAGTTGCTGGAATCCGGGAGCACCCCCACTCAAACTCAGGAGTTTATTTCTTTCCTTTTTCTTTAATAGCTTTATTCAAATACCATATAATTCACCCATCTCAAATATACAAGTTCATGGTTCTTATTATATTCACAGAGTTGTGCGACCATCCCCACAGTCTAATTTTAGAACATCTTCGTCTCCTCAAAAAGAAGCCCCATATCCATTAGCAGTCACTTCCCTGTTCCCACCACCTCCCAATACCACATTGTAAGCAACCACTAATCTACTTTCTGTCTCTACCATTTGTCTATTCTAGACATTTCATACAGATGGAATCATATAAAATGTGGCCCTTTGTGTTTGGCTTCTTTCACTTAGTGTAGTGTTTTCAATGTTCATCCACGTATGTATCAGTACTTTATTCCTTTATCTGACAGAGCAATATTCCATTGTATGGATGTAGCACATATGATTCATCCATTCATCCGTTGATGGACATTTGTTTCTACTCTTTGGCTACTATGCATAATACTGCCATGGGTGTCCTTGTATAAGTTTTTGTCTGGACACATGTCTCCATTTCTCTTGGGTAAATACCTAGAGCAGAACGGCTGGATCATATGGTAAGTCTGTGTTTAAGCTTCTGAGGAACTGCCAGACGGGTGCACCATTCCAGAGTGGCTGCGCCACTGGACATGCCCACCAGCAAGGTGTGAGGGTTCCAATTTCTCCACGTACTTGACAACACTTGTTATTGCCCAGGTGTTTCTTAACCCTGGAAGGTTCTTAAATACCTAAAAGATGATCTAAGGGAAACACAGTTGATGTTCCACATGTCCAGTCAGGGACAGACAGACATGATCCCAAACTGAGGAGTAATGACAATAGTGTTCATACTATACTTACTATCCATGGGCAATATCCAAATATTGGATATATATTAATTCATCTATTAACTCACTAACCCTTATACAGCTACATGAAGCTATGTGATCAATACCCCCACTTACAGATGAAGAAACAAAGGCACAGAAAAGTCCGGCGGTATGCTCAAAGTCACGCAACAAATACATGAGGGAGCTGGGATTCATCCCAGGTTGGCTCTGAAGTTCATGCTTGTGACCCCATCTCATGGTGTCTCTTGAGTATTAGGAAAGCACACAAGTGTTTCTAGGAGAGCAGATATTAAAAACACACGCTTTGCTATTTGGTATGTGCCGTGGCCAGCAACAGCAGAGAGAATGTGTTTGTGTGCATCTGTCCGAATGACAGACATGCCTTGCTTCAAGCAAACCCAAAGTAGGAAAAACAGGAGTTACCAGAAAGGTATATTGGGGAAATAATTAGTCAGTTAAGAAACTCACAGTGGCATCCCTTTAAATGCCAAAATATCCCAGTACCTTTAAAAAAAATTTACTTTTCAAAAATTGAATTTAAATATGATGGCTTAGGTTAATTCTTACTATGCAAATGCTTTTAAAACCCTGCCCAGAACTCCAGGGAAGGGCATGAATTATCTAGTGTGAAAAAATATTTGTTAACCACCCTGTTGGTCCTATAAAAACTTGGAAGCAACCCAAAGTCCACCAGTAGAAGGTTGGCTAAGTGTTTTATGGCAGACTCTAAAGACATTACAAAAGCAAGGTGTAAAACAGGATGACCCTGTTTACATAAAAAGAAAAAAAAAGTAGATTAGCATATGCCCAGAAAAACATGGTGAAATAGACACCACAATGTTCTCATGGAGGAGAGTAGTGGGGATCATGGGGTCCTTTTAGTTTTCTGTGACAAACATTTTTATAATGCATGGATTTAGCAATAAACATCTACTTCTTCAGTAAGCAGAAAAACTTCAAATCCAAGAAAAAAGTAAATGAATATTTCAAGGATATTCCAAAGTAATTACATTATCTCTAAAGGAAGTCACAAGATTTTCCAAATTCTCATGATTTTAGTCCACTTTAACTTAAAGAGGAGTATATTATAAAGAGCAGTGTGATGGTTAATTTTAGGTGTCAACTTGCCTGGATTGAGGAGGACTTAGAAACCTGGTAAAGCATTATTTTGGGTGTGTCTGGGAGGGTATTTCTAGCGGAAGTTAGCACGTGAGTCTGAGTGGACTTGGTGGGGAACATCCCCCCTCCCCAATGTGGGTGGGCACCGTCCAATCTGCTGGCGTCCCAGAGAGAACAAAAACAGAGAAAAGGTGAACATATTGAACTATTTGTTGGAATTCAGATACACTCTTCCTCTCCTGTCCTTGGACAACAACTCAAGACTCCTCAGCCTTTGGACTCCAGGACTTACATCAGCAGCCTCTGGGATTCTTGGACCTCCAGCCTTGGGCTGAGAGCTACACCATCAGCGTCTCTGGTTCTGAGGCCTTAGGACTTGAACTGAGCCACAATGAGCCAGTATCCCAGGGTCTCGGCTTGCAGATAGCCTGTCCTGGGACTTCTCAGCCTCCATGATCTCATGAGCCAATCCCCCTAGTAAATCCCTCTCACCTATCTGTGTGTCTGCCAATCTATCATCTATCATCTATCTATCTATCTACATCCTTACTGGCCTGTCTCTCTCATAAGCTCTATTAAGTGAATAGAGGAGTTGCAGATCTGGTAGGTTTGGGAGTTGCTACTTCATGTGGTTCCTGTCTCACACATATCACACTTACTCATGGTCTTTAGAACACGGCAGGATCTGAGAGGTGATAACAGTTTTATAGTTTTCAAACCACTTTGTAACTGGCATTGGAGTTCTTTCTTCAAATAAAACATCATGCAGGGACATCATGGCCAGTGAGGCATGTCTGTGCAATCTCCTGGACCCAGAGGAGGGCAGTTTGGAAACCACTCAGTGAGAAGACTTCTCAGCCTGGCAACTCAGCATGTATTCCTGGTCACCAGCCCAAATCCTTCCCCGTCTGAGAGCAGCACTTTACGAGGGGGCTTGGAATCAAGAACGTTCAATGGAAGCATTGAGAAGCTGGCTTGGGACTGATGAAGTATTTATAGGCTTTTAAAAGATCATTTCTTTTTAACCTTTATCTGGAACTCAACGTGTTCCTCTCTTGCCTTCTTGTTCTGACAGCAGGCAACATGTGTTCCCTGCTATCCATGAGCCTGAGACTCTGTCTAGACTTGCCTTTCTCTCTAATGGAAGTCCCCTGAGATTCTCTGGTGTTATATTCTACATTATCATATTAACTGTACTCCAAGGCCATACTGGGAATGTCAACTTGATATAGGATCATTAATAAAATTAGATTTGCAAATGTTCCCACCCTTCACCAATAGGAGACTCACATCCAGAATGTTCTGCAGTGTTAGTGAGAGCAGGCATAGAGTTTCAGGGTTTATTATCTTCCAGGACTCTGGGGCTGGAGCTACTAGAAAGTAAGTGAGAAAAGCCTCTGTTGCTGGTAAAATAGAAGAGTGAGGATGGTGAATGTTTATGCAGAGACAGTTGGTAGGCACCTAGATTTAAAGTACCTTTCAACATTCTTTATTCTTCATCAGGAAAGTTTTATCCTTCCATTTCATCAGAAATTTTGCCCCATACTTGGAAGCAAAATATAAATTTCTCTTCTGTGCACAGAAGATCTTTAATACACACACCAATTTCAAACTGGTGTAAGTCTGTCTGTCCCCCTCTACTCACAACCTCAGTTACCACACAGGCAAAGATGCAAAGGAAATAAGGGGAGATATTTGGGCTGTCTTTGCTGTTCTGGGTTCTTAGGGCCATGTATGACTTTATACATAGATAAGGTCAGTGGTAATATTAATAGTAACAGGGTAGTTGGGAAAAAATTGCAAAGAAGATAGTTCCGGAAAAGTGGGAAGAGGAACTCAAGTGGAGAAAAAAAGTAGAATTTTAAAGCAAAGAGGAGAGGGAAAAAAGGAATTGCATGTCAATAATAGAGATGAAGATGAATCAGAGAGTGACTTCCCAAATATATGCTGCATAGGAAGAAAACTGTGGCCAAGCGGAACGAACGGTGGGATCTGAAAGAGAAGTGGAGGAGGGTGAGAGGAAGGGAGTGTGTAGAAGGCAGAGCATTGAAAAGCAGCCGGAAAACAGCTGCTTGTATTCCAGCCACAGCAAGGAAATGCACGTAGGCCTCTCTGCTGCTCCACGCAGCCTGCGCTCTGCACATAGGCTTCTGTTCATTCATTAGTTCATTCATGGATCGAGACTCCTCTCGTCCTCTGACATGCTGAGTAACAGCAACTCGCTGGAGAAGGAAAGCCAGGAGGGAGACGGCCAAATACATGAATGGAAACATGTTTTCTGAATGGGGCATGGTTTGATACTGGTCCTTCTAAGAAAATTGAGCAGGGAAACTAAAGTCAGGCTCATCCAATCTAGGGCTGGATTTGTCAAGGCAGAAATAAGCAGAGGATGCTTATGAATACCGATAGCCACACACAATAAAGGCAGAACGAGAATTTAAAGACACAGGCAGGCCACATCAAATCAAAAGAATTATATGTAAATAACGGAGATGGGAATGAATCAGAGTGACTTCCCCAAATGTAGGCAGGCATATGGCCAGGTAGGGAACTTTCAGATGGCAAGCTTTCACAGTTAAAAACTGTGAGAATCACCCCTCTTCACCAACTGGGCAAATTCCTCACTTAAAAAAATACTATTGGTGTTAAAATTCTGAACCGAAAAGATGGTTACATTCTTATAGCAACACTTTTGTCTGGATAGTAAAGATATACACTACCGGATAGAGTTCACAGTATCTTAGTG
Organism: Eulemur rufifrons; assembly: GCF_041146395.1. Classification (NCBI taxonomy): domain Eukaryota; kingdom Metazoa; phylum Chordata; class Mammalia; order Primates; family Lemuridae; genus Eulemur; species Eulemur rufifrons. The sequence continues at coordinate 44,357,365 of NC_090991.1, forward strand.
ATCAGAAAGGTCAAAAGGCATCAGAGCAATTTTGCATTTACCTTATTTAATTACTGAAATGGACTATTTCAGTATGCCCATAGTTGTATGTATTTTATTTTTTCAGAAAAAAAGCTGCCCCACAAAAATCTTTCCAGTTGTATTATTCTGATCTCACCAACTTGAACAGAACACAACTCCACAGCCATTAGTAAATTGCAGAAGAGAAATCCAATTTTTTAGTACCACCAAATGGAAAATAAACAACAAAGAAGAAAAGGAGAATTTCCTAGTAAAATCTCCTATTTCATATTCCTTTAAACAGCTATTTTTCTCTGCTGATTGCCCTCTGTAAAGTAATTTTGAGTGGTGTTAAAAAATGCAAACAATTTAAAAATGTTATGCTGTGTTATGGAGGAGGAGCAGGTTTTATCTTCTGCTCTCTCCCCTCAAAATGGCTGAATTAATTTTCTCTGAAGTACAAAGAAGAGCTTGGGAACAGCTACAGCAAATGGAAATGCGATCATCTGAACAAACAAAACTGGCTGTTCCGAGGCTTGTGCTTCACTAGGCACTAATTGATTGAGTTGCTGAGATGTGGAGACAAGTTCTGGTCCCACACAAGGGCCGTGGCACATCTGTGAATAAGCTGGTTTGCAACTGGCTCACCCATAACCACCAGTTGGTTTTCTAAATGGAAACAAATTCAAATGCACACACTCACTGCCATCCCGATGTACTGCTGCCTTTGCTGTGGGGTTGAACAGAATGGACTTTGCTTGAAATGGAACTTACAGGTTCTGGTCACCTGATTCTAAAAATAAAACATTTGTATTACTCTTGGGCATTCTTCAAAAAACTTTGGTATTTTAGTAGTAATCTTCAGACAGCATATTAGTCCACTGAAATTTAAAAGAAAATAACATTCACTGAAATACAATTGATCCACTGGCATATTTAGTGGACACATAATGGCTCTGACCCTGAGAGAAATTTCTGGAACTCCCCTAAGTTTTAGAAGATTGGCCTTACAAAATCCAAGGTCCCATGGACAAACAAGTGTGGGAAGGGTTGCAGACATACAGTTCCCTTTGGAGAGTTACAATGTACATTAGAATAGTATAAAGTCTCTGAGAAGTCCTGCAATTATAAAATCTGTTTAGCTCTGTGTATCCCTTCTCTTACTTAATTGGCCGTGCACCATCTAACGTGGTAGTTACAAATGGTTCTAGACTGTTTCCATCTAAATTCTCTGGAACCCTGAAGGTTTTTGAAATTGGTTGTTCCAGCTCTTACTACCAATGACACCAGTCTCATGCCATGGCCGGCATCTCCACCATCTTCTCTGTGAGGGTTCTGCCTGTGCCTAACTGTTGTCTTGCTCATCAGCGCCCCCAGCTGGAGGGAAGACTGTTTCTTTGTCCTGGTGCTTAAAGAAGGGATACTTCCCTTAGATACCCAGGGTTAATTATGATGTACAGATAAAGTTATTTCCTAACCAGCTAACCCCTGACTCTATGACCCCAAAGAAGGGACACTTAAGGACCTTCATTCTCTTAGCTTACATGTTAGATGAAATGACTATATTGTTCTCTATTTCCTTCCAAACAATCCTAGAGGTTTGGTATAATAAATGCATTCTTCCCAGGACTTGTCCTGACTTTCCTAGTTATGTAATTTAGTGGTTTCTACCACCCCTTGGCTGGGACTCAGTGGAAGGAGCGGGAGGAGAGGCTTGTGAGGAACGGAGGTTATCAGTCTTCACACAGAGCACCCAACGGCTCTTTGGATCATTGCGGAAGCTTGATAAGGCCCAGATTGCAAGTGACATTCCCATCCAAGACAGTTTAGCTGCTTTCAGATAACCTGAGTTCATCTTGGGTGACCGAGGGTGGACGCTCAACCGTGAGCAGCCTTGACCCTCTTCCCTGGCTAAACCAACTCTGAACAGTCCCATCTCTCATTGTGGCTCAATATTATTTGAGGTTGTCACTAAAGAGTCCTTTCATTTTCCCCAGTCTGTTGCCATTTTCTTTTTCTACCTCTTTCATCTAAATAATTAAAATGCTGGGTAAGACTGGACAGCTGACCGCTGCCCTTGTTCTTGTCAGTCTAATAGAAAGATGCATCCTGTCTGGCATTGCCTCTTCTTCAGATTCTTCTTTTTTTTTGAGACAGAGTCTTGCTCTGTTGCCCAGGCTTGAGTGAGTGCCGTGGCCCTAGCTCACAGCAACCTCAAACTCCTGGGCTTAAGCGATCCTTCTGCCTCAGCCTCCCAAGTAGCTGGGACTACAGGCATGCACCACCATGCCCGGCTAATTTTTCTATATGTATTTTTAGTTCGCCAGATAAGTTCTTTCTATTTTTAGTAGAGACGGGGGTCTCACTCTTGCTCAGGCTGGTCTCGAACTCCTAAGCTCAAACAATCTGCCCACCTCGGCCTCCCGGAGTGCTAGGATTATAGGCGTGAGCCATGGCACCCGGCCTTCAGATTCTTATTAAACGAAGTTTTGGTGGACTAGGGTAGTCATGGCAGCAAAATATATACATACCAACTGTATAGTCTAGGTCACCGTTATCAGCTTCCCATAACTTAAGTTTTCAAATTCTTGCAAAAAACAAGAAAGTCCTTTTTCCTTCCTTACTACTGAGGCTGAATTGACGCTGCCTACTTAATGTTCATCTTGAAGCACAGATTTTTTTTTTTTAGCTCTGGAAAAACAAAATCAACTACTTTGGAAGGCAGCCAGTCTCCTTGGGCACCTTCCTTTGCGACTTTACAAACTTCAGAAGAACTTGCAGGTTTTGAAGAATTGCTAGAATGATCTGTCCTCCGGAAAATTGTCATTGTGTTGTTCTTTGTTTACTGTATAATTAAGATTTTTCCCATAACCAAGCTAAAGATATTTTTCCACTTCCTGCGCGAATGACATTTTCACATAATTCTAAACACACACATAGTCGCTCGCAGTGAGGAAAAAGCTTTTATGTCTTGATAACTGTGATAATGCCGAAGCCTTAGATGGCCTTAAATAGAAAGTTCTCTCACCTGGGTTTTGTCACAAATGAGGACAGCATGAGGTCTAAGAAATAGTCTGGACAGTGAGATGTGAGACCTAGGGGATCCTAGGTATGGACACACTAGTGCTCTGGGCTAATGCTTTCTGAGAAGAGACATTGGTCTGGAGGTTTCAGAGCCCTAGGGACTGCCACTCCGAGGAAGGGTAGGGTACGGTCATCCTAGCTGGGAGCCTGACATTGGGGACGTTTTGCTTTTGGGCATAGAACAGGAAATAGAGAGCTTGGGAAAGACATCAAGAAGAGGTATTTAGGATTAAAGGATCAGGGGATAAAGAGTCCAATTAAAAAGCATTTGAAACAGGAAAAAAGATGAAGGCAATTGAAAGCATCTGGCATAAATCCTAGGAGTAGACCCTGTAGTCAGAGTGAAGGGTGGGCTCTTCCCCCGGGGCTGTTGCGGGCAGAGAGCGTGAGAACATGGCTGAGTCTAAGTCAAGAGGTGGCAGCTTCAAAACGCACACTGCGGGCCTGGAGGAGAGCACTGGGGCCAGAGAGAGAAAAATCCAGATTCCTCAGTCACTGGGGAGACGGAAAGAGAAGTTGTCCTATATTTGAGTTGGAAAATAAAAGTGAACCAGCTAGGAACAATGTAACTTCCCCACAGGGAATTAAATCTATACCCTGGTCTGACATTAAAAGCACCACAACCCACTCCTCCAGGCAGCCAGGATCCACCTACATCACTTGCTCACTGGGCCGGGATTGAGCACATTACAGACTAAATCATGTCCTTCCAAAATGCATATGTTCAAGCCCTATGCCCCAATGTTACGGTATTTGAAGGTAGGGCCTTTGAGAGACAATCAGCTTTAGATGAGGTCATGGGGTCCTCATGATGTGATTAGTGAGTGCCCTTATAAGAAGAGACCAGAGAACTTGCTTTCTCTCCTTGCCATGTAAGGACACAGCAAGAAGATGGCCACCTGCCAAGCAGAAAGAGAGCCCCTCACCAGAAGCTGAATCCTCCAGTACCCCGATCTTCGACTTCCAGCCTCCCCAACGTGAGGAATAAATGTCTGTTGTTTAAGGCCCTCAGTCCATGGCATTTTGTTATAGTAGCCTGAGCTGACAGAGGCAGAGCAGGCATCTGCAGGGGAGTTCTACTTCTCCTCGAGTCCAGCTCAAATGCCACCTTCTCCAGGAAATCTCGTATGTCTCCCCAGCAGAATATCTCCCTCCTACGACCCTCTGTTTGCACTTCAACTATAACACATATATATACATAGGCCTTCCCTGAAACACTGACAGTTTTATATTCATCTGCTCCCATTGACTTTTCCCCAACTCTGCCCTGCTCAATCCATTCCACTTCCTTAGCCAATCCTGACTGAGGCAGGAAGGACCTTCCAGTTGTTCCTACAGGGCACCTGATTGGCCTTAGAGTTATTGTGGCATGTCAACTGCAGGACAGGTTCCTGAATTATACACGTCCCATATCTTCCCTTCCCTTGGCCCAGTGGTGTGCCCGTTCTCATAACCTGAGTTTTGTACTTCAGTCTCTGAGACCAATTTTGCCATATAGCTACTTCTCCTCCATCTGGTTACCAGATAGACAACAATCTTTTAGCATAACTATGTCCTATGCGGTACCTGAGGGATCCTTGTACTAAAAATTATCTACTGTTTATCTGACAATTCAAATTTAACTGGATATCCTGTATTTTTACTTACTAAAGCTGACAATGTTATCTTCCCAGCACCACATCCACTAAGTAACCTGCCTAAGAGTGCTATGTCCTGTTCTTCCTGTCTCTTGCCTTGGGGACCATAGCCCTGTCCTGACACTCAAAGCCCCAGGGGGATGGCTTGGTCAAGAACCCTGGTTTCCATTCTGTTGCATTCTGTTTTCAGAACCTAAGCACTTTAATACATATTCTTAAAAAATGAACACAATATCACTATATATTTTTAACTTCATTTCTCTGTTAATATTACCTATATGTTAATGTTACCTACAACTTCCACATTCCATGGTTCTATTATGAGCTTGTGAAGAATAAGTGCCATTGGTTTGGGGTCCAATCAAGGTGACCTAATTCTAAAGCTCACCAGAATAGCTTCCTTGGAATAGTTATATGGACAAGAATTCTCTTTTTCACATAACTATTGATTATATTTCAAATGAAAAATCCAAGCATAAGTTTTTAGGGAAGTGGGACATGGGGTAGAATCAGATATCACTAAATTAAAATAATATCCTGGACAACTGGTACCTTCTAGGCTGATCACTGCAATCTAGTCTGTACTAAAAGGCACTGAGACATATTCTCATTTATTCCCCCCTAGAACTTACATTTTAATGATGGTATCTTCCAGCATTGCACAATATATGACAATGAACATGTATTGAGTATTAAACAAGCACCAAGCACCAGGCTAAGATTTTGGATTATTTAAGATTTTGGTTATTTAATATAATCCTCACATCACCTTTATGAGATAGTTATTACATTTTCCCCACTTACAGAGGAGGAAATAGAGGCTTAAAGAGTCTGCTAATGGGTACTGGAAGCAAGGGTCAATCGATTCCAAAGTCTACCTCTCAATGACTGTGCAACTGCTAGAAGCAATAGAACTAGGGAGTGGGGGCGGTGGTAAGGAACCATTTAATGGCCTGCTGTCTACAAGCAATGTGCTGAGAGCTTTCTGTGCATTAGATCTGGGGTTGGCAAACGAGCCTGGGGGCCAAATTTGGCCTGCTGCCTGCCTGGGTGAATGTGACCATGCCAATTTGTTTACATGCCATCTATGGCTGCTTTTGCAGTGACAAGAGACTGTATGACCCACAAAGCAGAAGATATTTATAATATGACCCTCTACCGAAAATGTTTTCCAACCTCTATGTTAGATCTTTGACTCCTACCGACAGCTCGAGGAAGGAAGGATTATTCCAATTTTAGAAAAGAGGACACTTAGATTCAGAAAAGTTAGGATGCTTATTCTAGGGCAGTGGTTCCCTGACTTCTAAAGTTTTAAATTTGCATTATGCCATAGAGTTGCCTCTTTTTTTCAGAGTTAGAGACATTGGTGAGGACATGCTCTATGTTCCTATAATTTCATAAAAGATATTTTAATACCCAAGTATGAGGGGATATAATTACCAACAGTCCTTTAGATGAAATAAATTTAATTTTATGAAAAACTTTGAATATTATTCTTATTTGTTTTTCTATTTTGCAGAGGATAAGTGAGGATATAGTCAGGGATCAGCATGAGTTCAAGTATCGGCAGTTTGGCCCCCAGGCTCATTTGCCAAAATAACCAAAATCTTAAATAATCCAAAATCTTTTTTTTTTTTTTTCTTTCAGTAATAGCTTTAGAGGCTCTTAGGATAGGGAAGAAATGAAGTTATTTCATCAAGCCACAGAGATTGTGTAATCCAGATCTCTAAGTAAGACAGTTTGCACATACACCTTTCCAGTTTCAAGGTTCTCCCCTATCTCCCCTAAGGGATCAGGACACAGCCTGTGAGTCCTATCTTCCCTCCATAACTACCATCATTTCTTTAATATCGTGTTGCTAGAAACTGTTCTTCTACTATAGCCAACTACCACCAATAAAGCAGTCAAACTATTTAAAAATTACAAGCAAAAGTTAATTATGTAAAGTGACTATCAAGGCACTTGAAATTAGCATTCATATTCTTGAACAAATGAGAACATTCAAATTATTGCATTATATATAACTATGTAATATCCTACATTTAAATAGTTCTGATTCTGAATTATTCCTCTTTTTTTAAAAATTATTACATTGATAAGACAAGTAATACAAGGGAAGTTCCAATTACTCCACTGATCATTGACAGAATATTTAAAAATAATTAAATAAAACTTACTGTGTATTCTGATTCCACATGTTCATTTGAAGAAGAGGGGAAAGAAGAGAGACAAAATAATGATTTAGACCAGGCTTATATGCAATATAAAGCCACAGAATTAACAAATACTGATGAATTATCATTACTAAAAAAAATGTGCTACAGAAACCTTCCAAAAATTAAACTTTCATAAATACTAAATGTCTCCATGTTTGCACTGAAATTCTTTCATATGATACTACTGTGGTTGGGCAGATAAAGACAAGACTAGATTCAATTTGCATATAGGTTTGTGGCTAACTAAAAAACCAAAGAGTTGGCATTATAAAAGCAGGATTAAAGACTAATAATTCCAGTAGAGCATTTCATTAACCACAAAGGAAATCTTTTGAGTGGAAAAGCAGCTTTTATAACCAATAAGAGCTTGTTATGATGATATTGAAGTGGGATCTTGAATTTTAGTGTGTTCAAGGGCAGGAACCAAACCAAAATTTTTCTGGCTGCAGTTTTTAGTGTAGCATTTAGTGCAGAGAGTTTATTATCATTGCATTACACGTGAGAGGGAAAGTGATCTTAAAGATTTCCATATTATCTAATAGCAAAAGAAGTAGTTTGGGGCAGAGAGATCCAATAGAGTCTTTTACACAAATTATAGTCAAATTTGGAAGGGAGGAAGGCTATAAAATAAACAAATCAAAAGTTCATAGACAAATCATACCCCCAAATTACCTGGGAATTATTGAGGAAACAGGGGAAAACAAGGACCATAAAACCTCTAGAAATGTCACTAAAAAGATCTTCATCTTCCCTCTCCATAGCTATTTATTACAATCAGTTTAAGAAGGAAGATGGACTGTCTTAGCTTAACCCCCTATTCCCTGCCATCCCTGTGTCTCAGTGGTAGGAAAAGCACTGATGCCCTAGGAGTAAGAGAGCGGAGGATGAGAGAAACGTCACAGGGCTCTCACAAGGCCCTGCTTGGATAATCAGCCCTAAATTAGTGAAATCCAGATACTGCTATGTCCTGGCCTTTGCTACATGTGGCATACTGGTTGTACTAAAGACTTACCTGTAATTGTGTAGGGATAATAGTTCCAAGCCTTCTCTGTAACATAAAATATTTTGGGGACAACAGCTCTGGCCCAACTAGGCAGTTTGCTAAGAGGAAAGAAAGAAAAAAAACAAAAACAATTAGAGTCTGTTCAGAGCCTCACCGTGCTACCATATCTTTCTGGGTAAGTTGCTGGAGAAATCAGAGGAGTTCTGAGGCATCTGTCCTCTCCACAGCTACCCACTCCCCATCTCTCTGGTCTTAACCATAGCAAGTTGTTTCTTGTGCATATTCATGTGCTCTCAGAATGTGTGAAGGTAGACAGGGATTCCATAGTTCTGTGAGCCTGTCCTGTTTGATTGGATTTGCAAGGACATGAGAATTCAGGGCCTGGGAAGTACCATGTTTGGAGGGTTTGGCCAGCCTGGCCTTTGTCTCCTGAGAGGGTTATGGTGGAAGTGGTATAAAGGGATGCTTAAGCCCAAATATGGGGTGGACAGAGGCAAATGTTAGAGACAGGCTTAAGCCTGGCAACCCACGAGTGACCTCTGAAAAATGGACAAAAGCAACAGAGAGTAGCAACTTTGAGATATGAAGAAGAACAAAATATAGCTCCTCCATGACTGTAGTGGGTTGAATTGTGTCTCCCCAAAAGATAGGTCCATGTCTTAACCTTCAGTACCTGTGAATATGACCTAATTTGAAAACAGGGTCTTTGCAGATGTAATTAAGTTAAGGATCACAAGATAAAGTCATCCTGGATATAGGGTGAGCCCTAACTCCAATGTCTGGTATCCTTATAAGAGGAAGGAGAGAGAGATTTGAGACTCAGGGGCACACGGGGACAGAGACAGGAGAGATGCAGCTGCAAGCCCAGGAACACCAGAGGATAGGAGAGAGGCATGGAGCAGACTCTCCCTTGGAGCTCCTAGAACTGCGAGAAGATAAATTTGTGTGGTTTTAAGCCACCCAGTTTGTGGCAATTTGTTGTGGTCTATTAGGCAACTAATAAAATAACAGCGCCAATCCTCTGGATTGAGGAAGGGCCTGGGCAGCCATTTGCAGAAAACAAATTCTCAAAAGACACAAGTCCCAGGGTCTTTTGTAAACCAAATACTGATGAAGTTTTGTTTTACTTTGTTTTTCTTCAGAGGCAAACCCTTTAGAATAGTGCAGCTCCAGAGAATTCCTTAAAGATTACAATTAAATATATGATTTTATCTATTCCTTAAAATATATCTGCATGATTGTGTTTTCCCCCAGCACTATAAGCAAGGGGTTCTGTCTTTCTAGAGGCTATCGTTTGCTTCTTTCCTATTCTGCTGCCTACCACTAAGCATCCAGGACGCCAATGTCTACCAGTAGATCAATCCCAGGGAAATGGAGTAGGCTCTCAGCTCCTCAGGGCTGCATGTTGGCAATAAAAACCCTCAAGAAGCAGTTTTGAATTCCAAGCTGATGGAAGTAGGAAAAATGGGGACATCGAGCTAATAGAACCCCAAATCTCAAACCCCTCTTGGATGTGGACTCTATGAGACAACCAGAGCCAGTAAAATACTGTGTAGCTTGTGTGTCTTCTCAAATTGTTTCTCTTATGTCTGACAGTATCCAGGCCTGGCTTTTGAAAAGACAAATATGTATTCTCAATGGCTGGCCAGACCTAACTCAGGGCTCTGTGCTGTTCATCAGGGTTAAAACAAATGGAAAGCAAAACTCCCCCAAATTTGGGTGGGTGGCAGACAAAGGTCATTGGTCTCAGGTGGGCAATGGGAGTCGTGAGCTGGAGCAGTTTTGTAATTCACATACCAATTCTTCTTGCTGCTCTAACGCAGCATTTTTTATTCCTATAAAATCACCTCTGCAGTAACTGCTCATTTACCTTACGTTCACACTGCTTAAAAGGACGAGGCTGCTCCCTGACAGGGGTTGTTATAGCTTTTGCAGATGATCTATTCATCAGTCACTGAAGTTGGAGTGCAACTCAGATTGACATCAAGAGTAAGAAAATTAGGCTGGGCGCGGTGGGGCTCATGCCTGTAATCCCAGCACTTTGGGAGGCCAAGGTGGGAGGATTGCTTTAGATCTGGAGTTTGAGAACAGCCTGGGCAGCATAGCGAGACCCCATCTCTACAAAATACAGAAAAATCAGCCAAGTGTGGTGGCACGCGCCTGCAGTCCCTGCTACTCAGGAGACTGAGGCAGGAAGATTGCTTGAGCCCAGAAGCCCAAGAGCTTGAGGTTGAAGTGAGCTATGGTCATGCCACTGCCCTCATGCCTAGGCAACAAAGAGAGACCCTGTCTCTAAAATAAATAAATAAAGAGAAAGAAAATCACATTGGCTTGCTTGTGGGAAACAGCCATAAGCAAAACTTCTCGAGGGTTCTTTCCCAAATGACCCCTAGAGCCTAGAGCAATATGGCAATGGGTAGTGTTGGAAGTCGTGGATTTTAGTCATAGGCAAGTGGTTTTCTTGTGTTTTAATGGACTGAAACAGGGCCGCAGAATCTCCTGAAAGTGAACAAGGTGTTGTTTGGCTTAGACAAAGTGCCTGTGTCTCCCTACAGCATTAGAGCCCACACCCCACTATTCTCCTGTGGGCAGGCATTCCATCTCCACGGCACACCTCACATTCACTAGGCTACTTGTTGCGTAGGACTCTGGGACCCAAGTACCTCCTCTCCCCTCTCCTCATTCCCGCAGCACCTTAAAAGCTTCCCAGCAGAACCACATTCCTAAGCAACAATCATATTCTGGAAGGGACATGGAAAACATTGGCAATTTTCCATTCACATGAGACTTTTCCTGTTCATAAACAGGTCATCAGAACTCCAGATTCTAGAATCTTTATTTTAGCTGTTTCATCCACCAACTTATGCAGATATGCAGCACTATAGTCAATTATTATACCTTTTCCAATAAGATGGCCTAAAAAACGCTATCATTTAGCCAAGGCTGATATAATTTTATATGACTCTTTTAATTAGTCTGGCAAGGGGGCCCTTCTGGTATTTACCAGGTCAGGTGCAGGAGGCGTTTGCAACAAGTTCCAGGATATGCTATTTAAATATTTTTAAGCCCACTAACAGACCTTCTCTCAGCCACCAAATTTCCCCAGAGCGCATCATTATTTCAATCATTTGTCTGAAAAAGTAAAATTTATTTTTCCCTGCAGCAATGATTTAGCGGGGCTTGCAAAGAAAGTGGAATTAAATTAGTCCCCGCTGTGGCTGTCACTTTCATGATGTATACTGTCACACAGCCTACCATTCTAAGAAACCTGTCACTCAAACTCACTACTAGGTGTCAAACAAGAGCAGCAAGTCTGAAGCCTGTCTTCTTGGTCCATGGGCCAGGATCAAGCCTCCCAATAGCCCATCTTGTCAAGGCTTGGGCTTTAGAGGAACTGAGGAAGAAGAGGGACAGAACTCAAAAGCCTTTATGGAATCTAGAAACATGCTGTCATGTAATGATACCACACTTGCATCATATCCCCCCCCACGCCTTTGTCAATGCCTCCCAAACATAAGACTTTTCAGAAGGTTTGGCTTCTTACTTTCAAATGTTGGTATAAAATAGAACATATCAGGTGGCCAACTCCTCTGGTTTACCTGGGACTTCTCTGATTTTAGCATTGAAAGTCCCACATGCCAGGAAATCCCTCAAGTCCTGGGCAAACTAGGACAGTTGGTCATCCTAGAGCAGTGGTTCTTACTAGAGGAAGATTTTGCCCCCTGTGAGAAATCTGGCAGTGTCTAGAGACATTTCTGAGTGTCACAATGGTGGGGGGATGCTGCTGGCATCTAGTGGGTAGAGATCAGGGATGCTGCTGAACCTCCTACAAGGTACAGGACAGCCCTGTAGCCCCAAATAATTATCAGGCCCAAATGTCCACAGTAACAAGTTTAGAAACCGGATAATCTCTCATCTCACAGATTCCCCCAATGTTCCCTAAATCATAGGTGACCCAATAAGAAGGCCCCAGGGGCAGGCAAAGTCTGAAATGGTCTTAGGTTAGGGTGTTTATCAACGTCATAAAGAGCTTCTGGAACCAAAATCTAAACCGTCCTTCCATTAGAAGCTTCTGGCACTTTACAATCCAGATTATCACAAAATTCCCCTTGGTATCTAATCTCACATTGTAATTTATGCTCATTTGGGATTTGCTCCAGGAGGTTTTGAATATCATTAGGCCAAATGTGGTCGAAATGGAGTCTAATTTCATCTTCTCAACAGGGGTCAGAATTATGACGGTCTTAACTGGAAATCTTGGACTTTAAACCTTCACCAGTAGAAAAGACATTCCTAGGATTTTCTCCTAAACAGCATACCTAAAACCTGCCACTTGCTGCACTTTCATTATGCTCAAATAACTGCAGCTCATTTTAAATAGGACTCCGCAACTTTCATATCCTCATTTCCCACAAAATAGCCCATGAAGAATATTCTGACCCCTTGTTTAGTCTTCACGCTGAAAGCTGGCATTTGACAATTGTTTGATAATAATCAATTGCTCCCACCCAGTTCTCTGTACTGAGGTCTTTAAATTTCTTCTCCAGCTACTCTGATTCATTTACTTACTCTTCTAAATGGTTGTTTTGGCTTGTCTTTTAGTTGTACTCTTAATGTAATTGTTTGCATGGCAGTAAAGAGGCGAGCAGTGTCTGGACCAGAGCTGCCACCAGTGGGAGGCAGGGTCACCAGGGCTTCACCCACAGGGACAGTCCAGAAATCGAGTTCCTTGAACTTGACACCAGGACCCCGCCACCCATCTCCCTACTTAAAAAGACAGTTTGTGTCAGGATTCTGGGAAAAGGGGCCTGGTTCCTGCAGGTTCTTGGAAGGCTCTGCTTGGACAGCAGCAGGGTAATGTGGCCAGCATGCTGGGAAGCCCTTGGAGAGGTGGTCACACGTGTCCACATCATCCCTCAGCAGTGAGGCAGGACCAAGGTGGAAAACCACGCAGCTGGATGTTCTCTAAGATCCCAAACAGGCCTAAACATCTCGTTTCTAGGATTTCCTATGGGTGTAGTTGAGGAAGCAGATGGCGGGGTGGGCCTGGTAGCACGAGAGCCCCTGGCATGTCCTTGCATATTGAGATGGGGACAGAAGGGAATAGCACGGACTGACAAGTGTGTCAGGAGGAAGCACCTCACTTGCTCTATTATTTCCCATAGCACTTATTGCTTTCTAAAATATATATGCATATTCTCCCTATACATAAATAATGTAACCTATACTATAAATAATTATATAGACTATGTAAAATTATATATTCTAAAATACATCACGTTTTTACCTATTATGACAATTGTGCATTGTCTGTCACTCCGGACTGGAATGCAAGTCCTGCCAGGGTGGGGATCTTTGTTCTGTTGCATCCCCAGCACCTAGAACAGTGCCTGGCATACAGCAGGTGCTAAAAAAATATTTTTGGAATGAAGATTGTCTCTGTATATTCAGAAGTCGATAATGACCAGGAAGATTTTTTGAAAATAGCATGGAAATAAGCTATTAGGTGAGAATCTATGGCTCTGACACCTTCTCTGTTTCCTATTGCCTGGGCAGTGAGCTCTCCCAAAGCCACTTGAGTTCCAGGCTCTGAGCTTACTGTGGGGGAAGATCTGGGAAATGGATCTATTTGCCCAGCAGATTTGGGAGAGCTGGGACGATCAGAAGAGAAAATGGGAGAGAGAGACCCACGCCATGGCAACAAGGTCCTACCAACGAGCTGTTAGGTAAAGGGACCAGCTGGTGGCTTTGCATGCCCAGTTGAAAAGGGTTCATGACTTACGGAAGCTTCACCCTCTCCTACCCAAAACCACCAGAGGCCAGGAGAGATTACCATGGAAGACCAGGGCCACCTAGCAGGGAAAATGTTCTCTCCGTGCAAATTGATGCAGGCATTAGGCGGGATCACCGTTAGAAGCTGGCAACCCTCCCTGACTGGCAGCTGCCAGCACAGCCTAATTAATCCAGCAGCCGGGGTGGTGAAGAACACGACACTTCATGGCTGAAAAACAAGCCTAAAAATAGCCTCCATCTTTTCTCCAAGGCCCCTCCTGCCCCCACCCCATTCCCTCCCCTCCTGGGCTGCAGTGGGAAGGGATTGGAGAGCGAAAATAAAAGGTGACAAAAGAAAAGCCCACCTTCACATGCTTCTGGATGACAGGTTTTATTTAGAATCACTATTCCAGAGTTTGATTAGTATCTTGCCTCCTGTCCTTGGATGCCAGCTGAAACAAGGATTTTTGAAGACAAGCCAAGAAATATCACTTATTTGGTTAACTGCACTAGATCAAAGTCACAAGCACAAACACCAAATGTACTATTGCATTCATTCTAATGTAAATGTACTAATGCATTAGTACTAATACACCAAATGTATTAGGCAACCACCAAAATGTACTGTGCACCCAACAGTGCATCAGGTGCTGCAGGAAAGGCCAGAGGATGGAGCGACTCCACGATCCCTGGAAATGAGAGGCAAGTACTAAAAGGATGAATGGCATTTTAAAAGGACACTAGAACCAATTAAAAAACTGGCAAAGGAATAGACATTTCTCCAAAGAAGAAATACAAATGGCCAATGAACACATGAAGAGATGCTCAACATCATTAGTCATTAGAGAAATGCAAATTGAGATACCACTTCACACCCAGCAGGATGACTATAATCAAAAAGACAGATGATAGTAAGTGTCGGTGATTATGCAGAGAAATTGGAACCCTCATGCGTTCTTAGTGGGAATGTAAAATAGTGCAGCCACTTTGGAAAACAGTGTGGCAGTTCCTCTCCCCACTCACTGGTAGCCCAGGGCTTGGTCTGGGAACCCAATGGGATACTTATGTTTGAGACTTTGGAACAAGTGATGGGAAGAAAAAAGGGACAATTCAGATGCACCCAGGGCAGCTGTGCTGCTGATGGCTGGAGGCAGTGGAGGTGTTGGTCAGTAAGGGCAGAATGAAGCCATCTGATCCTGTTTAAAGATGGTTGTAATCACTGCGTTCTTGCCCTCTGCAGCTGCCTTGATTCCTGCCCCTTCTTAAGCCTCCAGATAATTCTGTGGGCCACCACCATCTTTCCACGAAGTGTCCTTTCTGCTTGAGACAGACTCATTTTCTTCTGCTGGCAACTGAGACCCTTGACTGAGAGAGCCTCACACCTCCTTTTTGGCTTGTCTCCTGCTCAGCCCCAATGGACAACTTACACACCAGCCAAAGTGGACCAATCGTTGACAGATGGATGTTTCTCTTTGCTTGGTGATAATAATCATTGTTGAATCCAACTCCCCTTTGAACAATTTTCTGATTTCCACATTAACTGGAGAGTAGGCCCTGATTACACAGGCTCTGAATATTTCCAGTGCCTCTAATAATTACTTTGGGTCATCAATCAATGAGGCAGTTCCTGAATGTGATTTAGCTTCCCATACAGATGGATGTAAGGGAGAAAATCCACTCACTCTGCCAGCTCATGAATCCAGGTCCACAGGTCAACGATATTACTCTGTGTAAAGTACTAAACGGGCACTGGTAACACCTCAGTTAATGACTGTCCATCTCTCAGGAAACCATTGCCTGTGGACACTCACAAGATGGGCAGATGGACTCATAAATGCTGGAACCAACTGGCCTTGGACCCTACCTTGATTAGAAGGCAAGGACTGTGGCCATGACTTCAGGGATTCCCTCCAATACCTGCAC
The DNA here is from genome assembly GCF_041146395.1 of Eulemur rufifrons. NCBI lineage: Eukaryota > Metazoa > Chordata > Mammalia > Primates > Lemuridae > Eulemur > Eulemur rufifrons. Next base: position 44,373,000 of record NC_090991.1, read on the forward strand.
AATTTTTTGCACATCGTAGATTTCCATAAATACTCATTTAATGAATTACAAATGATGAAGCAGCCTCACCAATATGGCATTCACATGATTCGTTGGTGGCTCTAGGTTGTGACTACTAAGTAATGGGTTTGGTTTTCTTTTTGATTATGAGAATTCATCTTATTAATTCATAGTTATATCATGCAAATTTTTTCCTTTCTCCTTGTCAAATGATAATCATCTTCGTTCTAAAATATGTGCCCATACTCTACCAAATATGCCCAGAGCCTTTTAAATTAGGAAATGACAGACCTAGTTTAAACTTGTATAAAAGGACCTCTTTTCTCTCTGCCTCACTGGAGGAGAATCAGGATAATGTCTGATACATAGTTTGAGTACAGAAAATTATGGTTGAAAGGATCTTCCAGGTTAGGTTGCCCACCTTACCCAACCACCCAGTATGTTCAACCACCGATTTGATGTTTGAATCTGCCCAAGGACACGCTGATGAGTAGGGTCCCACTCACCCTGGGTGATCTCCAGCAACAGTAGAATCTACTATAAGGCACCCTATTGCATTCTCAGATGGCTTGCATGCTTGGAAATTTCTTTCTTGCACCTAAATCTTTCTCCTGGCATTCCTACCCATCATTCTTGGTCCCGTTGGTCCTGCTAAGGTCTTACAGCATACGTAGATCTGATTCTTCTCCATGTAATGGCACCATGATACACCCAGAGTCTAGCTTTTCCAGGTTAAACATCCTTTGTATCTTCAGTCATTCTTCCTATCACTTGAGTATCTAGTCCTTTTCTCTAGACATACTTCGTCTATATCCATTTAAAAGTGTCCCACATAGGAACAGACAAAAATATTCCAGGTATGTTCTGACTAGTGGAAAAATTGGGCAGGATTATCAAGTACATGGTTTTAGATATTTTACTTTACTTTTATTGATGTAGTTGAAGACTAATGTTTGCATCTATGTATCTATTACAGGTACATATATATACATACACAGTAATGATGTATATTTGTGTGTGTATACATATAATTGCTTCATATTGAATTGTCAACCAAAATCACTGTGTTTCTTTCAAATGTGCCAATGCAAAGTTATAAATCCTTCATCTTACACTTATACAATTGGTATTTTTAGATTCAAAGATAGAACCATATACCTGCCCCTATTTAATTTCATCTTGATAGAAAATGACCCATAATTCCAAACTACTGAAGTTTTCCTGGATCCTCATTTAGTCTTTCAAATTTACCATCCTTCCTAGATATGGGTTTCCCAAGACTTTGGAAAAGATACCTACATGTTTAGCCAGATATTGGTTAAAAAAATCCAGTAGAGCTAAGTTCAGACTTCTAAGTTACATTAGTAAGTTACATTATTTCTTAGTCACACTAGAATTTTCTCTCTTTGTTGACACTATCATCATCTGTACCTTTTAGGTTATTCAATCAGTCACTAATCTACCCAATTTTTACAGCAACCAGGTTATATTTTTCTACCCAGTTTACTTTATAATTCCTCTCCCTCCCCAAAAGTAACCACTAGCCTGAGGGTGGCTTGTCCATGTTTTGATGCTTTAACTACATATGTGGTTATCTGTAAATAATATATATAACTGTATTCATTGTATGTATATTTTAGACATTGATATAAAAAGCATCATGCTATTAATATATGTGTGTATACATGTATTTTTGTTTGTTTTTTGTAGCTTACCTATTGTACATTGTATTATGCCTTTGAAATTTATCAAAGTATATCTGGTATCTGGCTCATTAAGTTGAACTACGATGGAATTTTCCATTATGTGAATGTACCATAATGTATTCCTATTCACAAATATGTGGATTGTTTCCATTCATTTTCCATTACATACAGTGTTAGAATTAGTCTCCTGGTACATGGTTCCTTATGTACGGTGCAAGAATTTCTCTAGGGTTTTATTTAGAAAAAGAATTGTTAGGTGGAATGTACAACTATTTTCAACTTTTCTAATTGTTGCCAATTGTTCTCTAAAGAGGTGGTATCAGTTTACACTTTTTACCAGCAGTGGAAGTGAGTTGGTTTCCCATATCCTGATCTACCCGGTGTTATCAGACTTTCTGACTTTTGCCAACCTGATGTGTGTGGAGGCTCATACCTATAATCCTAGCATTCTGGGAGGCCAAGGCAGGAGGATCGCTTGAGCTCAGGAGTTCAAGACCAGCCTGAGCAAGAGTGAGACCCCATCTCTACTAAAAATAGAAAAATTAGCTGGGTGTGGTGGCGCACGCCTGTAGTCCCAGTTACTCAGGAGGCTGAGGCAAGAGGATCACTTGAGCTTGGGAGTTTGAGGTTGCCATGAGCTATGATGACGCCACTGCACTCTAGCCAGGGTGACAGAGTGAGACTCTGTCTCAAAAAAAAAGTGGTGATAATAAGGATCCTTATTTTGTTTCTGACTTTACTGTAAACAAGTACACAGAATGATTTATTAAATGTTAATTTAATAAGTTTCAGGGATAAATTTGGTTAGGTAATTGTATATTATTATTATTATTGTTATATTTTGAAGTATTTCATTTGCTAATTTTTATATAGGATTTTCATGTCTATGCTCTTAACTGAGATTGGTTTTTACGTTTCCTTTCTGTACTGGTATTGTTTACTTTTGAAACCAAAGCTCAAGTGTTGGGCACTCTTCATTGTCTTCTCAGAAGTCACTCCCCATCCTTTCCTTCTGTCTTAAAAGCAGATCATGCTCCCTTGAACATATTTCTGTTTTTATCAGGGAGGAAAATCTTATGTCTCTTGGCCAGAACTAGGTCACATGGCCCTTCCTAGTTGTAAGGGTGGCTGGGAACGTATCTGACATTTCAATTTATTTTACCAAATTTATGTTTTCTTTTATCATGCTTTTTGTAGGGTTTTCTTTTTATTCCCTTGCTTTCTATGGATTAATCAAGTTTTCTCTTGGAAGTTACCTGATGTTTTACTATTCCTTCAGAGGTCAATTTTACATGTTGAATATGTATATATACTTGCCCTAAAATATCTAAAATTAATCAACATCTGTCCCCAATTCCCAAATAATATTAGCCCCTTAGAGTGTTTTTTACTGTACTTACCAGCCTCCCATCTTCTGTGTTATTGCTGTTATTTAGATTCCATGAATATACTCCCAACTAGTCATTAGTGTTCTTAAAACATTCTGTGCTCATTCAGATTTGTGCAGATATTCACCAATTTCTTTGTTTATTAGTAGTTCTAGATACCCCCTCCTTCTTCCTGGGCTCAGATTCCTCTTCTTTAAGTATATGCTTTAGTAGTTCTTTCAATGTGGGTCTCTGAGTAGTAACCTCCCTTAACCCTTAATTGTTCACAACTATTTTTATGCCTGATTCTCAGTTCCAGCTCTCCATTTATGTGGGCCTGGGGCCATACTTCCTGTCCCCATTGGGTATGGCATACTCAGTCCCTAGATGTCAGGGCCTACGTGGCTCTGATGTCCCCCAACCTCCTTAACATTGGCGGTTCTGCTTTCCACTCCACTTTGTATTCGCCTCTTTAGTTCTAGTCCCTGAGGATTTCCCTGTCTTTGTTTTGAACTCAGCTTTATATAGTTCTGTTTCATCCTGTGTTTTTCATGGGAAGTGGGGGACGGTCCCCATTAATCTTTTTAGTTACTCTTACTGGAAGTCCACATCTTCTATTTATAACAAATTTCCCTCTTACTAATGTTCATTACTCTCCTTTAAAATAAATATCATAGAAATATGATATGATAAAACAGACATGACAGGGACAGCTGGACACTTGCTATTCTGTTTTAGCAAAAGTTATAGTTTCTAAAATTTTTCTTGATTTTGGTACCTAGGGAACATTCCCCAGGCAATAACTTGGGAGAATGCGATTGTTTGCCAAGAAATGGAATTTTCCATAGGTTTCTATTTTACTGCATCTCCCTTACTTCTCTTTGCTCTTGCAGAGGTGATCCCTGAGGAGAAACCTGCTCAATATTTGATTTACACCCTCTACACTAAGAATGCCAAAGCAGCACATTGGAAGGAAGCCATACCCAGGCCAGATCTGCAGCTCAGCTACTCCTGCAAATCAACAGCTGGCTGGAGGCTGAACTGGTTCCAAACCCTGGGAATTCACAGCTACTAACAGATGAATGGGATCAATCTCATTTGCATTTCATCGTGACTCAGGAATTCCCTGGTACTGCATCTCTGGGCAAATTAAAATGCATCGGTTTAATCAGCCCAAGTACTTCACTGTCAGGACACTGGCCCGGGAGACTTCCATCCACCCTAATGATAGGACTCAAAGTCCCTCATCAAAAAGGAATAGTCCACTTCTGCCAGAATGGAGCCAGGGTGAGACCGGTGAAATCCAAATATGGGTCCCCTCAGAGACGTCTGACCACGTCCACGGCACTGAGAATTGACAAAGTAGTCACAGGGGTCTGAATGAAGTGGGGGCACTGGCCAGCCAGTGTGTTGGAAATACTTTCTGGATTATCACATATGGGCAGATTGAAGAGGCCACAGGCAGGGGAGACAATATTTATGGAAAAACTGACATAAGACTCATTTGCTGGAGAGTTAATTTCAATATAATATATTTCATGTGGCATCTAACTACAAATATTCTGACTTAGAAAAGGACTGAATGGAAGAAGGTAGACTGGATGGGGGTATAGGGTGGGGAGAAGATCAGATAAGCCCTAATAATCAATTATGCCATTAGTGATGAGAAAATAATAGATTAAACAATATATTTTGCAAAGCAGAAATAGCAGTCTTGATTAGTATTGCTTTGTAATCCTGGAGGTGTTCCCCTTCCAAAAGAAGACTGACCATCTTTACCTTGGGAAGGATGGGTCCACTTGAGAAATGGAAGCCACATTAGCCATCACACATCACTTTGGTCACAGGTGACTGACTGTTCATTTTGTCATTTCCTTTTTTGGACACCTGAGTGGGTCACCCAGTAGCAAGTAGAAATCTTACTAAGCGGAGACCCAAAGGCACACTGCCACCTTCAACACTTCTCTACAATGTATAGGCAGAGCCTATATACTGAACCAAGGGAAAAGACAAAGTCCTTTAATTCTTAAGATTAGATTTCATCTTAATGAGTCACCAAAGGGGTGGAAAAGATAAGCGAAAGATCCTCCTTGTGAAAATGCAGTTGGAGACTATTTTGCAGAATGCAGGAGGTGGGTATTCTGGTTTCAGAAGCAATGAGATTGGTGGTTGTAGAGGGTGGACATGGTGACTTTCCAAGTGACCCTTTTATTCAAGACACTCACTGCCTCCACCTGGTCATGCCGTGGGGTCCAGTGGGAGGGGTCCTGTGTGGAACACAGCTGCCATGACTCACCTGTTGAGATACACCCGCTTCTCAGTGAACTGCCCGTTGCCATGGTGAGGGTCCTCAAAGGGCTCATTCTGCACGACCTCCACCCCTTCTCCCCGGTCACTCTGTTCATGGCTGTGTTTGCTGATCATGTACAGCTGTCCGATTTTGTACTATAAAACACACAGAGACAGGGACACAGAGGTCAGTGCCACAGCTTGCCTTCGACACCCGCCAACCCCACCAACCACGGCTCGGCGAGCAACTAATAACATCAGCACCTTCTGCTGAGAAGAGAAAGTGGCCACATGGGCCTAATGTCACTTTTCCTCAGGAGCCAGGGAGAGAACTGGCTGTGAGTCGAATGTAGAAACAGCGTGTTCCTGTGAACGTTTTGCATCACCTTGGCAATGCTCACTGGAGTGGCTGGCGGGCTTTAAGATTTGGCAGCGACCAAGCTTTGGGAAAGGGGACACTGGGGTCTCCCTCTCCATTCTGGCCCAACAAAGCTAAATGGAGCTAAAGCCCTGTTTGGTTCAGCCAAAGACAGCCCAGGGTGTGTTATTTCTGTCCCTGCTTTCTGCCTAATTAACAGCATTGCTGTGCACAGAGGATTAGACATCACCTGTTTCTTCTATCCCCTCTCTCAAAGTGCTCAACTCTCTTGGAGGCCTCTGTCCCCTAGAATAGTGGTTCAAACGTGGCTGGACATTAGAATCACCTGGAAGCTTCTAACAGCTCCAGATGCCCAGGCTCTAACCTTGAGTGAAGCCAAGGCTAGGAGCCTGTGTTGCAGAAGCCTGACCCACACTGAGGACTGTCTACAGTATCTTTAACTCCTTTTCATCCAGTTCTATGAACAGTGTGGAGCCTTCCAGCCTGAGGTCCCAGGAGCCACATGTCTTGCACTAAAATGATAATACGGAGCAAGATAAAATGTGAACAGAAAATGTTTGAGCCACTCCATTCTCCTTCCTCCCTCTCTGAAAACCTCAGGGCCAGCAGGCATTTCTTCCCCCAGTGGACTTTCAAAGTGGCAAAACTAATTTGATGGGGAGTGGCATGGTAAAACAACTTTTGCATGAGGGACAACACTGCTCAGAGTCAGGACAAAGGACATTGTGATCCTGCTGGGGTCCCTCCTGCAGATTCAGTGTGAACCAACACTGACACAGTATTGTTACCACCGAGGCCTCTGGGATGGGAGAAAGGGCCCTGAGTTTGCAACAAGCTAATGACGACTCTGGGTCAGTCCCCAAAGAACACAGGCCAGCAGGGATGCAGGGCCCCTGTCTGTGTGTGTGAGAGAGAGAAACATATTTTAAGTTAAGGGGGCAGGTGAAATGTGCAAGTCCAAAGTGCAGTCAGTTCCAAAGCTGAGAGGACACATGTCCCCAAGGTGTCTCTTTCATTCTAAGGCAGGTGCAGGGAGGGGAGTGTGAAGAAGCTCTGGCAGGCTCTGCTCTGCAGCCAGCCCTGGGGACTGGCCCTGTCACCATGACAATGGAAGCCAGCTGGCTGGGTCTTCTTGAAGGGCTGCACTTCCTGTTGGTGCCACATTCCTCTCCAGAATGGTCTGTTTTTAAAATGCTTTTAATGTGAGAGTGCATGTGGATGTGCGTGTGTGTGCACGCGAGAGCTGAGGGAGCGGGAGGAGCGCTGGGGGATAAGAGCAAAAAGAAGAAAGAGGAAGCTGAAAAATAAAATCAATTCTTAAAACGAATTTTAGGATCAGAAGCTTGACCTGGTCCATAACTGCTTTGACTTTTGCTCATAAAGACTAAACACTCCTTCACGGAGGAAGACAGGATGAAAAAGCTTATGGACTGGAGATTGGTGCTATGCCTGTGAGAGCAACACTCTGCCTTATGCAGACGGCACACGAGCCTGTCACAGGGCACCCACCTGCCCAGTGGGTACAGATTTCACTGACAGTTGCTTTGGACTTGGTGTTCAAAACATAAATGTTTACATACAATGGAATGTTATTCAGCCATAAAAAAGAATGAAGTACCAATACTGAAACTCCTTAGTGGGTGTTAAGGGCTGAACTATAACCCTCAAAATTCATATGATGACGTCCTAACGCCCAGTACCTCAAAATATGACCTTATTTGGTGATAGGGTCTGTACCAGGGTAATTATGCTAAAATGAAGTCACTGGGATGAGCCCTTATCCAATATGACTGGTGTCCTTATAAAAGAGGGCAATTTGGGCACAGACACAGACAGACACGGAGCAGATGATGTGAGGAGACTCTCACCTCAATCCCAAGGACTGAGGCTGGGAGCAGATCCCTCCCTCACAGCCTTCAGAAAGGACCATCCTAGCTGACACCTTGATTTCTAACTTCTGGCCTCCTGAACTGTGAGGCAATAAACTTGCATCTTTTAAGCCACCTGGTCTGTTGTCACAGAAGCCCTAGAAAACTAATATAGACTAATACAGTCACTACAGGATTTCCTTTTGGGGTGAAAAAGTGTTTTGGATAGAGGCGGTGGCTGTGCAACACTGTGAATGTCCTAGATGCCGCTGAACCCTTCCTTCAAAATGGTTGATTTTATGTTATGTGAATTTCACCTCAATTTTTTTTAAAGTGTTGATTCTGCTTCAGAAGCAGATACCCTAAACCAAAGTCCTGCCAAGGGCTTCGGTAGGGGATTTGGCAGAAGAGCTATTTCCACCACCGGACTGTCTTCAGGTGCTTCAACCCACTCACGTATGAAAAATGTATGGGATCAAGGTTGACGCATGACACAGAAAAGCCATTAGCCAGCCACGAGTCAGCTCTGACTGCTCTCAGCTCAAGTGCTTCCTGCTTAGTGGGGATGACAACGGCCCAGGCAGCTGATTCACCGGCGGCCAGTGGAGGGCCTGGCCGCCCAGCCTCATTGATCATTCCAGAGGCTCCCGAATGAGCCAGTGCAGGGCAGACACCAGCATTAGCTCACCACGATAGCGCCAGTCTGGGGGTGACCCACAGATGCTGGGGGTGGAGGGACACTCAAGCCCAGACACCGACATGGCCGAGGACTCTGTGGCTGTCACTTCTTTCCCTCCCAAGAAAATCAGGCCACCTCTGCTGGCAGTGGCTGTGGGCGCTGGGCTGTCCAGAAGCAGTGGTTTTGTTGTTGTTTTTAAATCTCAAATTGACGCACAGACACAAGCAGCAAACTGTTTCTCAGTTAGGGGAGTGGGAAGAGACTGACAGTCCTTGAACCACCAGTTTCAAAATCACCAGTGATCCTCCTAAAAATGCTGAATTCCAGGTCAGTCTAGACCTTCCACATTCAGACTCGCAGGAGAGTTGGAATCTTACTGAAATGCACACTAAATGCTGTGTACCCCTGGAGCAGAGCGTGGCAAAGGCATTTATTTGTCAGTACTTGCTCAGTACTACGTGTTCCATCTTTAGGTGGCCTGTTTTTTTCCCCCTTTTCCATACTTACTCATTTCTTGCAAAACTCCATCCCTAATTTAGTGACAATACCCCATCCCTGACCACCAACTCCAAACACACTTGTATGTTGAATGAAGGCTGCAAAATCCAAAGACACAGAAGTGTTCTAAAACTCGCAAAGCCTGAGAATTGATCATGGAACTGATGATGATGAGGACATGGCATTGCTTTATTGACTGTATTGCAAGGCACCAATTAGGTGGTTTATATTCATTTCTAATTTCACAAAGATTTAGCCAGGTGGGTGTTGACAGATGAGGACGCTGAGTCTCAGGGAGGTTAAAGGCTTGCCCATGCCAAGTAGCTTCTAGATGGCAGAGTTGAGATTTGAACACCCCAGGTCTGTACCCTTTGTACTTCACCCAACTTTAGACCTTATTTCTTTACCACGTCAACTGCTTTAACATATCTAGACCTCACTAGGATTAAAAAAGCGGGGAGATGGAGGTAGCAGAGAGTTACTGCCTCTTAATTTTGCTATTTCAGAGATGAGTAACAGAAATCTGATTGAAAGATCAAAGTTGTTTAATCTGTGCTCACATAAGGAAAGGTGGAACAATTATGCTCTAACTTGGTAAAATCTATTGTTATAATTCCAGAGTTTGGGTAATCATCATTATAGGCAATCACGACTAGAGACAGCTCTGTGCTGCAGGCTGAACCTCTGCGTGAGCTACCATCAGAACAACTACCCCAAATAATTATCTCTATAGTCAAAAAAAAAACATCATGGAATGCAGATCTTTCCCACACAGGGAGCTGTACGTCTGATAAGGCTGCAAAGTTTGAGGCGAGGCAGAGTTGCATAATGTGCCTGGAGACACCGAGCAGTTCCATCATTTACTCTTTTGCAGACTCTCAGCACTAGGCCGCATCAGGTGACTTCACATGGTTCAACCTTGAACCTTGATTTCAAAAAAGGCAAACCCAAGCCAAAACTTCTGAGTGTGGTAAAGGATTATTAACTGAGCACCAACAATACTTTTACCATCCTTACCTGAAGAAGCACTAGACCCAAAGTTGTAGGCTCAATGACACTCCAAGCTATGACTGATTTTCACTTAACCCTTCCCCAACTCTGAGCTTCAGAGTTCCTGCGAGGCCAGCCTCCCTTGTACTCCCATCCCTAAAGAACCAATCGGGTGTCATCCTCCTTCCAACCAATCCCTGTACCCTCCCTTCCCATCCTATCTCTCTTCCTCTGTTAGTCCCAACGCCATTTCCAAACATCATAATGTTAAAAGTGGAAACCACCACTATGCAGTCAAGATTACCAACTTTCCCTGATATGACTAGGGACCTCGAGGCCCCAGGTCAGGAATCATCATTTATATTTACTTTGGCCTTTACCATCAAAATGGAAGGATGCCACTTAATAATAAGCACAGAGAAAAACACCTGTCCCTCTGACTTAATGTGAAGTCACATATTTCTCCATCTGATTCCTGCCTGTCTCAATCTGGCTGTCTGGATAGAGAAAAGAGCAGAGGGTGGTATAATTTGGCATTTTGGGGAGTTTCCCACATTATTCAAACCACTATTGGTGCTTTTCTTGAAACATTTCTTCTAGCCTTCTCTACTCTCGGTACATGGACCTCAAAGCACAGTGAAGCAATTGCTCCATGACGCCCAAGCAACCCACTGAAGAGACCGTCTGGAGGATAAACCATGCAGGATTCAGGCCCACTGCTGGCCTCACACCAAGCGGTGTCAAAATTGTAATTACACACAGAGAAAGAGATGTAATGAGTCCAGATTTTGACATCCTCATCTCAGAAAGCTAGAGGCTTGAGCTGTCTGTTTTCTGTAGTCCCACAGCACAGCTAAGGCACTGGAACAGTGTTCTGGTCTTGGCAAACTATGTGGGCTGGTGCCTGTTTTTTAAATAAAGTTTTATTGGAACATAGTCATGCTCATTCATTCTGTGGCTGTTTTCGAGCTACAATGAGTTTGAGCTCTGTCAAGTTTCAACAGAGATTGTATGGCCCCAAATTTGAAAATATTTACTATGTCACCTTTTATAGAAAATGTTTGCTGATCCTGTTCTATTCTACGGCCAGGTCCAGGCTAGGCCAGCCTCAGCTGCCCTCCTCACCCTGGGCTGCCCAGGGCGGCAGCCACTTTCTGTAGGTGCCTAGTGAGCATTTAAAATGTGGCCTGTGCAATGGATGGACTGAATTTTAAATTTCCTTTCATTTTAATTAATTTAAATTTAAAGACAGATGCTTGATTCAGTTATTAGAAAATCTTTATGTATGTTCGAAACGCCTTGGGTATGTGAATCCACTTTTTCAATTGGGGATTTTATAAAATCTAAATGAAGATTAAAATTTCTGAATCTAATAAATTCAAAAATTTAGCATCTGACTTGGGATTGCTGCTCTAAGTGTAAAATGCACACTAGATTTTGAAGACTTACTACCCCCCAAAAAGCAAAATAGCTCATGAATGATTTTTATATTGATTGAAATGATAGTATTTTGGATACACTGGGTTAACTAAAATATATTCTCAAAATAAACTTCATCTGTTCCTTTTAATTTATTTTTTAATGTGGCTATTAGAAAATTTAACATATTGCCATACTAGAAAAAACATTTGTTTCCCTGGGGCCATCGTGTTTTATTAAAACAAAATGATCTTTTCTAATTTGTTATTTTTTATTGTTTTCTGTGCATGAGTTATATGCAATGCAATCCACGTTTTTAGAATTTAAATTGTCAATATTAATTATAACAATAAGAACATTAATAAGTAAGATTTTCATGAACCAGCTTCAGGGTTTTGCTTCATATGGCTCCAGGCTCAAAACTATCCTGAGTTAAATACAAATCACATGGTGGTTGATGTATTAAATCACATATGTGGCTCTCACTTTGGGCTCAAATGTATTTCTACAGGACAGTACAGGGCTAGATCCCAATCCAGACCAACTGGGATTCAGGGTGGAGCCATTGTGCCACGTCAAGTTTCCCCAAGACTCCGGAGGCTGGATGGTCAGGCATCAGAGCCAAGCCAAGAGTTTCCATGTGTTTCCAAGCTAGTGAGCCAAAGCACTGGTAATTAGGAATGCGTTTGGAGAAACCTTCCCTTCTGGGAGACTGGCTAATACCTGGTCCTCCAGAGAGGTGATAATTGTTCACAGTGTGCTATGGCAGAAAGCACTAGGGTTTTAAAAATGAAAACGTGGAACCAACGTCCTGATTCTGCCTTTGACTAGCTTGTAACCTCAGACAATTTACTTATCTGAGCCACAGTTTGTTATCATTAAAACGGAACTAACAAAATTCTCCCAGGACATGGTGAGAATCAAGTGAGAAAAAAACTTATAAATTAAAACGCTTTGTAAATTGTAAAACTGTACACCAACTGCCCCTAGCTAGCCCTCCTTCTAGTTGGCAACGTGTCTGACTGGGACTTGTGGATCTGCTTCATTCATGTCCCTGTGATGCGAGAGTTCTGTAAAGCATAGGAGAATGAGGCATCTGCTGTGCACGTGTACAATGCCAAACCAAAGGAAACTTGGCCATCTGCTCAAAACTATCTTTCCCTTCTGTAGAAATTTCATTAGATGTTAGTCAGATTGAATACTTCTCAAAAGTATTATAAAAAGCTTGAGAACTTCCATATCTATTCCGTGACTAGAATTGTCAGATTCACAGAGACAGAAAGTTGAATGGCAGCTGCCAGGGGCTGGGGAGAGGGGGTAATGGGGTTGTTTCACGGGTACAGAGTTTCAGTTTGGGTTTTTAAAAAAGGTTCTGGAGATGGATGGTGATGATGGTTATGCAACAAGGTGAATGTACTTAATGTCACTGAACTATACACTTAACAATGGTTAAAGTGGCAAATTTTATCACAATTTTTTTTAAAAAGCCTGGTTCATACCTCAAGGTAACCATTTAACAGTGATTTTTTTTATGATTATGAAAAAAATTTTAAAGAGTCAGAGGCTTTCTATTTGATGGATCTTTGGTTTAGAAGCTTATTTGAAGGCATTGAGCCTAGCAGACAGGAGAAATATAAAATGACTTCCTTGAGAGACAATATCATGTGAGACTCCCTGATTCCTGCCATGCCAGAGAAGTTGTTCGCTCGCTGTCTCTTAAACGTAGCTATCTTTAATAGGAATATTCTGGAGAATTCACGTTGCTGGTGCTTCCAAGCAACACAGTGCTGACTGTGACATGTTGCACACAAAGACCTTGGCAGAAGGGAAAGAGTAATTAACTGAACGAAAATGCATTCTGATCCCATGTCAATGAGAACACATTCCTTACTGAACATAACCGTCACAGTCCACAGTCCACGTTGCTCCTCAGCCCAAGGCTCTGCCTGAGAGTGACTCTACAGCAAGACAGATCCCAATTCCTTTTTCATTTGGCAAAGTGTATTTTTACCTCCAATGGCTGGATCTGATCTGGGTTCTGCCCAGGGTAAGGACATGACTGGCTAATCCCTCAGTCTTCCAGGCTCTGTGATTCAATGTGCAGATTTCTCCATGAAGACAGGAAGATTAAAAAAAAAAAAAAGGTGTAAAGTTCCTGGGTCTTTCGTCAGATGTCTCTCTGCCAGGTCAATAAACCACGAAAACCAATATCCGATCCCACAAAGAAAATACAAACCTGCAGCTCATATTTCAGGATATCAGCGCATCATCACATATTTATCTTTTCTCCTGAGTTTTTATAAGCAGCCCTCTGAGGTGCCTTGTTTACGTAATACCTGTGTCATTATACCACAGTGTGGGAATGAAAAAACTGATAAAGAGATTTAAGAAGGAGCTGGGTTATCAACATTTAATTCAAAAAATCCCCCTTTAGTGACAAACTAATATAAAACAGCATTGTACACTGATGCTTAACCCATCCTAAGCTTTGGACTGAAGTGAATAGAAATGGAGCAACTTCACTCCCAGGGAAGGGCCAGGATATGCTTTGTGCTGGTGCCAGTGCAACTGCACCCCTGGGGTTGCTGCAAGACTGTGCAAATCAAGTGCACTCCACCGTCTAGGAAAATAATCTGCTTGACTGAGTACCGGAGAATAACGATATTCTTCATGGTATATGAAAGGAGAGCACATTTTGCTGCTTCTTCCAACACTCACTCGCCTTCAGGGGTGGTATTCCAGCCCCAAGAATTCACTTGACTCCCAAAATGAAAAGCCAAAATGATAATATGCAGCACTTGCAAGCTACTTTCTAGGCATCGGCTACAGCAATCGGTGTCACGCCCTCGTATTTATAAATGAGAAGCGGAGAAAATTAGCCATTAGTGGGAGCCATGAATAGCCATTAGAGAGCAAAGACAGGAACTGCTAGAACTCAGCACAAAGCTTCAGGCGTAGTCAGCCCTAGTGGCAGAATGTGGGATTTCTTTATACACTGGTTGTGGGGACAATCTTGGTTCTTATGTGTCCTGTGCATTCCGGTTCATTCGTTCAACAAGCAGTTCATGTGTGCCAGGTGCCATAGACACTAGAGGCAGAGCTGTGAACCAGACAGGACCTGGTGTCTGGCGAAGAGGTGGGTTTCTTGAGGGTGTCTTCCTCAAAGACAGAAGACTAAAGGAATTTGATGCATTCATCAGAGGTCTCAAACGATTTGCTGGGAAATGTGAAACCAATTGCAACTCAAGTAAATGGAGAGGTTTGCTGACAGGTCTGACCTTTAGCAAGCAATCAAGTCTCTTGTGTTTACTACGGAACATAAACCTGCAGCCAATCACAAGACCTAAAAGGGGGAAAATTGAGATAGAGTTTTCCGGGGACACGTATCCTGAGCCATGTACTTCCGACCCTTGTCATATCTGTAACCCTGGCCTCCTAACCAGAAGTGTGCCCAGCAGAGAGGTGCATTTACTATCAGGGTAGCAGGGTCTTACTCAGAATGAAAGGAGCCCCCATTTGTGAAGCCTATTGCACCTATCAACCGTTCATGGAATCCTTTATGAAAATGGCTGGTGTCATCAAGGGAAGCTGCAGTGCCAGTTAAAAGCAGAAATCTATTTTCAGGAATGACAGCAATCGGTTTCAGCAGCTTTGAGACCTTCTGAGAACAGGAGGGTAAACAGAATGCATAGAGAAGCACTTACTGATTCTTGTGCACTTGAACAATGGGAGTTCTTAATGTTTTGAAAGAGTTATTCAAGCCACTTCATGCCTACAAAAACAAGATCTCAGTAATATTTGAAGGTCACTGGACTCCTCTGCTTGCTTAAGTGCTAGCTGGCACAGCAAGTGGTTCTGGGTTTCTGGTTACTATCTAGCTATGCTGGGAGAGAGTTATGACTGTGGATCGAAGCGTGGAAAGTATCCTCATCCCACTCCGGAGGAGAAGCCCCAGGTTTCACAGGCGCGTTATTTGTAGCCAGAGAGGGTGTGCGGCTGGTTACAGGAAAGCACCATTTTCTTAAGCAATAGCAGCTTAAGAGTGTTCTTTTCTTGGTAAAAAGAAGCAGATAACCAATTGAGGAAAGCAAATGGGTGCCAACTTCTTCTCTCCTGAGATACTTAATGAAGACAAGCAAAATAGAGTAAATTTGGTACATTTCCAGGAATTGCTACATTTAAAAAATTATCTTTGAGTCCAGGAGTTTGAGGCTGCAGTAAGCTATGATCACACCACTACACTCTAGCCTGGGCAACAGAGCAAGACCCTATCTCAGAAAACGAAACAAAACAACAACAACAAAAACATATCTTCTGAGCTCCTATTGCACGTTGGACTTATTCTGATGGCCCGGAGAGAGAGTCTATCAATTGGAACCTCTAAGGCCATATGGTGGTCCTGCCCCTCCCTGCATGGACAGCTAGGAGTCCTTCAGCATCTGCACATCCTCCCACAAGAGGACGCATACAAGTCCCCGAGGTAACGCCATGATGAAATACAATTTACCATGTTTTCAAAGAGATAGGAGAAAAAAGAATATAGTGGACAACATAGGGAAGGGTTGTTCTTCACAGAGTTTTTTTTTTTCTTTCTTTTTTTTACTGTGGTAAAATATATATAGCATGAAATGTACCAGTTTAACCATTTTTGACTGTGCCATTCAGTGGCATTAAGTACATTCACAATGTCGTACAACCATTACCACTATCAATTTCCAGACCTTCTACATCACTTCAAACTGAAACTCTGTACCCATTAACAAATTCCCTTTTCTTCCCAGTCCTCAGTAACCTCTGATCTATTTTCTGTCTCTGTGAATTTGTCTACTCTAGATACCTCATATAAGTGGGATCATATAGTATTTGTCCTTTTGTGTCTGCTTATTTCACTGTGTAGCATAATGTGTTCAAGGTTCATCCATATTGTACCATGTGTCAGAATTGTATTACTATTTGAGGCGCAATAATATTCCATTGTGAGGACAGACCACATTATGTTTATCCCTTCACCTGCATTTGGGTTGCTTCTACCTTTTGGCTATTGTGAATAACACTGCTATGAACATAAGTACACAATATCTGTCTGAGTCCCTGCTTTTATTATTTTCAGTATAGACCTAGAAGTGGAATTGCTCAATCATATGGTAATCCTATGTTTAACTTTTTGAGGACCCCCCCAAACTGTTTTCCACAGTGGCGGCATCATTTTATATTCCCACCAGCAATGTGCAAGGGTTCGGATTTCTGCACACACTCACCAACACTTGTTTTCCATTTTCTGGATAATAGCCATCCTAACAAGTGTGAAGGAATTACCGGATGTTTTAAAGTCAATTCTGGATTCTTTCTTGGATCTCTTATTCTTGTAAAGCCCATTTTAGGTGGTGCTTGGGCATTTCAAACCTTTCTTCCAAATAAGTACTGAGACAACCCTCGGAAAGATTACAGCCCTATTCTTTATTTAAACCAGAAGGGTCGATCAGTAGAATCTGGATGAAACACTGGTAAAATACGATGGTTATTTTTTAGGCAGTTGGAAGGTGTCCCCTGGAAGTGTTCTGGTTGCAAACATATGAAACCACAGCCCAGAAGCAGGGTGAATCCCTTTCATGTCAAAAAGGCCCAAACACATTTGCAGTTAAGTCGCTTTTTGTAAGGGCATCACAAAGAGGCAGCTATGAATTATTATTAATACTTTGGGGGACCCAGGGATGGCCGGTGGTATGAATGACCTGAAAAGGTGCTTCTATTTCTGTTATAGAAGTTGCTTTCAGTATTATTTTGATGGCCCAGCCAGCAATGTAGTAAATTATAGAATCACAGCATAGAAGGCAGCAGAGTCCTACAGAATTTACTTACGAATCAAATGCATATAATTTATATTCAAAGATTTAGGGTGAAAAAGGCACTCTTGATCATTTGCATTTTTCATGTTTTTCTTACAAATTAAGTCACTTTATATTCTATTTTAGGTGACAGCTATTCTTGAAAAAGTAATCTTAGAAATGAATTTAAATTCTGTAGACTATATAGATGTTTCTCATAGTTTTTTTTAAGTATACAATTCAGTGGTTTTTAGTATATTCACAAGGTTGTACAACCATCACTACTCTCTAATTCCAAAACATTTTCCACACCCCCAAAGGAAACCCCATTCCCACTAGCAGTCACTCCCCATTCTCCCCTCCCCCCAACCCCCAACCACTAACCTACTCTCTGTCCCCATGGCTGTGCCTATCCTGGACATTTCAAACAAATGGAATCATACAATACATGGCCTTTTGTAACTGACTTCTTTCATTTAACATAGAAGATTCGTCCATGTTTAGCCTGTATCATTATTTGCTTTTTATTACCAAATAATGTTCCATTGTATGGGGATACTACATTTTGTTTATCCATTCAACGGTTGATGAACACTTGGATTGTTCTACCTTGTGGCTATTATGAAAATACTGCTATGAGCATTTGTGTATGAGTCTTTTTGTGGACACATGTTTTCATTTCTCTTGGGAGTGGAATTACCAGGTCAAATGGTAGCAAGGTGTTTAACCTTTTGAGGACCCATCAGATTTTTCCACAGCAGCTGCACCATTTTACACTCCTACCTGCAATATCTCATATTTACTTTTGATAGTTTAAAGTTACCTATAGAAACAAGAAAGCGAAACAAGTGACTTCAAAAGCCAAGGGGAAACTATGGGACAAGAGTGGCCTCGGTGGCACATGTCACTGACTTATACACTTGGGCACAACATCCACTCAACAATGATCAAAGGTGACTCTTCAGCCACATGACATCTTTTCATTACTCTGCAGGGACAGCAAAGAGAGTAAATTTCATACCACAATTAGTGTGATGTGCTAAGACAGCACGTCCAAACGTGCTAGTGATGCCACATCGACAGAAAGTGTGCAAGGAGTTAGGAACACAATGGCATACTATAGGGTACAGTTGGGACATAACATGGAATATGAGGCTTGATTTGTGCATGGATATGAACCAGCTGGGCAAGAAGGAAGGGGGAGGTCACAGCCTGCAAGCAAACCCTGGACACTCACTTGTTCACAGCAAAACTTCACTACCTTGCCAGGACCCTGGCAGATACACAAGAGAAATAATTATAAAAGCTGCCACATGGAGTGATGGCTTCTCTAGGTTCAGCATAGTTCTAAAATATTTATACTTATTTAATCCTTACAACAACACAATGAGGTGTTTTTTTTCTTTTCTTTTTTCTCCTTTTTTCTTTTTCTTTCTTTTTTTTTTTTTTTTTTTTTTTTTGAGACAGAGTCTCTTCTGTCACCCAGGCTAGAGTACAGTAGCATCATCATAGCTCACTGCAACATACAACTCCTGGGCTCAAGCGATCCTCCTGCCTCGGCCTCCCAAAGTGCTAGGATTACAGGAAGGAGCCACCATGCCTGGCCCAATTAGGTGTTTTTAATCCTTATTTGACATTTGAGGAAACTGATGCATAGAAAGGTTAGGTAACTTGCCCAAGGTCACCCAGCCAGTAAGTAGTAGAGCTGGAATTTGAATCCGGGCAGTCTAGCTCCAGGATGCACGCAGGCATTAATCTCCTTGGCCACTTGCTTGACATCCAGATAAAAGGCCAGGTGGGTGAAAGTGACATGGTAAATAAAGTCACTTTCCTCTCTCCTGCATGCTGCTGGCAGTTTCAGGTTGATGCTAGGAAGAGTTTTTTTTTTTTAAAGAGGTGGGAGACAACAGACCCAAGGAAAGCAAAGAAAGAAGAGGTCACAGGGGAAATCACCAGGGAGGACAAAATTAGAAGCCAAGAGCCTGAGGTCCTTGGTCCTGCTCCTGGAAAGTCTTCCTCCTACACAAATTCCTATGAAAGGAAGCACACCCACCCATCGAAGTCCTTGAGATTTGAAAGTAAAAATTAAAATTAATAAGTCCACTGAATTTGGACTCACAAAATGCGTGGGTGGGAGAGATTCCTACAGCTGACAGCTGATGTGACAGTTATTTCATGAAAAGGAACAACAGAACATCCCTGCCTTCGGATTTGAATGTTTCCAAATGTGATTCCAAACCCCAGCCTGAAACAATACACAGGACAAGAACTGAATATATATATTCTGTGGGAGAAAAACCCCTTCAGTTTACTCAGTCAACCTGCAGTGTAGGAAAATGAGATGGAATATCCGCTTTTATTCACCTTTCTTCAGAGCTCACTCAATAAAGGCAGCCGGCCCCATACCTAATGCACTCTCTCTCTTATCAGTTGGAAATTAGATTCCTAATGGCATTTTGGGAGGCAGGAACCGCAAAGTCAAAGTCTTCATTATGCTATTCCAATTATCTGAATCTAAGTGTTTTGTGATCCATGGAAGTGATATGCACCCTCTCCCTTTTGCTCACACTATCAGAAGAAATGTAAAATCTAAGCTCCTTTCTATACCCAAATGAAATACACTAAGGACTGTCCATAAGACAGACCACAAACTCCTGTGTGGGAAGAGAAAGAGGAAAAGGCTCTAGAAATAAAACCTCACGGCTCCTTCCCTAGCTTTCCTTCTCCTCAGCACGCCCTTGTCCCAGAGGAAGACATTTCCAGAACTGCTGACAAGCCTAGAAGAGGAAGGCCTTGCTTCCTTTCTCCTCTTGGGCAGATGGTATTTGCATACTGACATATTGTAAATCTAGTCGCCCAGGTAACGGGCCTCCAGTTAGCAACAGCGGAATGAAGGTCAACCTGGTTCCTTCTAAAATTAGAAGTCAGACAAATCTGATTGTTAACTGTTCAAGGTAGGATGCCCAGTTAGATGGGAGATTCAATTCTGAATGTGAATGTTCAGCTGGGAGACTCAGCGCTAGTTCATAAAGGCAAGTTGGGGCATTTCAACATGACCATAACACGGGTTTGGATATGTGGAAGTCTTACCTGTGTGCCTTTCCTGCTTCTGTAAACAATCCTACTATGACCCCAGTGTCTGGTGGTAGAGTCATCTTCATCCCTGGCAGCTCCCTTGACATTCATAGTCAATCAATTACTGAGAACTGCTAATTCTACAGTAAGCATTTAGGGTCTTCCCCAGTCGGTGTCCCCCAACTCCACCTTGGTCCCCGCCACCCACCAATCTCTCTCTCACAGTCAAATTGACCAGCACTGGACAAGATCCATTTCTTCCAGCCTCTTTCGTCTCGGCCCATGCAAATCATTCCCGGCCTGGGAGTTTCTCTCTTCTTTTCTTACTCTGACCATGGAGGGGGAGTCTTGAGTGGGCTTCAAGGAGTACATGAATTGTGCACAATCCTCCCAGACCATCCATTTCTCAGAAGGTACATGTCCCCAAGAAAGGTTAAGAGCCACCAACTATCTAACTACAAATAATATTTACACCAGCATTTCCCATAATGACTTTAAGGAATGATGGTTCCAGAGGATGCTAAGTAGTGAGCGAAGGAGCTCCGCAGTCAAATAATTATGGGTGACATTAGGTCAAACAGAGTTAAACAGGTTTTCAATGTGAGTCCTTGCTTTCCTGATCTGCACCATGAATAACTAACTGATTTCACCTTGAAGACCTCTGTTCACTAGACCCTTCTTAGTGTCCCCTGAGTGACTCTGTGACACAGGGGCAAGCTGAGCTTCACTTCTACTTGGCAGCTACCAAGTCATGCACTGCTTTGTGATAGTTCTGCTACTGTTTGAGCTATTTATTTTTTACCATATATTTTTAATGATTGTTAGAAACTATATCATTCCACTTATCCTATTATGTTGTGCCCATTTTATACCTGACTCCCCTACTAAACTGGAAGCCACTTGAGAGTGGGGTGTACACGTTGACTTTTATTGTTTATCTTCCTATCTTAGTGCCAAGCTGACCAGAGTTTAGATACTTAGAACATGTTAAATAACTAAGTGAATGAATAAATGATTGAACTTATCTCCCCAACCGGATAACAAACTCCTTCAGAGGTGTGAACTGCAATTTTAATTTTTTTGTATTTCCAGCTTTTATGGTAAAAGAGTCAATATAATTCTTAAAAATTAAATGCCATAGAAAATATTTATTGAACACCAATTATGTCCTGGGCACCAAAGATATGAAAATGGATAAAGTACAGTCCCTGTGATCAAGGAGCTTAGATTCTAGTAAGGGAAATTGACATATAAACAAAAAATGATAAGACGACATAAATACTCTGAAAGGAAGCCCGGAGTGCCTGACAACGTGCTATAGAGCCTAACAGTAGTGATTTTCCCAGCTTCCTTCAAGTGCAGTTTTCAAATGAGAAACTGGGACCTAGAAGGGTAAAGTTGATTGTCCAAGGTTGCACAGTCTGTGGAGCAGATGGAAGTCAACCTGGGTCTTTCCCACCGCAAGTTCAAGGCTGGACATTACTCTTGAGCCTTGAGGCAGAGCGGAACAAGTCTGAGAGAAGGGAATAGATTTTCTATGCTGGGAGGCAGAGGACAGCAATGGGAAATTCAAGTGCACCCTCAGTCCAAGCCCAGGTAGGAATTTAGAGACTACAAATGGCCAATTAACATATAAAAAGTGTTCAACCTCAAGTAATCAGTATCCCAGAGTTTTGCAATGGGAGGACCAGTAAAAAAATTTTTTTTAATGCAAACTAAAACATTTTTCATCTATCAGATTAGTAAAGATTTTAAAAGCTAGCTAGTATTGGTGAGGCGGAGGGAACAGACCTGGCTCCACACTATACTGGGAGAGCAAAATGGTTAATTTAGCCCTTTGGAAAACGATTTGGCAATGTCAACTAAAATTTAAGATGTTTATCCCATTTGACTTAGCTACTCTACCTAGGAATTTATCCTAGGGAAATCCTTTTGCAATTGTGCAAAGATTTGTATGCCTAAGATTATTCATGTCCACATTATATGCAATACAAAACACTGGAAAAACTCCAATTGTCCATCAATGGGACCAGTTAGATAAATCATGGTACATCCAAATAATGAAATACAATACAGCCATTAAATCATGAAATAGATCTCTACTTGCCAAAATGGAAAGATGCCCCAGATTTATAATTCAGTGAAGAGAAGTAGGCTGCAAAACAGTAGGTATAGCAGGTTTTGCTAAAATGCAAACAGGTGTACTAGTAAATGAGTAAGAAAAGAAAAACCTACAAAAATATAGGCAATTGTTCATGGCAATTACCTAAGAGAGGAAATGGTACTTTTATAAGGTTTGAAGTTTTTATAACAAACTTTTCAAGCAGAAGAAATAACAAGCTGGCATGTAAAAGGTGACCCTGTGCTGAAATTTCAGGGCAATATTTCAATTCCTATGGAGGACGACAGACAGAATAAGGAAGGGAATCGGGATTATTTATTGACACGGATGGCCGCATAGGTTGTGCACTGCACAAGGCTAGTCTCTTGAGTTGTGCAGGGTTTGAGCCATTACGCAGGCTCCTGAAGCAGGAAACCAGAGAGGAAATCAAAGCAAAAGCCCAGGGGTCTACACAGGGGCAGGAGTGCTGTTAGAAGAGGGGGTTTTGGAGAGAAGGAAAGGAGTGTGCACATCAACTCTGGATGCAGGGATTAATGACAAGGAAAAGAAGCCTGAGTGGGGCTCTGATTCCCAAATCTGCAGGTGGGTGAAAGACATTAAAGCTGCCATGTGGGCTGAGCCTCTTCAGCACCTTATACCAGATTAGTCTGGGACCTAGGGCAGAGGAAGGGGGGACAAATGCATGGCCCAAGGCTGCCCACTTCACTTCCTCCTCACTCACCCTGTTCCATGCTCAGCCTTAAGTGCTCAGCCTTAAATGTTTCAACACTCGCAGATCTGCCATTGTGACTGGAAGCCTGAAAGTTACCCAACAGTTGGAACTTCCCATCTTTCCAAAATAAATCGCAAACCTCTGCATAAAGTGAGCAGATTGTGTACTTGGACACGTTGCAGCAAATCAGTTTCAAATTTGAGTGGATTGTGTTCTCAAAGTTCCTTTTCAGACTGACATTTTTCAAAGCTCCAAATGCATTCTTCCATAGAAATAACGTGATTAAGTCAGCCGAGGGACCAACTGACCCATAATTCCCCTAAATAAAAACCCAACCACCCTTTCTAATAATGTTTCTGTAAGTTAATACGTTAAGGAACTTGATTCCTCCTCCCTGCCCCTAAGTATGTGGGAATGTTTCCCCAGTGCTTTTCTCTAACTTTAAAAGGATGTAAATATATGTCATAAAGCATTTTTTTCTTTTCACCAGAGGGTTCCATCATCAAATAAGTCTGGGTGAAATTAAGTCAAACCAAATTGAATAGGTTTCATTTATTTACCATTTTAACTGGTAAAATTTACCATTTTAACCCTTTTTAAGTATACAATTCAATGGCATTAAATACATTCACAATGTACAACCATCACTAGAACTTTTCCATCGCCACAAATTGAAACTCTGTACTCTTTAAATAACAACTCCTCATTCCCTGCTCCCCCCAGCCCCTGGTAACCATCCTTCTACTTTCTGTCTCAATGCATTTGCCCACTCTAGGCATCTCATCTAAGTGGAGTCGTACAGTATTTGTCCTTTTGCGTCTTTTGTGAGGACATTCAAGTTTCTGGTTTGGGTAAATGGTGGGATGGGAGAATGGAGACTGCACACAGGGACCAGATATAGAAGGAGAAGAAGCAGACTTTGGAAGAAAGATAGAACATTCTGTGAGGTTGAGGAGTCAAGGGACAACTAGGAGAAGGTGGCCTGGACATAATTAAACACATACTGGTTTAGAGCCCAGGAGAGATCCAGGCTGAAGCTTTGGATGGAAGACCTTAGTGCTCAGATGGTTGGTGAAGCCATGGGGTGAGGAGAGAGGTGAGTGGCACCCAGAAGCCCCCACCAAGTACAGGATAGAGGAAGAAAGATAAACCCAGGAGGGCCACTGAAGACACCAGCAGTGCACCAACATGCTTCCCTGCTCTGGTCTCCCAGCCTTCAATTCATTCTCCTCCTCACTCTTTCCAAAATCAACAGATCTACTCTTGATATGATTCTCTCACCCCAAATCCAAAACTTTTAATGACTTTCCCCAATGAACACAGGAAAATATGAACTCCTTTCCAAAGTTTTTGCAGTTCTCCCCCCACCCCAGTACCAGCATCACCTGGTCCAGCCACCCAGGTTATTAGCTGTGCTCCTGCTCAGGTCTGCACATGTCCTCAATGTGGTGCCTCTGCTCCGTGGGCTCATCATTCTTTCTGTGTATTCGTCTATTAACATATTCCTCTCCCTTGAAGGTACAGCTTCAATCTCACCTTTGCAAGAGGTCACAATAAATCCCTGACATGGGTTTGAATGTGCCCATTCCTTATGATCCTAAAGAGTAGAGCTATGTCCTTAAAAAACAACCACAACCGCCACCGTACTATCATCTCATTATAAAGTTAATTTGTTTCGTTATAAAAAAATTAGAATATGGAAACAAAAATGTTTTGTTTTTTGTTTTTTACCAATCCAGAAATAAACAATATTAACATTTAAGTACACATTCTTTCTAGTTTTGAATCCTATTTTTGACTTTTTTTAAGATGAAAATTATACTGAATATATCACTTTGTAATGTGCTTTTCTTAACTGAATATATTATCAGCATTTGAAAGAATATCTCTAAATATTCTTCAAAAACTATCAATGGCTTCATAAAATAGCCCATTGCATAGATGTAATTTAATCAATTCCCAATTATTGAATGAGAATTTTAAAAATTACCTTGTTTGCCTCCAGTACATGGCACATAGTAAGTAGAATTTTTATTATAAGTATAATAAGATAAGAATATGCAATTCCTGCCAGGCGAGGTGGCTCACGCCTGTAATCCTAGCACTCTGGGAGGCCGAGGAGGGTGGATTGTTTGAGCTCAGAAGTTCGAGACCAGCCTGAGCAAGAGCGAGACCCCGTCTCTACTAAAAATAGAAAGAAATTATATGGACAGCTAAAAATATATATAGAAAAAATTAGCCGGGCATGATGGCACATGCCTGTAGTGCCAGCTACTCGGGAGGCTGAGGCAGAAGGATTGCTTGAGTCCGGGAGTTTGAGGTTGCTGTGAGCTAGGCTGACGCCATGGCACTCACTCTAGTCCGGGCAACAGAGTGAGACCCTGTCTCAAAAAAAAAAAAAAAAAAAAAAAGAATAGGCAATTCCTGTCCTGAATTTACTATTCAGATTGAAAATAAATTATTTAAATAGCAAAAAATTTGTTTTCAGCTTGTATGACATATATTTGCAGAATTTGTAAACTTTTGTCAATTAAAAATCAATTAAATCTGAAGAAACTACTGCTTTCCCCAGCCTAGGAGGCCCACACCTTCTTCCAAAGACTGAAATTCATGCTTAGGGCAGTGATTTGAAAAACAAAAAAAAAACAAAAAAACAAAAAACAATATTTTAAATCTATAGGGAGACTGTATATTCAGGAAAATTAGTATCATCTCATCTGAAAATGCATGTAAAATCTTACTTTCCCTTTTCTAGGTGGTCCTTTTCTTCAACACATTCTCTTCACATGAAAATATACTGAATTTTTTTCAGCAAGTAAAAGCCAGTTATAATTCATATCCCTGCCCATAATAAAGTGACTTTTCAGTATTGCTAATTAATATCTACCTAGCACATACTGTTTTATTTCCCAAGCATGATGATTTGAGGGAGGAAGGAGAGAAAAGGAAAAGGGACTGAGCGGGACAGAGACTTGCCTGGTGCCCAGGAGGGTAGGAGAGGGGCTTCAACAGAGGATCAACAACTGGACGAAGGGTACGCCCAGCATGGCGTGACAGCAGGCTCCAGTGCAAGTTAGGTAAAGAAGTGGAAGGTAGTGTTGCTCACCACAATACAAAGAAACACCATTAAACGAATTTTGAGAGAAAAAGAGAGTTACTCCAAAATCTTACATATGGCCAAACTGTCATTTGTATGCAAGGATAACACATGCAAGGACTAGAAAACTTCCCCTAACAACTACTTGAAGATTTACTTTTGATGTCCAAGAAGTGTATCAAAATTAAGAGCTCAAGAGAAGATAAATCCAAGTATAAAAGATCTAGTAGTGTGCATTAAAATCAGCAAAATAGTTACGAAAACTATAGTCACAAACAATCAAATAATAGAAAATAACAACACTAGGAACACTCCATATTAAATCTTAGGTGATACAGGCAAAGTTGCAATCACAGGCAAAACAAATACTGTAGAAGAGTATATGTATAACAATGAATTATTAGGTTTGTAACATACACAGCTATAATATGTAACAATAATGGTATAAAAAGAGGGCAGAGGAGATAGACCTGTGTAGGACTGACCTTTCTATATCTCACTGGAATTAAGTTGGTATAAATTTGAACTAAATTCTGATGTTATGATGTGTATGGTAAGCCCCAGAGCAACTACTAAGAAAATAACTTTTTAAAAAGTGAAATTGACTATTATATAACTCTTAGGCTTCAGGCAACCCTAAATTCAAATTCAGGTGCCATTTAAATATTATATATACATATAAACATAATGCTTTAGAGAGAAAGAGAGCTCTTCAAAATATTGAGTGGTTAGCTCTAGGTTATGAAATTTCTCTTTTCTTCTGAATTTCCTAAATAGCCTCCATCAGTATGTAGCACTTTTATAATCAGAATAAGATTAAACAAAAGCACAACAAAACATAATTTACAGCCATAATATGTTAGGAAACAAAATAAAATAAAACACCACCTTGACAAAATGATCAAGGCAATTAAAATTCTCTCCCAGGCTTTGACTTTCAAACTCTAGCCTGGTGATGGTTATTACAAGCCTGTTTTTACTGTTTCAGCACAATTCTGTCCTATGCCCTTGGGCCTGGAGGTTAGGCATGGCATGTGCTGACTAACAACAAACAACCATCATTGTTTCTCTTGTGTGTGAAAACGTATGAAAATCAAGCATTCAGACAGGTGGGCAACTACAGACAGCATGTTGACTGCTACTACGTTTTAATCTTAACATTAGCTTCATATAACAGCATTCATGTGACAGAATTGATGGGGAAATAAACAGATGGACTGAAGCCTACTTCCCTTTTTGTTGTTGTATGTTATTTTGGTTTTTTGTTTTTTTAAAACAAATAGGTAGGCGATAATATAAATAACACTTCAAATATCATGAGTAACCCCAGACAGCAATTTGAATTCACATGAAAGAACAGAAAGCGCCAGTAAAGGTGATTATGTAGTTGTAAAAGCATACTTCTTCTTTTTTGTCTTAAGTGATTTAAAAAGCTATAGTATAAAACAATACATATATAATTGTATTATTGGGCCTACAACATACAGAAATGTAATATAGTTGACAATGACAGCACAAAGGAAGTGAGTGGAACCAAAGCTGCATTCGAGTGAAGAAATGGTAGCAGATGGTAACTCGTACCCACAGGAACAGATGAAGAGAGCCAGACGGGTAAATAAAGAAGGTCAATAAAACCAACTTTATAAACATACACTCCCTCTCTTCTCTCAGCTTCTTTAAAGGACTTAAAATTACATAAAGTAATATTTATAACAACGTATTGTTGGATTTATAACAATGTATTGTTGGATTTGTAACATACACAGATATAATATATAACAACAATAGTACAAAAAGAGGGCAGAAGAAATAAACCTATATAGGGCTAATGTTTCTGTATCTCACTGGAATTAAGTTGGTATAAATCTAAACTAGAGTCTCATAAGTTATGAGGCATATGGTAAACCCTAAACAACTTTTTAAAAAGTGAGGAAAAAAGTTAAAATGCTACACTAGAATATATTCACTTAATGCAAAAGAAAGCAGTAAGAGGAGAATAAAGGGCCAAAGAAGACACGAGACACGAAGAAAGCAAAAAGCAAAATGTCCAACTGATGACATTAAATGTGAATTGATTAAGTAGTCCAATCACAAAGAGATTATCAGACTCAATTTTTTTAAAAAGTCAACAAGACCCAACTATGTGCTATCGACAGGAGACATTTTAGATCCAAAGTTAAAAATAGATTGGAATTAAAAGGATAGAAAAAATATCCTGCAAACAGTAACCATAATAGAGTGGCTATGCTAATATCACACAAACAAAAAATGTTACCAGAGATAAAGGGAGACATTTTATAATTATAAAAGGGTCATTCCTTCAGGAAGATACAATTATAAACATGTATGCACTTAACAGAGCCCTGAAATACATAAAGCAGAAACTGACAGCATTGATAAGAGAATTATAAAATTAGCCAGGCATGGTGGCTCACACCTGTAATCCCAGAACTTTGGGAGGCCAAGGCGGGAGGATCACTTGAGCCCAGGAATTTCAGGCTGCAGTGAGCTACGATGGTACCACTGCACTCCCGCCTGGGCGACGGAGCAAGACCCTGTCCCTAAAAAAAAATAATACAAATAAAATAAAAATAGTTGGAGCCTTCATTACCCCGTTTTCAATAATGGATAGAAAAACTAGGCAAAAGATCAACAAGAAAGCAGAAGACTTGAATGACATTATAAGCTAACTAGATCTAACATATCTACAAAACACACCACTCAACACAGCAGAATACACACGCTTTTCAGTGCACATGGAAGTCTCCAGGTAGACCACATGCTAGATCATAAAACAAACCTCAATAAATTTAAAAGGATTGAATCTGTACAAAGCATATTCTTCAACAACAATGGAATGAAATCAGAAATTTGGGAAATTTACAAATATGTGGGAAATTAAACAACACACTCTTAACCCATGGGTCAAAGAAGAAATCACAAAGGAAAGTAGAAAATATTTTGAGATGAATAAAAATGAAGACACAACATGCCAAACTTAAATGATGCAGCTAAGGCAGTGCCTACCTAAAGAGAAATGCCCAGCTGTAAATGCACATATTAGAAAAGAAGATCTCAAATCAATAAACTAATTTTCCCCAAAGACCATGAAACGAGCAAATTAATCCTAAAGCAAGCTGGAAAAAGGAAATAATAAAGATTAGAGTGGACATTAATGAACTAATGAACTAGAGAATAGAAAAACAGTAGAGAAAATCGACAAAACCAAAAGTTTTGGTTCTTTGAAAAGATCAACAAAATTGATAAAACTTGAGCCAGACGGGCCAAGCGAAAAAAGAGAGAAGATTCAAATTACAAATATCATAAGCATTATTACTTTGATAAAATGTTTCCCAGGTCTTCTCTTTGGGAGGAATGGGTTCTAGAAAGACTTTCACTATTTCTGCGTAGCTTTTCAGCAGAAGGTGAAAATTGTTCTTCAACAGGTGTACACATGTGGATACCAGTTCTTAGAGCTACCAGTTCTTGGAATAGCAAGGCAAGTGCTGCCTCTCTGCCTTTTGAGCTGCTTTTCAGCACCCATCTGAGAAAACAGGAAGATCAGAGCAGCTTTTTTTGTGTGTTTTGTTCACGCAGTGTTATTGTGTTTTCATTTGCTCTGGACTTCAAGGAAGATACAAAACAAGACAAAAAAAGCAATGTAGGTTCAACAGAGTGGTGAAGTGGCTCTATTCCTTTAGGGAAGGGTGTTCCACCGATTCCTGGAAGGTTGGAGATGTTGGGGCTTAGGAACTGATACCACAAAATGTGGCACTTTGACGTGCTAGACCTGAGAGAGAAGCTTCAAGTTCTCTCTCACCTTCCCTCCCCACATCCACTCTTGTTCCTCTCTGTTCCCTTCTTCTCACAGTCAGTCTCATTTTGATGCTTCCCTACACTCATCTCTTCAACTACTCTTGAAATAAAGTTGTATTAATTTAGGCTCCAGCAAGGGCTCCCTGTCTGATTGGGCCCCGGCTTTTCCCTCCAGCTACTGCAAGGGCTTTCCTCTCTCCTAGACACACCGGCCTACTCCTGGCCTGTCCCTGCTTCCTTTGCACTTACTGGTCTCTCAACCCCCTTACCTTTGCCTCACTATCATCTTACTCACCTCAAACTTCCCCAACATCTTCCCTGAGCACCCAAGACTAGACCAAGTCTCCCTGTCAGATCCCCTGAACAACACCTTGTTAATCATGAGAAAGGCTCAAGGTGCAGCCAGGAATAAGACTACCTACCCCATGGCAGACGACACTTACTGGCAACAGCCCAAATGCCACCCAGAACCTTCTTCTACACAGTGCTCTAAGCAGCCACTATAGAGTGATCAGGATGATGATTTTGTTTTTCTGCTTTTGTACTTGGGCCAACCTATTCCTTAAATCTTCAATATCCTTAATTCTTCAACCTCCTTAAGTAGCTTGCATTGTTACTCTCCAAAACTGCTTTCATACATCTAAACCAAAATTTGCATTATAATTTAAATCCATTTCCTGGAAATGACTGTGCTTTACTAAAAATCTGAAGAGCTCAGAACAGCCTAGTGACCTAAAAAGGAGTAAAAGTAAATCCTAAAACACTGATTATAATTATGAAAGCCGAGGAGAAAAGCACTAAGGAATAATTCATAAGCCTATGGTGCAACTATGGTTAGAGCATTGTTTACTTAATCACACAAACTTTCCTCTTATTACTTTACTGTTAGTCCAAACAATGTTCTTAGAGTGCAGAATACTATGGTACATCTAATGCACTTCAGCTACAATAACATTAATGGCTAATGCTTCCCAAAAACATTTGTGAGGTATCAAAAGTTGTTAAAGAGCTCTTCACATAATAACTCATTTAATCCTCAGTAACAACTCTAATAGGTAGGTGCAATTAAGATCACCATTGTACAGATGAGGAAACTGAGACACTGACAAAATAGAAGACCAAAATGAAGATAATTTCAGGCATGCTGGGATTCAGAAAGCTTACTTCCCCCATACTTTTTCCCGTGTGGAAGTTACAAGAGGGTATACCCACTTAAAAGGTTGCAAAATAAGGTTGCAAAAAAGTGGAAGAAAGAGATTCAATAAAATGTTGAGTCAAGGCAGTGAAGAAGACAGGATAGGACTGGTAGTCTGGAACCAGATAAAGATGGCTCCGAGAAGTAAGGAGATGTCATGTAACCAAGAGTGTATTTATAGCACTAGATGATCAAAGTGTATTTTTTTAATCTGCATGAAAAAAAAGATAAGTAGGAATTCTAGGGAAACATAAAAGCTGTAGTTGATGATACATAAGAAAAGAGAATTCATTTGAACCCCAGTGCACGAAATACTGTCCTTCAGGTGATCTGTGGATTGTGATGTTGATCCTATAGAGAAGGTGATATAATCCTAGTGCCCAGACATGCCGTGAGCAACATTTACACAGCAACAGTAAGTGTTGTTGACTGGTGTCCAACATTCAGATGTAACTTAAAGATATTAGGATTAGAAAATGTAATGTAACTATTAAGAATCTTCAGATTAACTGAGATATAATTCACAAGCCATAAAACTTACCTTTTTAAAGTATAAAGTACAGTGGTTTTTAGTATATTCACAAGGTTGTGCAGCCATTACCACTATTTAATTTCAGAACATTTTCATCACCCTAAAAAGAAACCCAGTCCTCCTGAGCAGTTAATCCTCATAGCACCACCCCCCCCCACCCCCGCCACCCCACCGCCAGGCAACCACCAATATTCTGGACATTTCATATAAATGGACTCATACAATATGGGGCCTGTTGTGTCTGACTTCTTCCACTTAGTATGATGTTTTCGAGCTTCATCCATGTGGTAGCATATATCAGTACTTCATTTCTTTTTATTGCCAAATAATATCCCATTGTATGGATATAACATATTCACTTAGTCAGAATCTTGACAATGTAAAAATAAAGGAAAGAAAAATGGAAGAAAGGGTAAGGCCCTAATATTTTATTTAGAAGGGAAAGAGAAGATTGCCTAAAAGTGATACAACAAGAAATAGAGGCAGAAATATATTACCTAGAGTAACAAAGGTATCTAAGAGAACTACAACTAATTGTTTAAAATTGTTAAGCATTAGGAGAGGCTGGAGAGCTGAGAGGGAGTGCAAGCAAATTAAATTCTCTGCGGCCTACTTATACAGCAGTGGGGAGAAAATGGATAAGTCTAATATTGATAAGTTGAGAAACAGCATACATTTTAAGCACTTATTTGAAACCATGGAGGTTCAGCAATGTAAGAACTAAAAACAGATGTATAGTCATGTGTCACTCAACAAAGGGGATACATTCTAAGAAACGCATCATTTGGTGATTCTGTAGTTGTGCAAACATTGAGATAGCCTACTATACACCTAGGCTATGTGGTACAGCCTGTCACTCCCAGGCTACAAACCTGTACAGCATGTTACTGTACTGAATATTGTAGGCAATTGTAACACAATAGTATTTGTGTATCTATACATAGAAAAAATATAGTAAAAATATATTATTATAATCTTAGGAGACCACCATCACTAATGTGGTCTGTCACTGACTGAAATTTCCTTATACACCAATGCACGACTATAGTTGCCTCTGGGCACTAGGAAGGGGGAGGTGGCAGACAAGTTATTCATGCCAAGGTCTTTATTTAATGTTTTTCTTAGAGTGAGCACTTATTGCTTTAATGAAAATAAAGAACTATTTACTAGTTCCCCCCAATTTAAAATATACAAAAATTAACTAAAAGTGAATGAAAACCTAAATGTGAGACCTGAAACTATAATGCTCCTAGAAGAAAACATAGGGGGGAAATTTTGTGACAGTGGAATAGGCAATGATTTGTTGGATATGACAACAAAAGCAAAAGCAACAGAAGCAAAAAGACAAATGAGCCTCCATCAAACTTAAAAAGTTCTGTGAAGAAAAGGAAACAACCATCAGAGCAAACCTAAGGAAGGAATGGGTGAAAATATTTGCAAACCGTATATCAGATAAGGAGTGAGATCCAGAATATATAAAGAACTACCACAACTCAATAACAAAAAAACAAATAACCCAATTTAAAAATGGGCGAAGGATTTGAATATACAAATGGAGCACATGAAAAGATGCTCAACATCACTAATCATCAGGGAAATGCAAATCAAGACCACAATGAGCTATCACCTCACATCTGTTAGGAGGCCACCATCAAAGTAAGAGACAATAACAAATGTTGGTGAGGATGTGGAGAAATTGGAATCCTTGTGCACCATTGATGAGATTGTAAAATGGTGAAGCCACTATGGAAAACAGTATGGAGGTTCCTCAAAAAGTTAAAAATAGAACCACTATAATCCAGCAATACCACTTCTGGTTATATATTCAAAAGAACTGAATGCAGGCTCTCAAAGAGATATCTGCACACTCATGTTCATGGCAGCATTATTCACAATAGCCAAGAAGTAGAGGCAAGTTAAATATCCACAGATGGATGAATGCATAAGGAACATATGGTATATATACACACAATAGAACATATTTGCCTTTAAAAAGAATCCTGTTACATGCTACAACATGGATGAAACTTGAGGACATTATGCTAAGTAATGGCATAAGTAAATAAACCAATTACAAAAAGGAAAATACAGCATAATTTCACTTGTATAAAATATCTAAAGTAATCAAACAGAAAGTAGAATGGTGGTGGTGGCTGCCAGAGGTTGGGGAGAGGGAGAAACAGAGAGTTGTTGTTCAATGAGTATAGAGTTTCAGTCATGCAGGATGAAAAAGTTCTATAGATCTGTTGTACAAAAATGGACATATAGTTGACAACAATGTGTTTTTGACCACAATAAAAAAAAAAAAAGAAAAGAAAAGAAAACATAATACAAAAAGAAGATTGGGAGTGGGGAGGATAAAAGGGCAGAAAAGGGTGTGGCTGCTAGTGGAGGGAAATTCATCTAGAACCCAGCTGGCGTTCAAGACACACAAGAAAAGGTTCTCCTTTCCAAGGAGAGCTGTGATCTTGTTAGAAAGATCCCTCCCTCAGCTGTAACAAAAACAGGGATTGCTGCCCAACAATCTTTCTCCATCCCTAGAAGGTAAGTTCCTTGAGGGTGAGGATCTTGTCTCTTGTAGTAAGTCTAAGCTCGAGTTGCCATATTTAACAAATAAAAATATAGGACACCCAGTTAAATCTGAGTTTCAGATAAACAATGAAAAATTTTTTAGTACAACTATGTTCCAAATGGGACATCTTAAATTCAGATTTTAGTGAGCATCCTATATTTTATCTAACAACTCTATGAATATCCAATAAATATCATAAAAGAGAAAAAAATAGAAGTGAAAATAGAATGGAAACATCTGCTGTTAAGCCAAGTCAAGAGAAGCCATGGACCAGAATCAGGCCAGCCAAGGTTCTGCTCACCCACTCAGCACTGTCACTAACCCCCCCACCATCCACCACCTGCTCCCAACCAAAACACATGAAGGGTGCAGCTGCTATCCTGTTTAAGTTGGTATGAAGACAAAACACCAGCAAAAAATATATAGTCCACTTGTTTGCTGAGTGAATCTGGGCAAATCATCAAACTTTTCTGAAAAAGATCCCATTAATAGTAGCAACTAAAACCATAAAATGCCTAGGATATATTTAACAACAACAACAAAAAAATGTACAAGGCCTATACAAAGAGAAGAATAAAATTTTACTGAAGGATATTAAAAATAAAGACCTGGGGATAAGTGGAGAAATTTAGAGAGGAATTACATGTTATGCAGGGTCAGATTCCAAAGTCACTATGTGAGAAAACAGAGGAGAATATTTTTATAGTCTTAGGATGTAGAAGGCATTTCAAAGCAAGACATGAAATTCAGGAACCACAAAAGCAAAGAATGACAGATTGACTATGAAACGTTTTTAAATTCCTCTACAATAAAAAACATTATAAACAAAACTTAAACACATGTACTCACACCAGTAATAACAGTAGTCTGGGAGAAAATATTTGTAACATAATACCAAAGATTAATATTGCTAATATATAAAGAGTTCCTAAAATCAATTTAAAAACCTAAAAGGAAAAAATGAGGAAGCTGTTTCTGAAGATGATATACACAGGGAAAATAAACAAAAGATAAGATGCCCAAACTCCCTAGGAACTAAGGAAGTGCAAATTCGATCAATCCTGATATTTTTAGCCAACAGATTAACAAACATAAAAAAGACAGATAAAATGGTGGCATTGGTGAAGGTATCTGTTCACTGTTAGCAGGACTGTGAAGTGGTATAGCTTCTGGAAAGCTAAGATGGCCATGTCTCTTAGAACTGAGAATGTGCCTGTTTTGGACCAGCAATCCTACTTTTTAGGAATCTAACCTGGGAAAATAGTAACACACGTGCACAGGGGACATAATGAAACAAACAAATGAATTCTATGGAGACGGATTTTTCTTATCAGTAATAGCAAAAAAATGGAAACTTCCTAAATGTCCACCATTAAGGGAATAAAGTTTTATTCATCTATTTAATGCTAAAAAGAATGTGGTAGATATAAGTGCATCTGCACAGGAAGACTCCCATTGTAAATTAAGTTTTTTTTTTTATTACTATCTTTATTATGCCATAAGGCAGTATTTTATACATTAAGTCAGCTTGCAGTAGAAACATTTTATGTACAACTATAGAGTAACTGCTGCACAGATACGTTTTAAAAAGTAACTTTATAATAGTATGTTTTGTGTGGAAAAAAAACCTAGATAAGTCTTATTCTCACGTTTATTTATTTTTTGAGATGAGTTCTTGCCATAGTGCCCAGGCTGGAGTGCAGTGGCTATTCACAGGCTTGATCATCACGCACTACAGCCTGGAACCGCTGGGCTCAAGCGATATTTCTGTCACAGCCTCCCAAGTAGCTGGGAGTATAGGTGCACCTCATGTTTATAAATGCATGGAATAAAGGCTGGAAGTGTAAATAGCACATTTTTAACTGTGGTAAGCTCTGCAGAGAAGGGTAGAATTGGGAAGGCTGGAGGAGGACTTCTTACTCTAAATATATTTGGAGTTTTTATGTATTACCTTTAAATTTTAAAAAACCCACTTCTCCAGTTTTGAAATGATCACCTTTAACCTTTGCATCTCTATTCTAAATAGAAATAATTCTGTGATCGCACTAACTCTTTCCAGTCGCCACGGATGAGAACCCATTCTTTCTAGGACAAATCATGCCTCCTGGTCTAAGGAAGGCTCAACCAGAGTGACTGGTGAGTGTGTTCCATGCTTCTCAAAGGAATGGAACTGTGATCATCCCATAACAAACAGGGGAGACTGAGACTCAAGATTGGGGTAACACTTGTCACAAATGCACCCAACACAAAGAGATTTTTACCAAGACAAGCAATAACCTTTACATGACACAGCTCAAAGAGAGCCATGCATGGGATCTAAATGCCTCTTGGAACTAGTTTAAAAGCTGCATATTTGGTAATGCAGTTAGAGGACTAAAAATATTTTTCATTTAATTTACATGGTGGAATTACCACATGCAAGAATTTGTAGTTAAAGTAAATAATAGGAGGAAATGGAGAAAAAAATATATCAGGGAGGAGGGAATGTCTCCCTCATGAAAGTGTTTGTTAGAGGGGTGATATTTCCAAAATTTGTTCTTTTTTCCCCATCTCAAGTTGGGGGCAAAAATGCTCCCTAGCATTTTTTTCCTCTAAGGACAAGCACTATGCTTGGCACTATTCCAAAAGTGTTCTATAATTCTAGCAACATTTTCTTCTCAGAATTCAATTCCCAGCAACACCAAAAAATCGTCTATTTCAGAATTTCCAAAATTGTAAGCATAAGGATTAGAAAATAATCAAATAAAAGATGGTCCAATACAGAGAAACTGTCCCTCACCCCAAAGACATTTCTATGGTAACTTTTAATGCTGATTAATGTCTTTAGTTTAAAAAAACAAGCCAAAACACCTTCTGTGTTAATGTCAGCATGACAACATGATGGAGTTAGCTAAATGTTCTCTTCCCTTAAAGTGTTTTCCATGTTATGCCCATAGCTGTATCAGACAGGATTGGCCAGTTATGCTTGGTAACAAAGAACCCCAAGATTACCATGGCTTAAAGCAGCCAAAGTTTACTCCTTTCTTATGCAAGTCAACAGGGGCGCTCTTGCCAGCCGCGGTGGAGTGTGCCTGTAGTCTCAGCTACTCAGGAGGCTGATGTGGGAGGATCACTTGAGCCCAGGAGTTCAAGTCCAGCCTGGGCAACACAGTGAGAGACTATTCCTTAAAAATCACAAGGGTGCTTTGATCTTCCTCGGCACTCAGGGACCCAGGCTGACAGAGTAGTCACCATCTCAGAATTTGCTGGTCACTACCAGCAAGCCAAATCACCAGGGATTTAGCCCATTGATAAATCTATAAGTTTTATCAGAATATCTGTTGTCATGGAAAGAGATTACACACATTGCTTAGTGGAAAAAAGCTGTTGATAATAAACATGTGCCATAAGATCTCATTTTAGTACCATATGTATTATAATATATAAGCTCCCACTGGAAGGTCAACTCCACCGAGGCGGTTTGTCTGCGTTATTCATGCTGTATCCCCAGGGACTGGCACAAGGCAGGCTTTGAATAAATATTTGTTGACTGCAGAAATAAAATGTTTGCATAGGAAGAAAGGGTTTGTATATGCAATGTGTGTATGCAAATATATTCAACAGTGGTTAATTGTGGGTGTCAGGTTGGTGGGTATTTTCTGGTGAACCTGTATTTTTCTCATTCTGCAAGGAAGATACGTTGCTTTGGTATTAGGAAAAGAAAGACATCTTACACAATGAGAGCTGGGTTGCTACCCTCCCTCCCTTCAATCTCAGGTCTGTAGGGAAAACAGCTCTTTGAGTGCCATTAGCACACCTTCCTCCCTTTGCCAGTACTTCAAGGTCAAAGCCACCCTCCTCCATCTCCATAAAGATCTTGGGGCATCAGACAAATCAGAAGCAGCACCCCCTCTTTGAACAGCTGGGGACCCTGGATTTTAATCTAGTCTTCTCTGCTGCACCAGCACAATTTCCACACACTTATCAAAGCAGAATATTTAGAGATGCTGCATATCATTTGGTTGCCTCCTAAGTTATAGAGCATAGAACTTAAAAGCTCGAAAGGAGAATTAAAGCTAGAGCTCCTAAAAGATTGCAAATTTATTTCTGAAACTCGAGATGGAGGATACAACAGCTGTGCCATTCATCATTCCCGTGATGGGTTAAGAATATTTAAAATTCACAGTCAGTAGCCCAGCCTCTCTGGTTCCCAGAAATTGATGGGCTTTAACTAAAACTGCCCAGCCCTGTAATGGGTTTTCTGAGACATGGAGCATTCCTGATTGTGAATGTAGAGTATTCAGGAGTATAAGGAAGAGGGACTTGCTCCAAGAAAACTCTATGTTCAAAAACTTGGACCTTATAAAATAGACACATTAAAGAATACTTACTGGCCAGGCACATTGGCTTAGACCTGTAATCCTAGCACTCTGGGAGGCCCAGGCAGGAGGAATGCTTGAGCTCAGGAGTTCGAGACTAGCCTGTGTGAGAGTGAGACCCATTTCTACTAAAGTAGAAAAATTAGCTGGGTGTGGTGGCATACAGCTATAGTCCCAGCTACTCAGGAGGCTGAAACAGGCGGATCGCTGGAGCCCAGGAGTCTGAGGTTGCAGTGAGCTATGATGACGCCACCACACTCTAGCTCAGGGGACAGAGTGAGACTCTGTCTCAAAAAAAAAAAAAAAAAGTTAATGAATCCACGATTGGATTCTCCATTTCACAAAAGGATTCCAAATATGATGGAGTGTTTTAAAAATTAATTGGAAAACTGTTTGGCAATATCTACTAAAGCTGAACATACAGATAGCCTATGATCTAACAATTCAACTCCTGAGAATATAACCAACAAAAATGCACACATACATTCACCAAAAGATACATAACGGAATTCATAACAGCACTGTTTGTAGAGCCCCAAATGAGAAGCTACTCAAATGCCCCCCAATAGGAGAAGAATGAATAACCTATGGCATATTCAAGCAATGGAACACTATCACTAGACAGCAAATGAGAATGATCAAACCCACAACAGTATGGACACGTCTTAGCAAACACCGAGTGAAAGGTGTAGGATTCCATTGAATTATGTTAAAAGGGCCTAAAGCCCATCTACGGTGTTAGGAGTCAAGATAGTGGTTACCCTGGGGTGATGTGAAGACAGGGGTGAGGCTCGGGCAGGTTCCTGGGGTTTGGTAACATTCTGCTTCTTGACCTGGGGGAGATTATTGTATTAGTTTCCATACCAAATTACCACAAACTTGGTGGCTTCACACAACAGAATTTTATTCTCTCACAGCTCTGGAAGCCAGAAGTCAGAAATCAAGGTGTCAGCAGGGCCATGCTCCCCATAAAGGTTCTAGGGGACAATCCATTCCTTCGTTCTCATGGTTCCTGGTGGCTCCAGACATTCCTGTGGTGGTATCACTCCACTCCCTGCCTCCTTCTTCAGATGGCCCTCTGCTCTGTGTGTCTGTGTCTTCTCCTCTTCTGTCTTTTTTAAGGACACTTGTCACTGGATTTAAGGTATTACACTTATGTAATACAGAATGATCTCATCTCAAGATCTGTGATTGAATTATATCTGGAAAGACCTTCCAAATAAGATCATATTCATGAGCTGCAGGGGCCATCTCTTTTGGGGGTCCACCGTTCAACCCCCTACAGTTATCTGGGTGTGAGATTTTACCCAGCGGGGCATGCGTGCACTTTTCGGACTGTGTGTCAGATCTGTGAGGAGTTTTTTAAGGGTCAGCTTAACAACTTCTCAGAAGTACATTCGTTATTCACCACGAGGCATACTGTACACATCTAAAAAAAATGACCACACACGATTCCTGGCATTTCATTGACACAATGCCAGTGGAGTTTTTGGCTTCTCACAACATCCCACCCCATTTCTGATCTTACTAGAACGTGCAGACTCCTCACAGCAACTTACACGTATGTTTTTATTGTTTGATTTCCCCATGACTACTCAAAGTGGTGAAATCCTCTAATGACTTACAAGCCAGAGACCATCAGAGCACCTGGGCTCTGCACTGTGTCAGCTCAGAGAACCAGGCTATAATTTTAGACAGATGTTAGTGAACTTGGGGATTCCTGGTGTGCGGACTTGTGCCTCCAACCCCAGATGGCAGGAAAGGAGCAGTGCTCTGTGCCCAGATGACACAGAAAACATTTCTTAATGAATTGCCCGGTGCCGTGACTCATAGTGGCTCTCACATCTGGCAGATCTGGGTTACATCACTCTCGGTCCTCAGAGTCCTGTGGGTTCCTGGGAATGTGCTGCCCAGAGTCAAGTGCACCAGCTGCAGTGGACGGCTGCATTCACACGCCTCTCTGCGTCATCATGACGGCCACACACTGTGGGGCCGGCTCCTGTTCCCGGTTCCAGAGGCTGAGCTGGCTGAGAGGAGGTCACCTCCCTCTCACTTTCCCATGGGCCTCAGAAGTCACCATGGGAGTAAAATCTTGTGCCTAGGGCAGGACTGCATTCTCTGGTTTTCCACACAAATAGTCCCTGCCTAAGCCAACCTCATTAGCTATGTTAATCTCGAGAGGGAAGAAACAAACACAAAAACCTCAACTATTCACATTCCTCCAATAGGATCAGAGAAGGAGAGAAGTAAGTTTAAAGCTTGAAAGAATCCCAAGAAGAAATGTTGACTTAAACAGCTCACAGCATGAGGTGGACAGTGGTGGGGACATTTCAATTTTCTTGGGGACAGAGGTTCTGATGCTCTGCTCTGTTGGACCCAGAGTCCTGATAGGCCCTTTCCATCACTTACAGAGTCCCCAATATGCTCGAACAATCTCCCTGGCATGACAGTCCTGCTTTCTTATTAACTACAGATCCTTTGAGATCTTTATTTTGTGTCTTTTTATTTACTGATCAGAGTTGCCCTGAAGGCTGCTCCTGGGGCTCCAGAAACTCTGTGCAGCGCCCTGCAGGGAGGCCCTTTATCCACACACTCATTGTTGCTAGAACACGAGGATGCCATTCACACCCATGGACTCTCTGTCCAAGCCTCTTCACTCCCCGTCAACTCCACCTGTTCATTCACAGAATCGTAGCATGTTGGAGCGAGAGGGGACATTTTTTAAAACCCATCAGTTTCTGCTGGGCTCGGTGGCCTATGCACGTAATCCTAGCACTTTGGTCGAGGTCGAGGCAGGAGGATCGCTTAAGGACAGGAGTTTGAGACGAGCCTGGGCAACAAGAAAGACCCTGTCTCTACAAAAAAAAACTTTAAAAATTAGCTGGGTATGGTGGCACCTGCCTGTAGTCCCTGATATTCAGGAGGCTGAGGCAGGAGGAACACTTAAGCCCAGGAGTTTGAGGTTGCAGTGAGCTACGAGGACACCACTGCACTCCAGCCTGGGTGACTGAGTGAGACCCTATCTCAAAAATTAAAAAAAAAAAAAAAACATTATGAATTTCATTTTTCTAAGTGGTCTGCTGATCCAAGTCCTTATTTTAAAGCCAAGATTACAAAAGAAAAAACACACACCAAAACACTGAGATCCTGACAAGTTAAGTAATTCATCATCTCTGGTTAGATGATAACACACACGAGAATATGACCCAGATCTTCTCATTCTTGGTTCCAAAATGACATCATACAGACTCATTAATTAAAAATAAAACAAAACAAAACAAAACACACAGAGAGAAAAGCCTATTTCTAAGTCTTTAAAACTTGGGCTGAGATTTACAAATCTGCAGATATGCTTTAACAAAATAACCAAAAAGAAGACAAAAAGAAAGAGATGGAGAAAAACAACTCAGCTTCAGTCATTTACCTGCGTGCTATGGAGCCCAGGTTGCAGGTGACACTCACTCGGAGGCTTTTAAAAGTCCCCATGCTCAGGCCAGGATTTAAAACAATTAAGTCAGAATCTCTAGAGGTGAGGTTTGGACATCAAGCCACAAGGTGAATCCAATGGGCAGCTAACGTGGACACATCATTGATTACCAAACTTTAGGCTACCAGTGCTATGTGGTGACCAAAACCGATGTCTTCAAACAAAAAGAGAGGAAGAAAAGAAAAAGAAAAGGAGAGGGAGGAGTCATTTATAGGACATGATCTTCAGCTAACTTTGTTAGCCCCTCTGTGCTTTGGGGAGTTAATCAGATGTAGGGTCAGACTGAGAAGGGCTACATTGGTGATCTCCGCCTGGGACAGGGCTGCCCTTCCCCACCACACCTGTGACAACAGAGGCCTGTGGGCTACACCTGGAAGAAAAAGGAGACAGAGCGAGCAACCCGGTCCTATACACTTAGGGTGTCCCAGGTTCTCAAGATACTTTTCTTTTTTTAAAAAAGGAGTCCATTACCACAGGATCCAGCAATTCCATTTCTGGGAATATATCCCAAATCACTGAAAGTAGGGACTCAAACAGATATTTGTACAGCCATGCTCACAGCAACATTATTCACAACAGCCAAAAGGCAGAAGAAATCCAGGTGTCCATCAATGGATGAACAGATGAACAAAATGCAGTATGTCCATACAACAG
The DNA here is from genome assembly GCF_041146395.1 of Eulemur rufifrons. Classification (NCBI taxonomy): domain Eukaryota; kingdom Metazoa; phylum Chordata; class Mammalia; order Primates; family Lemuridae; genus Eulemur; species Eulemur rufifrons. The sequence continues at coordinate 44,415,640 of NC_090991.1, forward strand.
AGTATTATTCGCTCTTAAAGAAGAGGGAAATTCTGACCCATGCTACCACATGGGTGACCCTTGAGGATATCATGCTAAGTAAAGTAAGCCAGATACATAAGGACAAACAGCATATGATCCTACTTATGTGAAATACCTAGAGTAGTCAAATTCAGAGACAGAAAGTAGAAGGGCAGCTGCCAGGGGCTGCGGTTAGGAGGGATCAGACAGGTCCTGTTTAATAGGTACAGAGTTTCAGTTTGGGAAGATGAAAAGAGTTCTGTGGGTGGATGGTGGTGATGCTAGCATGATAATGCAAATGTACTTAATGACACTGAACTGTACACTTAAAAATGGCTAAGATAGTAAATTTCATTTTGTGGATTTACCTCAATTTCAAAAATTAAACAAAAAAAGGAGCCCATTATGTAGAGTCCTCACTTACTTCCCCTGGGTATTGGGAAGGGTTACTAAGGACAAAGTCCCAAAGGTAGAAGTGTCATCTGTAAAATTGTGAAGCCTGAGGTCCTTGCCCAACATACCCCAAGCCACTGGAATCTATTTGGCAGATTGGCTGGTTCAAGAAAGAATTATAGAGCCTCGCTACTCCCCCAGGGCACACCGGGGGCCGTCTGGCAGGCCTCTCTTGTGTTATATAACAGCCAGGCTGCCGGCTTCCCAACAGCACGAGGTGAATTCCAATGCGCTCCATGCCTGGGATGAGCCAAGTGATGATTAATTCCCAAATAACTTTATCGTGGAGCCTTTTGCTAATTCCCAAATGCAGTAATGCCACTTATTTGTTAGCTGAGAAATCTCTAGTTTTCTCTTTGATGAGTCAACTCAAACTTTATTTCTAAAGAGGGGCTTACCTTTCATCTCTTCCTTCCTTTTTGTTTAGTATTCTAGGAGCAAAAGAAAACTTCGGCAAGGAGAAAATCCCGCTAGCAACAGCTCTTCTGAGTTGCTCAGTAATCCAAACCTTTCAAGTGAGTAAGCTTTCTCCTTATTGACATCTCTACGACAGGCAGAAAAGAAAAAATTGCAGCTTCTTTCTGATCCGTGGTTCTAACTCTTCTCTTCAATCAGCAGTCCGAGATGATCCCATACAGGGGATGAGACCTGAAGACGTTTCTGGGGGGGGGACCATTAGGTCTTGGAGGCTGCTCCCCAAGCCTGGGTCTCTGAACTCTGGCCAGGCATCTAAATAAACTTGTCCCACTCTCCCCAACTCTCGGACCAGTGGCCCCAGAGTGCTGCTTACACTTGGCCTAGAAAATCTTTCCGGATGATTCACTATGAAGTCCAAGTCTGGCAGCTGGAAAAATTTAAACTTTCCCCTTTTTTAAAGTTTGCAAATTAACAGTTCCCCTAGAAATCAATCATTCAACAGGAGTTGGATTAAGTACCTCTCACTTGGGCATCCTATGGAGCTCAGATGGACACAGAGAAATACTCGTTTCTTTGACATAAAGTTTTGTAAAATAAAAGAAATCTCTGCAAATCTGAGCAATAACAAAAAGAGGAGTGATTCTTGTCCATGGTGGGGGGTGGATCTAACTTAAATGGTGTGACTTGTTTGTGATCAACTTCTAACCGGTACTCATATTTTATGTTGTTGGTTTTCTTTCTTTTCTTTTCTTTTTTTTTTTTTTAGATACGGGGTCTCACTATGTTGTCCAGGCTGGGGTGCAGTGGCTATTCACAGGTGCAATCATTGCACACTACAGCCTTGGACTCCTGGGCTCAAGTGATCCTGTGCCTCAGCCTCCCAAGCAGCTGGGACTACGGGTGGTGCACACCACTGCACTCGGCCTCCACAATACTCTTTTCTTTTCTTTTGAGACAAAGCTTCACTCTGTTGCCTGGGCTAGAGTGCAGTGGCATCATCACAGCTCACTGCAACCTCAAACTCCTGGGCTCAAACAATCCTCCTGCCTCAGGCTCCCAAGTAGCTGGAACAACAGGCATACACCACCATGTCCAGCTAATATTTTTATTATTTTTTATGAGGCGGGGGTCTTGCTATGTTGCCCAGGCTGGTCTCGAACTCCTGGCCTCAAGGAATCCTCTCTACTTGACCTCCCAAAGTGCTATAGTTACAGGCATGAGCCACCTCACCAGGCTTCACAATAATACTCTTTAACACAGAACATGCCACTCTGAGAACTCCAGGAGAGAGCCTGAAGGGCAAGAGGGGAGGAGATTTCCTGGATGTTCCAAATGTATAGACACTTTTCATTTAACTATATTCCTCATTATGTGTCTGGATTCAAAATGTAACCTCCCTCCAGCCCTCCCATTTGCCACCTCTGCTTGTCCTTGGATGGAAAAGAAAAGACCACCTAGCTCCTAACTACCACTCATGCTTTGTGAGTTCCACAAGGCTCTCTGTAATCCATGGAACTCTGGAACCATGAGGAGGTCCACCGAATATGTGGACAGCAGTATCCCAGCTGTACACTGGTACCATCTCAGCTCAACGTCATCTTCTCATTAGTGATCTGTGGGCAGACATGAGCTTAGCAAAACTACACACAGACTTGCCACTGGAGGAACACAAGGTGTGTTTTCCTACCATTACTCATTAAAGCATGCTAAGTATCACATGTAATGTAACAGCCTATTCCTTTCTTTGCCCATAAGAGAGATTTCAGCTCATGAAATACCACCACCAATATATATTGAGTGTCCGTTATATATATAGCCCAAGACTAAGATAATGTACTGTATTCCAAAACACCACCAAGACTCTGAGAACATTTTTTGGCACATTTAAATAGTAGAATGGCCATAAATTATGTAAAGGGAGAATTTTCTGAGTACGTATCAGAAAAAATAAAATGAAACCTTCTAGCAACAGAATTTAGTGCTTAATAACTCTTACATGCTAAAGTTTCAGTTTAATCCATTGTGACTTTTGATATTTTATTTAATGTATCTAGGAAGCATCACCAAAAGAGTAATTTTAATATTGCTTCTAAATTCAATTAGAGTGGTTACATTTTTATGTTAGAGTAATGTTTCCAGGGCCATTCTTTAATACACAAGTTATTAAATCCCACAGTCCCTTAATCCACATTGCAGACTAATCTAATGCATTTAAGCTGCCCCTGAGAAGCCATCCTTCAGCGCATGGCTCACATGGTATGATAGCTTTCGGGTTTTTTTGACCTAAGAAGTCATTTTTTTTCCTCTTGACATCTTAAGAGTCATCTTTAATAATGTTTTTCTGTAGTTCCAATGTCCCTCAATACTGCTGACGCGCAGATTGATGTGGCAGGTCAGTTCTTCTCCCACAGAAACACCCAGCCGCTGATGACTACTAGGCACATAATTCCTGCTCCGGGCCTGGCAGGTACCCTATTACAAAATTCACAAATACAGATGAAAATGTAAGCATCTATGCTTTTCAGCATGCTCCACAAATTTCCCACTGTGCTCATAACAAATGCTCCCAGTGGCATGACCTACAGGAAACTTACACATGTGTTTACATACAAAGACAATACAGCCAAGTGGTGAGGAGTGAGGACCCTGTGGCTACACCGCCTGGGTTCAAATCCCGGCTCTACCGCTCCTTACCAAGCTGGGGTAAGGCACTTGGCCTCTCTGAGTTCTCTATTTCCCTATTTGTAACATGGGAGTACTAGTCATAACCAACTTTCTTGGCACAATGACCCATGGCCAAAAGAAACCATAGTATTTAAGGGTGGTATTTGAAGTTTTTATTAAAATCTTTAGTGTGATCTCTTAGAGGATTGGACAAATATTTTCACAGGTCCAGAATAATTGGCCAAGAGCCAGCAAGTTCTAAATTAGAGCCTCACTGCCCTACTGCCTTAAATATTTTTCAGAACAAGGTCAGATGTAAATTAATAACAGAAGCAGCCCCAAGAGAATTATACCAGCTTACGTGGTAACTGAACGAAAGATGAATGATTTGATGTAAAATCAGATGGTCCCAATTCAGAATAACAAAACATTTCAACAGAGGCTTATGATTTTAATCTGGAAAAATTTAGCTATAAATGATCTGAAGCTTAACAGAATTCTAATTAGGCAAAGTTAGAGAGTAGGAACCAACAATCACTCTCTGAGCGGGGTATTATGTTCATCTCACAGGCAAGAAAACTAATGAAGAAAAGGATTAAGAAGGATGAAGGGAGAATGGTAACTGCATGACAACCAATGTGCCAGCTTTATTATAAAGCTTCCCACTCTTCGTTATAAACAAAGCTACGTTTTGAAACTTATGTTTTGAAACTTATGTCCAATTTCTGCCCCATATGGTTTATTATTACTATTAATATGAATCAAGAAATGTCCCTCATCATCTTTGCAGATGTTCTGCAAGCAAAGTTTCTAGAAAGGAGCTGGGCTGTGAAGATGGCTCTCCTGCTCCCAATCCAGCCCAGGGCAAATCTATCACTCCTACAGAGTGGGAGCTATGAAAGGAATTTTTACCCAAGGTTCCCTTCAGTGGCGGAAAGCAAGGTGAGCGACCACCAGTGATATAATATAAAGAGAGACCTGGTGTGGTGTAGGGTGGGGAGGTCAGAGCACTGAGAGTCAAAGACATAGGTCTTAATTTTGCCACAAATGAGCTATATAACCCCAGCAACTGACTTGAGCTCTTTGCATCTCAGTTCCTCATCTGTCAAAGCAGGCAACTGATCACCCAGTTTTCAAAGGATCTTCCCACCTGTAGAAATCTTTATTGCTAGAATAACCACAATATGCAATACAGCAATTTTCAAGTTTGGACCTCACTGATAATAATTCTTGCCTTATGGGACTTCTGAAAGTGGATTTTCCTGAAAAGACCCCTAAAGCACCAAATGGTTCTTACTGTCTCTCTTCAAACATTCTGTTGCATCTCATGGAATATCAGGGAAATACCAAATAAAAGGCATGTGGATTCTGCTGTGTATAAAGAAAGCACATTAGGGGTGGATTAAAGAAGAGACCTGGCCGGGGGTGGTGGCTCACACCAGTAATCCTAGCATTCTAGGAGGCCAAGGAGGGAGGATAGCTTGAGGGCAGGAGTTGGAGACCAGCCTGAGCAAGAGCGAGACCCTATCTCTACTAAAGTTAGAAAACTTAGCCGGGCGTGGTGGCATGCGCCTGTAGTCCCAGCTAACCAGGAGGCTGAGGCAGGAGGATCACTTGAGCCCAGGAGTTTGAGGCTGCTGTGAGCTAGGGTGACGCCACGGCACTCTAGCCAGGTTAACAGAGTGAGACTCTTGTCTCAAAAAAAAAAAAAAAAAAGAGAGAGAGAGAGACCAAAATCTGCCATTTGACTTCAGGAGGCTTTGCACATAAAACCAGAATACTTTCTAGTTTTACTAGCCTAAACTTCACAGAGTTGAAAAAATCTAATGTGAGGCAAAGGATATGCAAAATTTGATCTCATTGTAAAGGAGGTAAGGTATTGTATGATTACTAAAAATCTATCAAAGATAGAAAACTTTCTATCCAAGGGAGGAAAAAAAATCCCTTTATCTAATTTGCTTTTGGTTTGCCTTCCAGAAAGTCTAAGAATACTCTACTCAAGAAAACCATATTAGAAAGCTTTAAAACCACATTTTGGGAAGTGTATTTAAAAGATAATTTTACATTATTAAGAGTTTCCTTTAAATTGTAGCTCTTCCAAGATATCTTATGTTAAAGATCATACATATTTAACAAAGAATTACAATAAACAACAGCTTACTGAAGATCAATTAGAGTCTTAAATTATTGTTAGGTCAGTAGGAAAACATGATTCAGTTCTTCTATGGTGTAAAGAGAAGTCACACTACCCTAAAATGTCACAAAACACAAATAGTTTTACTTCTTCTAAAAGTACGAGTAACCCTGGTAGCTTAATGAAGAAGCATTGCCAGTTTTCAATTCACCTAAGCCTTATTCCATTACCTCAGCTGACTTCTTTTCTCCTGTGCACTTATCTGAACACTCTTCCGGCCCTTTGCATATACTACTTTGAATTGTTATTGGTCTGGTTTCTCAAGCACACTACAAATCCCTGGAGGGCAGAGTCCAAATTTTATACCTCTTCTAAGTGCTTAATTCCCAAAGGAAATGCCCTCTGAAGACATGTAATCTAAAACTCAGCTTCGTTTTTAAATTTTTTATTATTTTTTTATTACACAGGTAATACATTTAGCAGAGACTGAAAGCTGACCAGCAAAATTCATATTCTCCTTCCTCCATGGCAGAGCGTTGTAGCTGGTCACATAAATGCCTAACGGATCTGGTTCCCAGCCTGCCTTGCAGCTGGCAGTGGAGTACAGCCAGGGGACTATGTCCCTGCTTAGGGACAGGAACAGGAGTGATATGGGCCATTTCTGGATCAGGGCCTTAAGACAGCAAGGGTACCTCTTCCACACCCACATTTCCACCTCCTGACAGCACCCAACCTTGGTTATTTAGAAGATGGCAAGGCCCTGGGGAATGGAAGAATGACAGAAAGGATGGAACCCAAGTCCATAAATATCTAAATGGAACAGAGCCACTGGCATATCTAGAACACCTACCTCATACTGTTAAATGACAGAGACTCATTTCTCTAAGTCACAATATTGTCTGATCTCTTGTTATAGCAGCTTGGCTTTTTGCTATGACTAATACATGCATATTTATAGTGGAAAACAATGAGAAGATATGTGAAGCAGAATTACAGTCATGCTGGGTCCTATTACCCCTAAATAACCACTATTAATATTTTGGGGTAGTTCCTTCTAGACTTTTCACTATGCCTGCAAATAATCACATACACATATTTTCCTACAGAAATGAAACCATATTGGTTTATAGACTTTCTCACTTAATATTATCTTTTACTTAATAAGTTGATATTTTTCCAAATTGAAAAGATATATATGTCATTTAATGGCTATATAATATTCCATTGCTTGGATATACCAGAATTTATTTAGCAAATCTTTCATTGTTGGACATTTGAGTTTTTTCCTTTTTAAAATTCTGTCATAAATAACACTGCAGTGACCACTCTTGTACATAAACATTTACATATCTGTCAAATTGTTATTCTTCTCTCTATTCTTAACATATCCTTGCAAACAAAGGTGGTCCCTCTTTCTGGGTACCTGGATTAAGTCATTATGTCTGAAAGTTATTTGCAAGATTATATTCATTAGCTGTATTTTTGGACGAGTTCCCATTCATGTTTCATCATCCACTGATACCCTGGAAACCAAACAAGGTTCCAGCTCTCCAGCAGCAACAGGATGAATAAATGACTCTCTAAGTAGTGGTATCAGGCAAGCTCCCCTTATACAACGCGGTCATGGTTATTAACATGCACAAAGGGGGAGGCAGTAGTGGAACTTGTTGCCTGCTGACAAACCTTGAGCTACATCTGTGTTGCCAATTACTTGTTCAACAAACCTGTTACTTTTTTGGAAATAATAAATAATTCAGGGAAAGTCATTTTGAATCCTCTGACATCTGTTGCTTGTATGACTCTGAATTATTCATCAGTGAGCACAAACAGTATTAATTAAAGAAAAGTACTGAGGCAAGCCATTGAAATAGAAATGAACATTGCAGAAGAGAATGCCTTTACTCAGAGCACATTTCACGTGTCGTTGACAAATATCTCAAAGAACATGCCAGTCCTTGGAATCTAACGGAACTGTACATTTGGAAATCAGAAGGCAGGGTATAATGATGAGCATTATTTTATGTTTACAAATTTATCTTTTCCTTCCCGGCAGAAAAAAATCGTAATCTTTGATTTGGTCTCTTTCAGTGTTCTGCCCGCTAGTCCTTGGTTCTGAGAAGTGTTGTGGTATTAAAAGAGAAAGAAAGTCTTATTACTTGGGCTTCAAAAGAAATCACAAGAGTGAGTGTCTGCATGTGCTCATTTGTAAACTGAGATTTAGACATATTAATGGAAGCTCCCACCTCCAAATTAAAGATGGCTCAATCTACCTAACAATTTATTTCCAAGACAACTTTGGTGCTTCCTTTTGACAAAGCGCTGTCTTGTGGTGAAGAGCAAAAGAGAGAAATCTTACAGCCTGACCATCTACTCCACATGGGTGGCCATGGGCTAATCACTTAATTCCTCCCCTGTCTGTCTATGCTCAGTTAGAGTGCGTGGCATTTGGTATCGCCCTCCACTGTGCAAGAGGACGACTGAACACGTGCTTGTGGAGGGAAAGTGTGCACGTAAAGGAAATGTGGTCAAGAGTTTACAGAGCACAAATGCCTCCAGAAGGTGGGGCCGGGCACTGTCTAAGTACCTGGTTGCCAGGGAACCAGAGGACTCCGGCCTCTTAGGACAGGGAAGGTGGGGGAGTTGCCGGCTAAATGTTGAGGGTGGTTTGAACCAGGAGATTTTAAGAGAAACCTGCTTCTTTGTGTGGCTTTGCTGAATTGCTCAGTAATGGTTGCCTGACACCGAGGTAACCTGGCCTGTTCTCTCCACTCCGTGCAGTACCAACTGCTGAGGTTGCTGTGGGCAACAGAGGACAACACTGGGGAGGGAAGAGAACAGAGAGGCCAGAGGAGGAAGAAATATTAAACACACACACACACACACACACACACAAACAAGATTGAAGAAAGCCACAGAACCTCTGAATTCAGAGGAATGACAAGTCCTGGCAAGGTCTTCTTGCTGGTGGTCACTAATGAATGGCTTCTGTGCATATAATTAGCACCCCAATCTATCCAGGTCCACAGAGACCTCCTAACGCTTCCAGAAAAAGAGTGCCACAGAGACCCTTTCTCAGTGATATCCTTTCAAGGGGTTTCACCAGTGGGGACAAGCCTCCTTTGTTTCTCAAAGTTTGGTTTGTTGTTTTTTTCCTTTGAAGGAGGAAGGTTGGAAGAGGTACAGGAGGTGGCAGAGGGAGTTTGGAAAAGAGGAGAAATGAAAGGAGAAACAGCTCTGCCCAGCTCAGAACGGTCCTTCATCAAAGGGGGTTTGTTGTTGAAAACAGCAGAGAAAAGGAAGGAAAGCATCCAAGGCCCTTGGTTTCCCAAAAAGAGGTTGAACAGGGACTGCTGTGTCTCTTTTAGGCACACCCAAAATGAAAGTACAGATTTAGAAAAGATCAGACTGGCTCTCACAGAGCACTGGATTTTAAAAAATAGACTAAAAAAGATCTCTTTCAGAAACAACGGATGCTCTTCGCCGGGTAACAGTGCCACCCAGCTAAGAGGCCCCTCACCTGAAACTCAAGGTCAACAAGGATGGTGCCTGGTGATAACACCAAATGCCTCCCAGGTGCCCACACTGTCTTAATTTCACTAAAATATTCAAAAACAAACATTTACCGAGTACCTTCTATTAGAAAAGAAAAGGGGGAAGAAAAGGCACTGCCTCGCAATTTTCTGATTCGAGCAGTCTCAGAGCTAGAGATAATGCGAGAGTCTTTTAGGAGCCAAACAAAACAAGTTGAACCTTTCATCATTGGTTAAGCCAGCAGTGACGTGCCTCGCTCTCCACAGGAAGAACGTGGAGGCAGCCCACAGTCCTGGTTTGGTGACTACACTATGACACACCCAGAAATTGAGGGCTGTGAAATGCTCTGCTAGCAGTGAGCAAGACTTTTGGGGTGGCAGGGGAGCTCCTGGGTTCCCTCAGGGCTTCGATCTGGTACGCACGTGGGACCCACAGGACAGAGGGAAGCCCAGGGCCCTCGATGGAGTCCATCGGAACCAGGCCTCGAGTGCTGTCTGAATGGTAAAATTAAACAAAAACAGACATCCTCAACAGAGACACCAATGGGCAGCTCTGTATGCTCCGTGTCTGAGGCAACGTTCACGTGTTTTCAAACCCTGCCACGCGTGAGAATCTTGTTACAATGCAGATTCTGATTCAGAAGGACAGGATAGGGCCTGAGAATCTGCATTTCTAACAAGCTCCCAGATGCTGCCGGTCCATGGACCACACCTTGAGTCACAGCCCCTCAACCCAGGCAGCATGTTAGAATCACATGAATTCCAAAAAGGAAACCCATGACCTAGCCTTGACCCAGCTCAACTAAATCAGTACAGTGAGGCCAACCACTGGGATTTTTTAAGTTTCCCAGGTGATTATTATGTGCAACCAGGGTTGGGAACCCATTGGATGGGCTCAGTCCAGCTCTCACAATCAACTAGATATATGGACCTAAGAAACTTAATCTGCAGGAATCTGTTTTGTCATCAGAAATGTAAGAATACACTGGCCTACGTGGACTGGTATAGAAACAACTGTACAGTATTTGAAAGCACTTGGGAAGAAGATAGAATGTAATCATTATTTTGCATGATCTTGTCTTAGTTTCTTTGATTACAGTGAAGAGTTAATAGTGTCCCTCAATAATCACATTCTACCAATAATGACTGCATGCTAACTCTATGGAAGACATTGCTTTTTCAGTTTGGCGACCTCTCTGCTGCTCTGTCATCCCCCAAAGTCCAATTCCTTAACTGACAATTGACTCGTAAATGGATTTTAGGCCCCAATGGCATCCTAACCAGTCCCTTGAAAAGTCCTCCTAGAATTATTTCTACTATGGATTCCTGGCACCATCTGATTCCTGATGCAGGATCTACAAAGCAAACATGCCCTCCCCTTCTGCTCCTCCCTAATCCTGCCAATCCTATGCTCCCAGGTGGAAAGAAGGTTCTCTCTGCTGCCAATTCTCAACTTTGTGTGTAATAAACAAAGCTTCATCCCAGCAAAGGGCATCAGTTCTGCCAGCCGCCAACAGATGGCATCAGCGGCTGTGCAAGGTCGTTTCAACCCAGCCTTGGCCTTGTTCCTTAATCGCTGTCACCTTCGCTATGTTGGAGATGGCAGTGTCTTGAAGTTAAAAGTAGTACATTAGGCCAAAATGCAAGCATCTTTTGGACAGTAAAATGAAGAGCTGTAAAGGAGTGAGGGTCCCCACCATCCCCAGCTGGCTTATGAAACTACCTTACCAGCAACCAGTGCATACCCAGCTCAGTAGGTGTCATGTTGGCTTTAGAACAAATGGGCTTTCAGAAACTAACCTGTGAGAAGACTTCTGTGTCTCCAACCGTCATAACAACCAAGTTGCTTCTCACGGCCCACACAGAAACCACAGAGAAAGCAAAACAGCCCTCTACCATGAGGAAGGCTAGAACCACAGCAAGGCTTCTCAGAACCAAAGACCCTCTGAGAACCAGAACTCTATTTCCTCTTGATTCATGGGGCCTGGCTGCTAAAAGGACCAACCCCAGACAGCAGGGCCCTCCCTCACCCATCCCTACAATTCTGGGTGTTCACACTTGAGCAGCTTTTTAGTTCTTTCTGAAGAAAATTAATAGGCCAATAGCATCGTCTTAGTCTTTTCAAAAGTAATGCTCAGGCCGGGCGCGGTGGCTCACGCCTGTAATCCTAGCACTCTGGGAGGCCGAGGTGGGCGGATCGTTTGAGCTCAGGAGTTCGAGACCAGCCTGAGCAAGAGCAAGACCCCATCTCTACTAAAAATAGAAAGAAATTATATGGACAGCTAAAAATATATATAGAAAAAATTAGCCGGGCATGGTGGTGCATGCCTGTAGTCCCAGCTACTCAGGAGGCTGAGGCAGGAGGATCGCTTGAGCTCAGGAGTTTGAGGTTGCTGTGAGCTAGGCTAACGCCACGGCACTCACTCTAGCCTGGGCAACAGAGTGAGACTCTGTCTCAAAAAAAAAAAAAAAAAAAAAAGTAATGCTCAAGAATCATATGGATTGCCAGAATTGAGTATGTTATTTTAGATCAATGGTTCTCAGCATGGGGTGATCCTGCTCTCCAGGGGGCATGTGACAATACCTGGAGACATTTTGGTGGTCACGCTAGGGGAATGGGAGAAAATACCACTGTATCTACAGGATAGAGGCCAGGGATGCTGCTAAACTCCTACATTGCACAAGAAAGGCCCCCACAATTAATTATCTAGTCCAAATGTTGATAGTGCTGAGGTTGAGAAATGCTGCTCTACAGGCCAGGAATTTTGGCCAAGAAAATTAAAATTCCAAAAGTCAATTTCCCATTGTCGTCACAGAACACTTCTTGATGAGAAGACAAAAGCTAATTAATGGGAATTCCTTCAAGTTCTCCCTCCTGATGTTGAAACTGGCCCTCCTAAGCTTTCCTCCTGCCTGTTTTTGAGAACAGAGTGTCCCTCGGTTTTTTTTTTTTTTTTTGTTCCTCATTTTTTGCCAAGGACCCCTCCTGGATCTCACTCTCATTGACCTTCCCAGGAACTTCGCTCCATCCACCATCCACCCTTCCCAGCATCTGTGCTCTTCCGCACCACCTCCCCCTACCTGACTCACAGAGGATATTTTTTCTTTGGGAGGACAAGGCAGCAGGGTCACTTGAGGCCAAGTGTTTGAAACCAGACTGGGCAACAAATAGAGACCCCATCTCTACAAAAAATAATGAATAAAGAAATAACTTTTAAATTATAAAAATATATATTTATTGATTACAATAATGGTTTTAGCATATGTCCACAAATTCTTTGAAACTCCTTTCTCTAGGAGGTAGAGATTAATCTCCCTCTACTTAAATGTGGGCTGGATTTAGTGATTCACTTCTAATGAATAGAGTATAGAAAGGAAAATTAGTAACTTTACAATGGATAACTCTGGCAGACAGCACCTTAAGCAAGTGATCAAGGTTAACTTCACCAGTGATAAGTCAGGATGATATCATGTACCCCTGATATCATATGATTAAGGGCATTTCATCTATGGGGTATTCTTCCCCCAAACCAAAACTCTAGTCTAATGATCAGAAAACATCAGACAAACCCAAATTGAGGGACATTCTACAAAATACTTGACCAGCACATTTCAAAAGTGTGAAAAAGTCATGAAAAACTTCAAAGTCATGAAAAACATGGAAAAACAGAAAAACTGTCACAGAATGGAGGCATATATGGAAATATAATTAAATGCAACATTATATCCTGATTGGATCCTGGAACAGAAAAAACATTAGTGGAAAAATTGGTGAAAACTGAATAAAGTCTGGAGTTTAGTTAATAGTGCTGTGCCAATGTTAACTTTTGAGTTTTGATAAATATATCATAATTAGTATGATATTAATATTGGGGGAAATTAAATAAAGAGTATATGGCAGCTCTCTGCATTATCTATGCAACTCTTCTGTAAATCTAAAGTTGTTTATTTGTTTGTTTGTTTGTTTGTTTGAGACAGAGTCTTGCTCTGTCACCCCAGCTACAGTGCAGTGGCATGATCATAGCTCACAGCAACCTCAAACTCCTGGGCTCAAGTGATCCTCCTGCCTCAGCCTCCTGAGTAGTTGGAACTACAGGGCCCCACCATGCCTAGCTAATTTTTTCTGGTTTTGGTGGAGACAGGGTCTCACTCTTGCTCAGGCTGGTCTCGACAGACCTCAAGCAATCATCCCGCTTCAGCTTCCTAGAGTGCTAGGATAACATGTGTGAACCACCACGTCTGACTATTTATTTTACTTTATTTTTTAGAGACAAGGTCTCACTTTGTCACCCAGGGTGGAGTGCAGTGACGTGATCACAAATCACTGCAACCTCGAACTCACAGCCTCAAGCAGTTGTCCTGCCTCAGCTTCCCGAGTAGCCAGGACTACTGGCACACACCACCATGCCTGGCTAATTTTCTTTATTTTTTGTAGAGATGGGCTCTTGCTATATTGTCCATGCTGGTCTCGAACTCCTGGCCTCAAGTGATCTTCCTGCCTCAGCCTCCCAGAGCGCTGGGATTACAGGTGTGAGCCCACCATGTCCAGCCTAAAGTTATTTTTTTTTTTTTAAAAAGTTTAAAAGGAAAAAAATCTCTCAAATGGAAAACATATGTCCACGCAAAAACTTTTACATGAATGTTCACAGCAACTTTATTCATAATCATCAAACACTGGAAATAACCCAAATGTCCATCAAGTGGTAAATGAATAAACAGGCTGTGGTATATCCATTCAGGAAAATATGACTAAGCAATAAAAGGAACAAACTATTGATATGTGCAACAATAGGAATGAATTTCAAAAACATTATGCTGAGCAAAAGAAGGCAGACACAAAACTACATCTATATGATTCCATTTAGAGTTTCCATAGGAAACTCTAGGAAAGACAAAACTTTAGTGACAAAAGCAGACCAGCTCGGAGCAGGGGTGGGAGGTAGAGAGAGGAAATTGATGGCAAAAAGTCATAAGGGAACTTTTTGGGGTGATGAAATGTTCTATATCTTGGTGGTGTGACTGATTACATGACTACAGTATATACATTTGTTAAAACTCAAGTTGTACCCTTAAAACAAGCGAGTTCTAGTCTATGTAAATTATATCACAATAAAGCTGATTTTTTAAAAATTTCTCAGTCCTGCTGTCGTTTTATTCTCATCCTCTGGAGCCTCTTTATAGCTGAGGCTGTCTTCCTTCCTCTTGGTGGCTTTTGTTTTGTTTTATTTTCTGATTCCCTCTCTAGGTCCCTAAACATGGGTGCAGGCGAGGAACCAGACCAGAAGGGGACCATCTCGAGACTGAGGCACCCAGAGAGGTAAAGTAGCCCGCAGGGCCAGGCTGCCCACACAGGCACTGACCTGGACCTGAACTCCCATGGGTGTGACACCTGCTGTCACCAGAGTCTGGGGTGGCTGCTTGAGGAGCCGGGGTGGCTGCTTGAGGAGCCAGGGTAGCTCCTGAGCCATCCTGGGGCTGCTGCAGGGACTGGGGCAACCGCACCAATGAGAAGAGCAATATACAAACAGTGGTCTTCTTATAATTATTATGGTCTTTACTGCCTGTAGGTGACAGGCCCTGTGCAAAGTTTGGTCCAGAAATTCCCCCAGATGCCACCCTCTTTGTCATCCTCACATTCTTGCACAAAAGCTCCCTGCTCATTCCTGTGGCTTCACCATCGCCTCTTTGAGGGGCTCTCAAATCTGGCTCTGAGGCTGCTTCTCCAGGGTTGCTCACAGCTGGCAGACTTCTCCAGCTCGTTTACTGACCCTGAACCTCACCATGTCTGAAACAAACCTGTGTTCTCCTTGTCAGTGGGTGGTCATACTGGACAATTCCTACAATACTCCATAACTCTTTCAGCCAAGAGCGACCAAGACATTCCCCTCTTATACTCTCCAGTCTCTTTTATAATGGCTATCCCAACTGCAGTTAATTATGGACAGGATTGTTTGTCCATGTCCATCTCCCTCGCAGGACAATAAAAGCGCACAAGGGTCCTCTCTGCCTTCTCGTCTCCTCCCCACTCTGCCCCAGCACCAAGCCCAGGACCTGGCACATAATACAAACCATGCAACTGTTAATACATTATATGCACCCAGCTCAATTCTAACACACCAGGAGTCTCTGAACACACACATAGAGGACCATCTCAGTTGTCTAAAATGACCTTGGTTACTGATATTTAATTATTTTCCTAGGGACAGTTTTCTAGAAGATCAGGTTGGGGTTTTGTTCTTAGATCATGAAGATATGTCTACACGATATCCAAAATGCAACATGCACCTGGTTGTGGCTAGCAGGTGGCTTTGCTTTTGAGATACAGAGCTTGGTGTTTGCCCTGAGTGACAATAGCTTGTACAGCAAATCTGTTTTGGGCACAGGAAAAACAGATCTCATTACATTCCTAAAGGGACACGTTAGGATAGCAAGAAAGCAATACCCAGTTCCAAAATTCAGAATTGTGCGACAGCTGCTCAGTCACCAAGCAGGGCCACTTCAAAAGCCTGTGACAACATGTATTAAGTTAACACCCCAATCACTCTGGGTCAGAATGAAGATAAAAAAAGTACAACTGAAACCTCACTCACCAGTCCACACCACCCTCCCCAAACCTTGCTCTGGAAAGACATTTTAGTTCAGAAAAAAATCTCCTAGGTGGTTCAGGGCCTTTTTTAGCTAAAATGGTAACAAATGCTGGCTCAAGAAGGAAGCAAATGGTCCTTACTAGAGAATGCCTGGTTGTTATTGTGCAAAAAGTAGAATTAAAGCCCTGTTAATAGGAGGAGGATACTATTATGAAACTAGATTGGTTGCTGGATTTTGGGGGTGCAGAAAATTAATACTCACTGCCGAGGCCGATTTGCCTTCAGGTGACTCTTGAAGAAAGTGGTTGAAAGACAGACCAGGATTAAGGCATCCCTCATCCCTCTTCCCCGCTCCTGCCAAGCCCCAGGGCCCCCCACTCCTCCTCCCTCCCCCAGTGGGGCCCGCTCAAGCCACAGATGCAGCAGCACGAACACAGACCCTCCCTTCCCCTGGGTCCAAGAGTGTGGTTTTTTTAAGGGAGGGGGCCAAGGACACTGAATTTGGAGGGCAAGAGAGGCACTTTGAGGAGAGTCCCTTGGAGGACTAGTGAACCGTGCTAAAGGGGAAGAGTTAGAAAAAGGCCAACACCTGGCCCTTTCTCTACGCTGTTTTGGGCAGTGCCAGGGCACCCTGCCTGGTCCCCTTTCCCAGGCACTGGTAGCCATGGGTTTCAGCTGCTAATGGGCCCTACCCATCCCCCCGACCTTGTTTGTAAAATTGCTTTCAGCCAATGGGAGCCATTCTGCCTGAGGACTGCCCACAACCAATCAAGGGCTGACCAGGAGAGGGGTACAGAAGGTTGTCCTTGCCCAGTGTGGTGAAACCAGCTGTCATGCAAGTCATGCTCTTGGGCTCCCCAATAAGCCTGAAGCTCAGATTGCCCCTTGCCCGGCCACTCTTCCAGCCCTCTAACCCCACCCCATACATCATCTCCAGAGAATCCCTTGACTTCTAGGGAACCTGACCCAAGATACTGGGAGTTAAGCTTCCATGAAATTTTGGGAGTATCTGGTTGATCCTGGGAAGAGAATTTCCAGTTCACGGTTTCCAATGCTTCCTTGAGGGCAACTAGGGAGAAAGGACCCCGCCAGCCCAGCTGATTCCCCAGACACCAGAGATGAGGCTTATTTCCCTGTTCTGCCTCCTACAGATGGGAGAAAGGACAGCCAATGGAGGGGCTCTGCTATACCTGGGTGACAGACCCTGACTCCTATAAAGATCCTACAATAAAAGGCTGATTTTACCAGTTTCTGGGCATCCTATACCCAAGTTGGGAACAACTCAACATTGGCAAGTCAAATCTCCCGGATCATTTATAAGGCAAAAAGACCAGGTGTTTATGGGATGTCACATTGGCGCTACCATCATGGCACAGACTATGTTTCCTTAGTGCTTTTCAAGACTGTCCTTGACACTGGCTCAGAAGGAAACTCTCTCCTGACGCACATGCTATTCCTTCTCCTTCCTCCCCTTGTCACTTCCCTGTACGCCTCCTGGGGCTTCCTAAGATCACCTCCCCAAAGCTTCACCTTAGGGCTGGCCTCTGGGGAGTATGTTCAATAACATAAATTCTTAAAATCACAGTTTCACAATGAATAGACCCAGAATGCAAAGCACACCTCAGTAATCTAAGTAGCAGTCACTTGCTAGTCAAAGTGTTCGATTCTTGGGCAAAATAGATTAAAATTCAGAAGGTTGTAAAATAGTGATCCAAAGCAGCCTAAGAATCTTATAAAATTCGTAACACTGTGCTTCTTTTGTGCAATTTTTAAATTAGCTTTCATAAATCTTGCTCTGTTCACTGTATTTCAGATGTTGAATTTAGGACAGTGTTCAAAGATTTTTACAGGGCTAGTTCCACGGTTCCAATTCCAATTTACCATCCTTCCTTTTGTGACTTCCTCTTGGAGTTCACCAGCCTATGGGTCCTTGAGGACTGAAAAACCAATGAATTAATCAAAGGAAAAATGTTCTGTTTCCCCCATTTAGAAATTCATTGAAATATAGATGAAGTCCATCATGAACAGCAGGACGTTCTGAGAAAGCCATCAGCCTAAATGCCTTTATGAATAACTATTATGTTAGAAGCTCAAAAGATCTTACATCTCAGTTAGATGAATAATCAGGCCAGCAAGGAACATTGGGAAGCAAATGAATATCACATAGGTCTATACATTTTTCTCTGCTTATATGAACACATAAAATATCCTTTCATTTTTACCACATATTCATACTCAGGCAGCTTCTCCTGATATTAGTGAAGTTTCTTGATCCTAAGAGTGAAGGACTTCTGGAAGCTGAATTTGCTTCCTCAGACCTCCAACATACTACATGAAATATAAAATGATTACAGCATGAAGGCAACATCCTGCTTCACTTGTAAGAACTGGTAGTTTGGGCTCAGGGAAAGCTGAATCAACGCTGCCACAATGTATATTATGGAAATATATCCCACAAGTTCAATTACATGATTAATCCATATGGCAAGTAAGTATTTTTTTTAAAAAACTGACAAAAATCAAGTTTTCAATTCCCCCTACCCAAAAAATCAGAGGTACAAAGAGAGAAATACTAGCAGTATTCATTCCTCTTCAGCTATTATAAATTGTTACTTGCTATGCATAAGTATTTATAAGTCTGAGTTACTACAGGATGCTTATGGTTTTAAAAAAATACAAATGCTAAATATAAATATCATCAGTATATTATCATATATGTACATAGCATATATAAACACGACTTATATATTTGTCTATAATTATTTAGTGATCAAACTAATCTTTTTTTAAAAAAATTACCAATTATGAAATATTACTTCATGTAAATACTTTCCCTAGTTCCACCTCATTTGCATGAAAGTAATCTTTTTGTCAAGCACAGTAAGTACTGGGAAAGTGCCTACTGTGTGGTATTCTTGTCTAGATCACCATGCCTTAAGCATACGATAGAAAAAAGAAAAAGAAAGGCCGGGCATGGTGGCTCTCCCCTCTAATTCCAGCACTTTGGGAGGCCAAGGTGGGAGGATCTCTTGAGCCCAGGAGTTCAAAGCCAACCTGGGCAATACAGCAAGACCCCGTCGCTACAAAAAATAGAAAATTTAGCCAGGTGTGGTGGCATACACCTGTAGTCCCAGCTGCTTGGGAGGCTGAAGCAGAAGGATCGCTTGAGGCCAGGAGTTGGAGGCTGCAGTGAGCTCTGATGATGCCACTGCACTCTAACCTGGGTGACAGAGCAATACCCTGTCTCAAATAAAGAAAAGAAAAAGAAGAAAAATTGTAGCCAAGTCCACTCTCCCCAATCCATAATGAACAGAACTCCTTTCCTCATCAAGGACCAAGCAAATGAACTGTATCTAAGGGAGCCACCAACAGCACAGTTTTCTTTAAATTCAAGAGGTATGTTGTAAAGGCAAATGCAATACTACCCAGGAGAGGAAAGGAACAGAAGCTCTCCCAGAAACAGGGAGGAGCAGGGAGGCCAGAGACCACTAGTTCTGTGACCCTGAGCAAGTCATCGAATGCTTTAGATTCCTCATCTATAACAGCAGAACATTGGATTAAATGATCTAAGTTCCAAAATTCTAAGATTTTAAGACAATCCCTTCAATATCTGGGTGTTTCTCAGGCTCAGTGGTGCTGATCCTGATTCCCAAGGCTACACTGTGGGTGCTGGAAAATTTTTGCTTTATTACTCCCCAACACGATGGGGTGGGTAGGGAGAAACAGGAAAGACACATCCTGTGTGATATGTGTGAGGGCCCCTGAAGTGATGGAGATTCCCGACTTCATTAGTTCCCACAGGAGGCTCCGTATCTTTCATCACACACCAGACTTACTCAGGTACTGCTCCCAAAGCTGTATGTACTATTATATTATCCTGTGCTGTTCTATTAGAACTTATTATCTATGTGATTCAAGTCGGAATATTCCAGAAGCATTTTCACAACTTATAGAATATGTTTTACTGCTCATTTGAGAAATTTAAAGTACCAGTGGAGTTTTCTCTTTTCATACACACAGTTTAATGCAGAAGGCAGCACGAGTTCTGAGCATTAGAACATGAATAACGGCTAACCCCTGCAGCACAGTGCCCGCCTGGGAGAACTCTCTGCCACCCTAAACTGCTTAGCCACCTCTAACCAACAGTGGCAATCCAGAGTCTGACAGAGAAGGTATGGAAAATCAATGAGCCCTCACTTTGACAGACAATTCTGGGTGCGGAATACCTGCCACAGGTAATAAATCATTTCATTTAAGTTTATCTTTTTAGCAGTGCACAGTGGATTCTACCCATACATCACTTCAACCTCTTTTCTGCCCTGTTGACAAAGGGCAAATTGAGAAGGATGGTGGGAAAGCTGGAAGAAGGAAGGGAGAAAGACAGAAGAGCTCTGCTACTAGGCCTGTGCAGTGGAAGAAATAATAATAATGGTAAAGCAATTATTATCTTTTGTTTTCTAAGCTTCTAGTTCCATTTCTAAAATCTTAACAGAGCTGTCTGAATTTACTAATGAAGTCACCGTGGTTGGAAAATACATACTGTATTTTCTCGACAACATCTCAAACACTTTGCTTTTCCAATAATGGGCGAGTTCATGGGCTTCACTAATGACACTGCTTAGAAACTTGTTCCCTGAGAACCTTGAAGTCCTAAACTCAGGGTGCTAAGTGGGATTTCTGGTTCAGCAATATGGTGGCAAACTTAGATAATGTGGGGGGAAAAATAAAACCAAACCTCCCACTACAAACACCTCGGAATACTGGACAAAATATAACCCAGAAAGAAAGGGGAAAAGCAGAGTGAAAGCAAGTGAGCTGATTTTGGAACTGTTCTGGTAACTTACAGAACAGAACTTGCATTTTAAAACCCAAGTGGACAAAGGAGGTGAAACCTTGAGCACCATGAGCCAGAGAACTGTAACTAAAACCCTGGAAGGAGTCAGAATCTTCAAAGGGATGCTTCTTCAGTAAGGTGGGGGGGTGCGGGTGGGAGGAGACTAGGGGGAAAAAATCATCCCCTGGAACAGAGGTCTAAGAGAACAATTTTGTGCCCTTGGGCTCTAAGTGAAAAAAACATCCCCTGAAAAATGGATACCCCAAATCTGAGCTTTAAACAGGGTGATCTGGGAAGTTCCAAGCTAAGAAATTAGCAGAAATATTGGCCCCAAGCCAGTGATACCCCTGGGATCTCCAGAAGCAACAATGCAAACTGTTCTGCAAGGGCCCCACTATCAGGCCACATGAGATTCCCACAGAAAAAAAAATAATCCCAGTAAAGGTCAGTTTAGAAGAAAATTAAAAATTAGAATACAACACAAACAGAAAACAGCAAACACAGTAAACAAGATTATTAGAGCTCCAGGGAACCTGGAATAACAAAATTACAATTTGAAAAAGAGAATACAAAATAAATATGTTTAAAACTGTTAAACACAGAAAAGGAAGAACTAAAACCCTGAGAAAAATATAATATGAAAAACGTAACAGTCAGATGTGAAAATAAGTGAAATAGTCCTTTCAGAAGTAAATATTATAATCACTGAAATTAAAAAGGCAATAGATATGTTAAATAGTGGATTAGACACAAATGAAGAGAGAATTAAGTAAAATGAAAGGTAGATCTGAGGAAATTACCCAAAGGGCACCAGAGAGAAAAGGGCATGAAAGAATAGCTAAGGGCATATAAAGTACAATGAGAAAGTCCATATGCATTTAATACAAGATCTGGATGATGAAAATAGAGATATTGTGTTAGTTTGGGTCCTCCAAGAAGTAGATGCCAAAAGAGGATGTTGGGAGAAACATCTATGAAGGAGAAAGAGGAGGAAGCTGGAGTAGGCAGGAAGAATCTTCCGACCATGGTGCAGGTATGATGGAGAAAGAAAAGGAAGCAGTACTAGGTAGGAAGACACTCAGAGTAAAAAACAGTTGTAAGAAAGTTTTAGTTACACCAATGGGGAGTCCTTCAGCCAAACTCACCCATGAAAAGATGCAACATCCTGTAACAATGGGCCAGCATTGGTACCCCTGTCATATTCAGCCATCAGCCTGGAGCAGCCCAGGAGAAGTGTGGCTTCTGAGTGAATCCTGAGATGTGGCATCTGGGGCTCCGTCAACTATGCTTCCCCCCACAGGACATCTGAGCAGCACAGTTTTATGGCTGCCACAATGAAGGAGAAGCAGTACTTTAAAAGATAATAGTTAAGGATTCTCCAGAATTTGAAAGCCATGAGTCCTCCATGTAAAAAGTACCAAGTTCTGAGCAAAATGAATAAAAATAAATCCATACACACACATACAGTACTGAGATTGTACAATATCAAAGAGAAAATCTTAAAGAACACCCAGAGGGACAAGACAGATTACCTACAAAAGAACAACAATCAGACAAAAGACTTCTCAGTAACAAAAGAGAGCTAAGCCAGCCATGGTACGCAGGTCTGTAGTCCCAGCTACTTGTGAGATTGAGGTAGGAAGATCGCTTGAGCCCAGGAGATCTGGGCTGTAGTGTGCTATGGCCGATCCGGTATCTGTACTAAGTTTAGCATCAATATGGTAACCTCCTAGGAACAGGGGATCACCAGGTTGTCTAAGGAGGGGTGGACCAGCCCAGGTTGGAAATGGAGCAAGTCGAAACTCCTATGCTGACTAGCAGTGGGATAGTGCCTGTGAATAACCACCGCACTCCAGCCTGGGCAACATAGTGAGACCCTGTCTCTTAAAAACATAAAGAGAGAGAGAGACTGGGAGAGAACTGAGAAGACAAAAAAAATACTGCTTTCACAGGATTGAGGGAAGATTCTAGATCAAGCTAAAAGAGAGTCATTGAAAGATAAGGGCAAAGAAAAAGATGTTTTCAAACAAGGACTGAGAATGTTTACCATTCACAGGCTCATGCTAAAAAATGCACTAGAAGATATATTTCTGGAAAATAAAATTTGTACATAGAAGAGTAGTTAGAAGCAATGATGAGCAAAGGTGCTGATGAGTAAATATATACAGTTTGGATTGTACAAACAACAAAAATAATAGTGAATAAAATACAAAATACAAAAGCAATACCAAAAAGAGAGAGAAATTAAAATATTAATACCAAATAAAGAGAAAATAAACCAGGGGAGGTGATTGGAGTTAATTTCAGACTGCTATTTAAGTCTACACATTAAACATTTGAGGTTAACAAAGCTAGCAGAGGGAAACAAGGAGAAATTGATAAAACTCAATTCAGTAGGAAATAGGAAAGGAGAAAAAGAAAGGAAAGTAGGAAGCATGCAAATAAGGGAAATAATTCAAAAACTATCAACAAGTACTATAAATGAAAACAGACAGAAATAGCTGGTTTAAAACAGACTATTAATAGCTGGTTTAAAAAACCCAGACTCATGATTTTTTTTCTTAATTGTGCTGTTTACAAGAGGCACATCTAAAATACAACAACATAGAAAATTTATTATAAAGGTAATGGTATTCAAAAATATATACCAGACAAAAACTGGCCAAAAAGTCTGAAATCAATATATTAATATCATCAAAAGACTAAAGGAAAAGCATCATTAGGATTTACTGGTTCTTGATAGACCACTACAGGTTCTTACTAGTTAGATAAGTTACTCAACCTTTTGGAGCCAGTTCTCTTATCTGTAAAATGGAATGGTAATATTAGACTTGTTTTTGAATCTATATTCTGTTTTTTTAATAACAAAAGCAAATATAGCAAAATGTTAACATCTGTTTAATCTTTCTGGTGGGCACATGAGTTTCATTATTGTCTACACATTTTTACATATTTGAATTGTTTTAAAAACAAAAATGTTTTATCTTTTTAAATTCACAAACCCAATAACCAAGTAAAAATATAAGATTGCAATAAACAACAATGCTCTCATATGTCATTTGGGAGTGGATAAACTATACAACTTTCCTCGAAGATGATTTTGCAAGATACACCAAAGCTTTAAAAATGTAGATACACTTTAATCCAGTGATTCAATTTTGTAATTCATCCCAAGGAATTTTTTTTTGTTTTGTTTTTAATTTTTTTTTTTTTAAATTTGAGACGGAGTCTCTCTCCGTTGCCCAGGCTAGAGTGAGTGCCGTGGCGTCAGCCTAGCTCACAGCAACCTCAAACTCCTGAGCTCAAAGGATCCTCCTGTCTCAGCCTCCCGAGTAGCTGGGACTACAGGCATGCACCACCATGCCCGGCTAATTTTTTCTATATATATTTTTAGTTGTCCATATAATTTCTTTCTATTTTTAGTAGAGACGGTGTCTCGCTTTTGCTCAGGCTGGTCTCGAACTCCTGAGCTCAAACAATCCGCCCACCTCGGCCTCCCAGAGTGCTAGGATTACAGGCGTGAGCCACCTCGCCTGGCCTATCCCAAGGAATTAATCACAGATGTGTACAAACATGTATGTACCATTTATAGCTGAGTTAATTCTAATGGTAAAAAATTCAAAACAACTTTAATGTTGTTGGAAATTGCTTTAGTACATTTTAATGCATTTGTATAACAGAATAGTACACAGTCATTAAAATTCAGGTTGTAGAAGAATATTAATGATGAGTATTATATATTAATAAGTGAAAAAGATACAAAGCCATATGCATACCATGGGCTAAGGTTTTATTTAAAAACGTGTATTATGTACACAGACAATTGCTTAGAAGGATGTGAAACAACATGCTACTAGTGAATTATCTCTAGATCATGGAGAGTCTGAATGAGTTTTGTTTTATTGTGCTTTTCTGTCTTTTCCAAGTTTTCTACAGTGAGCATATGGTGCTTTGCAATTAGGAAAGAAGCAATCATTGTTTCTACAATAAATGGCAATAATTCCAGTTTATACTCTAATGCAGGGTCAACAAACTATATCCTTCAGGCCAAATCTAGCCTGCTACCCATTTTTGTACTTCCCATGAGTTAAGAATGGTTTTACATTTTTAAATGGTTGAAAAAAAAACAAAAGAATAAAATTTACAATTATGTAAATTCTAAATCTTTGTATCTAATCTTTACAACAACCCTGTGAAGTAGGTACTATTACTCATTTTATAGATGAGGAAACAGAAGCTCCTAGATGGGTTATGTAAGTAGTCAAAGATCTCTTTGAGCTGGAATTCAAACTCAAAGAGTCCTACCTAGAGCCTGTGCTCTTAACCTGCATTCCCCATGTGAAAAGGTCTCCAACATTACGAGGGCAAATCCAGCCAGTACATTCTGGTAAGTTCTCAGGAGGGACGACCACTGCATTTCAGAGAAGGTTTGTAGTAGAATAAGGGCACGTTTCTACCACGATGGTAGGAAACACTGACTTTGAACTTCCAATGAAGCAAAATGTTATCTTCCCCCAAAGAATTCTAGTCTTCTCATTAGTAGACTTGTGTTACAAAAAATTGTACCCCATTATTATGTTTTGAATTTCATCAATAAAAATTCATGGAAACTTGTTTTGTCTTTCATTATATGAGTACCTACATAATGTCTTTGATGTTGTCTCTTGGCTCACAAAGTCTAACATATTTACTATCTGGTCCTTTACAGAAAATGTTTGCAGACCCCTGCTCTTTGACACACAGAGAGATGACAGAGAAGAGCAGGAGGCGGTCATAGTATTGATGGAAATTCCCTACATCTGGGACCACAGAGTAGCTAATAAGCCAAATGGCTCTCTAACAAGCTATTCCACAAGCTCTTAGTCATTCAGAGATTGAGTTTCTTTCCTCAGCCTGTTCTGTCTATATTTTATCCATTTATCTCTCACCAAGGGGTGAGCAAAGCAAAGAAAAAAAAAGTAAAACTTACGTGGTCGCACCACCAAGCTTGGCTTATTTTTTTATTTTTTGTAGCTAGGAGGTCTCACTATGTTGCCCAGGCTGGTCTCAAACTCCTGGTCTCAAGCAATCCTCCCACGCTGGCTTCCCAAAGTGCTGGAATATTACAGGCATGAGCCACCGTGCCCAGTGGAGATTTGACTTTTATATTAATCTCATCTCTAGAGTTGATTTATCAGTGTTTTCTGTCACCTAAAATAATTGAGAACTGGCCCCTCATACTAAGTGTCAGTTTGCTCATTCATTCAACAAACCCTAAGTATATAGTCTGCCCAATGGATCAACCAGCTAGATAGAGCAGCCCACAGATTAGTAGAAGATCTCTAGATACAGATACAGAGATATGTATGTGTGTATACATATATATATATATAAATATATATATATATATATATAAAACAATACAGTGCAACACATTCTGTAATTGAAAGCAGTTTTAAAAGAGTACAGGAAATGCAAATTAAAACCACAGTGTGATAACACCACATATCCATTAGAACAGCTATAAACAAAAAGACAGATAATACCAAGCACCAGCAAGGATGCAGAAAACTCAAAACCTTCATACATTGCTGGTTGGAACAAAAAAATGCAACAGTTACTTTGGAAAACAGTCTGGCAATTTCTTTAAAACTTAAACGTGCATTTAATATAAGACCATGCAATGTTACTCGTATCTACCAAAAAGGAATGAAAACATCTGTCCACACCAAAACTTGCATGCAAATGATCATAGCAGCATCATTCACAGCAGCTTCAAATTGAAAACAACCTAAATACCCATCAACTGGTGGCTGGGTAAACTAAGTGTGCTACGTTAGTACAACAGAATACTACTCAACAATAAAAGAAGAACCAACTGCTGATGCATTCAACATGGATGAACCCAAAAACACTATGCCAAGGGAAAGACGTCAGTCTCAAATGACTACATATGTATGATTTTATCTGAAATTACTAAAAAGACAAAACTGTAGAGACACAAAGCAGACCACTATTTGCCTGGGCTTAGGGTAAGAGC
This sequence comes from Eulemur rufifrons, assembly GCF_041146395.1. NCBI lineage: Eukaryota > Metazoa > Chordata > Mammalia > Primates > Lemuridae > Eulemur > Eulemur rufifrons. The sequence goes on from NC_090991.1 coordinate 44,442,278, forward strand.
AAGGACTGACTACAGACAGGCAGGAGTGTACTCTAGGGGGTGATGGAAAGTTCTCAAAACTGGATTGTGGTGATGGTTGCAAGTATGAATAGATTTACTAAAACTCATCACTATGCTTAAAATAGGTGAGTTTATAATATGCAAATTGAACCTCAATAAAGCTGTTTAAAGCAAAACTGTAGGAGCAAAAAGGCCGCTAACTGCCTAAGATAGAGGAAAGAGAAGGGAAGGCTTCAGAAGAAAGAGAAATTTTGAGATGATATTATGATAATTTCTGGGACACTTAGTTGAGGCAGGGATTTAACAGTGTGCAAAGGCAAGAAGGAGACTCAGGTGGCATTTGGGGAAGGAGGCAAAGGGTGAGACGCCGGCACTCAGAGAGGGGGATATATGGGAGAACGGAAGGCCTGCTGACAAGTTGGTAAGGGATGGCAAGTCATTAAAGAATTTCAAGAAAGAGAGTAACAATCAAATTTGAGTTTTAGAAAGCTAACTCTGGGAGCAACACAGAAAGAAGATGACTTAGAAACAAAGGAAAAAAGCAAGAGGCTACACCCAGGTAAAAGATATACATGAAAACAGAGCTGTAGGCAAAGTGGGTAGAGGTCAGATCAAAGAGATATTTGGAAGGTAGAACCAACAACTTACTATATCTAGTTTCTAATCAGGTGGCGGGAGAGAGGAGGAAACAGCGCCTGGGCTCTGGTCTTAGCTACTGAGAAGCTAGTGGTGTCACTACAAGAGGTAAGGGCCACGGGGGCAGAAGCAGGTATGGGGGAAATAATAAATTCTCTTTTAGGGTGATTTTGAGGTGCCCTAAGGATATTCAGATGCAAATATCCAGTGCACAGTTGCAAAGTTAGAAAGCATCTAGGGTCAAAGCTATGATTTGGGGTATCATTAGCAGAAAGATGGTCACTGAAACTACTCAAGTGACTTAAGATTCCTATGGACTCCTATAAACAGCGAGAAGTTAGGACTCCAGATGAAAAAGGAAAAGAAGAATCCACGTTCCTTGTCATGGCTGCAAAGACATCAGTAAGATGCCTTGTCTTCTGTTGCTGTTCTTGTTGGCTGGTTTGAAGCAGATTGCCAACAGATTTTATGAAGAGTTAGAGATTACAAAACAAACATGTGAAAGATGATGCTCTAACTAGGGACCAATATTTAATATACAGATTGGAGAGCACAATAGCAGAACATAACAGGCAATTTAGACTATTTAGACTATACAGAACTTGGTATCTAGAAAGCAAGGTGCCTGATTTAGCTACCTTTGAAACTCTCATATTGCTCATATGGGCATTAGTTTACTCTTTCAAGTCAAGGGTGGATGGGTCAGATTCCATATATTGCCTTCAGCTCACCCACAACCATCCAAATGCACATCAGTTTATGACCACTCCAGTCAAGGATATAATATGCAAATTGGTACCCTGCTGTTTGGACCATCCCATGCCCCCAAATGGCTGATATATGGAGAGGCCAAAAAATTTCATACAATATTATATACACGGTATAAAGAAATGCAGGCAAAAGAGCAGGAGGCTAAATGCCAGGAGTTCCAGATCCTGAACTCTTTTCTTCCACCATGGACAAGTTCATTATATTCGCCCATATCTCTATATGTACAAATGGGAATATAATATACAGAACAGATTTTTAAAATGTAGGTGTTGTACGACATATGAGAATATTGCTCGAAAGCTAGCCGCATCACATACAAGCTCCTGTATATTTAGGGACTAAATGAGTTAATAAAGTTGAGCTCTGTTGTTCTCAGGAAGAGAAGAGGCTTGTTGGTAAACCTTGAGGATAATTTACAAGAAACCCTGCCTTAGCGTGGAGGAATTGCACTAAACTCAGATTCTCCTGTTCTATATAACCTTCTAATTCTGCTCACACCTTTTTTCTAGACTTTTAGGTAAGAGAACTTGGAATGTGACCTAGAGCCCTTATTCCTCAGGATCTCCTGCCCATCTACAGTGAATATGGTCCTTCTCCAACAGCGAGTCACCACCTTCCCCTCTGCCTTCCACATGGATGGACGCCCACCATGCAGGAATCTATTCATAGCACCTAGTATCATATAGGGGCTCAATAAAATACTCCCAAGTGAAAAATTAGCAGAGAATTGGAAAAAGGAAAGATTTTTACATGGTGCATCTTAAAAATAAATGTTTAAGTCTCCTGCGCATCCATGAACAGGTGGATGGATAAACAAAATGTGATACATACATACAATGGAACATTATTCAGCCTTAAGAAGAAATGAAATGCAATTCCGACACATGCTACAACATGGATGAACCTTGAAAACATTAGGCTACATGAGATAAGCCAGACTCAAAAGGACACATTTGTGTGATTCTCCTTTTATGAGGTACCTAGAACAGGCAAATCCATAGAGACAGAAAGTAGAAGAGAGGTTACCAGAGGGTGGGGGAGGGGTCGATGTGGAGTTATTGTTTAATAGCTACAGAGCTTCTGTTTGGGATGCGAAAGTCCTGGAAATGGAGAGTGAGGATGGTTGCACAGCATTCTGAATGTACTTAATGCCACTAAATTACACATTTAAAATGGTTAAAATGGTAAATTTTTATGTTATGTATAGTTTACCACAGTTTTTTTTTTAAACAGTTTCCCATGCAATCATTGGTATGAGGAAGAAGGCGCAGGGACTTGTCCTTGGCTCATTTTTAGGTGGCTATTTCTTCATAAGTCAAGTTCTTAACTATCTAATTAGGCTGGGTGCAGTGGTGAGCACCTGTAGTCCCAGCTACTCGGGAGGCTAAGGCAGGAGGATCACGTGAGCCCAGGAATTCCAGGCTGCAGTGAGCTGTGATCATACCACCGCACTCTAGCCAGGGTGACACAGTGGGACCCCATCTCTAAATAAAAGAAAGAAAAACTATCTAATTGATACCAAAGATTCACACAATTCATTGTCTAAATGTCTAAAGTTCTTAATTTGGAAAATACTACAAGAATCATGAAACTATTTCTAAATTTACTTCTAAATAATGAAAGCAAACATGGAGTGTGGTTTTAATCAGGTTTATGAGAAGTGTAAGTGTTGTCCTATGCGACTCGTTCTTTTGTTTAACTGTTGGTAATCACTGGCTACTGCACTAATCTCATCACCAGAAAGACAAAGTTAAGTAATTAAAATATTCAAAACCTGAGTTTCTCTGAGCTAACAAAAAAAAGTTTATGTTTCTAACACTTTCATTTTAACACTGTGATACATGTATCAAAGGATTAATGTTTTAAAAGGAGATAAATTAGCTTTCATATTTGGCTATTTTGGCAACTAGCTGTATATTACTACTTTATTGTCCCTTTTCCCCACCCCAAAGCAGAGAAAGTTGAGTTTCAGTTCTCTGAGATGTCTAGATAATGTTGAAGTTCTCATGCAAGCAAAACCTGCCAGCAAAGCTAGATGTCTTGTCAAGGTAAAGACAGGAAGATTTTTTTTCTTTGCTACCTGTCAAGAAAATATAGCGGTGTGCTTATTACTTTTTAAAATTTTTCTTTTAAAGAAAAGAAAGAAAAGTGTGATGCTTATTCCACTGGCAGCTTAACAAATAATCTCAGGTCCTCAGCAGGCTTCAAAATGGATGATTAGAATGCAACAAGCTGACAGACTCCAAATTAAATTGACAGCACCCAATCTAAGCCTTCAAAAGATGTATGTGTCCACATCATCAAAAGCAATTCTCTGGGTCACTTTTAACTTCTTCCAAACTCTGAGCCTTTCCAAACTAGAGCATGGAAGAGAAAATGCAAGATAAAGGACTTTGCTATGTCAACATTTGCTATGTTGCCCCTTAAAAAGTTAGCGAAAATTAACTAAGTACAACCAAATGGTTTTAATTACTTGGGTGACAATGCACAGGTGACAGGGAGGAAAAGCAAAGAGACAAATATTTTAGTGCTTAATGAGGAGTAGAGTAATAAATACTTTGAAAATCAATGTACCTGCTTCTGCAGCTTAGTAAATATGGATTAATGGTGATTTTAACTGGGGAAGGTGAGAGAGAACTTTGCACCAGAAGGTAAGTAATACCCCACAGGAAGGACTGAAAGCACAGGGCCATGAAAGAGAGGACAGAAATGACCGGTGGTTCTAGAAAGGGCCGGTAGATCCCGTGGAGGGGAGAAATGGAGGTAAGATTCGTGAAGGTAGAGACCAGAATAAAGCATGAAGCACCTCCAAAGGAGGTTCACGAACAAGGACCACCCAAGCAGCTTCCTAGGCTACAGCAGCATCCCAGGGGAGAAGTCTTGCATCCTCTCCTGGAAGTCAGGGAATGCCCCAGTTCTGAGAACATCTGGTTCCAGGTGACAAAATCACCTTCTTCTGGGTAGAGGATCACAGACCTCCATACACTCAGTGACACATGAAGACTCAGGTGACCAAAAGCAAAAGAAAATTCCTGACTGAAACCCCCAAAATCATCTTAAGTAAGCCTTTACAGAGAAGTAATGTATTAGCCGGGCTCCCAGGTAAAAAATCAGAAAATAAACATCTTCAGAGAGGTGGGGGGTAGGGGGGAGTGTTCGTCTCTTTAGGTTTTGAGGATGACAAAGCAGGTTATTGATCCACTATTGAAAGGACCCAGAAAGGCCTGTTGTGCTGGGGACTCAAGGTGTGCAAGTTTTGAAACCTGTACAAATAATCAACTCTCCCTTTAGAGATAACTAAAGTATCTCACCTTGTCCTCCTAAGAGATTCTGGGATGGCAAGAAATGCATAGGCTCACTCTGTATTGTTCTTCTATTTCTCTGAGCTTAAATTTCTTAAAAAAAAAAAAAAAAAACTTAAGCAGAAACAAAATTATTTCCTTACCATATTCCTACAGTCTCTATTTCTGTGGGCTTGCACATACTTTTGTTTTCCATTCCATTTCTTTGGACACAGAAGAATTTCTTCCTTCTGTAGGCAGAAAAGACTCCAGAAAAAAAGGTTGGTTGTGCCCTAGTTTTAGGAAGTGCTGAAGAGGCAGGTCAAAAAGCAGTAAGGAGCCAACTACCACTTGTGGCCACAGGAAAAAAGAAAAAAAAAAGAGTCAGTCAAACAAAGCTACCTGGAGTCTGATTGGAACTTCTGGAGCAATTTAAGCCTTATGCTCCAAATGCCTAAACAATGGCCTCTATTTATGCACAGTTCAAAAGACCTCATTGCATCAGAAGGCACCTTCCAGAATAAGACTGCAGCTAATTCTCCCAGCAGCAGAAATCCACTCCCATGAATAACAAAGCTTGGCTCTGTTATTCATAATAAGGATTAAACTCAGTGGGATAAAACATACAGTTGCCAGGTCATCTCGGGGTAGGGCTGAGTATGGAAAACTTGGGTTCCCATTTCTCCCTCACTAACTAAAGCCTGGCAGTTGGTAGAGGAACCAGTTTCTTTAAATGCACCTGTCACAATTTCTTTTCTCTGTTAAAGAAGAAATTAGTTAACATGAAAAATGCCTTAAGAGACAGAGCTAAAGGGCATTACATAAATGTTAATATTACTCCTGTTCTCAGCCCCCTGTCACAAGTATGAATGCAGTCCTTCAAAATAATACACAGTTACTGTTGGAGCTCAGAAACCGATATCCCAAAACAAGGCTTTGACACACTGACCTTGAAGAAGAAGCCTCAAGGTCTCTCTGTTGAGACCCTCCCACCACCACCAGCCCACCACCCCCGCCCCCGCATTTCTCTGTCTCTCCCAAAGCACAGGAGGAAGTTGTCCTCTGAAGTCCCCTGACCTATTGAAGAAGAAAACAATGACTTCTGGCCCCTTCCCTGAGTTTTCATTAACTCAACTCATATTGTAGGAGAAAGCAGAAAAGACTGAAGTCTGTCAACACATGTGGACAGATTTTTGTCACAAACCAGTCAGCTATGAGGGCCCAACAGACTTTGTCTCGGGCCATTGTGTGTTCTTCAAACCTACTGAATTTTGAAAATCACCTACTAGCCCCCTGAAACCACCACACTTCCCCATCTCCCCTTCCCCTAAAAGGAAGAGCATATAACCACCTGTACCCCACTGGGATGTTGAGTAATCACTCTGCGATTTTCTCCCCAATGCATGCTAATAAATTTGTATGCCTTTTCTCCTATTAACCTGTCCTTTATCCATCGATTTTTCAGTGAACCTTCAGAGAACTAGAGGAAGTTTTCCCTCCGCCCCTACATTACATAAAACTAAAAGTTTCCCCAGCCTGGCCCCTCACCCAAAAGGCTGCCTCTCTGTTCCAGGCCTCAGTTGTCCTTCCCATTCACTGCTCCTCACCCCATCCTCGTTCCAGCTAAAACAATCTGCTGACCACATGCTGCACACAGGATTTATGGTTTCTCACTTACAAACTTTCTTTGCCAAAATCCATGCTCGTCCTTCATGACTTGCTTCCAAGGGCTTCCCTGTGGTTTCAGCCCATTGTGATCTCTTCTTTACATACTGAGTTACATATTGTGGTTCACATTGAATTTGCAATCAGTTAAATGCTCATGTTCTTCCTTTAACAATTATGTATGAAGTGATATGCTGTCTGGGATTTGCTTCAAAATGGCCCAGGGATGGGGGCAGTAGAAGGGGGGAAATATAAGAAACTAGATTGGTCATGAGTGGATTGCAACAGTTGGTTGATGGGTACATGTGGGTTCATCATACTGATCTCTCTACTTTTGCTTATGTTTACAAGTTTCCATAGTAAAAATCTGAAAATAATGACAAGGTCACAAAGCTGGCTAATGATAAGACTGAGATCTGAACCCAGGACCTCCTGACTGTAAGACCAGTGTTCTTGCTGCCATGCTACCATTCTTCACGGATTACTTTACAGCTATTGTTACTGCTTTTTTCAGTGTATCATTCATTCATTTGACATGAAAAGCCCTGGTTGCTCGTTGCCTCAAGGAACTGGTAGTGGACCTGGGGACACAGGTGAACAGATAAATCACAGTCAAATCATGAGTGCAACAACCAAGATATGAATTGAGCGGAAATGAACAGGTTCCTTGGCAGAACAGAGCAATTAAACCTGCTTGGGGGAGCCCAAGAAGGCAGCTCAGTGAGGAAGGGGTTTCTGAGGTCAAACTCAAGAGCTAAGCAGGGATATTTTAGGTGCAGGGGCTTGGGGACAGGAGCACAATTCAGGCAGAAGGCATGGGCAAAGATGGCGATTTGGAGAGAAAACAGAGAAGGGGACAGGGCCAGGTAGGGCAGATGCGCTGATGAGTTAAGTGGGAGGGAGGAAGGGGCTTGAGCACCAAGACAAGGGGGCTGGATCTTCATTCTCAGGCAATCCAGAGCCAACAGGAAAGTGGCAGGACAACTGCTGGTCTACTAGGAAGGTAAATGGCAGCTGTGTAGATGAGAGCTGGGAGTGGGCTTTAGCAATAGAACAGCGCCAGGATTAGGATAAGAGATGGAGGTAATCGCCCTGGTACAAAATTTAAAGGGGCACCCAAAACCTCAACAATCCAGATAAATATGATTTTAGTGCAGTATTTTTAAAAATCAAAATGAATGCAAAAAAAAAAAATCCACAATGAAAAAAAATCCAAATGCTAAATAAAAACAGCCTGTTGTTTGTTTTACAACCTAACTTATTATGCCACTGACCGTGGAACGCCCACCCCACCTCACCGTCTCCCATCCCCCAACCCACTGGATGGGTTTATGACGGTTGGCAATGATGTAAGAACAGATGGGACAACATGAGGCTTTACACATTGTCATTTTTTTAAATTGTAGAGCTTTATTAACTTTTCCATTTGGTTCACAATATGTGAGGACATTTTGATAAGCATATATATAGCGATGCACATTTTTCCCCTGCCTCAGGTTCCACTGTGGCTTGGCAGCACACGGTAATAGACAAAGCAATATATGAGGGGGGACGGTCCAAAAGCAACAGTAAAAGTTCAGAGGGTTAAAGAGGAGAAGCCAGATTCAAGCAACATTTCTAGGGCAGAAATGAAAGAACACGGAAAATAGGGGAGCGTGAAGCTACGGTTCAGCAGAATTTATTCTACCCAACTAAATCATAAAGGCTTCAGGGACAAAATTCCCATGCTCCTATTCTTCTGTGTCATTTTGCGCCCAGCTCAATAAGTTCCTGTTAACTAAGTGAAAAAGAAGAGCTTAAATCCAAGGCACACACAACTGAAGCCAGACGTGTCTAGTTCCTACTTGGTACAGCCTCACTCGCTGAACAGCAGGGTGCAATGATGAATATTCAGAAAGTAACAACCATCAGTAATGACTAAGACCCCCAAAGTCTAATAAGTTACATTCATGACATGCTTTCTGTCATTTTTCCTTCCACATTTTGCATTCTTAGGACTAGAGAAAAGAAATAATTGAAGTCAGGGCTTGGCGTGATGGTCTCTACAGCTGTGATCAGATTAGCAGAAAAGCTGACAAAATTGTTGCTTCCATCCGCCTTGTCCAACTGGAGAATAAATGGGATGCTTTCCAGTGTTCTGTATCAAATATTAACCGCATCCCCACTCTCCTTCCGTGATCTCCACTCTGCTTACGTTAGCTTCGGGCTTACAAGACACGGACGTAGCCCCACCTCTGCTGAGCAAATCAGAGTTCCAGGTTGTGGACAGTGTAAATGACAATAAGGGTGAAGCATCATCTAGATGAATCACCAGGTGTGGGAAGTGCGTCAAAATAACTGAGGAGGCCTTAATAAAGAAAAGCCTACGAGACCTAACTTCCACATGTCTTCAGGAGGCTGAGTTGCTTCGAGACTGAGGTACGGAGGAGGCAACTTGTTGCCGGTGGCCATGCCCAGGCAAGGAGCTATGACTAAACAGGAAATCGGTTACTGAGCAGTGCAACGGATGTATGAGTGTTCAAAGCACAACACAAGAGCGATCCTCTGATATATCCTATAAAGTTAAAAACAAAGCCCGAGTAGCCCTGACAAATGTATAAGAGACTGGTGTGCTTAAGTAGCACCTGGTTGCATCTCCCAGAGATCTTAATTCTCTATGAATAATTGTGAATTATTTAAAGCTGTTGTAATTGGGTGTTTATTGGGTATCACTATGTGCCCAGTGCTTCAGAGGCATGATTTTTAAACCCTCCAAAAGCCCTGCAAGGGGAAATATTATTTTCATTTTACAAAAGGAGGTTCAGAGAGGTTAAGTCATTTGCCTGACTTCACAGAGCTGTCATAATGGAGCCTGAATTCAAACCCAGAGCAAAACCAGGCTTAGAGGAACTAGCAGTTTTTCCTTTTGAGGTCTCAGTGACCTTACTTTTGGTGACTCAAGGTCATGACTGGGATTAGAAGGAGGAGAGTGAGGTTGAGTTTGCCAGCACAGGGTCAGACCCTGTCTTGAAGACTTTGATATTTTGTTCATCATGGAGTGTTCTGAATTAATTTTGATGTTTTAAAAAATATTGTATTAAAATATCATTTATCTTGATTATTGAGGTTTTTGGTTTCCCTAAATTTTGGTCCCAAGGGGTGTGTTTTACTAGTTTCATGCTCCTCCAGGCACTGCTCAAGGCTACAGACAACCTGTGAGCACCTGAATTAAACCAACACATTTTCAGGCCCATTTTTCATTTTCCTCCTGCCTGCCTCATAAATTTTACATCTAAAATTACCATCTCCTGGGAAAGAATGTTTTGTGTTGTTTTTAACTTGTTTGCTTGCTTCTTCTTTTTTATTTGTTTGTTTTGTTTTGTTTTTTTCTTTATCCTCTTTCTTTACTTATCACTGGCTGGGTTACATAATATATAAGAAAATGTGGCAAAAGGTAATAAATTGGAAAACAAGATGTAAAAAATTCCACACAATCCACAAATATATTCAAGAACACTTAAAAAAGAAAATGTCCAGCCCATCACAAAAAAATGATAAGTATGTGTGGTGACAGATATGTTAATTAGCTTGACTTAATCATTATACAATGTATATACATATCAAAATACCATAATGTACTCCATAAATATATATCATTTTTCATTTGTCAACAAATGAATGAATGAATTAATGAACAAAATGTCTAAGAGTAATGTCATGCCCCCTGCCCAAGGCTGGAGAACAAATTTATTTCTATAAGAAATTTTCTTCCATAATTATCAGATCTTCAAACATCTGCTTCACAGAATTATCTCAGAGCCCTATCACCAGATACAAAATTAAATAAATACTATGAGCGGAGACTGTGGGTTGTCACTGGTAGCTGCAGGGACAAAAGTCATCCTTTTATTTCTAAACTTTTGTTTCTGCACATGTGGTCTGTTATGACATGCCTGGGTATTAAGAGAGTAACGGCCATGCCAACAGCAAACACAGCTGTTTTGAATTCTATTCTGTATGTTTTAATTAACTAAAGACAGTGTTTGATTAAAAAAAATCAACATTACAAGGTTCATCAATTACATGGGAGGGAAACTGTGACATAGAAATTGACATCATCCAGGGAACACATGCCTAATCGATTTCCTAAGGAAACCAGATGTTTCCTGACTGAACTAAAGAAACACTCATTCAGCACCTACTGTGTGTCCAAACCCAACCAGGAGCTTGGTGATACTGTGGTGTCAGCTATCACCAAAACAAAGGGCCAGGTTTCCTGGGGGACTGATGCACAACAAGGCATTGCCATTTGGACCAGTGTTTTGTGGACCGTGCATTTAGTTTAATTAGAAAAAAGTGCCAGTCCCTATACACTTTCCACAGGAAAAGCCAAGGGAAACATGTAGGAGTAGAGTTGAGCGGACCTCTGGAAGGGTTACAATAAAGTTAAATTTTTGTGTCCTGGCGTTTTCTTTTTAGCACTTTCAATTCAGAAAAGTAGCAGTAAGCCAGCAGCATGACTGCTTTTTGTTGCTGGGGCAAAGTATTATGCATCTGGATTGCTTCTCTGCTTCTTATAATTTGACCTAATGAACACTTAAAAGGGAGGAAGGAAAAATTACTTCTAAGCCCAGAAAAATCTATGGTAAAAAGTCCATATTCTAAAATTCATACAGTCTATGCATTAGAAAGTCGCTTAGGCTCTCACTCAGGAACTCTGTCCTCTTTATCCAAATTCTAACAAAGATCTTAATCTGGTCTGTCAACCCAGAGCAGTTTAGAGGGTACACAGCAGAAGAGGTGGTGACTGTGCTGACTAGGGGTCCACATGCTGTAGATGGCGGATTGCAATGATCATGCTGGGGCTATGACCTGAAAGCCAGGCACAGCCCAGTCTTAGGCCCATTCTTTCATTCATTCAGCCACATTCATCAGGCTCCTTTGGGTTCCCGGTAAGACGACTCCTCCAGGACTCAAGGGAGGTCTGTGGAGCAGCCTGTGTTCCTGATGAGCCATCTCTCCGTGCCCTACCCCAGCACAAATCTTCCTAAGAGACCTATGACCCTTAGGAAGTGTATTAGTTTCCTAAGGCTGCAGTAACGAAGTACCACAGACTGGGTGCTTAAAGCAACAGAAATTTATCCTCTCACAGTTCTGGAGGGTAGGAGTCCAAGATCGAGGTAATCAGCAGGGCCACACTCCCTCCAAAGGCCCGAGGGAAGAATCCTTCCTTGCCTCTTCCAGCAGCTACTGGCCCCAGCGTTCCTTGGCTTCAGACTGCTTCACTCCAACCCCTGCCTCCATCTGCACATGGCCATCTTCTGTCTCGCTGCGTCTTTCTCCTGTTCTTGTAAGGACATCAATCGTTGGATATAGGACCCATCCTAAATCCAGGATGATTTCATCTTGAGGTCCTTAACTAATTACATCTACAAAGACCCTATTTCCAAATAAGGTCAGATTCCGAGGTTCCCCACAGATGAATTTTGAGGGGACACTATTCAACCCAGTACAGAAGGTAATCGTTAAAATGTAATGGGTTCCCCACCTCCCCTGAAAAAGTCACAAAATGAACCCCTTTACCTTGGGTATCCCCACAAGTCAGAGACTCCCTTGCCCTCCCTGATCCCCTGGGCTTGTATCTCTGCTTCTACTCTTATAAAGCTCTGCACACATCAAAAGAACATGAATCAGATGATGCCACTCGGTGGCTCCTGTGGCGAGGACACATCCCAAGCTTCTGGCAAGGCCTCTGGAGCTCTGCACCATCCGCCGTGTGTGTTCATTCCCCATTGCCCCCACCCCAGGCCTCACCTCTTTCTGGTCCCCTCCCCTCATCCACTTTGCCTTTACTCCTGTCCTTGTCAAACACACCGAGGTCATGCAGCATGTGCTGGTCCCTCTGTCTGGATAGCTGTCCCCCCCAGATTGCCACTTGGATCAGACTGTTGTACAAATGTCAAACCCTCGCAGAAGACTTCTCTGTCTATTCTGTTTAAAATAGCAACTCTCAAGCATACTCAGGTCACTCGATTCCATGATCCCAATCTATTTTTTCTTTATAGCACTTATCACTATCTGCAATTTTATCATTTATGTTTGTGTTCACTTGCTCACAGTCTGTCTCTGCCAGCAGAATGTCTATCCCATGAGGGCAGGGACTTTCCTGTCTCACTAGTGGCTGCATCTCTGCATCCCGGGGCCTGGAAGAAGGCAGTCCATAAATACTTGTAGCGTGAGTCCATCAACTGATGTGCCAGTACTGGGGATACAAATGCCTACGGCAGCCCTGGAGGGCTTCACAGCCTAGTGAGGGCTACGGAAATACAGAGAGCAGTAACACTTTGGGGGCCAGACACTGTTCTGTGGCTTTTACCTTCACGTGAATCCTACAGAGGTAGGTATGATTATAATTTCTATTTTACAGATGAAGTCATTGAGGTTGAGTAACTTGCCCAAGGGGAGCCAGGGCTCAAACCAGGCGCTCTGAGGTGAGATCTAGAGCTCTCGGCTTCTAAACCACTGCCTGCCTCCCTAACAAAGATCACGGCACTGTGCAGAAGGGTAGTAAAGGTTATGTAACAGGCTGGGGGGAGCCGGAAGAGGAAACGCTGCGGGCAGGGGGGGTGGGGGCGGCGGCAGTGGGGGCCGGGAGGGGGTCCTCCTGCTGCTCAATTCCCAGGCAGAGGAGGCAGATGGGACTCCCGTGTGGGCACAGGGAGAAGTTAACACAGGACTCTGACTCCACAGCTGAGGGGTCAGCATCATGTCCTGGTGCTGCCAGTATCATTCCTTACCTACAGCCTGGTTCTAAGCACTGGGTTCGTGCCTTCTTAATATCTGCCATCAAGCCTCTCTCTCAAACCACAGCCTCTGCTGCTGGGCTCTGGCCTTGATCTCCATCTCCCCGGAGGGCCAAGTCCTGTTCTAAGCCCCAGGAGCAGTACTGTCTGGGTCCCAGCACTCTCAGCCCTCACGCCTGCTGACCATCCTCCCCTCCTGCCTCTACCTCTACTTATGCCAGTCCCAGACTTCTTTATTTATTTATTTTAAATTATTATTCTTTTTCTTTCTTTTTTTTTTTTTTTTTTTTTTTGAGACAGAGTCTCGTTCTGTTACCTGGGCTAGAGTGCCGTGGCATCAGCCTAGCTCACAGCAACCTCAAACTCCTGGGCTTAAGCGATCCTCCTGCCTCAGCCTCCTGAGTAGCTGGAACTATAGGCATGCACCACCATGCCCGACTAATTTTTTTTTCTATATATATTTTTAGCTGTCCAGATCATTTCTTTCTATTTTTTTAGTAGAGACGGGGTCTCGCTCTTGCTCAGGCTGGTCTCGAACTCCTAACCTCAAGCCATCCTCCCGCCTCAGCCTCCCAGAGTGCTAGGATTACAGACGTGAGCCACCGTGCCCGGCCTTATTATTGTTTTTTTGAGAGACGGGGTCCTGCTAATGTTGCCTGGACTGGAGTGCAGTGGCCTGATCATAGCTCACAGCAGCCTCAAACTCCTGGGCTCAAGCGATCTTCCCACCTCAGCCTCCAGAGCAGGTGGGGTTACAGGCACATCCCCATGCCCAGATTCCTCTTTCATGTTATCTTCTTCCTGGAGGCCGGGTGCTCCCATTGCGCAGGGATGGCCGCCCTTGATGCATCTGCCTGTAAGCAAGGTTGTGTTTGTTCGCAGCACCAGACTCTGCGGTCTCACCCACATGCCCAGACTCGCCCGCAGCCTGCAGCTAAGACCTTTGCAATCTCTGCGCCATCTCCTTGCTAGGTCTGGCTTCCTTCTGGCCCAACTAAGCCCCTTTCTGACGCTGACAGCAAGGAGGAGACAGGAAAACTATAAAAAGCAAAAGAAGGAGAACAATTTAATGCAGAAGCAAATGGCTCTTTTGCCAAATATCCATGAGCCTTGCTCTGACGATTCTTTCAGGTCTCTGCTCAAATGTTGCTTCATCAAGGCTCTTTCTTTATCACTCTCCCCACCTTCACTCCCTGTCCCTTTACCCTGCTATGCTTATCTCTACCTGACATGTGTTATATGTGTATGCTTTGCATGTTTCCATGCAAAGGGTCCTCCCCACACCTCCAGAGTATAAGCACCACGAGGGCAAGAGTTTGTTTTGGTCACTGCTGTGTATCCCTGTGTCCAGAGCAGTGTCTGGCACATAATAATCACTCAATAAACAGTGCTAAACTGAATGATTACAACATGAAATCCATACGAGAGAGGCTATAACTGCTATAACACTATAACCGCTGATATTTACAAAGATCAAGACATGGAAAGTTGTTTTGCTTTTTGGTTTTTTAGGATTAAATGAGACAATATTTATAAAGCTTGCAATGAAGTCTCTAGGACATAGCAAGCCTACAAAAATGTTAGCTATTATTATAGAAAACATCTTTACATGATTCTAGTAAAGCTTCCTTATCAGGAACACCAGCCTGTTTCCTGAGAGTGTCAGAGAGCTGAAGTTTTCCTGGAGAGCTAATCAACTGGGAAAACAGGAGGTAGTGTGGGTGTGGTCCATGTTGGCTGAAACTGAAAATATCTGACTGAGCCAGACAGAAGAGACTTTAAAGAAAGGTGTCGCTAGCTGGGCATGGTGGCACGTGCCTGTCGTCCCACCTACTCGGCAGGCTGGGGCAGGAGGATCACTTGAGCCCAGGAATTCCAGGCTGCAGTGAGCTATGATTGTGCCTGGGAATAGCCACTGTGCTCCAGCCTGGCCAACATAGCGAGACCTTGTCACTATTAAAAAAAAAAAAAAAAAAAAAAAGGCTGTTGTTGAAATAAACATACAGTTGATTGTCAAGAAAGTCATGACTTTAAGACAAAGGGAGAAAAGGTTTTTTCTGAGTGACTCATCTTTCAGTTTTTCAGAGAGATTACATCTTCCTTAGAGATAGAAAATGCGTGGAAGTTTTTCAGAGAGATTACATCTTCCTTAGAGATAGAAAATGCGTGGAGATGTGTGAACTATGTATGCCTCTGTGTTTATGATTTGAAGATAAGCTGTGGTGAGGGACAAATCTATGTTAGTATTCGAGGCCACAGAAACCAGTCTGTTTTACAAATTACCATGTAATTAAACAGAAGGCGCATGGGATCTATTTTAAGCATATCCTTTTCTTATTCTTAGTATTCTGCTCAACGTCCAAGTCCTTATTAATATCTCTAGCCAAAACCACAACTTAAAAACTGCAAACTCACCGTACTATCAAGGAATATTTTCTAACTGTACCCTAAAACCCAACTGCCAGACACGCTGAGTTTCTGTCGTGAACAACGGTACACAGAAACCTACCAACGAGTAAAGGATGGGAGAAAAGGCAGAGAGAGGGGGAAAGCTTGAGGTCAGACAACACAAGAAGCTCAGGGGGGAAAAAGACTATGAAAGGAATAGTTTATCAAAAATGAAAACACAATAAACTTCTTTCAACATTTCAAGTTTCTAAATCACAAAGCAGCAGAGAGAGTTAATGATCTAGAGAAAAGATGCTACCATTTACAAACTCCTATGCATCCAAAACTGTCTTAAATCTTCCATAAACCTTATCTCTACATCTCTGAGTGACCCCTTTTGCAGATGGGTAAAATGAAGTTCAGAAAAGTTGAATGATTTGCCCCAAGTAGCTGGGGCTTAGAACCGGAAGTGAAATTGTGTTGTTCCAAAGCAAGGCTCTTTCTGCTACACTGATGATTCCTAAATGCTAGTGCACAGGTCCATTGACAAATGGAAAAAACAAAGCTAGTGTGGTCTGTTTTCAAAAAGCTAAACGTATTCATTATTTAAATCCTGAAATTGTATTCCTTCTAATGTTTTATGCTAAAATAGTCTTTCATAAAAGAAAAGATATTTTGACATGAAAATTCCCCTAAATTATAAAATTCATAAAAACAAAATTTTAACATGACACATGAATAAAAGAATAATGGTGGGAGAAATTATTACTTTGGAAGTTTTAAAATATCCTTAATTCACAACATGAAAAATGGATGATCTCACATTAATCCCCAAAATTTCCTTTGAAGTTTTACTGACCCATGAAATACAGGACTGGTAACCACTACACTATAATCGGTATTTTTTAATTTACCTATCAGTGGTTCATGAAATCATTTTACTTCAATGCTCTTCATTCTTTTTTCTTTTTTTCGCCAGTAAAACAGATTAGAAAAATAGAAAAAACAACAGGAGGTAAGGACAGGTAGGAAAAAAAGACTAATGTTTCATGAAAGTCTTGTTTTAATTTTACAAGTACATTTTTTTTTTTTTTTTGAGACAGAGTCTCACTCTGTTGCCCAGGCTAGAGTGAGTGCCGTGGAATCAGCCTAGCTCACAGCAACCTCAAACTCCTGAGCTCAAGGGATCCTCCTGTCTCAGCCTCCCGAGTAGCTGGGACCACAGGCATGCACCACCATGCCCGGCTAATTTTTTCTATATATATTTTTAGCTGTCCATATAATTTCTTTCTATTTTTAGTAGAGATGGGGTCTCGCTCTTGCCCAGGCTGGTCTCGAACTCCGGAGCTCAAACGATCCGCCCACCTCGGCCTCCCAGAGTGCTAAGATTACAGGCGTGAGCCACCGCGCCCGGCCCTTACAAGTACATTAATGCATGTTTGTACTAAGTCAGGATGTAAAATGTACTTCCTACAAGTCACTATCAAAAACTTTGAAAGCCTTTGTACTGTTTTTCTTAGAGTAATACACATTCTTCTCTAAACATTTGTAAAACACAGAAAAATTATAAAGAAGAGAGTTTAAAATCATCCATATGCTCATCACTCACAGTAACTATTATTTTTTTTCTCCCCCCGTAACTATTATTAATATTTATGCTTTCTAGGCATATTACGTTTAGATATTCTGCAGACATTAGCTGTAAACACTATATGTTCCTAAATCCTCTAATGTAACAGGGTGATTAAAATAGAAGACTTATCCCTCAAGGATAGTGTGCCACAAATGGGGAGGGAATGCCTTAAAAGGAGATGAACTAGTGTCATTTCAGACACTCAGGCATCCATATATCTGACTCATGGCATCCAGTGTAGGTGGGATTGATTTCGACCCACCTTGCTTGCACTAAGGAATGTAATCTTCCAACCTAAAGGTAAGCATTTGACTCCACCACTAACATTTTCAACGAAGTCAATCAAATCAGATTATATATTTGCCTGGAATTTTGCTTCTAAGTGTTAAATATGGTTTATTTTTAGCTGTGGGAGTGAGGGAATTTGTGTTACCAGGCCCTGGTGAGAATAATCAGTTCACAGCCAAGTTCGGGGTGCAGCCAATGTTCATGTGTAAGGAAGGATGACTTTGAAAATACAGCAAATCCAGCTCATGCACTCGTGTGAGGAGGCAGAGGAGGTTTTAGCAGTGAGAAATTATACATTGTGGGGAAGAAATAGAGCAGCCAGGGTCTCACAGTGCCCACAGCCCTAAGTATTAGGATGGGCTCCTACCAGACAACCAGGAAAACTCCTCCAGGGCAAATCATAGAGACTGGCTCAGGATTAGGAGAGGGTCACCTGGGACCACACCTCTGCACCATTAAGGACTTATAGGGACCTCATAACTTGGAGTTATGCATGTAGACATGGTGCTCTGGACTCACTGGTATGTGAATAGGAACTTCCGAGTGAATAGGGATTCAAACATCAACAGTTAATTTGTTTCATATCAAACATAAGTACCCTTCCCAAGCATTTATGGGGAATCCATTTTGCAGCAAATAAATGTGGAACATTTTTCTACAAATTAAGTTTTAAGGAAACATTATGATCTATAAATATGGAAGTTTCCTTTCTCTAAACATACATAATTTATATTCAAACGAGTTTCTTACTCCAAAGTATGATGTTCAAACTCTAAAGGCCAGAGAAAGTTTATGATAGTCTATGCAGGGGTCAGCAAATTAGGGACTGCAGGATGGAGGCCTATTTGTTAAATAAAGTTTTACTGAACATAATCATACCCATTCCTTTACCTATTTTCTATGGTTGCGTTAAAGCTATAACAGCAGAGTTGAGTGGTTGAGACACAGACTTTATGATTGGCAAGGCCAAAAATATTTATAATACTTTCTGGCCCTTTAAGGAAAAGTTTGCTGACCCTCAGCCTCTGGTGGGGCTATGAGCCTGCTGCACCAGTGGCATACCCCGAATAAGCTGTGACTGTTTCTAAGGGCCTCATCTTCCCCTACCATGAACTGGTGCTGCTTCTTTCTCTAGAGAGGTCCTTTCTTAAGGGGAAAGAATAGTTGCAAAATGTAACAGGAACACCAATAGGTTTTGGATTGGTGTTAAACCAATTCAGAGAAGTGTGACTTTCAGGGCTGCAAGAAGTCTACTCAAAACCTCCTCTGTGAAACTGATCCAGATGTTTCAGCGATGAATCCAAATGAGGATGAAGACACATAAGAAGGACACTGCAACTCTCCACATGTGGGACTTGGGCCCCATATTCTCTATCATTTTGAGGACAGAAATCCGGAACTGCTTTTGAAGAAGCCATAGAAACTCTCCTCTTTTCTTTAGCAACTTTCTTCTATTTGTTCTCTGCCCCAGAACCATAGGATGGAAACCCACAAAGACACACCTGGGTGTATATCCAGCCCATTCAAACACAGGTAGACCCTGCAGTTTGAAAATACCAGTAACCAGATTTCTCTACCTCTCTATATCAAGCCCAAGTCCTTACCTTTAGATAAGGCAGGCAAGGCCTGCTGGGTGGGGTTACCAGGGTGCTCCAGGAAAATATCACCCCCCCGGCCCCAGGCAAGCCTCCCACCAGCTGATGAAGAATATTTCCCCAACATATCACAGTTCTGTTTTTTGTTTTTTGGGTTTTTTTGAGACAGAGTTTCACTCTGTCACCCTGGCTAGAATGCAGTGGCATCATCGTAGCTCACTACAACCTCAAACTCCTGTGCTCAAGTGATACTCCTGCCTCAGCCTCCCAGTAGCTGGGACTACAGACGTGCACCACCTTGCCCAGCTATTTTTCTATTTTTAGTAGAGACAGGGTGGCTTCTCTCTTGCTCAGGCTGGTCTCGAACTCCTGAGCTCAAGCGATTCTCCCACCTCAGCCTCCCAGAGTGCTAGGATTACAGGCATGAACCACCTCGCCTGTCCCACATCATAATTTTCATATCTGCCAGAGAAAAGACCTTATTTAACTTGTATTGAATGATTTGAAAGCCAAACCCCAAATCTCAATGTCATTCTGACAATATTTCTGTTAAATAAAATCCTCTGTTTTGTTGGGGGCTTTTAAAATCAATCTGCCACAAAAGGCTTCTGAACAAGTTAATAACACAGATGTGCTGACTCATGCTTACCGGCAAGCACTCCTCCACGAGGAATCAATGGACTTCATTCAACATATCAAAACAGTTAGCAGTTGAGCAGCAATACCATTAAAACACAGCTCTTCCTTACCCAATTCTTCCCTTTATTAAAAAGAAAATGCTAACATGCTGACATCTTGGGAGTAACAGAACCAAGACATAGCTGGATTCAAACCTCACGTCAGTCCCTTACAGCAAAAACTAACATTTATTTACTAAGTGCATGTGATGGCATTGAGATGCACATGCAACCACCCTGCAAGGTAGAAATTTTTTGATTCATTTTTAAAGATGAGCAAACTGAAGCTCAGGGAGTTGAAAGTGACTTGTCCAAGGCATAATAAGAAGTGGTAAAACTAGAATTCAAATTCAGTCTATCACCAAATCCCAGTTTCCACACACCCCACCCCAACTCTATGCAACGGGAATTAGACAACATCAAAGTCTGTGGCCTCCCCTCTTCCTGGCATGGCCTGGGAATGCGCTGCTTTGTTTTTCTCTCTGCCTGTCGTTTTATTTTTTGGAAGCATATGTTGGCACCTCCTTTCCTTCAGATGAATTGGTTTAAGCCTTCTTGGTTACAGACACAGTTGAGTCATACTTCCTGCCGGTTACACCCAAGCTCACCTTGCCTGAGTTCTAAGGGTTCACAGATTCCTTAACTTCAATTTGAGGTCATTTCCTGTTGGCCTCTAATTACCTTGGCCCTAATTAGACTGTGAGTCCCATCAAGGAAGGATGTGCTGGCTCATTCACACTGTTTTCCCAGAACTTGATAAATATGTGCTAGATGAAGGGACCTGCTTCTTTGCCACACTTCAAGGACATCAGGAAACTAAGGCACAGGAACACTAAAGTAACTTCCCTATCACCAAGGAGTAGGTAACGCAAGAATAGTGCAGGAGTAGAGTTTCATAGAATGTGATTTAAGAACAGCCATAACCTGCAAGGGTGCCTGTCTGGTACAGCAACCTGGTTCTTTTCCAACACCACATTGTGCAAAGTTTGGAACAACAAAAATGGGTTTCAAAAGTTACCGTTCTCTGTTCTCAAGTCTTTGGCACCAAAGGAAAAGACATCCATCCTATATATGGGCTGTATGTGTGAAGGAATCCAACAGGGGGTGAAAAACTAACAGTTCTTGCTCTACCTGCCAAGTTCTCACTAGCACCATAGAGAAGAAAGCCTTTTCTTAGCCTACCTGGAAAAGAGGAAGCCAGGGAGGGGTTCATAGAGATTTCCTGAAATGTCACCTTCTCTTCTGCACCTAGAAGAACCCTATAGGCCCCCAAAAGAGATTGGAGCCCAGTATATTCTAGTTAACATCACAGATAATGCATCATTCATGGCTGGTGAAATTCTTAGCCACTTCATAATAAGTTAGGTCCCCACATTAGATATTTGTGATTTTCTTTTCACCACATATAGACTATGTAAGTAGAGGGCTATTGATTTGATCAGAAGAAACACCGGAAAATAAGTCTGAATGCCAAGACATTAAGTGCTTCTATGACAAGAAAATGTATTACAAGTCAGGAAATGCAATGGAAATAAAAACACAAGTAGAAAATTGAAGTGGCTAATTTCTGTGTACCACCTCCCAAAATTTAGAAATTTGTCCATGCATTGAGATTTTTTCTTCCGATGCTTCTGGCTACATTTAGGGGCATGCTGACAGGCTGTGACTTAGTAGTTCCTGAGAATCTTCCATTGGAGGTTTTCAAATAATAATTAATACAAAACATGTTATAAAAGACTCACTAATTATTGATCAATAAAATATATTCCCTTCCATGGAGTGCCTTTTTTAGCTCCACTCTGAAAAGCACTGTTTATTTCTGCCACCCCTTGGGGATCAGACACAGACTGATGTCAGGCTCAAAGAGCACAAAGCAAAATGAGAATGTGACTTGTCTCTTGTAACTTTGGGCCTTACAGATAGACAGCCAGATGTGGATGGTTCTAGAACACAAATGGGTTTTTTTCCTAATGACTCGATTTATGCCATAATTCAGAACAATGAGTGTCTTCTCCTTCTTAGAATTTTCCTGATACCATACCTAAGGTCAAAACTAGAAGTGGCCCAAGTAGGCATGAAAGACTGTCTAGCTCTTGTGTCTAAAGTAAGTGCTGAACCCACACCGTTCTCTGAAGCAATGACACAGAGAAGAATCCACAAGCCTGGCACAGCACCTTGAGATGATGTTTCCTGGATATAAATCTGTCTTAGTAGGAAACGCATCATGTCTGTGCTCTACTCCAGAAATAGGAAACTTCTAGAATCTGTGCCAGTGAGATGGAGCTGGTGGAACAATTGGGAAAGCTTCCACTTTTCCACCCCATGTACCTATTTTCCCTCTCATTCCCTGCTCCTGCCTCTCTTTGACAACTCCTGCTGCCATCTTTTTGCTTTCTCATGTTTTTCCTTCCTTTCTCCTTCTCCCCAAAGCATCCTTTTAATTATAATTGAGAGCCACAGTGGCTGCTAAATATCACTGAATTACCAATCCAATGTTAATCTGGACCAAAAGGTTGCTGTCCTCTGCGCCTTACCTGGTAAACTTGCATAAAGTAGCTAGTGGTAGCTTGATAATGCCAAGCCACACCTACACAGCACAAAGTTCTCACAGACTGCGAGATCTCTGAACACAACCCAAGGCATCACCAGCTCCATTTTCTCTGGTCAAGGGCATTCATCTTCACCATGATTTTATTAAGCAAAATTCCCAAAATGCCACCATCCTCAGTTGTTGATTTCTTGTTTTGCTTCCTTCCCTGTGGTAACACGGTTTCACAGAACATGGATAAATCTGCCTACTTACCCAAAGAATAAAAAATTTGATTCTCTTGTGATAGAAACTTTTCACATGAAAAACTGAAATTCCACTTTCCTGCATTGTAATTTTTTGGTCACTACTTACTTCCCAAGCAAAGTTAGAATATTCCATTTAAATGTAAAAATGTCTTCTCCCATGACTGGAAGAGCTGCACTGCCATTAAAAGACCAATGGAACAAGTTAGAAATTTAGTCTTCAATGGGTACTGGGGGCTTTATATAGTCCACAAGGCAATAAGCAGAACTTAATCTACTGCCTAATCATCTCCTTATAATAAGGTCATGCAATTGGGAGCCTTAAGATCCTAATCATCTGTCAGTAAGATTTATAACACACACTTCCCAAAGAAAGGATATCCTGGTATGTTGTCTCATTCCGTTGGCTTTTAAGCAGTCAGAACTCCCATGTCTGAGGGGAACCTTTTTGATGGTACCAGCTGCAAAGGTGTACTATCAGGGAGACAGCTGATTGAGAAATAACTTAAAAAGTGTGTAAATACAGACCAGGTACAGTGGCGCGGTAGCTCGCGCCTGTAATCCTAGCACTCTGGGAGGCTGAGGCAGGAGGATCGCTGGAGCACAGGAGTTTGAGGTTGCAGTGAGCTATGATGATGCCACTACATGCTAGCCTGGATGACAGAGTGAGACTCTGTCTCAAAAAAAAAAAAAAAAAAAAAAAAGCGTGAAAATACAAATATGACCCAAAGAAGAGGATACTCAGAATTTTATAGAAAATACAAGAAGTTATCAGGTCTTTAAATAATACAGGTTTGTAGGGCAATGGGCTTTAGAAAACCCAGGCAGGCTGGCAACCAAGAAATTATATGTAGGTTAAATTAGCTTTGCCACTGCTTTCCCTGCCAACACTATGGTGGGGAGCTCAAGAACCAAGAAGGTACTGAGTGTTGTGACTGTTTCCTTTCAAGGGCATAGATCCTTGATATAAATTGTTCTTGAATGGTGATGTAGGTGCCAAGTTGAATAAAAGAGGAATGTGGTATAGCAAAAATTGAACTCAAATACAGCAGGACCCTTTCTGGGTGCATCCGCATAGGGATGGGAACCAGGACAAGAGGCTGGGAGCCAAGGAATGTAGGTGGAAATACACTGCATCTACTCCAGCTCTCCAAGAACACCCTGTTTTTCCTAGGTTCATGTACCCTTAGCAAACAATACAAGATCTTAATCTAATCTACAGTAGATGAAATTACACAAAACCCCACTGCAAATAAAATAGCAACCCATTCGAACAATGAAAAGAGGTATGTACATGTATGTACAAAAAAGGACAAAGTCTTATTTGGAAAAGTAAGTGAATGTTTCAAAGTTGGTACCTGGGTTCATAAGACTGCAGTCATAGCCACACTCAGTGTGCTATTTTCCATACTCATCCATACATAACACAGATATTACTGTGCCTTGTTTTCCATAATTGTTCTTCAACAAAACAAGCAAAGTGAAGAATGGCAGTACATTTTTCCACATATAATGTAAAATATATTCAGGTTTGTTTCTCAGGCAAGCATGATTTTTAAAAGTCAATGTTTTCATTCTGAAAGACATGACTATCACGTATTTATCATGTCTAAATTGAGACTTTATTGCTTTTGACCAAAGTTCCTTGCAAAAACATCCAGATGAAAGAAGAGTACAACATGATCTTCAGAAAATGTTATAAACCTTCAGACAGAATAAAGTCAGAATGAGTTTCTGAGTTCAAGAAAATGTAATATTTTAGATTTCATTTATTAAGGACACCATAACACCATTATGTAATCACGTCTACGTAATTGTAATAGCCAACATTTCATTAGCTCTGGTTTTTGAGGGAACCAAGGCAATAAAAAGAAGAGATATTAACAGTTAACTACATAGTACATTTGGGAAATTGTATGTAGTCTGATTTGATTTGGCTGGAGCTCAGGATATGGGGGAAGGGCAGAGGAGGAGGCTGGGCAAAGTCAGTTCAGGAGGACTTTAAATGTCACACAAAACGGCTTAGACTTGGATTGTCAAAGAGGCTATGCTGACCCAATGGATTTGGAGAAGGGACATGGGTCTTGTTCTTAGGAAACTTACACATGGGAGAGACACGCAGAGAGCTTGATGAGCTTAAGGAAGACAGGAGAGAAATGAAGTATGGCCGGGGAGATGAGAAAACTTCCCCTGGGAATGTAGCATTTTGGCTGGGCCCTGGAGGGTAGGTAGAATTTTGACAGTAGTGGATGGCAACAAAGAGCATAATAGATCAAGAGAATGTGCAAGGAGGTGGCAGTAGGAAAACAGAACATACTTGGAAAATGGTGGGTATTCCAATGCAACAGCAAATGTAGATGTATAGGAAGCACCCTGCTCAAGGAGATTCCCTTTGCCCCCGTTATTCTCAACAGACATAACCCTAATCATGATTTGTCACTATTCCTTCCTGGTTGTGCTTATTTTTTGTTGTTTACTGTCTGACCAGTGGTTGACAAACTTTTTTTAAAAGAATCAGATAGTACCAGCTCAGGCAACATAGAGAGACCCTGTCTCTACAAAAAAATTTTTTAAAAACTTTATCAAGGCCGGGCGCGGTGGCTCACGCCTGTAATGGTAGCACTCTGGGAGGCCAAGGCGGGCAGATTGTTTAGCTCAGGAGCTCGAGACCAGCCTGAGCAAGAGCAAGACCCCCTTTCTGCTAAAAAAAAAAAAGAAAAAAATAGAAAGCAATTAGCTGGACAACTAAAAATATATAGAAAAATTAGCCGGGCATGGTGGTGCATGCCTGTAGTCCCAGCTGAGGCAGGGGAGGCTGAGGCAGGAGGATTGCTTGAGCCCAGGAGTTTGAGGTTGCTGTGAGCTAGGCTGATGCCATGGCACTCTAGCCGGGGCAATAGAGTGAGACTCTGTCTCCAAAAAAAAGTCAAGTACACCTACCTCTGATCTTGTGCACCACTTCTAACAACTAGTCATAGCCTTGTTCCTGAGACCAAGGTGCCTCCTTGTATTCAAGTTCCCATTTCTTTAACACAGGGCCTGGTGACCTACTCGGGACATAGGTGCCCCTAGGGCTGGGCATCATGTCAATCTCCTCCTTTCTCCTTCCATCACTCCTGCCTGGAAAGTGGCATCCTGTCCTTGAGTCCTGGCTTTTAGCTGGAGCACTTCCCCACGTGCTTCTCTGATGCTGCCAGGCATGCTGCCCCTCCCCCACTCACCTGCGTTCCTGAGGTCTTTCTTCACCTCCAGCGGCCATCCCTGTTGACCGGTGGTCTGGCACAGGCCTCTCGTGCTTTCCAGGCATGACTGGCTTTCCTTCTAAGCAATAGATTTGCTCTACCCCAGAGAGCATTTCTAATTCCTTCAAGGTTCTGAGCACTACCCGCCAAACTTTGTCATCCCTCCACCGTTTCATGTGATACTATACAATGAGATAATGAGATAGAACAGTCTCATGGGCACAATTTTGTTTAACATAACCATTATATGCTAATAGGTAGGTACCAAGAAAGGGAAGCATCCCTCCCCCATCTCTCCATACCTTGATTCTGCCAACTGCTATATTATACTTGCTCCAGACCCTACATAAGAGAACAATAGTAGGCTGGTGTGATATTGCTCTAATTAACACAAAGGCTCATCTGCTACTAGCAAAAACCTTTACCACCTCAACCAGCCAAAGATCTGTTTAAGCTGCACACTAATATTTTAAAACGTAATGAGATACTAATTGCCTAGTAGGTTTTCTAGCTATTGGTCTTTTGTTTGGTTAAAATAATTCTTACTAGTAAAATATCAGAGACCTAAAAGGCAAATTTCACTTGCAAATACTACTTCATTCTTTTTAGTAATGACTTTTTTCAAAGAGACACAAAACAAACAGAACACTTAAAACTAAGTTTTCCCAAATGTAATTCTTACACATTGCCGATAGCAGTATAACTATTATAATCACTTTGGAAAACATGTGCATATTCTGCACTCCCAGGCATAAGCCCTAGAGAGAAACTCTCACGCATGCATAGTAAGAGACATATTCAAGTATGCTTACAGCAACAGTGTTAATAATAGCAACCTCTGGAAACAACCCAATGCAGTATGGAATAAAGAATGGATAGACACATTATGGCAGCTTCCTATAAAGGATACTATACAGCCATTAAAGAAATGGATGATTTGTTATTACATGCATCAATCTCAGTATTAAAATGTTGAGTGAAAAAGAGCAAGCTTCAGACAATATAATGAGGAAAAAATCGTCTTTTCAACAAATGGTGCTGAGACAAATGGATATGCATGTGCAAAAGAGCAAATGTGTATCCTCACCCCACTCCATATACAAAAATTAACTCAAAATGGACCAAAGACCTAAACGTAAAAGTTAAAATTATAAAACTTTAAGAAGAAAACACAGGTGTAAAACTTTGTGACCTTGGATTAGGGAATGGTTTCTTAGATAATAAACCAAAGCACAAGGAACCAAATTAAAAAAAGATATACTAGACTTCATCAAAATTGAAAACCTTTGATCCTTTTGTGGTTCATAGGCATAGTGATTAGGTTTTCACACTAATGTGTGAGACATGCTTCTCTCAAACCTTGTTATGACATCAGCACATTACCCATCTGATATAAAAAATTTAATAAAAATAAATTTTAAAAATTGTTTAAAAATTTAAAACTTTTGTGCTTCAAAGGTCACTATAAAAAAAATTGAAAAGACAACCCACATAATTGGAGAAAAGTTTTGCAAATCAAACACCTGATAAGTGTCTAGCATCCAGAATAAATAAAGAGCTCTTACAACTCAACAATAAAAGACTTGTAACCCAATTAAAAACTGGAGAAAGGATTTGAATAGACATTTCTTCAAAGAAGATATACAGATCACCAATAAGCACATGAAAAAATACTCAACATTTTCAGACATTAGGGAAATGCAAATCAAAACCCCAATGAGATGACACTTCACACCTACTAGGATGGCCAGAATCAAAGACAGAAAATAAAGTGTTGGCAAGGATGTTGAGAAACTGGAACCCTCAAACACTGTAGGCAGGAGTGTAAAACGCTGTAGTCACTGTGGAAAACAGTATGGCAGTTCCTCAAAAAGCCAAACATAGAATTACCATATGATCCAGCAAAAAAATTCCATCACGAGGTAAATATCCAGAAGAATTGAAAACAGGTGTGTAAACTGAAGCTTGTGCGTAAATGTTCATAGCAGCATTGTTCATGATAGCCAAAAAGTAGAAACAATCCAAAGATCTATCAACTAATGAATGGATAAGCAAAATGTCATATATCCATATAATGAATTAAGCCACCAAAAGGAATGAAATACTGCTTCTTGCTGCCACACAGACCTTAAAAACATTATGCTAAGCAAAAGAAGCCAAACACAAAAGGCCACATACTGTATGATTTTATTTATATGAAATGTCCAGAATAGGCAAATCCATAGGGACAGAAAGTAGATTAGTGGTTGGGGAAAGAGGGGAATGAGGAGCGACTGCCAGTGGCTACAGGGTTTCTTTTGCGGGTAATAAAAATATTATAGAATTGGCCAGGTGTGGTGGTGAGCACCTGTAGCCCCAGCTACTCGGGAGGCTAAAGTGGGAGGATAGCTTGAGCTCAGGAGTTCAAGGCTACAGTGCACTATGTTGCACCTGTGAACAGCCACAGCACAACAGCCTGGGCAACGTAGCAAGAGCAAGACCCTGTCTCTAGGAAAAAGAAAAAAAAAAAGGAAATGTTCTAGAACTGAATAGTGATGATGATTGCACAACCTCGGGAATATACTAAAAACCACTGATCTGTACACCTATATAAAAGAGTGAATTATGTGGGATGTGAACTATATCTCAATTTAAAATTTTAATAGGAAAAAATAGCAAGCTATTGATGACTACATCCCCTATGATGCCATAAGTATAGAGGATCTGAGATCAAATCAACTCATAACATTCTACTTATTAAGCCAGGCAATGAGTTTCTGGATGTATCGCTTCATGCCTATTCAATATTCAATAAAAACAAAAATTTTTAAAAAGCCATATTTTTTTTTCCTGTTTTTCAAGTCACAAAATTAAGTCTGAATTTA
Organism: Eulemur rufifrons; assembly: GCF_041146395.1. NCBI lineage: Eukaryota > Metazoa > Chordata > Mammalia > Primates > Lemuridae > Eulemur > Eulemur rufifrons. The sequence goes on from NC_090991.1 coordinate 44,470,893, forward strand.
AATGACCATAAGCTGGTAGTCAACCTCAACTAAGCAACCACCATGTGCAAAGCACTTTACAGTGCAAAGCACTATAAAAGCCGCTACAGGGAGTTTAAAAAAAAAAAAAAAAAAAGGGAACAATCACAATCCTATGATGAGCCCATGATCTAAACCAGGAGTGTCCACCAGCTCCAGAAAGCCATAAACCAGCTTCCTCTTAGAAGAATCTTAGCAAAGGTTTTTGCATTCTCAGCACCAGCTATTCGTTTAAGCAACCCATTTCATACAATTAAACAATCAAAACATTAAATATATTTTACTTGGAGCTTCAAAATTACATTTTGAGAATCTATTTCATTTCCCTTTTATAAGTCTGCTTTTAAGGACTCGGGATACACGTGGGATTAAAGCATGCTTGGTGAATTGTAAAGAACTTGTTTACTAGGCTTCCTTTTTTACTGCAAGTCATGTATTTTTAAAGCCCTGACTTAAATGATATCTTTAGATTATCACACATTCTCATCTAGGCTCTATTACATCTTAGTTTCTGAATATTCATATAATGACATCTTGAAGTGCCTGTTTGCAAGATATAGTCTAGACAGACACAGAGGCTTTCTAAAAACAATCAAGGTTTCCCTCAAGATTTATAATAGCTCAAAGGTAATCTGAAATTGTATCTGTGTTTCCAGTTTTACCAAAGAATGGCAAATGCAAATAGCTTTAAATTAACAGACCCTTTCCACTAAAGAGGTCAATATTCTTAATTTACATCACAGTTTCTGGCATATATACTCCAGAAACGTGTCATTCCAGTAAAATAATCCAGGAACATATATCCATTTTAGGATACTCAGTATATTGATACAATCAACTTGATAATGAATTAAGGTCAACTTCTCTTTGTGGAAAACAATGCTGGTGTTAGAAAAAGCAAACGGAACTTGTAGCCAAAGAGCTTGGGATTAGAACCCAGCTCTGCCATTAACTATTTGGGTGACTTTGGCAAATCCTCTAAGCCTTAATTTCCAATTGGTAAAGTGGAGATAATAGGATCCACCTTGGAGGATAACTGCAAAGATGAAATGGGATGATTAACACATTGGGTCTGGTACACTAGAAAGTTCCACAAATGTTGGCCCTCTGTGCCTTCCCTTCCGCTGAAAGCAGAGCTTTGCTAAGTAACTGTCCACAGAGACAAATATACAATTTCAATTAAATATTTATACAATAAAAGAAAACCTGGCTTTATCATTTTCTAAATTTTCTCCTCTGGATGCTAAATTATAACCTTAGTTAAACTGTTTCACAAAATATCTAATAAGAGCCTTATTTTAAAAATTAAAACTAACAAGGAAGGCTGGGCGTGGTGGCTCACTCCTGTAATCCTAGCATTCTGGGAGGCTGAAGTGGGAGGATCACTTGAGTTCAAGACCAGTCTGAGCAACACAGCAAGACCCTGTCTCAGAAAAATTAGCTGGGCATGGTGGCACATGGCTGTAATCCCAGCTACTTGGGAGATTAAGGGCAGTAGGATCATGTGAGCCCAGGAGTTTGAGGTTCAGCAAGCTAGGCTGACACCACTGCACTCTAGCCTGGGCAACAGAGCGAGACACTGTCTCAAAAAAAAACAACGAAAACGAAAACAAAAAACTAATGAGCAAGTAGGGAATAATCCAGTCTTAAACTTATTAATATAATTGAGGGTTTCATTTCTGCACCCAAACACCGACTGGCTTCTGAAAACAAAGGAAAGCAGTCATGACCTGTATTTTATTAACATGATTTAGATGTTACTGAAAAGTCAGTGGCTTGGAGAAAGACAGAAAAACATGCTTATCACATCTGCCACAAAGCTAAGAGAAATGGCCAATACAGTATACAACAGAAGCAGGAATCAAAAACGGTTGGCCGGGCACAGTGGCTCACGCCTGTGATCCTAGCACTCTGGGAGGCCAAGGTGGGAGGATCGCTCGAGGTCAGGAGTTCGAGACCAGTCTGAGCAAGAGTGAGACCCCATCTCTACTTAAGCATAGAAAGAAATGATCTGGACAGCTAAAAATATATAGAAAAAATTAGCCGGGCATGGTGGCACATGCCTGCAGTCCCAGCTACTCCGGAGGCTGAGGCAGTAGGATCACTTGAGCCCAGGAGTTTGAGGTTGCTATGAGCTAGGCTGATGCCACGCACTCTAGCTCAGGCAACAGAGTGAGACTCTGTCTCCAGAAAAAAAAAAAAACCAGTTGGTTGAACTTGAAACCAACAGATGCCATTTGTCACATTTACATTTCAAAGTCCTACGGTTATGGCTGCTGTCCTTATGGTATGGCGCTTGCTTTTGGTAGATCTCATACACACAGGTTGGAGAGACTTAGCTTTGCCAGGAGATCACGTGGAGAAGTCCAAGTGTAGTTGACCGCCTTGTCCAAAGCAGTCAGCAGTTTGATACAGCTTCTAAAAATGACAAGCCTAGTGTTAAAGCATCAACAAAGCAAACAAAAGTGGCTGAAGTTCCAGTGATTTCAGCATTGATCCTCCAGTCTCTACTCTACAGCAGAGGTCAGCAAACAACAGCCCATCGGCCAAACCCAGCCCGCTCCCTGTTTTGTACAGCCCCAAAACTACAAATGGTTTTTGTATTTTTAAATAGCTGGAAAAAAATCAAAAGAAGAATATTTCATGGCATTCAAAATTATATAAAATTCCAATTCCAGTGCCCATAAATAAAATGTTATTGGAGTCCGGGCATGGTGGCTCATGCCTGGATCCTAGCACTCTGGGAGGCCAAGGCGGGAGGATTGCTTGAGCTCAGTAGTTCGAGACTAGCCTGAGTAAGAGCAAGACCTGTCTCTTGAAAACATCAGCCAGGCATCATGGCACGTGCCCGCAGTCCTAGCTAATCGAGAGGCTGAGGCAGGAGGATCACTTGAGCCCAGGAGTTTGAGGTTGCAGTGAGCTATGATGACGCCATTGCATTCTAGTCTACTCTAGCTGGGGTGACAGGGCGAGACCCTGTCAGAGTGAGACCCTGTCTGAGCAAGACCCTGTCTCAAAAAAAAAAAAAAAGTTACTGGAAGACAGCCATGCACACTCATTTATGTATTGTCTGTGCCAGCTTTCATATTATAAGGTCAGAGTTGAGTAGTTGCAACAGAGACCTTACAGCCTGCAAGTCTGAAATAATTCTATCTGGCCCTTCACATAAAAAGTCAGCTGACCCCTACTCTAGGACATGGGGTTCAATATTTTTTAAAGGGCAATAAGAAAGAAGAACCACAGGAATGGGGAGGGAGACTCAAAACCATTTCATAAATTGAATCGATGAAGGTATTGAGCGTATTAAGCCACAGAAAAGAAGACCAAAGGACAAGATTATAGATTTCTTTAAATATTTAAAGAGTCAGCATGTGGAAGGGGCTTGTGTTTGTGTCACTATAGTGAGAGAAACAATCTTGAAACTTCCAGGGAGTCACATATCAACTAAACATAAGAAAGCAACTTCTAAAGAATCAAAGTTGACAATCTTAGAGGTCATGCCATGAAAGAGCCAGCACCCTGCCGTGGCTGGTATTTAAGCCAAAAGACAAAATGATCAACATCCATGATTATTATAGAAAGGACTCTAACCAGTGCGTAGGACGTTGAACCAGTTTAACACTCAGGTTCTTTCAAAAGATTTTATCTCAAAAGAGAGAAAATGATCATCATTTGCAGGTGAAAGCATAATGAACAATTTCTACTACCACATTCACTAACGATTAGACCCTACAGGGAAATATGTTTTTATTATATATTCTATATTTTATATATGTACTTTATTATATTATATCTATTTATATATAATATATATATATTTAAATGGGCATGTTAAAAAGAGGTCTCTCATTTAAATAAAGAGTACATCAGCTATAATAAGAATCACATTAGGAAAAGAAGGGTTATTTTTAGGAGAAGGGCTCCAGTTACACAAAATAAGGAAAGGACATCCACCGCTATATAAAATGAGCTGAAATCTTTCCTCGTGTGTTACTACAGGAAATCGGCATGGCACTGCTTGAAAGAGGAAAAAAAATCTATATATAAAACGGAAAGGGGGAGGAATGTGATTTTAAAAAGTGCTAAACTATAAAACATAGTTGAGGGCACAGTCATGTGATTGACTTGCTCTGGACTTCTCCACCAAATAGTTTTACGAACGACTCCACAAAGCACAGCCACCTGTTAGGCTGTTATTTAGGCCTATCTATTTTCAATGGCAATCTTGACACCCAAGCTATGAGACACACCACCATAGCAACATAAACATCAGAGTACTGGAACATAAAATTTAAAGTAGCAATTTATAGCCCCTGCAGGGCTGGAAATAAACTAATCTTTAAGCATTTATTACTGCGACACAACATTCCCACTGGGCAAATTCAGATACCGTGGACGCTTCAGCGTTTCCCCACAAGCCATTTGGAAAGTAGAGATTCCAAAACCGTATTATACTGGATGGTCCCACTAAAATAAAGGTATTTAAAAGTGTGAGACAATATCATTTTCTACACAATACAGCATGATGATCAGGTGTCTATGCAGGCCCCACCAACTGACAATGATGGCTCCTTATGTTTACTGAGTGGGCTCCCTATCTCATGTGTTCAGCCTTGATACGGGCAAAAAGAAGGGCATCTGACAGTTGAAATTGACAGTTGAGGCACAGGAAAATGAGTCTTCAATCAAATCATGGCTATCACATGGCAAGGACTCAGCTAGGTCTTCCCACTCCATGTCCATACTCTACGATAGTGAACCAACCTAAACTGGAAACCCCAACTCTGGGCCACCTATAGGTACTTTGGTTCAGGGAGATAAGATGCCAACACACTTAATTAAATAAAAGGGTAGAGAAAAATGAAAAGATAAATCATGTTTGAAAGTGCCTATGCCTCTTTTCAGGGGTGATACTTCCTGTGGGAGAGGGGCAATGACCAGAACTTAAGGTTGTGAACATTTTGTAAGGTGTGGCCAATTTGCAATTCAAAAAGTTCCAACAAAAGCAGAAAGAAAGCTGAACATCCTCCTTGGAGATGAGACACACCCAAAGGTGTGTCTTGGAGTGGCAGCAAAACCCTCCTGTCTGAGACACGGTGGGCAGGTTCTACCCCAGCCTATGATTTTGAGAGCCACCCCAGGGTAGATCCAGAGCTTGGAGGACAGCAACATTGGCCTGCTCCAGCCCTGAAACCACAGGCTGTTAGCTCGGATGCCACTTTGTCACTGCACTTGTTACTTTTGTTCTTAACTTTTCTCTAAAAGAGAGGCCTGGAAGGTCCTGGGGGTCAGGTCCTTCTCCAGGTCTACAGAAGAAATTGTAGCCAGGACAACACTGAGCATAGCCATTCTAGGATGAAAAATAGATGAATCTATGATGAGGCTTTTGTGATGCCAGGGATTTGGCTGCTTTTGCTAGAAGAACCAGTACTGAACTCCCTCTTTAAAAAATAAGATTGTTTCTGACAGACATAACCAACATTTTTTTTTTAAAAGAAACAACTCCTTAAGAACGTGGGCAAAATGTTGAGCACCTGCGTAAATAATGGCTAATTTTAAATATACTTGACCCTTCAGAAGTGTTTTTTCTTGAAAAGGCTTAAGGGGATTATTCTATTTGGACAACTAATAGCTTAATTACTATTTTTTTAAAACCACCACCACCACCACCACCACCAAGCTCCTTCTCAGCCAGATCTTGGCAAGAAAACATCTCTAAGTACACCTATATCTGCACTGTAAGTCATGCTGCTCAAAACCACAATTACACTCAGCTGTGTCCAAGTTTCCATCAAACACAATCCAAAAGAGGTGAACTATTAAATCCTGAATCTAAAGATTTTTTCGTTTTGGACATGATGTCTCTTTATGAGCAGCAAAAACATATAAAAAAAAAAATGAGCATTTGTCATGGCCTTCGATATCCCAGTGTTTGTTTGAGTCTCCTGCTTGCAAGGTGCAATCTGTACCCCATGACTAAATGCAATTCTAGTTACCAAACTCCTGGCACTTGGGTGGGGGTGGAGGGGAATTAGATAACCACATTTCATGTCTTTAAACCTGTCTTATTTTCACAGCTTTTTTAAGCATTGAGAAAATCACTCTCATCCAGCTTGTCACTTTTATAGAGGCTACAATAGTCCAGAATGGTGACACGTGTGACAAGTAAGAGCCACATTAGTCTTTCCATCAGCATCGGCATCAGCACTATTATTCCAAGTCAGGGCAAATTCAGCAAAATGGTCCCGATGGAGGGCCACGTCACCAGGACACTAACCACAGCGAATTTACACATTTCCAAAGACATGCCCATGGGCTCAGGCACAAACTGCTCTAGTGATAACCCCGTCTTCAAAATTACCCACCCTTCTAAGCAGGTAATTACAGGTCCCTTTTCTCAAACATCTATCCAATGTTGTTTTTCTACTCTAATTGCTAATTACCAGTTTAATTAGAGTGTTATTTTCTGTAACTTCTGTATTGCAGATGTGCAATTGGCAACATTAAGGGTTAAACAGACACCTGTTGTTCCAGGTACGCTGGAAAATTCTGCTCACACTGGATTGAAATTCTGAAGACCAACATTTTTCTAGATAACTTCTTGGATAGTGTACATAACAAACTGTTCCTTGAGAGTGGCAGGACCATTGTACTACAAAATCTAATAAAATCCAGGTCGTTGGCTAGGGAGTTGAAAGCTTTATTTGAAGATATCATTCATGGAATTGACAAGAATGAAAATGCTACAAAGCTAATTTATTAATAAGTCATTATAATGACTTAATTTTTCTCCCAAGTTAAACTTTCATACAATCCTAAAAAAATAAGCTAACATTTTAACTGTACTTTCTTACTCAGAAAAAGGATCCCATTAAATGTCTATTTCTACTTCGTACAGAAATAAAGCATTGTCTTTAATCAAACATCCTATCTTCTACTTTAATAGAACACTTGGTACCAACCCTGCTTGTTTGAAATGCTTCTAAAATGCATTGGTCCTTTTTCCTGTCTTACTAAGTATTCTAAACAAAATGCAATTTTTCTGATAAATGATGATATAGTAGCACTCCTAAATTAAAATTGTCAAGCACCTTGGCTGTTGCTGCAAAGGTGCAGGTAGGTCACTAATTGAGTCATTAATGCCATCCAAAATACAGATATGGGCCCATCTTGTCATTTTCTTCCTTTGAAAGAAGGCAGAATTCAGAAAAAAATTCTAGTTAGATTCCATTAATCTAAGTTTATTGGGTTTGTTTCAAGAAATGATGAACGAGTTTAATGATAAAGTAATATAACCGATGTTTAAAAAAAATCAAAACCTGACCAGATACCTAGAGTAGTCATATTCATAGAGACAAAGTAGAATGGTGGTTGCCAGGGAGGAAGAAATGGAGAGTTAGTGTTTAACGGGTACAGAATTTCAATTTTGCAAGATGAAAACTGTTCTGAAGATGAATGGTGATTATGGTTGTATGACAATGTGAATGTACTTAATGCTACCTAAACCATATACTTAAAAATGGTTAAGATGGCAAATTTTATGTTATGTGTATTTTACCACAATTTTTTAAAATAATAAAAATAAATTTTAAAAACCTGACCAGGATATATTAATACATACCGAATTAAGTGTGGTCACCTTCAAATAGTTCATTTTAGGTGACAACATATTTATTTCAATAGTATTGGTACACAGCAAAACATCTTTGAATCTCCCCTGTGGAATCCAGGACAGGTTTTGAGTTTGTTTTTGTTTTTTCATTGTTTTTAACACTCTTCATAATGCTAAATGTCTTTTGAGGATGATTTTGAATTTTTTTATTTTATTTTTTTAGAGACAGAGTCTCACTATGTTGCCCAGGCTGGTCTTGAACTCCTGGCCTCAAGTAATCCTCCTGTCTTAGCCTCCCAAAGTGCTGGGATTACAAGGGTAAGCCACCACACTCAGTCCCACTTTGAATTTTGAAAAAAGTCTCTTAGAGTTCCATTTTCAAAATCATAATCATATCATGTTTTAAAAAAAGTTATTTTAGTCCACACACAGTGTGACTATAAAAGAACAATATTTAATTCTAGCACTCTGGGAGGCCGAGGCAGGCAGATCGTTTGAGCTCAGGAGTTCAAGATCAGTCTGAGCAAAAGCAAGACCCTGTCTCTACTAAAAAAAAAAAAAATAGAAAGAAATTAGGTGGACTACTAAAAAAAAATATATATATATATATAAAATTAGCCGTGCATGGTGGTGCATGCCTGTAGTCCCAGCTACTCGGGAGGCTGAGGCAGAAAGATTGCTTGAGCCCAAGAGTTTGAGGTTGCTGTGAGCTAGGCTGATGCCACGGCACTCTAGCCCGGGCAACAGAGTGAAACTCTGTCTCAAAAAAAAAAAAAAAAAGAACAATATTAATTTGCCTGTGTGGTTTATAAACTGGCTCTGGAGGGAACACCAGTAAATGTGAGCTGGAAGTTTACAAGGATCAGTCATCTCAGCTGGAACGGCAAATATATAGCTTTGAATAGTACATTTTGATCATTTTTAATACCTTCCAATGTGCTTACCTCCACATGAAGAGTTTTAAGTTTTCAACTAAATGTGCCAAAGACACAGTGCCGCTTGTCTGTTCCCATCATTATTTTCAGATACTAATTTTGAGAAACTCACAGGTGCTCACATGAACTAACATCTCTGCTGATGATGCCTATGAAAGCCAAAGGTTTTTACTGCCATTAAAAGGAATAATTTCTAAGAGTGTAGGGGTGGTTCTCTTTTTAGAGCATGAACTACAAAAGTTATTTTCAAAGGGGAATATGATTCATTTATCAAAATTAAACGGAGGAATGTCATTTGGTTTAATACTTGGGTAAAATTGATCATTGGATGTGAGATAAAACTTATAGATCACTCTCTTCTCTTATAGGAACAGAAGAACTACCTTTCTCTAATTATTTCCTTTGATAATCCTGAACAGGTTATTTCATCTCTAAGAAATTGGGATTTTTGATTGTGATAAAACGAGATAACCTTGATTCTTTAAGATTCTAGGGAAGGCAGAACTGGGTACAGCAGGAGTCTATGGGGTTTGGCTATAGAGTTTGACCAGCCTAGGTGTGAATGTAGGTCCACCACTGAGTAGCCATGTTCCACATCTATAAAACGGGGATGATATCTAACTGATAGGACTATTATGAGGACTAAGGGAAACAAGAAAGCATTCAGCAAATGTAATTGTTGAATGCTTTGCCCTCCTTTGCATGTGAAACATGACTGCTATCAGTCCATGCATATACAATAGAAACCAAATTTTACAACCCATACTTTCCAAACTGAATGTTTCATGGGATGCGTTGCTAAGGCACACAGTGCTACTTTATCATGGACATGAAAGCAAAATTACTGCAAGGCCACACTCAACCAAGACCTTGTGACACAGGACAACTATCTAGTTCCGCCCTGTTATGACCAAAAGAACTAGGGCAAGAAACTTTCACAATTTATGTAAGACATGAAGGTGGGGATGGTTCAGACAAGCAGAATGAGCCATGCAACACTCAGCTTTCTAAGCACTATTCAGTCGTACCCAAGACTTTCCAGGAAGTTTGGGTACAGTAGTCATTAACAGGTCCTATCACAAGTCGTAAACGTTTTAGCCAGAGACAAGAGATAAGTGAAACTTTGCCATTTTAAGAATAAATAAATAAACCCTGTCATAATAGTTAAAACTAGAAAATATTGGACAGCTCTTGGGAAATATAAAGTATTCAACAAATGAGACCCAGTGCATTTGAAAATTTAAACAACTTAATTATAGTAGCATCCAAGTAAATTGTGACTTCTCATTCTGATAGCTTTTCTTCTAAATAAATACACAGATTAGTTATTTTTGGCATAAAAAAATACACAAACTAGTGCTCAGAAACACCTGGATCTGGCCTTAATATAGCAAATATAATCAAACCTGAACGGGCTGTGTGTGTGGGGGGGGGGGGGTGTGTGTGCAGATGACATGGGGTGGGGAAGCAGTCTTTGAAAATTAACTGCTTAGATTAGGTGCTTAAACAACATTGTTATAGGTTGTCATCAAATTATATTTGTTTGGCCAATCTCAATCTTCTCCAGGTGATTCAGCCTGGGAAAGAAACAACACTCTAAAGATGGTTAGATAGAATGCTAAAGGAATTAAAAGATGATGATTTTTTTTCTTTGCTCGGGGACAATAGGAATTCTAGAAGGTCATGCTTCACCCATACTTAAAAAGAGAAAAAAAATAAATATATAAATGAGAGAGTCATTAGGTAAATTTGATCAAGAACTCAAGTCGGCGACATGTTTACATATATGAGTCGACTTTCACTAACATCCAAAAAGGAGTTTTAAGAGAAGGCCCCTTTTATCAAAGTGCTGGGAAATGACAGAATGAGTCACTTTAATACTTGATGTCAAAATCTTGGTAAACTCTGGCTTCAGTGTTTCTAAGTCAACAAACAGCCTTGTATAATGACTCAAAGCATTCACCCAGGAAGTAGTTGGTGACCCCAGACTCCTTTCTCTGTCATGGTTTGCAAAGCCAGTGGCCACATACGTCCTCTGCAGTGGGGCTCCCCTCTCGCCATTTGCCTTCTGGGAGATTGGCCCAGCCTAACCTGGCGTGATTTTACCATCCTAGACAGAGATGATTGAGACGAAGTTTAAATAGCCAGTTAGCCACCCTTAGAATAAAGCCCAAGGTAGGAAGTCTCAAGGACATCTGCCAGACATCAATAAGGCAAAGGATTTACTTCCCATGTAGAGCCATTTCCTCCTGAATGTGTCTTCCAGAATTCATTCTGCTAGCACATTATTTCCCATTCAATGCTCATAGAAAGTAGAGACATGCACCTGGAGCCACAGCCAGAAAGATCCTGAGGTTTCTTCCACTCATGATGGCCATCAGCCTCCATTCCCTTGTGTGGGCTTCTAAGGATAGTGAGTTCTGTCAGGATAGGTTCCCCAGTACCCTCAGTACCAGGCCGCCCTGCAACTGGCCTTAGGGCAGCTATTTAAGCTGTGATTACTTTTTCCCCCTAAGTATCATGTTCTGACCTAAATCATAGTCATTCTGGTCCAAATCTGGCAGATATTTTCCCCATACTGCCGCAAAAGAGAACAACCTCCTTTGGAAAGCTGTCTAAATTCAAGACAACCAGAGCCATTTCCTTGGGGACAGGGACCATAACTTTCCAATTTACTGCTAATTCCAATTCAACACTCTCTGTCAAGGGCTCTCTCTCTGAAAATAGGTGTCTGTTCTGCTGAAACAAATCAGTAAGCAGCTCTATTTATTTATTTATTTATTTATTTTTTTATTTTATTTTTTTTTGGAGACAGAGTCTCACTTTGTTGCCCAGGCTAGAGTGAGTGCCGTGGCGTCAGCCTAGCTCACAGCAACCTCAAACTCCTGAGCTCAAGCGATCCTCCTGTCTCAGCCTCCCGAGTAGCTGGGACTACAGGCATGCACCACCATGCCCGGCTAATTTTTTCTATATATATTTTTAGCTGTCCATATAATTTCTTTCTATTTTTAGTAGAGATGGGGTCTCGCTCTTGCTCAGGCTGGTCTCGAACTCCTGAGCTCAAACGATCCGCCCACCTCGGCCTCCCAGAGTGCTAGGATTACAGGCGTGAGCCACCGCGCCCGGCCAAGCAGCTCTATTTAAAAAAAAAAAAAAAAAAAAAGCTTTATTGAGATGTATTTTACATATAGATTCAATGGTTTTTTAATATATTTACAGAGTTGTGCAACCATTGCCATAATCTATTTTAAAATGGCAATAAAACTTCTCCAGTGTTCTCTGGCCTGTGAGCTGCAGAAGGGTTCTATCTTGTTTGCTGCTCCATCCCTAGCACCTGGCACACAGGAGTTCAGTAAAACACTGGTGACATGAATGCTTTCATAGTGTCCCAAATGCCAACCTGGAAGTTCCATATCCCTAAGTGTTCTGGATTCAAGGAATAACTACTCTCCTCCACTGGAAACTGTGAATTCAGCCAATCTCTCTATGGTAGTCAGAATGGCCCCCAAGACTCCCACTACCCGGTGTAAACACTCTGTATATACATAATCTCCTTCCCTTGAATGTAGGTGGGCCTGAGCTAACCAGGTGTGCTGTTTTGGAAGAGTCTAGAAGTCAGAAACAACAAGTTAGAGAGACTTGAAGTTGCAGCAGAGGCTCTCCTGTTAGCCTTGAAAAAGTAAACTGCCATGATGTGGAGAAAGCCACATGGCAGGAAATGGCAGGTGGCTTCTGGGAGCTGGCCTCTACCTGAAGTCCAGCAAGAAAGTAGGGACCTTGGGCCTATGACTGTAAGGAACTGAATTCTGGCAACAACCATTTTTGAGCTTGGATGACTCCAAGTTCCAGAAAGAAAGGCAGCCTGGCTGACACCTTGATTTCAGCCTTGTTGAGACCCTGAGCAGCCATGCCATGCCCAGACTTCTGACTTACAGAAACTGTGAGCTAATAAATGGGTGTTATTTTAATCCACTGAGTTTGTGATGTGATACACAGCAATGGAAAACAAATATATGTACTCCTCTGGGAATTGGGAGGAAAATAGTCAGATTGCATTAACTCCTAGGAATGGCTGCCCTCATACCTCTCAAGGGTATTGCTAAGGAATTTTAGAATGAGGATGTTTTAAATATAAAAGAATCTCTAAGTGGTAAAATTTTAGGCGGTATGAAACTTAAGTGAAAAAAATTTAAACAATGTAAAGGAAGACTTATAGGGTCAGCTTTCCTTAAAAGGTTTCTGTTTTTCTTAGCTTATTCCCATCCATTCATTCAGCAAGTATTTACTATGTGCCAGACCCTAGGTTTAAAAACAGAGCTGCACAGTCCAACAGGGCAACCACAAGCCACACGTAGTCCTTCCGCATTGCAAAGAGGCCAGTGCGAACTGAGACGTGCTGTAAGTGGAAAATACACACCAGACTTCAAAGCTTTAGTGTGAAAGAAAAATAAGTAAAAAGATCTTATCAATATTTTCTTATGTGGATTACACATTGAAAAGATAATGATGGAGATGGATAACAAGTAAACAAATCAATAAAGTACTGATTAGGATAATGAAGGAAATAAACAGGTGTGGAGACAGGTCGAGCATAATAGGGGACAGCTATTGTAGATAGAGTAGTCAGGAAAGACATTTCCACTTATAAACCCACGAATTTGCTTAAACATTCAAATTTTAACATGACAGTGGCAGGTGGATGGAGGTCTGAAAAGGCTGATGAAGGCGGTTGGACAGTTGCAGACCATCATTTTACCCCATTTCCATTGGGTTCCATGTAAATGGCGCCCCCTGGCGGTGTGCACCACTGAGACCCTGTTGGTTTGTATGAATTGTATGTTTTTGTAAATTGTAGGTTGTATAGTACAAAAAGTAAAGCTTCCAACATAATGTTTTTGAACAACTTTACATTTTCCAGATACAAGTGAATTTTTAGTTTTAATATTTATAATACACTTGGGCCTCATCTGCCTTGTAACTTACAAAAAAAAAAACCTTCACTACCACAAAATTTCTAGGATGAGTCAGAGAGGGTGGGCAGTTGGCAGTCTGCAATCTGAAATTCTCCTTTTCCTCTCCCAGTGGGCTGAATTTGCTAAAGATACCTAAAACCTTCCTGACTTCTCACTACAAATCAGCTGACTTCTAGAACTCTTCTTTTTTTTTTTTTTTTTTTTCCTCTGAACAAGGGCAGAAGTGTTACCCAGTTTTCAAAAAAAGTTTTCAGAGTTGCCTCCAAGCATACAGAACTCCACGCAACAGAAAACAGGCCAGCCAGGGTGCAGCGACCTCACTCAGGCAACTAAAGCAATGAACCTAGACGTACTTTTCCAGTAATTACTGCTCCTGAAAAACACGTCTACTGCCTGTCACTGTGCACACACTTTTATATTTTTTAGAAACTCGAAACGTTGTGATTCCCCCTCCCCCTGCCCCCCCCCCCACACACACACTCTTCCCTAACTGACACTCTGGGGTGAGGGTGAGTGTTGAAAGTATATTAATTTCTTTAAAAACTGCCTACAATAAATAGGCAGTATTCTCTATTCACTTAAAATGATAACCTTTCTGAAACGAAGATTACTTGCTTTTCTTTGGATATCGGTCACATTCATTTAATCAGACATAAGGTTTCTAAGTTGACTTTTAGGAGCCTTAGGAACTTGTTCAATGTCTTTTAATGAAAAGTAAAAGTTAATTACTACCTACTTTTAACTAGGGTTTTGTTAACAATAGTTTGCTTTTTTCCCCCCAAGGCCCAGAATCTGTTTCCTGTGACAGGTATTCACACTCAAATCACAAGGGAAAATGTAGCCTCCTTCACGCACAAAGCCAATTTCACTGACCAACCAGGAGGACAGCATCTGCTCCTTGTCTGTTCCATTAGTGGTGAAAGGTTTGCACTTATCCCTTAACTGGCCTTCCTTTCCCCTGGTTTTCCCCTAGACAAAGAGTGGACCTTTGCAAGATAGCTGGGCAAACCTCTATTGTTCCCTGGCTGTGGAACAAGCAAAGGAAATTACCTGGAACATCTAGAAATCAAACTCATGATCCTGGCCTTGGTCCTTCTCAACTAACAGTCAGGAAAAAAAAATTTTAAATTGTGTTCATTCTTTAAAAAACCATTTTCCAAATTATGTTTATGAGAAACCCTAGGGAAGCTCTATGAGATTAATCAAAGGAATTTTTATCCTTTATATTCAGGGGTATCACATTTTACAAGAAATAAAGTCACTGCCAACATCACACTTAAAATCTCTTTCCTTCAAGAATTTCTGCCCTGATACCTTTGTGGATTCATTTTGTGAAAACTGTTTAAAATGGAGAATAGGAAGCACTGTTAGGCATTTTGGCATCTCCGTTCATGTCATTCCTGAGGCGGTACCACCCCATCCCAAATCTGTTCTCAGAAACGTACGCAAGAAAACTCTCCGGGGACCCAGGGAGGCTGGATAAAGTGCACTGACTCCCTGCCAGAGCAAAGAACAAAATAATACTCTGTATGAAAAGTTGTTTTTCTTTTCTTTTTTTTTTTTTCCTTTTTCTTTCCTTTTTTCTTGGAGGGGAGGGGAGTGTTTTTATTTTTCTTCATTGTGCACCAAATCCCTAAGGACCACAAATCAATTCCTAAAAGTACACACATTAATGTTAATGCAGTCAGAACAGGAATTGTTAAACAGTAAAAGAAAGCAATGAAAACTAAAGAACGCCTGCCTTAGATAATATTAGGATGTGCTTAGCTCTTGGGAGATGCTTATCTTGCCAACAAGTACCTCTGGGGGAGGCAGAGGGGTGATCTAAGGAGTATTGAGGATGGTGAGCAACATGTTGGGACCAGTGATAGCACCAGGGAGTAGCTAGGGGGGCAGAGTGGGGGAGGTCTTGAACTTCACCATCACCTCTTATTAAACCACACATCCAGGCCAGCGCGGTGGCTCACGCCTGTAATCCTAGCACTCTGGGAGGCCTAGGCGGGAGGATTGTTTGAGCTCAGGAGTTCAAGACCAGCCTGAGCAAGAGTGAGACCCTGTCTCTACTAAAAATAGAAAGAAATGATCTGGACAACTAAAAACATATACAGAAAAAAATTAGCTGGGCATGGTGGCACATGCCTGTAGTCCCAGCTACTTGGGAGGCTGAGGCAGGAGGATTGCTTGAGCCCAGGAGTTTGAGGTTGCTGTGAGCGAGGCTGACGCCATGGCACTCTAGCCCGGGCAACAGAGTGAGACTCTGTCTCAAAAAAAAAAAAGAAAAAAAAAAAAAAACCACACATCCAAAAGGCATCCCAACCAACATACAATTTAAGCAAAACCAGTGAGCTGGTTATACAAAAGCATCTTCCAGTGGAGTCCCCTGGCCACTCTTCCAATAGGTTCCAACAGGCACTACCCTACATGCTCCCTGAGTCCCCAACCCACCTTCAACTAGAGACTGCCAGCATATCTGTTTTACACATGGGGCTCAGAGGTGATATTTTTTTCCAACAAGGAATCCCAGAGGAGGGAGAATTGTATAGAATAAAAGAGCTTTGATCTAGAAATCAGAAGACCTGGGTTCTAGCCTAGAGGTAATGGGGTGGCAACTAACCGGGCCTTCTACAGGGTTCGTCTTCTCCTCCATGAAACGAAATAGCTCAACTATAAATCATCTTGATTAGCCCTTCCAAGTCTAAAATTCTAGAATCTACATCACTAAATGTTTCAAATGAAGACAATGGCAACTTTCTCTTTATAGCAACTATCAGCTCCCAGGGACTTTTCCTGTTCATAACTTTCCAGCAGGCTTACATTTAGTTCAGAGGCTACTACGTTTAACACAAATGGGGAGATTATTCCAATGAAGTCTTTTAACTAAAATTAATCCATGGAATGTTACTTCTCATAGTTCTCTACTCTGAAATTAATGTCTAAAGAACACACACACCAAAAAACCCCACCAACACTCTGATCTAGACTTTAGTTCAGCTTTATTTTATCTCCCAGAGCTGTTCTTTTTTCCTAGAACTAGGGAACATTTTATGTGTTAAGGCTAAAGAAATAGTAGAAGCCAGTACTATCTATAACAATTCAAAAGGCCTCTGATTTTTCATTTAGTTGATAGTGCTGACTTTATCTGTTTTCAAGAAATGTTTTTCTTTTTGGTGGATTAAATACAGCGACAGGCAAAAAGCAGAGTAAGGAAAAACAAATAATGGGTTTCACCAGGCTCTCCTTCAGCTTGGCAATTAACTAGTTGTGTGGCCTGGAGCACATTACTTAACATTTCTGAATCTCAGTTTACTTGTCTGCAAAATGTGGATAATAACACACGGATGCTCCCAATGCTTCCCCCCACTACAAGGAGGTTAAATGGGGAGATAGGAGAATAAGGCCAGGGACAAGGGACACACAGTGTTGGTCCTCTCACTGACTCTCCAAAGCACAGGCATTCGCTTCATTTTCAAAAGTATGGACACTGCTACTAATTAACTGTGGTGGTTAAACAGAAATGAGTTCCAGACATTCCATGTAGGTGGAATCAAGTCCAAAGCCAATCAAGAGGTGAAGCAAAAGTTGGGCTTTCAAGGTCTACCTAAGTTGATAGTCAATGTCTTCTCTGGAGAAACTTAAGTTGCCTCCCAGTTTTCAATGTTAAAGTCAGTGGGACAGTGTAAAGGCAGATGGTGGAGATTGTCGGATTTACTACCAGTTCAGACTCTAGGGGTTTAACATCTGGCGAGCTAGACCTAGTTTACTCATCCATCATCATATTTAGTCCATCTGAATCCTTCCAGTTGGAAACTCTTTGTCAATCTAAATTGCTCCCCCGGTTTCTCTAGCAAAGCAGAAAATGACTTCAGCATATGACCCTCATGCTTATTTTATCTAAATGAATTATACATTAAATAGTTTATAATTATACATTATATTACAGGTGGAGTCTGATTTTGTTGGCCAATTAGGAAAGGAAGGGCCTTCACTTATACCACTCAAACATAATTACTTCATTGTGTACTTGTGGGTGTTTCTGTGCACAAAAAAAAAGTAGGGAAAGAGCTCTGCCTGAGTGTTTTAGAAATCCTGAAAAGAGAACTGACCAGGATAAAGAGATTTTGTATGTAGTAGAGAAGATTCTAGAACAGGTTCTTTTCTTGACTATCACCTGCAATTTTTTAAAAAAATATTTCACACAGTCCCAATACCGCTCCTAGATTCCAAACTCCTAGCAAGAAATAAGGTCATCAGGAGATGGAGTAGAGGCATGCACACCTCCCAGCTGACTGCTCCAGCGCAGCTGCCCACCAGGTGGGAACAGCTCAACCTTTGCTGGAAATACTCCATTCATTTGCCTTCATCATCCTCCACAAAGCTCTGTGCTGCTTCTCCACTTACAAAGTCAGACAGATCCCCAAACTCTGTCTACCCACAGGGCATCCTCCCTTCCAGACCCTGCTCGAATGTTACCTCCTCAAATACCAACAAACTCCAACGCTCAGTTGATCATTCTGGGGGAGCTGACCTCTCCCTCCTTGGCAGCCAGTGGTGTCCCTGTAATACGTTTTGTAAACTCGGAGCTACTTTGATCTTGTCTTGGGTTGTACTCGGGTCTTGCCTTAACATTTATTTCAGATGACAAATGAAGATAGCTCCTGTGCACAGCCACGTTCTTAGTTATACATCTTTTTCTCTCTCAAAGCACAGGGTCCCTTTCACAAAGTAGTGGCTCAGTAACCTTATCTGATAGATTAAAAGCACTGTATTTAAATAAAAAGATGGCTTGGGCCAATGATTTCATTTGTGTTGCCACACCAAACCATACTAGTGAGTTTCAAATTGCCTTCAGCCTGGCTTCACACTCCCTCCCTTGGCTGTCCCTGGACAGACGCTAAGCAGTTGTGAAATCACCAAAAAGGTGGGGAGGAAAAGGGGAAGAAAGGGAAGCCAGGGCCGGGGTGATCTTCACTGAGTCACCATTTCCTGGATGATGGAGCTCCCAGCTTCGGGGGGTCGGGAGAACGGAACCGAGCAGAGCGCGAGGTCAAGCCCCAGCCCCTTGCCACACGCCCGGCCGCAGCGACCCGGGAGTGGGGGCCTCGGGGCACCCGCGTGCTGGAGCGCCCCCCTATGGCCGCTCCCCGCTCGTCGGCGGACCACGCTCCCCGCGGCGGAAGAAACAAGAGACGCAGAAAGTTTCCGAGCCCGGGGTTTGCTAAAGGACCGAGCCGGGTCCGGGAACCTCGAAGGGCTGGCGTGCTGGGAGCGGTGCCCAGGTCCACATAGACCGTGAGAAGTCGGGGACCACATGGACCCCTCCCCCCAAGGGCTCCGAGGTGCCTTCCCGCGGGGTTCGAGACCCCCAGATCTTGGGGACGCAGAGCTTCTCCCTGCACCCTGACCATACAGTGGCGGGAGGCGAGGCTGAGCCCACTGCCAGGGCTGGGTGCCCCCCATTCCCCAGCTACAGGGTGCGCTTGGGGTTGGCTTTATTCATTTTCTTAATTGGAGGGAGGGGGCGCACCAACTCCCTTTGGCTTATTGTGATCCTCAGCAATCAGGATTCTGGGAGCCCCCAAAGAGCCCACCTGGAGCCCACCGCCCCACCCATCGCCGCCCTCCCCCACTGGGGTGACAAGTGGAAACAGCAAATCCCCTCCCTCCCCCTCCAGCCTCTGGTTTGGGAGGCAATGTCCACCTGGGTTTGTTTCCCTGCCGCCCGCAGTGGACACGCCGGCCGGGAGGCGGCGGTGGGGGACCCAGCGCCCCGGGGCAGGGGCCTCCGAGCGGGCGAGGCCGGGCCGGGCGCGGCGCTTACCTCGTCCACGGTGAGCGGCATGCAGATCCGGTACTCCTTCAGCAGCATGGTCCTGCTGGCCGCGGACCCCCAGAGCGGGAAGCAGGGGGTCCCAACTAGCCTGCCGCCCAGGCGCAGTGCAGGGCTCCCAGAGCCCGGGGCTCGGAGCCGGCCGGCGAAGCAGACCCGGCGGTACGCTCAGCTCCTGGCTTCCTCCTCCCCGCCCGAGAGCATGTCAAGGTTCGAGTCCCGGTGCTCGCAGCTCCCCGCCTCCTTCCTCGCCGAGGTCGGTCCTCCCGGAACGCGGTGCTGCAAAGTCAGGAAGGGAGGGAGGGAGACCCGCTGGAGACGGCTCTGATCGGCTGCCCGGTGGTAGGAGCGGCCACCAGATCAGGACATGCCCAGCAGCGGGCAAGGGAGGAAAAAAGAGATTTCCAAAAATTAAAGCGAATGCACAAAAGTCACCGGCTCGATCCGCCTCCGAAAAGCAGACCTCAACCTGGCGACCCCCCTTCTCCGGCCGACCTGTCCAGTGCTAATGTCACCAGGAACACATTGCAGCCAGAGCCGGAGATGCTGACTTTCCAGACAAAGGTTCGATCGGCTTCTCTCCCCGGGCGGTAAACAAGATTTCCTGCTCTTTTTAGGGCCGGTCCCCGAGCCGCTCCAGAGCTCGGCAGGGGGAGAAAAGGGAAGCCACCGCCGCCGCCGCCGCCGCCCTCCGCGCTGCCCGGCTGGGGCCCTGGGTGCCTCCCACCTCGGCCCGCGGCTGCTAGGGGCGGGCGGGAGGAAGCTGGCGCCTTCCGCGCGCGTCCCCTCCCCCGAGTCCCTCGGCTCCCCGGGCGCCGTGCGTGCCCGCGAGTTTGCAGCCACCTCGCCGGGGCCGGAGAGTCCTCGCGGAGCTGCAGTGTGCCTGGGGACGGGGAGGTGGGTGCGGGAGGAGCGAGCGCGAGCGAGGCTGACATCAGCAGCGGCCGCGGCGGGGAGGGTAGCCCCATCCGGCCAATGGGGAAATGGCAAAGAATGTGGAGGATTTAAACAAAACAGCATGTCTCTCCCGGGCTGCTGCCAGACGGCGGGACTGCCCCAGCCGAGCCCGGCCAGTGCTGGGCGCACCGGGAAGAGGGGCTTCCCTCGGCTCCTCTGCCCTTCGAAGCTGTCCTCAAATGTGCCCTGGGTGCCGCAGTGCTCCTTCCAGCCACTCTGGGAAGCTTCTGGTCTCTTGACCTTAGGAAAAAGTCTGTACAAATGCCCACCACGAACGTTTTCACTTTGGTCCGGTAAGCAAATCCAGTGCTGGAGAGGCAATGGGATTTGAGAGCAGAAGAACAAACCCTTGCCTGCTTTCCTAACTGGTTTCAGATAAGGAATCTTGGAAAACTGGGAAGAACAGCAGTGGGAATGGAAATGAAGTACAAACAGAAAGACGGAACAGGGAAAGCAGGAACCCGACCTAGCCTGTCACCTCTCCTGGCCCAGCTCTGCAATCCCACTGCAGGGTGTGCAGAACAGAAAGAGTAGGTTTTCACATCAGCACTCCTAAGTTCAAAAAGTCACAGTGAAATGTCAATGAAAATGCCTGGAGTGTTGGTATTTCATCCATATTAAACAGATCCCTCATTTAACCACAAGAAGCACATTCTTCAGTTACTCAGGAAGCAGCACTAACTGCTGAAGTCTGTTTTTCATTTGTCTGGTATTTTTAAGCTTGTTTTTCTGAAAAGTTGCTGGATGAAAAATGCATCAGTTGCCTGTACAAGAATAACCTGTAAGCATAATCTTTGCTCTGAAAAATATTCATGCTCTGAAGTTCTGCAGCTACTCATAGAGCTTGGATAGTGATACACATGGCTTCAATATTAAGATATTACATTTTGAATTATGATTAATTAAGTATTTAGCCAATATAACGAAGATAGGCTGTGGTAAAAGTCATTGAGATGGCTAGAGAGAATGTGTAACTGTGTGAACAAAGCCTGCTAGGTAAGTGACACCCTATATCCAGCGTATATTTTAGTGACAACTATTTTCTAGATAAATGCTTTCCAGAGTTGGCTCAGAAATATTCACAGCAACTAATTAAAGCTAAACCAAATTCCTCGAGGTGGAAAATCTAAATCTGACACTATAGTGCTGAATAATAACACACTGAAAGTCTGTGATACGGCAAGAAACTCAAGCTGTTTTTCTTTCTTTTTTTTTTTACTTCTTACTTGAAAACAAGTGTAGTGGCTTCGCTCTGGGCACCTAATAATCTTACCAGAGGCAGCCAGGGAATGTATTGGCTAGACACAGAGACACATGCACACAGGACGTCAGGATAGGTGGACTCTATTCCAGGCTTGCTAGACATTTCCTGACATTGATTCTGGAATGAAGTAGTCTGCTGGTGGTTATCATGCCTGAGGAACTACTTCTCTAAATTTCTCGAACTGTAAATTGTCATGTATACAATTCTTCCCCCAAATCTCGTGTTGTCAGGTGACTTCTCCATTGGATTCTTTTTCTTTTCATTCAGTCCATCCGCATGCTTGGTCACATTAATCTTGTGCAAGCACAGCTCTAGCCCTGTCACCTTCAAAACCTTTTAATGATTCTCTGTGGCCTATTGAGCCAGTCAAAATTCCTTGGCAGGAGGTCCAAGCCTCTGAGTCTACCTTTCCCACGTCAGTCCATTACCCTTCCCAGCCCTCCTCCAGCAAAGTGAGACAAATCTGCTGCTTGGAGAAGGCCTCCACTTTTCTACCTTGACCCTTCTGCTTGTACCATGGGCTTCACAGAGAATCCCTCTCCCCAGTTCATTCCCCAGGACACCATTTTAAAGCTGGGCCTTTCCAATCACTTTTAGAAAGTGATTCTGATGGCAGTGTGTTAGATAAAAGGGTACCAGAGGCAGGAGGTCATTATATTATTATAATATACAGGAGACAGACATGCTCTGAATTAGACTTGGAATGAAGAAAAGAGGATGAATTCCAAAGATTTGGACAGGACTTGGGGACGGATTGGTATTCACAACGACCGTGCTTGCGGTGGGGAGGGCAGAGGGCGAGCTTATTCATTCATAAGTCATTCGCTCTGAGGGGGGAGAGCGCCATCTACTGGTCAAGCACAGATTGTGTAAAAATGTTTGAAGTCATGCCGGCGAGTGTCTAGCAAGGAGAATTGCATCTTTGTTTCTTTTCAACCAATGAAGTCGCAATATCTACTTACAAAGAGCCTTGAAGATTTGCTATCATCATTATAGATAATAATGATGTTCCATTAGCAATGTACAATCTGCAGTTACGGATCATCACATATTTTTAAAATAGGAGTGGCACACAGAAGGCAAAAAGAGGAACAGAGAGTAAAATTACCATAGAGGAATGATAGGACCAGGTCGAAAAGAATAGTAGTAGGCTTTGCATGTTTGTGACAGCATATATTCTCAGATAAGTGACAGCCTCTGAAGACAAGGGTTCTCCAAACGCGGGAAGGGGGAGCTGCACAACAAACCATCTAAGGAGCTTTTTCAACCGATTCTCTTCGCGGGCACCCTGATGCTGTCCTCCCTCATTGAAATCTCTCTCAGTTTGTGTGACAAAACTGTAAGGTCTTGACCCACCTCTGTAAATTGCCTCTGAGAGGAGAGTGTAGCGACAGACTCTGTGGCTCTATTCAAACCATGTTTTGCTCCTAGAATATCCCTGGTATTTCTGAAGCAAAATATTATGGTTCCTCCCACCTTCCTCTCTCCTACCCACAATATCTAAGTTCTGTGGGTTCATCAAGGGCCATTGCAAACCCTATCTCCCACAAAGAGCCATTCCAGAAAACTGTTTCTTTCTAGACAAATGCTTATCTGGACTATTCATTTTGGTTCTTGTTTGTATGCAAGTGTGGCCTTTATATATAATGTTACATGCAGTACTCTTACGTGTTTCACCTGTTCTCCAACTCTTCGGCATGATAGTAAGCTTCCTGAGAAGACAGGTCATGTCCTATCTGCATCATCTGGAAAATGAAGCATGGTAAGGGATGTTGTAGGTGCCCAATAAACATCTATTAGATGTACACATATATCTAATAGGGTTCTCAACATCAGCACTATTGACATGTTGGGTAAGCTGATTCTTTGTTGTGGGGGTCATTGTAGGATGTTTAGTAGCATTCCTGACCTTACTCACTAGATGTCAGTAGCAACACCCCCAAACACCCCAACACACACATTGCCAAATTTGAGGAGGTCGTGGTAATGGATGATTAGTGTAATATTTATTAATCTTTTTTTTTTTTTTTTTTTGTAGAAATGGGGTCTTGCTATTTGCCAGATTGGTCTTGAACTCCTGGCCTCAAGTGATCCTCCCACCTCGGCCTCCTAAAGTGCTGGGATTACAAGTGTGAGCCACCATGCCCAGCCCTTGTTAACCTTATCTACATGTTTAGCTACTCCAAGAAGCAGCTTGTGGAGAGACTGACGTTTAGTTTGTCAAAATGATGTCTAACGAAAGAAGGAATAAAACAAAGTAGCCCTTGATAAAGACCTTTTTTTGTTTGTTTTAACCTTATCCTTGATGACTTGGTTAAGGTAATATCTACCAGGTTTTTCCACTGTAAAGTTACTATTTTTCCCTTTCCATACTCTATGCTGTGCAAGCAAGTCATTCAGTCCAGCCCATACTCAAGTGAGTGCAGTTAAGCCCCACCTCACTGAGGGGAGGATATCTACATATATTAATATATAATGTGGAATTCTTCTGTACGATTTGTCCCTTCTCCCCCATTTATCTAATTATTCAATTATTTATATATCAGTATAGATTCATGCACATATATTTTATACTTTGAATTATAATCAATATTATATTATTTATTCTGTTTTCAAATAGTTCCAGCTTTGGCCATTGAGAAGCTCTTCCAGGTGGGCTCCATGTCCTTTTGACATGGCTCCCCTTTTTAAAGGATTGGTTTTGAAAATCAAATGTTATTCTTGGCAATTAACTTTTTTTTGTATAAAATATTAATTGCTGGCTGGGTGCGGTGGTTCACGCCTGTAATCCTAGCACTCTGAGAGGCCAAGGTGGGCAGATCATTTGAGCTCAGGAGTTCGAGACCAGCCTGAGCAAGAGCGAGACCCCATCTCTACTAAAAAAAATAGAAAGAAATTAGCTGGACAACTAAAAATATATAGAAAAAGTTAGCCGGGCATGGTGGCACATGCCTGCAGTCCCAGCTACTCCGGAGGCTGAGGCAGTAGGATCACTTGAGCCCAGGAGTTTGAGGTTGCTATGAGCTAGGCTGATGCCACGGCACTCTAGCCCAGGCAACAGACTGGAACTCTGTCTCAAAAAAAAAAAAAAAAATATATATATATATATATATATATATATATATAAATTGCTTAATTCCAACAAAGTCTAAGTGTGTGTGCTTAAATATCTGTATGTTTGATCTTATTTGGTTACTAAGCAAATGTTATATTCTTTCTTAATAAAATGACTCGAAGGAAGTCCCAAGACAATGCTTATGTATAGACCCATTTATCAGGACTGTTAAATACTGGAAACATCTTTGATGTGGAATTGCTCAAAGCCATGCAGTAAATGCCCATAAAATAAAAATGAATTGACAGTGATGTGATACAAATTGCTTCACATAAAAAAAAAAAAACTGGAGGCTCTATGGCCAAAGGTACAGATTCTTTTTTTAATAAATAAGCTAGTAACAAATTAATCAAAGTTTTACTTTTTATTGCATTACCTGTTTTTCAGAAATTGGCAAAACACTGAATATTCTGAGATGAAATGAAAGGCCTAAATTTTCTTGATAAGTCTTCAAATTACCTGCAGAATAACCTAGGAGAAAATACAGTATTAAGACCATTATATCATAGTTATTGGTTCCTCATTTCAGGCATGAGATTTCAAAGTCTGCCACTGTGACATTCTTTTGGGAGGAAAACTCCAATTTGGTATTTTGTTCACACTATAAAACTATATGTAACCTGTAGTGACTAGAGAGAAATTTTAGTGATGAAAAAAAATTGTCTTTGATCCTGAGTGTCCTTTAAGTGGAGGCGTCTGAGGAACCATAACTTATAGTATTTAATGTAAAAGCATACTTGACTTACTATCATCAATTGGTATCAGCACAGATCTAGAAATAGTATTTCTTAGCTATGTTGTGCCATAGAGACATCATGTAATTTCACTTTCTATGGAGCATCTTAAATATTTCCTAAGAGAAAAAGAAACTATATTGGCTATTAACAGTATATAATAATTTATATCAAAACCCCAGTTTAAAACTTATTTAGGTGACTATAGCAGGCTGAATCATGGTCCTCAAAGATATCTGATCCTAATCCCTAGAACCTGAAAAATGTTGCCTCATATAGGAAAAGGGTCTTTGCAGATGTGGTTAAATTAAGAATTTTGAGATGAGGTGATTATCCTGAATTATCTGCTTGGGCCCTAAATATACTCACAAGTATCTGTATAAGAGAGAGGCAGTGGGAAATTTGACACACACGAAGAAGAGAAGAAGGCAATGTGACACAAAGGCAGAGAGTAGAGTGATGTAGCCACAAGCCAAGGAATGCTGGCAGCCACCAGAAGCTTGAAGAATCAAGGAATGTCCCCTAGAGCCTCCCAAGGGAGCACCTTGATTTAGCTCAGTGATACTGATTCTGGACTTTTTGACTACAGACTATGAGA
This sequence comes from Eulemur rufifrons, assembly GCF_041146395.1. Taxonomy (NCBI): domain Eukaryota; kingdom Metazoa; phylum Chordata; class Mammalia; order Primates; family Lemuridae; genus Eulemur; species Eulemur rufifrons. The sequence goes on from NC_090991.1 coordinate 44,496,926, forward strand.
GGACAAGTTCCTATTGTTTTAAGTCACTAAGCTTGTGGTAATTTGTTACCACAGCAAGAAGAAACGAATACAGTGATTTACGTTGACTAATCTAACTGTACTTGATATGAAGTAATCCAACACAGAACCAAGAGATTTACTCAAATGATAAAATACAGTGTAATTTTCTCTACAAAATGATTCACAACAGGCTAGAAAACAGCAATTCCTTTAACTGCCTTTAAAACAGGCAATTTACAAAAATAAATGTTTTACACAACACATTTTGGGAACATTTCTGTAATATAAGACGCATCACTTTAGATACCATAAATACATTAACGACTTCCAAATTCAAATCTCTAGCCCTAATGACTCCCGTCAACTTGAAACTTGTATATCCACTTGCCTTCTTAACATTGCCACTTGAATATCCAATAGGCACCTCAGACTTAACACACCCCAAACTGAGCTCCTTCTCTCTTCCCCTAAACTTGCTTCTCCCTGATCTGGTCCATCTTGGTAAATGGCAACTCCATCTTTCCAGATGCTCAGGCCAAAAATCTAGTAGGTTTTTTTTTTTTTTTTTTTTTTTTTTGAGACAGGGTCTCACTCTGTCACAGAGACTAGAGTGCAGTGGCGTCATCATACCTCACTGCAACCTCAAACTCCTGGGCTCAAGCCATCCTCCTGCCTCAGCCTTCTGAGTAGCTGGGACTACAGGCATGCCACCATACCCAGCTAATTTTTAAAAAAACTTTTTGTGGAGATAGGATCTCGATCTCCTAGCCTTGAGCAATCCCCCTGCCTTGGGCTCCCAAAGTGCTAGGATTACAAGCAAGATCCACTGTACCTGGCCTTGCAGGTATGTTTGTGCCCTCTCCTCTCATGTCCATCAGCAAATCCTCTCTTGGCTCTGTCTTCATAAGATATCCAGAATCCAGCCACTTCTTACCACCTCCACTGCCTCTCCTCTAGTCTAAATCACCATCATCTTCCTCCTGGATTATTACAATAACCTCCCAACTAGTCTCCCAACTTCTGCCCAATCTAGGCACCACTCAGCACCCAGAGTGATTCTTTTAATATGTAAATCAGCTCTTGCCAATCCCTTGCCCAAAACCCCCAATGGCTTCCCATCTCACTCAGAGTAAAAACCAACTCCTTATAATGGCCAAATTGCCCTAAACCTCATCTCTGACAACTCTTGCCCTCACTCATTCTGGTCTGGTCACTCTGACCTCCTTGCTCTTCACATAGGCCAGCCACGATCTGATTGCTCTCCCCTCAGGGTTCTTGCATCTGCTGCAGCCTCTGCCTAGAAGCTTCATCCCCATACTTACAAGACTCCTCCCTTACTTGCTTCAGGTCTTGGCACCCTACGGATTCCTTCTTTGTCCACTTCCCAAATGCTTATCACTAACCGCCCCCCCCCCCCACCCTGAGCACATCACACATATTTACATGTTTATTTTCTGTCTTTTCCCCTTTAGAATGTTCAGTTCCCAAAGGCAGGAACTTGGGGTTAGATATGTGCACAGCCAATAAACTGAACATGCCAAAAATGCCAAATATGAAAAAATATACCAAACATAGTAATTAATGTATAGACACATTATTTTCAATAATTAGTATCATAATATTTATTACCACAGTTCTTTCTGAATAAACCACTTTTTCCAATCAGCATTTATTCCCTGCTTTTAAAATTAGTTATTCCTCCACTGCCAATTTTTCCCTTCTGAAACTATCTTCTTTCTCACAAAGCCAAAAATTTAATCTCACTCACCTAAATAAAGAATTCATAGAGCATCTGTTTATAATACAGTACTCTCACTTATTTTCTCTGACCATTATTCAGATTTCTTACGAATTCATTCTTTATTTACTTAACTTTAATTTCTTGTTTCCTTAGCTTTCAATTTGCTTTCATTTTCTTCTACCTCTAAGCCTGGCAAGGAAGGGCTTTAGTTTGGTTTGGAAGCCAGCTAGTTTTCTCCACCTCCTATTTGCCTCTTTCTTAGACCAGTTCCCACTCTTATTTTTGGAGTTCTAGAAATCATAAATCTATCTACTCCATCACACCATTGTTACTTTTTGTCCTCTCAAACTCTTCACACAATATTTAGCCACCCTGATCCTTTGGTCTACTCTCGTAAAACCAATTTCACACAGAATATAGAGTCAAAAAGCATCTTAGTCTAGTGCATCTCAACTATCCAAGCCCCCACAGTGTGTTGTAGAAATATGTAGGGGGCTGGGCACAGTGGCTCACACCTGTAATCCTAGCACTCTGGGAGGCTGAGGCAGGAGGATCGCTTGAGGTCAGGAGTTTGAGACCAGCCTCAGTAAGAGGGAGACCCCGTCTCTACTAAAAATAGAAAGAAATTAACCAGACAACTAAAAATATATATAGAAAAAGTTACCGGGCATGGTGGCGCATGCCTGTAGTCCCAGCTACGCAGGAGGCTGAGGCAGAAAGATTGCTTTAGCCCAGGAGTTTGAGGTTGCTGTGAGCTAGCCTGGCACCACCGCACTCTAGTCCAGGCAAAAGAGCGAGACTCTGTCTCAAAAAAAAGAAACAAAAAATTGTAAGGGAATTTTGAGTTATCACAATCACTAGAAGAGGGAGATACCAGCAAGTAATTGAAATGCTAGACAGCCTACCATGTAACAAGTCTACACAATAAAATGTCCCACATTCCATGAGACTTTTGGATATCCTGCCAGATACCTACTTATGTATCTGAAGCCTAGACCCTAACTCATATTTTACATATGACAAGCTATTTTTTTTTTTTTTGGTTTTAACATGAACTAAAATTTCTAAGAATTCTGCTATGTGAAAAACAATGAAAGATTGTATTTGATATAGGCCGAACTTTACCAAGAAGTTGTTCACCATTATAGAAAAATCACGGGCTAACAGTAAGCCCCTGTGATGCTTGAGGCACCAATAGAACGCCAAGAGAACACACCTGTTACAGTTGCAACTTTCACATTTGCAATTATTGTGTATAGGTGCAAGCAAATGACTACTTCTTAGGTCTTAGCCTTTATATTCAGAAATATACATATATATATATATATTTTTTTTTTTTTTTTCCTCCCTGAGACACGATCTTGCTCTGTCGCCCAGGCTAGAGTGCAGTGAGGTCATCATAGCTCACTGCAACCTCCAACTCCTGGGCTCAAGAGATCTTCCTGTTTCAGCCTCTTAAGTAGCTGGGACTACAGGCGTGCACCACCACGCCTACCTAATTTTTGGTGGGGGGGAGGGTGTATTCTTCTTGTTCATACTGGTCTTGAACACCTGACCTCAAGTGATCCTCCCACTTTGGCCTCCCAAAGTGCTAGGATTACAGGCGTGAGCCACCAACTGCACCTGACCTAGAAATATATATTTTGCTATTTTTTTCTAAATTTGTTTCTCCTTTTCAATACAGCCAGGATATTATCTTGTTTTGTTTGTAGATCGATTGTATTTTCCATGATTTTCATTGCAGAACAGTTTAATAAAAACAGGTCTACTCAGGATATATTACTACAAAGGATATTGGCACTAATTAAATTGAGAACTACTAACATGACAGACCACTCCAAGATTTCCTGCTTGCTCTCCAGGCTACTATTTACCATATGCGCAAACCATACACCTCATTCCCATTTTCAAGGATCCTAAGCTTTTTTTAGTATCCTAAGCTATTTTATAGAAACTTGGATGACATGGATGATGATAAAATTTGTACAGTCAAGAACTGAAATTGTCTCACGTATGGGATCTTGTCTGATGCTCACCGGAGTCCTACAGGAATAACAAATAAAACGTCTTTCTAAAGATTCTTCTTACCGGCCGGCGCGGTGGCTCACGCCTGCAATCCTAGCACTCTGGGAGGGCCAGGCAGGTGGACTGTTTGAGCTCAGCAGTTCGAGACCAGCCTGAGCAAGAATGAGGACCTCCCCGCCCCCCGCCACCGTCTCTACTAAAAATATGAAAGAAATTAGCTGGACAACTAAAAATATATAGAAAAAATTAGCCGGGCATGGTGGTGCATGCCTGTAGTCCCAGCTACTCGGGAGGCTGAGGCAGGAGGATCGCTTGAGCCCAGGAGTCTGAGGTTGCTGTGAGCTAGGCTGACGCCACGGCACTCTAGCCCGGGAAACAGAGCGAGACTCTGTCTCAAAAAGGGAAAAACAAAAAAGATTCTTCTCAACAACGCAGTGGATTATACCAAAAACGAAACAAAAGTACTTTGCTTGTTAAATTACTGAGCCGCTGCCACGTCTTGCCTTATGAGCTTTCAGAGATCCCACAGGTTAAGCCACCAAGATCCTCAACCAGATAAAACCTCAGAACTTTATTAAGGTTTACTTCAGCCTCCTCATGTGGAGATGAGAAAACCGAGATCCAAGAAAAGTTAAGCGACTTGCCCACGGTTCTGAGAAATCATTTTTCGAAGCAGGAGTGTAAGAATATATGGGATGGCCTATTATATGACACTCACTTTTGTCACCGCAAATTTTAGATGAAAAGTCTGACGTAATCAACTACAAAACCCGACACCGGCGGAAGAGACGAGCGGCGAGCCCCACCCCACGCTCCGCGCCTCGCCCCCCCGCCCTCAGGCTGTCCGCGGCAGTGCCTGACTGGCGGCCAGCACCGGGGACCTCGAGGGGTCCTTCACGCGGGCTCCCGCCGCGCTGCCTGAGCGGGTGCGCGGGCGGCTTCCGGTGTGGGTGACGAGTGGTGGCCAAAGCCGGGGGACAGGCAGGGACGCTCAAGCAGGGACCATGGCGGACGGCGGCTCGGAGCGGGCTGACGGGCGCATCGTCAAGATGGAAGTGGACTACAGCGCTACAGTGGATCAGCGCCTGCCCGAGTGCGAGAAGCTGGCCAAGGTGAGGGGAGGCCGGAGGATGACTGTTGGCGGGCGCCAGGGGCTGAGTCACGGCGCAGAGCCCGCTTAGGCCTCAGGGAGCCTGTGAGCTGAAGCGTATATTCCCGCTTTGCTTGTCCAGCCTCGGTTGGGTCTGCATGAGTGGGAGCCGCCGGGTCTGTCCAGCTAGGGCTGCGGAGTGCGCTCCTGCATGTAGCTTCCCAGACCCTCCCAAGACAGGTGGTCACTTTGTCCCCATAGATTTGGGGCCCGGTGTTGCTTTTTGCCCTTTTTGGGTGCTATTTAAGTAACGTTTACCGTAGTATTTTTCTAGGGCTTAAGGCCGCTTCGGTATTCAGGCTAGATCAGAGTTTAGTTCTATTGCTGTTGCCGAAACAATTTATGTCGTTACATCGTTTATGAATGACGGCGATGTACCTAGTCTTTGGCCGGGAGAAGGGGCAGGAAAGTGATAGTACAAAGATGTTTAACAAAGAACCCCTGTCCTTCAGGAGTTGATGTTCATAACGAATTAGTCAAGTCATGCATGGTGGTGAATGCCATATAAGTGTAAAGTGTTACTGGAACACAGAGAAGGAAGCTGTGCGCTCTTAATGGTGAGGTGAGAGAAGGTTTTACAGAAAAGCTGACATTTGTATTGAGCCTTGAAGAATTGGTAAGATTGGAATGGGGTGGAGTCATTCCTGGAGAGGGAATTACAGAAGTAATGACATACGTACCATTTATAAGTACATTACAGTGTAGTAAAGTCACAGGCAAGAAAAGTTTCAAGTGATGCATCGCAGTTCTTAGAAGGAAAGCTTTTTAATACTTTACTTCCCCCCCCCCAAAAAAAATGGGGGAGGGGCCTTTCCAAAAAACATGGAGAAAGATAATAAAGTTGATAGATAACGTATTTCTTAGTTAGGTTCAGTATGTTTGCTGAGGCAGAGCCATAAATTCATCTCTGAGCTTTCTAGTAGCTAGTGTAAAGAAACATTATCAGTTACTTAAGGGTGCGAAAACTCAAATGCCTAAGGTGCCAGGCAGATAACAATAGCTGACACTTACTGAGTACCTTCCACAGTGCCAGGCACTCTGCTTACATGCACTAACTCATATGATCTTCACCCCAGCACTATACAATAGGTATTACTATTCTTATTTTACAGACAAGGAAAGCAAGGCCAGAAAAAGTTGAGTCACATGCCCCAAGATCGTACAGCTAGTAAAGTGGTGGAGCCAAGATGCAAACCCAGGCAGACCACTTTTAGAGCTTGTGCTCTGACCCACCGTGCTATCCTGCCTACTGAGCCGAGTGTGATGAAAACCTGAACTTCTGAGCACCTGCCCGGGAAAAGGAGGCAACAACTCTTCACCTCCAGTTCATCTTTGACAATTGGAGATGAAGGCTGAGCCTTCCTTGTCAGTGCTGCTAATTTGAGGGAGAAACCAGAAATACAGATTTCTATATGAAATACCTAATATTTAGAAACTGGACACAAGTCTGTGTTAAAATACTATTTGAGCCAAAACATACCCAAAGTAAGCCTCTCACCCTCCACTTTGGAATTTACAGAATAATAGTGTCAATAAGAAAGAAACAAATCGTTTGTCTTAGAGAAGTACAACTAAGTCTTCCATTTACCAGTTCCTTCTGATAGCAGCCCACTGTGTGCAAGACTTAGTGCTAGACACTGTGGGGAGTATAAAGATTATTAGCCAAAGCTCTTGCCCTCAAATAGCTATGGACCAGTAAGAAAAAAAGACTTCACTGCTATAATTGTTCTGCTGATCGTATGTGTGGCCTTTATTTAGGACATTGTTATGTTCAAGACAGTTAAAAGACTTGCAAACTCAAATGCCAGATGCTTTTTTAGGTGTTCAATGGGTAATGGGAATGTTTAAAACAAAGAATTTGGGGCCTGTTAAACTAGATAAAATGAAAGCCATTTGGATTCTGATTTTTTTTTTTTTTTTTTTTTAAGCCTTTGTGCCAGCTGAACAAAACAAGGTGTATGGGTAGATACTTTTAGTGGGGGTGGTTCAGGAAGAGGGGTGGGGGGTGGGAGGTGGGAGGTGGGAGAGTGTAAAAAATCTTTTTTTTGGATACACATAGACCCACTTCAACTTTTAGATTTGATGGTTGTCCTACAATCCTGGTTAATTTTTTTAATGTTTTTCTGTTTTGCTTTTTATTGTTCATTTCATATTACTTTTTAACCATTCTGCCAAACAAAAAAAATCATTAATATTGCATTTCTACACTGGAATATATGGACCATTTTAGTTAGTATGCGTTCTTTTCATTTGAGCCCATCAGTAAAACTGAAGGAAGTTTTGTTACTTTTACCTCTAAGAAAACTTAAAGTTCAGGCAGCTTAAGTGGTTTATCCAATGCAGATCAAGCTCAGGTCTCTTGGCAACAGGAATAATGTTTTTTGTTTTTTTATTTTTTGCAACATCCTACTGCCTCTTTAAGGGTTTATCAATTCTGTCCTTAATTTCCTTAAGACATTTTTTATTTTTAATGTGAAACACCCTTGGAGATAAAAATTATCTGTATAAAGACTTAATAAGGGCCGGGCGCGGTGGCTCACGCCTGTAATCCTAGCACTCTGGGAGGCCGAGGCGGGTGGATTGCTCAGGGTCAGGAGTTCGAGACCAGCCTGAGCGAGACCCCGTCTCTACTAAAAATAGAAAGACATTATATGGACAACTAAAAATCTATATAGAAAAAATTAGCCGGGCATAGTGGCGCATGCCTGTAGTCCCAGCTACTTGGGAGGCTGAGGCAGTAGGATCGCTTAAGCCCAGGAGTCTGAGGTTGCTGTGAGCTAAGCTGACGCCACGGCACTCACTCTAGCCTGGGCAACAAAGTGAGACTCTGTCTCAACAAAAAAAAAAAAAAAAAAAAAAAAAAAGACTTAATAAGAATAGATCAAGTGAGAAAATCACATATAGCAGAAGCCTTCAAAAGGCAGACTGAAGTCTAGACTTGGGTAGTAAAATTGCCAAATCTAGGTCTTTTGAATCTGTATGTCTGTGTCCTAACACCCTCCTAACAAATAACAGTAATAACTAATATTTATAGCTGTGTAAATTCTATTAAAATGTTAACACTGTGATGATGTAGTGCATATGTTCCAGGTATACCTGGATACTGATTTAATCCTCACACCAACTCTATAGGGTTGGTACTGTTATTATGCTCATTTCACTGAAGAGAAAAATTGAAGGTCAGGGAGCTTGTGTCTTGCCTAAGGTAATATGGTAGTAGAGCTGGGATTTAGACCTAAGCAGACTGGCTGCAAGCCTTTATTTTTAACCATTCTACCACCTCTGTGATTGGTATGTGAGGACCTTGCATCAGGTTGATGAGATAATAAAAGTGATACCAGATCTTTTGATGATGGTTATCTCTTCACCTTGTATTAGGAGTTAAAAATTAATCTAAAGAGACCCTTTTCTGAACTGTAAAGATACGGTGTTTAGCAGTTCTTAATACACGGAGGGTTTTCTACTCTCTTTTTTATTGTGATATATTTGGCACATGGTTATTTGGGGACTACTTAACATTTTCAAATTGAATATATCCTCCTTGGAAGATTGAGGTGGTAGGGTTGCTTGAGGCTAGGAGTTCTAGGCCAGCCCGGGCAACATGGCAAGACCCCCATCTCTAAAAATAAAAATTTTTAAAAATTGGATATATCCTTTGGTTCTCCATCTTAATGTCTTTTCATGTCTCTGTCTCTCTCTCTCTCTCTTTTTTTTTTTTTTTTTTTTTTTTTGAGACAGGGTCTCTCACTCTGTCACCCGGGCTAGAATACAGTGGTGTCATTATAACTCACTGCAACCTCAAACTCCTGGGCTTAAGCTATCCTCCTGCCTTAGCCTCCTCAGTAGCTGGGGCTACAGGTGCGTAGCCCTGGCTAATTTTTTTATTTTTTGTAGAGATGGGGGGCGGTCTCACTTTGTTGGTCAGGCTGGTCTTGAACTCCTGGCCTCAAGCAGTCCTCCCACCTCACCTCCCAAAGTCCTAGGGTTACAGGTGTGAGGCCACCTCACCTGGCCTGTCTTTTCATTCCTTTTGGATGCCTGCAACCTCTTCTTAAGGTAATATTAAAAATAAAGAGGAAGTGAAATGTGAAACAGTTTACTGATAGTTAGCAGCCTCAACAAAAGACCCCTTTAAGAAATAGGTCACTTAAAAGTATTGGATTGGCTTTAAATTTCTACTGTTTGTGCTAACTTGTTATCGGCCTTTTTTTTTTGCTTGTTTAGGTTGTTCAACAAATCATTAGAAGATTGGATATATTTAGGATTTAAAGGAAGCAAACATACAGAATTTATAGATTCTCAACATGTGTTGATGTTGAACAAACTCATTAGTCATTTAGCTTGTTTACAAGGGTTATTTTAATGATGAAAATGAGCCACAGAAGTCACATGTTGGTTTTGGATAGCTCTAGCCATTTTGCTCCTCCTGAGTTGAAAAGCAGCATCAAGGAGGTGGAATTTTAGGAATTGTGTGAATAGATAGGAAAAGGAAGAAGGAAGATGTTTAGCCATGGGATTGAAAATGGAAGATTGGGAGAAAAAAGTTGGATAATTTGAGAATTGGAAATTGTATTTAGTGTATTTGATGGTAGTGCCCCTCACATAGCACTAAATTGTCAGCCATATAATTTGTCATATCCTACTTATTGTGACAGTACAAATCAGGAATTGTAAGCCATTAAGATTGACTGAATAGTTCAGGTCAATGCCATTCCATTCATACATGCTATGAGCAGGTTGGTGCAAAGGGAAGCAACAATTAAACAAGGATCTAATCTTAAAGGAACTTACCACTTAGGAGGTAAGATATTAATAACTGATATAAGGTATACAAGGATGTACCATATTATCTACAGAAGCAGCATCATGTGCTTGGCATGATGCAGCACACTGAGCTGCAATGGTGAACAATACAGACATGGTACATCCTCTTATAGTTTCCATCCTAGTGAGATTAGAAAGACAGTAAACATCAAAACAGAATATAGTTTGGGTTGATTGCAGAGCACTGTCAGTAGGGTTGAGTGGTAAGGAGGAGGTGCTAAGTGACTACTGATGTTAGAGAGCAATTATCCAAGAATGCTTTTCCGAGAACGTGGTATTTAATGTCTTGTTGACACTGCAGACCATGGCTGTAGAGCAATGTGTGATTCCCTCACATGTAGCGTGCAGTTCCTTAGTACATGCTTCCGAATTAGAATGCCATATGTTAAACTATACTCTGTTGACCACAGTTGCATGAGTAATATAATAGTAATTGCAAATGTGGCAGGAGATGACTGTCAGTAAACAGTATTTTACCTTTTAACTATTTTTTTCGCTTGATTTTGTTGCCATATAGAAACTGTTTCCATATGGAGATTACTTTGATCAAAGCAAAAGGTGTGATTTACACCAGTATGGTAGAGGAGGCACTTCAGTGTGTGGAGGGAGCTTTGGACCTTGAGGCAAGAGCCCAGGGATCTGGTTCTGCTGACTCCTTTTGTGGCTGAGCAAGTCTTTTAAACTGTTAGGTCCACCATCTTTTTAATCTCTAAAATGAGGTGATTGAATTAAATAATCTCTAGCAATCTTTCTAGTTCTAAGATTCTTTGATTTTTTTTATGATTTATTAGCCTTGAACCTTGGAGAATTTATAGATTTGTTCATTGTTTTTTTCCTCTGATGAACATTTAGCTGGCATTTATTGTATACGTGAGCCTCTAGAACTTGCAGAACTGGTGCTCTCCTTTGCATAGGAAACATTGTTAAAATATACTAGTAATTGTATGTTTCAGATTTAATTAAAGTACGTTCAGGCCGGGTGTGGTGGCTCAGGCCTGTAGTCCTAGCACTCTGGGAGGCTGAAGCGAGAGGATCACTTGAGCTCAGGAGTTCGAGACCAGCCTCAGCAAGAGCGAGACTTGTCTTTACTAAAAATAGAAAGAAAATTAGCCAGGCAACTAAAAGTAGAAAAAGTTAGCCAGGCGTGGTGGCACACGGCTGTGGTCCCAGCTACTCTGGAGGCTGAGGCAAGAGGATCGCTTGAGCCCAGGAGTTTGAGGTTGCTGTGAGCTAGGCTGACGCCACAGCACTCTACTCAGGGCAAAAGAGTGAGACTCTGTCTCAAAAAATAAAAAATAAAGATTTAAATAAATAAGTAAAATAAGTTCAGATAATGGTTATACAATACATATTCTGCACTGCATAGAAAATCATAGTTTCAAAGTTATCTTAGAGCAGGTCATGGTGGTATGCACCTATAGTCCCAGCCTGTTGTCCCAGTTACTCAGGAGGCTGAGGTGGAAGGGTCACTTAAGGCCAAGAGTTGAACAGCCTGGGCAACATAGCAAGATCTCGTTTCTTTGAAAGAAAAAAGTTATCCTGCAGCAGGATTCTGAAAAGTCCAAACATTATTTGTGCCCTTAATTCAAAAGCTATTTAATTAGTTTCTTTCATTAGTAGGAAAGGATAGTACTCATGTACCTTCCAAGAATGTCATTAAGATTAAAAATTTTTATGGTTAGAAAAACAATTTTTGAATAAAATCCTTCTCGTCACTTCCACTATTGTCAGAGTTGTGTGCATGATAGTTATAATATTAGTATCTTAAGTAAATGCAGTTTTTTGCTGTAAGTTGGTTTTGTTTTTATCAAAATGTGCAGTTCCTAGTAGGATGACTTATTTTAGTCCTAATGTATTATCATTTAGGTTTATATTATTTGAATTTTATTATTCTCATTTCTTAATGTATGCTCCAGGGAGGATGTTTTGTTTTTGCATATGAGGTAGAGGTATGAAGAGGTTATTATCAGTTGACAAAACAGGGTGTATTTTGGTTGAATCAATATCTGCTTAAGAGCGTGACTTTCAGTATAGCATGCGTGGGTATTCTGGGTGGTCCTCATTTCCTTTTAGCATGATTACTAATTTGTTTTTAAAGTCAGTGAAAAATTAAAACAGGGGGGACAGGCATAGTGGCTCATGCCTATAATCCTAGCACTCTGGGAGGCTGAGGTGGGAGGATCACTTGAGCTCAGGAGTTTGGGACCAGCTTGAACAAGAGTGAGACCCCGTTTCTACTAAAAATAGAAAAAAATAGCCGCATGTGGTGTTACATGCCTGTAGTCCCAGCTACTCGGGAGGCTGAGGCAGGAGGTTTGTCCTCCTGAGCCCAGGAGTTGGAGGTTGCAGTGAGCTATGATGATGCTACTGTGCTCTAGCAGGGGCAACAGAGTGAGACTTGTCTCAAAAAAAAAAAAAAGAAAGGAAGAAAGAAAAGGAAAAATTAAACCATTTCCTATCCTTTTTAGCACAAAATATTCTTTTCATTTCTTCTCAAGACTCCATGTTTTAAAATACTTGTTAAAACAACTTTATAAACAAATTATTCATTTTCCCATTTTTATCCTTCAAAGACACATCTGACTACCAGCTAGAGGCTCTGGGTAGAACAAGATAAACAGGTGTTACCACACTGAGTTGATAAATTAGAATCCAAAACAAAGATTTGTTTTTCTTAGGCGTTAAATCATTGTCATATGTTCAGTTTCTCCTAGACATTTTCAAATGTTAAAAATAACTTGTGGGCCCCAAGTAGGGAACCATTGACTTACGGAATCCACTGGAGAAGCAAGCACTGTCATGAAAAGGAGAGAAACAAAACAAAAGTAGTTATAGGGTGGTCCTTTTCCTCTGGAGTAGGCTATGTTGATTTTTCCCTTTCTGTGTTAGGAACGTCTCATTTTAGATGAGTTATTTGGTTTGTGGTGGTGGTGTTGTTTTCATTGTTCATTTTTGTCTTTTGTTTTAGGAAGGAAGACTTCAGGAAGTTATTGAAACCCTTCTCTCTTTGGAAAAACAGACCCGAACTGTGAGTAGTTTATACTGAAAACCTCAATTACCATTAATTTCATTTAACATTGTTCCATTAACTTTCAATATATTTTCATTCTTACAGGCTTCCGATATGGTGTCTACATCCCGTATCTTAGTTGCAGTAGTGAAGATGTGCTATGAGGCTAAAGAATGGGATTTACTTAATGAAAATATTATGCTTTTGTCAAAAAGGCGGAGTCAGTTAAAACAAGTGAGTTCATGATTCCTCAAAAAACAAATATATTAGCATTTAAATAGGACTTTTAGAAAACTATTCTATGAATCTGTTTAAAATGTGTTAAATCAACATTGCAACATCCTAGAGGGTGTTTTAAAATTCTACCCACATTCTGATAATGACACAACTGTTTGTACTTCTGTTTTTTCTTCTAGTCTTTATATATTTGCATATTTTTTACAAAATTGTATTTAGAGTGTTGATGCAGCTTTGTTCTATTTCCATGTTGTTCTTCATCTTCATTTTTATTATTTTAAATGGTTGTATTAGGATCCATCAAGTTGATAATCTAATTTACGTAATCGTATCTCTTTTATTTTATTTTATTTTATTTTTTTTGAGACAGAGTCTCTGTTGCCCAGGCTAGAGTGCCATGGGGTCAGCCTAGCTCACAGCAACCTCAAACTCCTGGGCTTAAGCAATCCTCCTGCCTCAGCCTCCCGAGTAGCTGGGACTGCAGACATGTGCCATCATGCCCGGCTAATTGTTTATATATATTTTTTTAGTTGTTCATATAATTTATTTCTTTTTTTTTTTTTTTTTTAGTAGAGACAGGGTCTCGCTCTTGCTCAGGCCAGTCTCGAACTCCTGAGCTCAAACGATCCGGCCTCCCAGAGTGCTAGGATTACAGGCGTGAGCCACTGCGCCCGGCCCTTCCTTTGATTTTCTAAGTGACTTGCTCTGTATGGCAGTGGTCCCTAACCTTTTTGGCACTAGGGATCAGTTTCATGGAAGACAATTTTTCCATGGATGGGGGTGGAGTGGGGTCGGGGGGCATGGTTTCAGGATGATTCAAGCTCATTACATTTATTGTGCAGTCATACCTGTCTGCTAATGATAATCTGTATTTGCAGCTGCTCCCCAGTGCTAGCATCACTGCTTCAGTTCTACCTTAGATCATCAGGCATTAAATTCTCATAAGGAGCACACAACCTAAATCCCTCATGTGCGCAGTTTACAGTAGTTTTCACACTCCTGTGAGTATCTAATGCAGCTTCTGATCTGACAGGAGGCGGAGCTCAGATGATGATTCAGGTGATGGGGAGCAGCTGTAAATACAGATGAAGCTTCGCTCATTGGCCTGCCTCTCACCTCCTGCTGTGCAGCCTAGTTCCTAACAGGCCACGGACCGATACCAGTTTGAGGCTAAGGGTTTGGGGATTGCAGCTCTATGGGACAATTATAAGTCTTGGGCACAGTGGCTCATACCTATAATCCTAGCACTTTGGGAGGCCGAGGCAAGAGGAGCCAGGAATTTGAGACCAGCCTAAGCAACGTATCGAGACTCCCATCTCTACAAAAAATTTAAAAATCAGCCAGCCATGGTTCCAGCTACTTGGGAGGCTAAAGAAGGAGGATCGCTTGAGCCCAGGAGTTCAAGGCTGTAGTGCACTAAGATTGTGCCTGTGAATAGCTGCTGCACTGCACTCTAGGCAACATAGCAAGACCCTGTCTCCAAATAAGTAATAAATAATTTCATAGTGTCATAAAATTTCAGAGCTAGTAGGGAGGACTGTTTAATTCTTACTTTTCAGGTGAAGCAATTGAGATTTGTATGTAAGGCTCTTGGAATGTGAAGAAACATGCAACCTATAGCTTTTGCCCTCAAATAGCCTATAGTTTCATAAAGAATATAAATCACAAGTAATCATAGCACATCTGTATCAAGTATCCTTAAGATTCATTAGAAAAATTACACACCTATATTAGGCAGTATATAATAAATGACATAGAGTGGTGAAATATGCTAAGAAATGTGAAAGGAGGAAGAGAAAGTGTTTGATTAGGTTTATTAGGGAAGGCTTCTTTAGAGAATGAGGATTTGAGTCCATTTGACAACTGACTAGTGACAACCAGAGCTGGAACCAGGGTTGCTCTTTTCCCTATAACATATTTCTTCATAGCTATGGAATGTGCTTAGGGACTCAAAAATCTGTGTCCTTTTCCATGATTATTTTCTTCTTAGCCTAAGTAGACTTAGGAATTTTTTAAAAATATATAACCTGTTCTAGATTGCTTTAGATTAATGATTTCTGTTCACTGTCGCGTTGAACCCAGGGTGTCTCTCCAACTATAACTTCTCTAATGGTTTACCTATATTTTTTTCAGAAGCAGCAGTATATTCACTTCTCATCACAGCATTGATGTACAGTAGTCCCCTCTTATCTGCAGGGGATACGTCCCAAAACCCCCAGTGGAGACCTGAAACCTTGGATAGTACTGAACCCTATACACACTATGTTTTTTCCTAAGTCAAGAACTCTTTCACCTTTTCACTTAAAGGAAGCACTTTTTGGCTTCTCTTTGGCATATCCAAATTGCCAGCATCCCTAGTATTGTGCTTTGGGGCCATTATGAAGTAAAATAAGGGTGACTTGAACACAAACACTGTGTTACGAAGACAGTCGATCTGATAACCAAGATGGCTACTAAGTGACTAGGGCTGGTAACAGACAGCTTGGAGACACTGGACCAAGGGATGGTTGGATGGCATAAAATTTCATCCTTACTCAGGATGGCCTACAATTTAAAACTTACAGATTGTTTATATCATTTTTGGACTGTAGTGGACCTTCAGTAACTGAAACCACAGAAAGTGAAACCACAGTATGGGGGGAGTACTGTAGTTGTTTTAGGTTTTTCCCCCTCCCTCTGATTTCTGTTAATGTATTTTTTGCACAGCTTTTTGAATTATCAGGTGTGTGCTCTTCTAGAAATCATTATTATAATTAATTTTAGAGGGATCATGTATTTTGTAGATGTCCTAGGGCTTTGCACTTATTGAAAAAGTTATGTTTTACAATAAAACCTTAGCTTCCTGGAACCCCTGGGTCTCTGAACAGCCCATTCTTCAGATAGTTAAAAGCTTCACCTGAGCTACTTAAACGTTAAATGTTTTTCATGGAAATCATTCCAAGATAGGCTGTTTACTTTTCTGCCATCTTAACCAAAATATATTTAATGTAATTCAACATTTTCTTGATGATACAGGGTCCTAATTATTATCAATAATTATGGTATTCTATTTAAAAATCCACATTTGGGGTTGGCAAATGATGGGCCACAGATCAAATCTTAACCTGCCACCTATTTTTGTAAATAAAGTCATTGGAACACAGCCATGCCCATTTGTTTATATATTGTCTGACAGCTTTGAGGCAGAGTTGAATGCTTGCCACAGAGACTATATGGCCCACAAAATCCAAAATATTTGCTTTGTAAATATTTGCAAAAGTTTACAGAAAATGTTTGCCGATCCATGACCTAGGTCTTAGAATGTTAGACCTGGAGAGAATGTAGTGTCCAACCCCTTATATTACCTATAAGGAAACTGAGGGGAAAGAATCTCTTGTGTCATGTTTTACTGAAGTGCAAATGGGTGACTGTGGCTGCTCTTCCAACCCAGATGAGGGAACTGTTGAGCCCTTTGCCCTGCCACTGCCTCCTTTCTCCTAAGTCACAGGATCTGCCGGTCCCGGCTTCCAGCCACTGTGGAATTCTGCTTTCTCTTCTCTTTTTTCCTTTTTAGTTTGCTGCCATTTCTTCCATGGTTTTCTGCTTGCCTACATCTTTTCATCTGAGTGTTTCCTAACCTTTATTGATGTGTTACTGCATATTTAGTACTTCTTAGGTAACAGAGAGATTTTGATGTTCTTTGATCTTTATGGGCGTATCAGTAGAGTTGCTTGTGAGGACCAACTTTGACTGTAGCTCCTCCATCAATAAAGTACATTTTTTCCTACATGAGGAATTAATTTTACTTATGAACAGTTTTTAATATTTTAGGCTGTTGCAAAAATGGTTCAACAGTGCTGTACTTATGTCGAGGAAATCACAGACCTTCCAATCAAACTTCGATTAATTGATACTCTACGAATGGTTACAGAAGGAAAGGTGAGTTTTCTGTTGACATAACTCACAGTGAAAAGTACTGTCGTTTGTGTGTTCAGACATACTTGTGTATTTAGACATTTTATATGAGTATGTGTGTATGTGTATTTTTTTAAGAAATACACAAAATGTCATCACTTTAATTCAACCAATATTATCTTTGTACATCTCCTAGTATCTTCCCATATAAAATGAAAATATTTAAATAGTGACAGTCTTGGTATATCCAGGTTTTTCTAAGAATTAGTGATCTTATCCCAAATTTATATGTGGCTTTTTAAGAAAATAAAAATTCTACAAGGCCAGGGGTGTGAAGAGGCCATTTTAGACATGAGGCAGATTATATACAAAGATACCAAAATAAGAAACACATGATATATTTAGGAATCTGTAAGTAGTTTGATATTATTGGAAATTAAGGTTTTGAGGGGTAGGGTGGGGAAGGGGTTGCTGCAGAGGAAAGGCTAAGGGGTGAGCAAACCTAAGCATTAAAATTCATTCCCTAGACTCATTAGATTATACTGTAGTTATATTTTTACTATTTAATTTTTTGGACATTATAAATCTACTAACATTACTTATAGCTACAAAAAATGCTAGCCACTTTAATACTTAGCAAGATTAGATAATTTTAAAGAAAATAGCCTTATATTTAAGATATGTCAGATTTGGAGTATTGGTTGAATTATACGTGTTGGACTGCATATACTCTTTGTAAAGTGTGTTATTTTTCAAGTAATCAAAAGATATTTTCCATTTTCTTTGGCATTTATGTAGCTTGTGGTCCTGTTATTTGTTAAACAGTAATTTCACATTTAGATTCTCAAAGCAAAGTTGCAAAATACGGGCAAGGTTGGTAGGGAAATTTTGATAATGTAAATTTCTCTTGTTTGTAGATTTATGTTGAAATTGAGCGTGCTCGACTGACTAAAACATTAGCAACCATAAAAGAACAAAATGGTGACGTAAAAGAGGCAGCCTCCATATTACAAGAGTTACAGGTAAAGAGTTGCATTTTGAAGTTTGTAAAACTGTAAGTTTAGTCCGTAGTATTTTCTTGTGGAAATACAGGGTTGAGTATCCCATTTCCTAAGTGCTTGGGACAAGAGGCGTTTTAGATTTTATATGAAAGCCTGTGAATGGCATCTGTTTTCATATTTGAAATTGTAATTTCAAAATTACTTCTTTGGTCCCCAACCCCAGGGCTGTGGCCTGGTTTCGGTCCTCACATCACTTCCTCCCACCCCAGTCTGTGGAAAAATTGTCTTAAAAGAGTACATACTGTATTTGACATTCCTTTTTTTTTTTTGAGACAGAGTCTCACTCTGTTGCCCGGGCTAGAGTGCCGTGGCGTGAGCCTAGCTCACAGCAACCTCAAACTCCTAGGCTCAAGCAATCCTCCTGCCTCGGCCTCCCGAGTAGCTGGCTACAGGCATGCAACACCAGCTAATTTTTTCTATATATTTTTAGTTGTCCAGTTAATTTCTTTCTATTTTTTAGTAGAGACGGGGTCTCGCTCTTGCTCAGGCTGGTCTTGAACACCTGACCTCTAGCGATCCTCCTCCCTTGGCCTCCCAGAGTGCTAGGATCATAGGCATGAGCCACCGCGCCCAGCCTGTATTTGACATTCTTGAAAAGACAAATCTGTAGTGATGGAGCACAGATCATTGGTTGTCTTATGAGAGCTTATGAGTGGTGGAAGTGTGTGACTATAAAAGGGTAGCATGAGGGAGTTTTTGGGGGTAATAGAACCGTATCTTCATTGTGATAGCTACCCAAATCAATACATATGTTCAAATTCATAGAGCTTTACACCAAAAGGAAAAAAATCCATTTGCAATTATAATTTCCTAGAGGTAACTATCTTTTAGTATAATTGTCATCACTTTCCGTATGTGCATGAATGGTCTTGTTATTTAAGAAGAGTGAATATTTTAATATCTAATTTTGTTGCAATTCACAAAAATTACTATTATAAACTTATTTGGGGAATTACTCTGCTAGGTGGAAACCTATGGGTCAATGGAGAAGAAAGAGCGGGTGGAGTTTATTTTGGAGCAAATGAGGCTCTGCCTAGCTGTGAAAGATTATATTCGGACACAAATCATCAGTAAGAAAATTAACACCAAATTTTTCCAGGAAGAAAACACAGAGGTGAGCATATCTCTGACTACATGTTTACTTTGAAAGCATTTGAATAAAAACCATAAACTCCAATTTATATTGTTGACTTTTTTGCAGAAATTAAAGTTAAAATACTATAATTTAATGATTCAGCTGGATCAACATGAGGGATCTTATCTGTCTATTTGCAAGCACTACAGAGCCATATATGATACTCCCTGTATACAGGCAGAAAGTGAAAAGTGGCAACAGGTAAGAATATATTCTTATAATCAACGTTGATACTTACTGGGAAGAAGGATAAGCATTTTTTATTTCTTTTCAAATCATTGTAACTGCAGTAATAGATGAAATTGTATGGTGCTCCTTTCTATTCAGTGGTGATGTTCAGTATGTCCTTAGTGATTCAGATTAATTGGGTCGGTACCACTTTTGAAGTAATGTAGGCTTACTGTTTAAAACATGTACAGCAGGTCCCTTGCTAACAAAGGTTGTAGATAAACACCCAGCATTACCTCGGAAAGTTATCTTACAAAAACTGTTTTAAAGTACTTATGTGTGTATTCCACATTTATGCTGCTAACTTTGAAAGATTTACTATAATAGTTTTATGGAAACTAAGTGTCACAGAAAGACACAATGAAAAGGCAGCCTAGTAAGATTTTTTTCCCCCAAGACTTTTTGAGTACAAAATTAAAAATGAATATATACACTTATTCCACAACTTTCCAGTTCTTGCCAAAATTTCCGTTATGTTTTTAATGCTTGCATATAACCAACCTGTTGCATTATGCAACTTTTTTAGGCTTTGAAGAGTGTTGTGCTCTATGTTATCCTGGCTCCTTTTGACAATGAACAGTCAGATTTGGTTCACCGAATAAGTGGTGACAAGAAGTTAGAAGAAATTCCCAAATATAAGTAAGTACTTTTGAAATTAGCATGGTATATCTCAGTAGAAACACTATTTTGAAAGAAAATTGATTAGCCTAAGTGTATACTTCTTCATTGGTTGCTAACAGATTGTATTAGAGAATAAAATTGGAGATAATAAAGTGGTGAAATGTTTGTTAGCATTGCATTATAAAATAATGGGAT
This sequence comes from Eulemur rufifrons, assembly GCF_041146395.1. NCBI lineage: Eukaryota > Metazoa > Chordata > Mammalia > Primates > Lemuridae > Eulemur > Eulemur rufifrons. Next base: position 44,517,047 of record NC_090991.1, read on the forward strand.
TATAACATGCTTTATTCTAAACTCCTTATCAAGTAGAAGTTCTATATCAAGCTTACTTTAGCAGCTTTTGATTAACCATTTCATAAAGTTTTATCACCAGTAGTTTGGGGCTTTATGATTTTGGAAATAAATACTTCTGAATATCTGTTATGTAAAACAGACTTGCTTCCTTGTAAATACAATGGGCTTTTATTTTTTAAGTGCTTTTTTAAAATTTGTTTCATTAGTACGTTTACAGCCAGTTATTCCAAAGATTGACAAATACAGTAAAGGAGACAGCAGATGTTAAGTAGGGAAATGCTCTATTCAGAATTAACGTGGAGCCTGGTACAGAGGCTCACGCCTGTAATCTTAGCACTCTAGGAGGCCGAGACAGGAGGATCACTTGAAGTCAGGAGTTTGAGACCACCCTGAGCAAGAGCAAGACCCCATCTCTACCAAAAATAGAAAAAATTAGCCAGGTATGGCAGCACACGCCTGTAGTCCCAGCTACCCAGGAGGCTAAGGCAGGAGGATCACGTGAATCTAGGAATTTGAGGTTGCAGTGAGCTATGATGACACCACTGCACTCTACCTGGGTTTCTAATTCTAGAGTCTGTCTCAGTCAATGAATCAAAGTAGAAACAATGGTAGTAAAGTTGGTAAAATAAATAATAATCAAATTGTGTTTCATTCTATATAAAAATTAATTAAAACTTCATTTTTTAATTTGGTATTATATTAGTTAATACTTAATTTTTATAGATTTGGTATATTAAGTTGTATACAATTTACAGGGATCTTTTAAAGCTTTTTACCACAATGGAGTTGATGCGTTGGTCCACACTTGTTGAGGACTATGGAATGGAATTAAGAAAAGGTTCACTTGAGAGTCCTGCAACTGATGTTTTTGGTTCTACAGAGGAAGGTGAAAAAAGGTGGAAAGACTTGAAGAACAGAGTTGTTGAACATGTAAGAATCTGGCATGATAGAGTTATAATTTTTATTTTAGCCTTTACTAGTGAATTTACTTTTTAGGATTATCTTAGGATTAAACTTTAACAAATTTGAGCATAAACTATAAACTTTTTTTCAAGTTTGATAATCAGATGTTTCTTTCAGATGTTATATCTTTAATTCTTCACATTAAGATTTTTTTATGCTCAATGTAGTAATGATGTAAATTTGGTGTTCAAATATTTACTCTAAATTTCTCAAAACATATCAGAATTTATCTCTCTCATCTTGCCTTTATTTTACTATTTTTGGCTTCTCAGAAAAGATAATTATATTTTAACATGCTTCATTTTGAGAGGACCTCTCAAAAATCCAAAATCTTCTAGCATATAAACCAAAAGGAATTTTCTAAGAATGGGGCGAGGATGTTATTTCTGTCTGATACTTACTTGCTAGTCTTGGAGTGGGTCACATGTCTTACACCTGAACTTTGATCTTCTTAGTATCACTATAAACTGAATTATGTCAACATTCATTCATTTATGTAACAAACATTTATTGTGAGCCTTTTGTGTGCCAGACACTGTAACAGAGTGCTGGGGCACATGGGCAAATAAGACATGATTCTTACCTTCAAGAAGCTTAAATATCATAGCAAAAGTGTATTTACAAATAAAAAGTATTGGAGATATTATTTTGGTTCAGTGTATAGAGAGTAGAGTGAGGCATAAGGAGAGAGTTGATTGGTTCTACCTGGAGGAATGGTCAGGCTAGATATGTAGGAATTGATGAGTGAGGTGAGAGCTTTGGAAGAGGAGTAGGACAAAGGAAGGTAATCTGAGCAAGGGTATGGAAGCACAAGCCATCAGGGAACTTTGAGAATGCCAAGAAAAGTTGGAGCTGTAGAAAGGATCTGGGTCATAACAGATTTTGTACACCCCAGTAGTGAAAACTTTTAACTAAGGATAATGGCCAGGCTTACATTTATTAATACAGAGTTCCCTGTGGGAGTGAGTATGGAGAATGGATTTGGAGAAATATATAATTATGACTAGAGATGAGAAGACTAGTTAAGTGAGTGGCTGTATGGACTTGGATTACGGTAGTAGCCAAGGTATTGAAGAAGAGTGCATAGAATGGAGTTGTTTTAAGGAAGGAAATCAATAGAATGCAGTCATTGATTAGATTTAAAAGATGAAAGGAAAGATTAGATTTAAAGGATGAAGGAAAAGAGAGTAGAATGCTTCTCAGGCTTTGTGATAGGTTGGTGTTGCCATCAGCCCCGATAGAGGCAGGAGGAGGTACAGCTTCTTCAAAGATGAGTTCATTTTTCTCCCCACTGTTCCCCATTTTTCCTTGTGAGTGCTGTTTTGTTAATAATGTTAACATTGAGAATAGTACAGGGTAATTCCAGGTCTTTGGGAGGATAAGCTGAGAGGATCGCTTGAGCGCAGGAGTTCAAGATCAGCCTCGGTGATATAGCAAGACCTCTTTTCAAAAAATGGGAGTCTCTATGTCTAACTTCAGCACCACATCCAGTGAAATTTGGGAAATTTAATTTGAAGTTACCTTTAAGTGGTTGGAATGATAGTAAAGTGATAAGTGTTGTGAGATGATCTCCAGTCATTTTTTAATTTTAGCCTTTAAAATATTTGTGTCATAATTAGAAAAGCTTAACTTTAGATTCTTACATTTAGCAAAAATATTGTAGTACATTTATAATTTTAACTACTAATGTAGTTAACACAAGCATATATTGACTATATATTTAAAGAGTTGTGTAGAGTACTCATAATTCATAAATAACTACAGAAATCAAAATATCTAAGTATTTAGTCTTGTTATTGAAGTTTAGAACTACCTTTGTTCCAATGGTGGACTATAGAAAAAGAAAGGCTCTGAGTCTGATATTTTAAATAAACTTATTTGGATATGAAAATAAATGGACTTCAGCCTTACTGACAAATGTTATGTATTCTCCCTGCCCTCTCTTCTTTCCCCAGAATATTAGAATAATGGCCAAGTATTATACTCGGATAACAATGAAAAGGATGGCGCAACTTCTGGATCTATCTGTTGATGTAAGTAATAAGCATCATTGTTTGAGTTATTTGAGCCATTCATTTTGACTATCGGTTGGTTTGTAAAAATTGAATGAGAAAATCCATTATTATTTAATTTTATGTTTGGGTAATAGAAAGTTTCCCAAGTTACCTTGAGCTAAATAGCGAGTTTATGTAATAGTTACATTAATATTATTTATGCTAGTTAAAATCTTCACTTAAATATGTTAGTTTTACATTGATTAATTTGAAGTCCAAAGTACACATATCATATGTTTAGGTTTCCACAAAAATTAACTGCATAAACAAAATAAGTGAGGAAGAGTTGACTGCAATTGACTTGAAAAGGTCCCAGGACTTGTTAGAGCAGTGTTATATTCAGGTCTCTGTTTCACGTTGACAAAATGTACAGCACACAAAGAGAAAGAAGTTATCTGAAGTGTTTAGTAATGGCCTGAAAAGCGATTTCTGTCGTTGGAAGGAGTTGTGACAGTTCAGCTGATAAGGAAGAGTCATGGAATGTCGTTAGAGTTGGAAGATTTGCTACTTGGTTAATTCTTCAGCTCTTCTCATTGAGGAGCCAGTGCACCAGATTCCTTGGAAGTCAGGTGTCTTACTTGTGGCTACATAGTAGCCAAGTAACAGAGCATATATGCCAACTAGGCATTTCTGGAAACAAATTAGCTATACCATACTGCCTTTTAAGGGGGAACATTGTAGAAAAGGAGTAGGCCAACTTGACAGTTCTCGTGGGCTCTTATTCTCCAAGACCAGCAGTATTCAGTTTGTAGGTAGGCAGATTCACACTCAGCCCTGACTCTGAGTTGACTCATAATCTATTCATTCCCTAAAATATCAGTAATATAAGTACATTATTACAGAAGGTCAGCAGTTGCTAACTGTTCGTGAATTTTTAGCCCTGCATATTCTTGGATGAAGAGTTTAGAAAATGGTTTCCTTAAGTTTTATTTATTGTCTGTATTTATCTGTCTTAATCCAATTTGTCTTTCTCTCTTACAGGAGTCTGAAGCTTTTCTCTCAAATCTAGTAGTTAACAAGACCATCTTTGCTAAAGTAGACAGATTGGCAGGAATTATCAACTTCCAGAGACCCAAGGATCCAAATAATTTATTAAATGACTGGTCTCAGAAACTGAACTCATTGATGTCTCTGGTTAACAAAACTACACACCTCATAGCCAAAGAGGAGATGATACATAATCTACAATAAGGGTCTTAATGCTTTTAGAAAAGAATTAAAATTGGAAGTCATTAAAAAAAAAAAAAAAAAAAAGACTGTTATGGTGTATATGTTGGGTTTTTTTTTTCCCTAATCTAAGCTCCTTTGTCTAAAATTTTAAAATAGTGAATATATTTGAGGCCTCTTTTAACCTTCAGTTCCCTGATTTCATTGTTAACTTTGCATTTGCAGTTGGTGCAAAAATATAATACATTTTTATTGTCTGAATACACAAAAAAAGTGTCATAATTTACCCAAATGTGTTTTTCTATCATTTGAAATCTTTTTAGCTACTGTTTGTTTTCATTCAACTAACAAACATAATATTAATAATAAAAGCAGTATATGCACGTTTACTTTCTATAGTTACCTCTGTTTCTAAACATTTCGTGGGGTACTGATTTGACAGATGTTTTTTAAATAAAATTAATTCTGTTGTAAAGCTATCAGTCATTTGGTAGAATAGACAAGCAACATAGAACAAACAAGGTCATTTGGGATAGAGTTGTGATTTGTGAAGAATTTGTATTTTGCTATTGTGGCAGAACATCTTTAGACTGAGCATGTATGGAATGATCTGGTAGGCTGTAGACTTAATTTTATTTTATTTTATTTTTTTTTGGTAAAACTGGTTTTAGTCACAGCAGCTTGATTAGTTTTCCCTCCTCTGACTGGGCCAGTTTAACAAAATCAAGCAATGACATCATGTTGACACAGGCTGTTCGGTGTTAAATCCTCTCTATAGGGTAATGACTGTTTTTTGATGGGGGCTAGTCCCCCCCTTCTTTGTATGGTTTAAATTTAACATACAAAGTTGTTTTTTTAAGGCTTCTTTGTGGCTTTAACTTATAGGTCTAATTACGTCCTGGATTTTCTAAAGTTTCACTATATGAACATTGGATAACTTAATTTTTTTTTTTTTTTTTGAGACAGAGTCTCGCTCTGTTGCCCGGGCTAGAGTGAGTGCCGTGGCGTCAGCCTAGCTCACAGCAACCTCAAACTCCTGGGCTTAAGTGATCCTACTGCCTCAGCCTCCCGAGTAGCTGAGACTACAGGCATGCGCCACCATGTCTGGCTAATTTTTTCTATATGTGTTTTTAGTTGGCCAGATAATTTCTTTCTATTTTTAGTAGAGACAAGGTCTCGCTCTTGCTCAGGCTGGTCTCGAACTCCTGACCTCGAGTGATCCACCCGCCTCGGCCTCCCAGAGTGCTAGGGTTACAGGTGTGAGCCACCGCGCCCGGACGATAACTTAATTTTTTTAAATGCTTAAAAAATGACAAAAAGGAAGACTTCAGGCCACCCTCATCCTAAATAGTATAGTATTAAAGTGTTTTCACAGAATTAAAGCAAAAGTAGTTTTACTATCAAAAGAAGCATCTGAAATCAATTGATAGGAGCAAATTTGGAAGACTTTTTTTTTTTTTCTTTTTCCTGAGAAAATAGAAAAATGAAACAATGTTAGAAGGTTATTTTAAGGCCGGGCACGGTGGCTCACACCTATAATCCTAGCACTCTGGGAGGCCGAGGTGGGAGGATGGCTTGAGGTCAGGAGTTTGAGACCAGCCTGAACAAGAGCGAGACCCTGTCTCTACTAAAAAAATAGAAAGAAATTATCTGGACAACTAAAAATAAGCTGGGCATGGTGGCGCGTGCCTGTAGTCCCAGCTACTCGGGAGGCTGAGGCAGGAGGATCGCTTGATCTCAGGAGTTTGAGGTTGCTGTGAGCTAGGCTGACGCCACAGTACTCTAGCCTAGGCAACAGAGCGAGACTCTGTCTCCAAAAAAAACAAAAGAAGAAGAAGAAGGTTATTTTAAATGATATCTAAATGAAGAAGTGTGAGGTCTACTTTTTTGAAACAGAGTCTTGCTCTGTCGCAGAGGCTAGCATCCAGTGACGTCATCATAGCTCATAGCAACTTCAAACTCCTGAACTCAAGTGATCCTCCTGCCTCAGCCTCCTGGGTAGCTGGGACTACAGATGTGCGCCACCATGCTCGGCTAATTTTTCTAGTTTTTGTAGAAATGGGGTCTTGCTCTTGCTCAGGCTGGTCTCAAACTCCTGACCTCAAATGATCCTCTTGTCTCCGCCTCCCAGAGTACTAGGATTACAGGCATGAGCCACTGCACCCTGCCTTGAGGTCTACTTTTTAAAAAACTCCAAATGACAAGAAAAAACCTAGGCATTTTAGAAATGGCATTTCATAATTAATTTTCCATTTAATTCAACATTGTCACTAAACTGTCCTATTTCATAATCCCGGGGCTGGGGACAATTATGGGACCTCTGTAATATTTATGCTCTGAGTCATTGTGAATTATGACATACAATATTAATCTAATTTTACTCTTTGGAAATTTAAGGCTTTGGTCACATTAGTAACATCAACATTCATCTGCTGTCACTTATCTTTAAAAAACCAAAAATATGGCAAGTTCAGAAGCATTAGAAGTTCACACTAACAATAAGGATATGTTTTTAATTTTCTTTTGAATGAAAAGGATAGAAAATAAAATTTTGCATTGTTAATTTGTAAATAAAGTTGGAGCTAATTTGAATCTAGCCTCTCATTAATTTCCTCTTTCTAGGGACTCATTATCTTTGAGCTTGCCAAACCTGGACTGTTTGGCCAAGTATGTTGCTGTAGAGATCTCTGGTTTTTAACACACTCAGCCTCAAGCTAGGCTCTTTGTGTATTATGATTTAGTGCTGTTTCTAACTGTCCCAGTGACCTGATCTGGCTTGGGTTGATTAGTTGCTCATCATTTCTTGTTTTTTCCTGTTGAACATTAATCAAGCAAACTTAGGAATTGTTTACCAATTTCTTCTCTTAGTGTTACCAAAAAAAAAAAAAAAAAAAATCCATTAGCATAAGGTAGTAAAATATTTGAGGTATTCAGGAGGTAAATTAATTCTGTTTTATATTTCAGACCTAAAGCTGACATCATCGTGAAAATAATGCCTTCGTTTTAAATACGGAGAAGATAATACTTGATTCATTATCATTTTCATTAGTGTATTAACCAGCAGGAGAGGTGATGAGCCATTTTTTAAAATTTGTTTTTGTTTTAGAGTTCAGTAGCTGTTTCTATAATTACCCCCAATTTCCATATTCTTATTGAATCTGAAAAACTCTTTAAAATTCATAGAGTTCCATTCTTTCTAAGTATTAAATGTATGATAAAAGTACATATTTCAAATTGTTTTCAGCTTCTGGATGTAGCAGCAATAAAAACACTAATTGGGCATTTACCAAAACCTGGAGAATAAACTCATATGTTAAAAGGTCACTTCTCGGCCGGGCGCGGTGGCTCACGCCTGTAATCCTAGCACTCTGGGAGGCCGAGGTGGGCGGATCATTTGAGCTCAGGAGTTCGAGACCAGCCTGAGCAAGAGCGAGACCCCATCTCTACTAAAAATAGAAAGAAATTATATGGACAGCTAAAAATATATATAGAAAAAATTAGCCGGGCATGGTGGCGCATGCCTGTAGTCCCAGCTACTCGGGAGGCTGAGGCAGGAGGATCGCCTGAGCCCAGGAGTTTGAGGTTGCTGTGAGATAGGCTGACGCCACGGCACTCACTCTAGCCTGGGCAACAGAGTGAGACTCTGTCTCAAAAAAAAAAAAAAAAAAAAAATTTAAAAAAAAAAAAAAAGGTCACTTCTCTTTTCAATTCTCTTAGTGTTTAAAACAAACAAAAAAAAATACATAATTCTCATTTTTATCTACCCAAAATTCTCTCTCTCTCTCTCTAAACCTGTATTTTTGTTTTGTCTTTAAGACTTCATTTTTTTTTTTCCTCGAGCAGTGTAGATTCACAACAAAATCTAGTGGAAGGTACTGAGATTTCCCATCTACCCCTTCTCCAGGCATGCACAGCCTCCCTGTTACCAGCGTTGCCCACCCGAGTGGGACATTTGTTACAGCTAATGAACCTACATTGACACTTCATTATCACCCAAAGTCCATTATTTACATTAGCGTTCATTCTTGTACATTCTATGAATTTGGACAAATGTATAATGACCACCATTAATAGTATCGTGACAGTATTAATATTTTCACTTCCTCCAAAATCCTCTGTGTGCTACCTGTTTATACCTCCTTTCCTGCAAAGCCCTGACAACCACTGATCTTTTTACTGCTCTGTAGTTTTGCCTTTTCCAAAATTTCATATATTTGGGTTCATACAGTATGTAGCCTTTTCAGATTGGCTTCTTTAACTTAGTAACATGCATTTAAGCTTCCTCCATGTCTTTTCGTGGCTTTATAGGTTATTTTCAGTGCTGAACAAATTCCATTGCCTGGATGTACCAGTTTATCCATTCACCTGTAAAGGCAATCTTGCTTGCTTACAAATTTTGGCAATTACAAATAAAGCTGCTGTAAATGTCTGCGTGCAGGTTTTTGTGTGGACATAGTTTTCAAATGGAAAAAATCTAAACCTATTTTTAAGCAGTGAGAAAACATTTTGCATGTTTGTTTCAAAAGCCAGCTGACTGACTTCCTCCTCTCCCTCAAACTCTTATTTGGGGTTGGTGACTGAGGCCATGCCTTACTGGGCTCTTCACCATTGGAATACCTGTGAGTCTTCCCCTCCAGGGTTTCTGGCACAGGAGGTCTGGGGTGGGGCCCAGGAGTTTTCTTTTCTAACGAGTTCTTAGGGGACTCTGGAGCTGCTGGTCCAAGGACCACACTTTGAGAACCACTCCTCTTGACAACATTTGTAATAAGCACTAGAAAAGAACTAAACTATGTTGATTTTTTAAAAGAGATGTTTATGAAAAAAACTGGACATGGGCATCAGTAAAGGTAGATGTGACAGTGAAGGTACAACATGACACTCCCGCAGTGCCCATTGTTTTGGAGTTTAGTGACTTACTGAAAGTCTGCTTTTATACTGCCTCCCGAGATGTAGAGACATGTTTGTGCTTTTTGAGTGGGTTTAAAACAATCTTCCTAACTTGGAGCTTAGTATTTAATGTATGGAAGTAACTGAATAACATTTCTTTGAGAATTGCAAAAGTTTCATTATCTTCCTATTTATTTTCTCTTTATATCCATCAGTTGTTACATGGTAGAAATTTAAATGCTTGTTGAATTAACTTGTTTCTGTTTCTGTTTCTTTTTCTTTCTTTCTTTTTTTTTTTTTTTTTGAGACAGAGTCTCACTCTGTTCCCCAGGCCAGAGTGCTGTGGCGTCAGCCTAGCTCACAGCAACCTCAAACTCCTGGGCTAAAGTGATCCTTCTGCCTCAGCCTCCCAAGTAGCTGGGACTACAGGCATGCGCCACCATGCCCAGCTAATTTTTTCTATATATTTTTAGTTGTCCAACTAATTTCTTTCTATTTTTTTAGTAGAGACGGGGTCTCGCTCATGCTCAGGCTGGTCTCAAACTCCAGATCTTGAGCTATCCTCCTGCCTCGGCCTCCCAGATTGCTACGATTACAGGCGTGAGCCACTTGGGCCGGCCTTAACTTGTTTCTTAAAGCCCTTATTATTTTTTAACCCTTCGATATCATACCCCACCGGAAATTTGTTTTGATCTTCATTTCCAACTTTATATTACCCTGAAGAGTTTCTTTGTTTCTAAGACTATATCCACCCTAAAAAGTAAACATTTAAAATTCCTGAAACATTTCCCAAGTCATAGCTTGCCAGCTTTCATTAGTTTCTTCAAGTTTTCCAATAGGAAGAACAGTTTGAACGGCAGTCTGAAATGCTGGATTTGTAAGAAATAGACAGGGACTCAGCTTTCCTTTGCAGTTCTTCCACTCTCCACCCCTCAGGCACTTCTAACTTCACTAGAAAGAAATACTCTACCACTTTCCCTTATTTCTTTGGTTTTATTTAGTGGACACTGTGGTGCACCACCCAGATAGTCTCTTTCAAGACTGAAATGCTTATTCCTGGCAGCGTTAATGACTCACAGCCGAGTTTGTCCCCCCTACCTCTCCCAACCCCCCTGATGGCCTTCAGCTGAAGAGAGGGCCTCCCTCCAATGACTAATTGATGAAAGAATAGAAAGTCCTGGTCCTTTTGCTGCAATGTAGGACACCTCTGAAGTGCCATTGCAGCTCTGGAGAATTCCCCGTAAGATTGACCGAGGCCTTTGTGCATCCACATTGTGTTTCAATTTCTCCCTCTTCCCAGTCCTCCTTCACTTGCTTACAGGTGTTGATCACCCAAACAAGCCCCAGAAAGTTCCCTTTGTGCAAATATCCATCTTGGCGTCTGCTTCTGGGGGAACAGGACTTAGGGCAGTTGGTGCCATCTGAAAAAGCTGATTCGACAATAGGGTTTTGTAGCCACATCACCCGCAGGCCAGCTGGCAGCAAGAGCCTTTTCACTGGTGGTAAGTGGAGCATGTACAGCCCCTGGCATGCGGTAGGGACCTAGTTGTTAAAACTAAGTGGGGGTGAGTTAGAATGCACAGGCCTTTAAGAAATACTGTGGAAAGAGTCAAAGGATGATGGCATTGAATGGTTATTTCTTGGGGCAGTCAATAATTGGAAGAAAGACAAAGGCTCAGAGTGATTAATCACCAATTGGGGGTTAAGTGTGAAAACCAGAGGGCCTCCCTTGGGAGCTTATAAAGAGACTTATGCATTGTACAAATAATTTTAAGGATCAGGCCCAGGAATTCTCAGAGTAACAAAGCTCCAGAGGAGGTTGAAGAGCTAACCTCAACTGGGCTGTTAGGCTAATGCCAAGTCCCTGATTGGATTGGGAAAAATGGGGACCCTCAGATAATGGATGGAGACTTCTGGGTCCATGTACTCAAGAATCTTGAAGTCCTAGATTCCCCTCAACCTTATGCCCTTATAGAAGTAGCCCACTCCTTGTTAAAAGATACCCTTACCCTTGCTTGAAGATGGTGCTGCAGAGGTTTCTGCCTCATAAGTCAACATGAGCACCCTCTTGGTATCTACCTCCACACCCCCCCCCCCCAACCACCAGACCAATAACTAGGCTTAAGTTACCAAATAACTGACCAGGAAAGTCCACTTAGGAAAAAGACTAGATTCTAAGGGACCTAGCCAGCAAGAACCAGGAAAACACATATGGGATGGGATCCTGAGGGAGCTGGATCAGGGATTACCTTAGCCTGTTTTATCTTGCTATAACAGAGTACCACAGACTGGGTAATTTATAAAAAGAAGTTTATCTGGCTCACAGTTCTGGAGGCTGGAAAGTCTAAGGGCATGACAGCAGCTTCTGGGAAGGGCTTTCATGCTGCATCAGGACATGGCAGAAAAGCAGAAGGGCAGGTGAGCACGTGTGAAAGAGAAAATTGGGCAAACTCATCCTTTATCAGAAGCCCACTCCCAAGGTATTAATAAGTAACCCCCTCCTGCAATAACAGCATTAGTTCATTCATGAGAACCCTCATCACCTCTTAAATGCCCCATCTCTTAATACTGTTACAATGGCAACTAAGTTTCCAACATATGAACTTGTGGGGACACATTCAAACCATAGCAGGAGTAGAAACATAAAGTTGGAGAAGGAAGAATTTATCAATATGGAAGCACTCTCCTGAGATACAGGATTTAGTACCCTAGCAAGCACCCTGAGAGATGTTGCTAACATGCAGTTGGGATGGCTTTTAGAAGTCTGGAGGAAGCATCAACCCATACTAATTGAAGTAGAAATGCTAGAACTGCTGAGGCAAAGGGTGGAAGAAGAATTAGAAGATTCATAGAAGTGGGCAGGCTAGAGTAGATATACTTCATAAGGTCAGAAAATTCATCAAATGACTGTTCTGCAGGAGAGCTCTGAGGATACTCCATTTATCAAAGCAGTAAGAAAAGCTCCGGGGAGAAATGCATTAGCATCACTCAGAAACTCAGTGGTGGCTATCCTCTGAAGGCCAGGGCTTGCAGATGCAATTACAGAATCTGGCTCCCTGGTCGCAATGGGGATGATAGGATCCCAGCATAACAGGGGCCAGGACACCTAACAATCAGAAACAAGATGCACACAAAATCAAGGTCAAAGTGGTAGCAAAGGGGGCCTGATGCACAGAGAACTATCAAGATGGTTAATAAAATATGGCTTCTCTAGGGGCAAGACAAATGGGCAGTCATTCAGGTGTGAATCTACACAATTGGAAGAAAACAAAGCACCCCAATAAATGGTCATGATTCCTTTCCCAGTTTCTGGACCTGAGTCAGTTTTCACATTCTTGATTGGAGGAGAAACTGGGCCCCAGGAGGAAGGAAACTGCAACTCCATGGCCAGTGTATGTGGTGATGAGCCCCATTCCTTCCCCCAAAGGGACAATGGCCATTTACTGGGGAGAACACACATCAGGCAAAGGGCTACACCCCAGCATTCCAAGGACTGTTGGACACAGCGCCTGAGTTGACATTGATACCCTGGGACCCAAATCGTCATCATCATGCCTTCCTCTCCAGAAGAGGTTAGTATATAAAGGCCAGGAAACAAATGAAGTCTTGGCTCATGAACAGCTCACAGTGTCAGTGATTGCATGGTCATTTGCCAAACCCCAAATTTATCATTTAGATGGACCTACTTGGAGTAGGAAAACCCCACATTAGTCCCTTGACCTGTGACATAGCTGTCAGAGTGGGGAAGGCTAAATAGAAGCCTCTGACCCTCTTCTTACTGCTTAGTGACCAAAATAGAAAATCAAACACCACATTACATCCTGGAAGGAAGAGCAGAGATATGCGGCACCCTCAAGGACATACTGGATGTGGGGGTGGTGGTCCCCATCCCATATCCCTTCAATTTTCCAGTCAAGCCCTTACAAAAACCAGACAGATGCTAGAGAGTGACACAACAGACACCAGGTGGTAGCTCCAATTGCAGCTGTGATGCCACCTGTGGTGTCTCTGCTAAAGGAGCTTAACATGGTCTCACGTACATGGCTACAAGTGTGCTATTGACCTAGCAAATGCATTCTTCTCTCTCCTTATCAGAATCAGTTCAATTGACTTGGGATGTATAATGGTTTGCAACTGCAGT